>NW_027187330.1:2880929-2904777 GCF_028583685.1 Petaurus breviceps papuanus
CTCTCTCTCTCTCTCTCTCTCTCTCTCTCTCTCTCTCTCTCTCTCTTACCAGAGGAAGGGAAGGACCCTAGGAGCAGGGAGTACTGAAGAGGCGCTAGTGTCAGAATTGATTTCATCTTGCAGAGTGATGAGTGGCATCTTTGGAGAGAATATCCATTTCAATCAAGTGACAGTGGCTCTACTGAAGAGTTGAAAAAAGGAACTACTACCATCAGGCACTAGGTCTGGGGTCCAGAAGATCTGAGTTCAAATCCAGCCTCAGACATCTCCTGTCTGTGTGATAGCAAGTAAGTCGGTTATCCTCTCTCAGCCTCAGTTTCCCTTATCTGTAAAATAGGGATAATAATAGCACCCACTTCTCGGAGTTATTGTAAGAATTAAATGAAATAATATTTGTAAAGTGCTATATAAATGCTAGCTATATTGTCATTACCCAGCATAAGAGTTTTAAGCACAGTTTGCGCTTGATAAATGTGTGCTGAGTTGAATTTGTTCAATTCAATTCAATTTAATTGGAAAACCTGATGGGGAAGCAGTATATTCAGATAACAGAAGAGTCTAGTAGAATTAGAAATTACTTTAGGAGGCAATTGCCCTAATCCTCTCCTTATACTTCAGAACTATTCTATAGAATCTGGAGGGAGAAATTCCTGTTTCCTACCTCCAACCAGTCCTTATGCCTGGATTTGGAATCAGATAGAAGCCTGATTCTCCTACTTTCTACCTATGTGACCTTGGGTAGGTCACCACACTTCTCCAAGTCTTTGTTTTAAAAAAAAGTCAAGCTAGATCATCTCTAAGGTCCCTGAATCTCCATTAATGTTATTATAACATATCATGTATGATATATTATAATATATAACATAATATTATGTTATACATATTATATATTATAATATATTATGGTAACATGCCAGCTGCTAGTCCAGTGAGGATTGTCCCCAATTGCTTTCTGAAGGGAGTGGAAATAATATTTAAACAGAACCAGGCACAGGTAGCACTGGGCAAAAGATACTCCCTTAAGTGGCTTCGATGTCATATGTGACGTTGGGCTCACAAAAGCTGGGTAGCTGGAATGGGATCTTCCATGGCTAATTCCTTCACTCTGAGATTGCCTCTCCTATGGGCATGATTTGTGTGTTGTCTCCCCTATTAAAATGTGAGCTCTCTGGGTACATTGATTTTGTTTGTTTGTTTGTTTAGTTGGTTGGGTTTTTGTTTTGTTGCATTTTTTTTGCCTCTCTTTGCCTTCTTTTGTCTTTAAAGCATCTCAACACATCTTTGCATCCCCAACACATGACAAAGCATCTGGCATATAGTAAGTGCTTAATAAATGTTCGTTGCTAACCAAACCTGGATCAGGTCCTTTGAGTTCTCTGAGCTTAGAACTCAACCATCAAGGACACTATGGTTCATTTATTTATACATAGGAGATATAGCCCTTAGGAATCATGGGGTTTAGAACTAAAAAGAAATTTAGAAACCATCTCTTCTTTCATTTTACAGATGAAGAAACTGAGTCCAGGGGTGATAAAGTGACTTGCCCAATATTAAATCACAAAGGCAGAATTTGAACTCAGGTCTTTTGATACTAAGTCTAGTGTCCTTTTTTTACTATGTCAGTAGGCATCCCCCATCCTGATGGCAGAGTTCTTCGCCCTTCCCACTGCCCTAAAGAAGAACAGCTGTGACCAACTGGGAGACAAGAAGACAAGCTGGGTAATGATTCATTTTATACCTGGTAGCAAAATTCTAGTCCTGGTCCTGGCTTTAGTTATCCTGATCTTCGAGGACCAATGAATCAAGGTCATTATTAAGAGAATATAAAAAGCCCATAAAATGGAGAAGAGTAATAAGTGACCAGGAAATCTCATTGGCTAAATACAGAACTGCATAAGGAGCCAATCCACCTACCAGAAAGCCAGAGATGAGAAGTTAGGCTGGATTTCCTATTTAAAAAAATACCCACAGAGGAAGAGCCAAAATGTATTATAGGAGTAGGAAAAGAAAAATCAAAGAAAGAAATGAGATGCAACCAGCAAAACACATAAAAGGAAATAGAAAAACATTCTTTAAAATACACTAGGAACACGAAAAAGATAAGAGGAAATGTTTCTTCCTAATAGATGATGAGGGAAAGCTGATAAAAGAGGACACCAGAAACACAGCTGCTTTTAATGTTTTATTCACTGGAAAGGAGAAGTAACTACATGCAGAATGGAAGGAAAGGAACGCAGAATGGAAGGAAAGGAACGCAGCCTGGAGTCTGGGAGGGAAGTGCCTGCTGAAAACCAAAGATGTCTCTTACAAATAGTGGAGAATCATAGAACTTAAAATTTTTTTTCAATTATTTATCGATTTACAACAGTTGGAAAGGATTACAAAAACCTACTGGCTCAGCTCCCTCACTTTACAGAGGCCCAGAGATGGAAGTGACCTATCCAAGGTCATATAGTATATGGCAAGATTAAACCTAATTCCTTTGACTTCTAATCAAGAGTTCTTTCTACTATTTGACAGACTTCAGGGTCTTTCCCTGTTTACAAGGGGAAAGAGTACATAAATTCAGAATTAATTCAGTGGACTTGAGGTAATCAGAAATGAATATGTGATTTTTAAAAGTATTTATTAAGTTTCTTATAGTGGGTCAAGCCCTGTGCTAAATTTTGAATATAAAAAACAGAAAACAAGCCAGACAGACTATCTCTGCTCTCAAGGAGCTTACACTCTCATTGGGGGAGTTAATACATAAAAAAATTCAACTGCAGGGTAGATGGAAAGGCTGAAGGGTGGGTGGGTAGAACCAGGGATCCATAGTTTATTTCAGTAGGATAGATAGATGTGAATCTTGAGGGAATAAAGTGCAGAGACTGATAGCAGAATCTCTGCACCCCAACCTATAGAGAGCACACATGTATTTGCACAGATTGTCCCCCATGCTTACAATGTAATCCTTCATTACCGTGGTCTTTGAGAATTCCTAATTTCCTTCAGTTCTGAGCTCATGTGCCCTCTCCTATGGTGAGCATTTTCTGATGTCTACAGAGTTCTTAGTGTGTCCTCTTCTCAAATGATTACATATATATTGCCCCCCAGTAGAATGGAACCTTCCTGAGGATAGAGACTATTTTTCATTGTCATAGCAACTTAATAAATGTTTCTGGAACTAAATTGGATGGCTTAAGATAATTGTGTCTAACCTTTACCTTTCAGGCCTTAGTCCTTCACATATCAAGATTCTCTAGACTCTGGATCCTGCCCCACTATTGTACAGTGGTTCAAAATGAGAAAGACCCATTATTTTTCAAACCTCCCAGGCAGGCTGGCTCCCCCTCCTTCCAGTAAAGCCAAAGTCCAGTCCCTTTTATCAGTTACTCAGAAGCACAATAGATCAATAAAGTGCTAAATGGGCTATTCTCTACTTCATCTTGGATACTTGAGGTCAAAGGGCACTCCCAGCCATGCCCCCTGACGTAGGGTTCCAGTCAGGTCAGAAAGAAGAAATCTTTTGGAATTCGGTTCTTACTAATCTCTACCTCCTTGAAAAAATAATCATTCCTACCCACTCCCAGTAAAGAGACAGAAAAAGAAACATTTTATAAAAATAGATAATACAATTTCCCCAGTCTTTTCCAACCTGTAATAAAACACCCCAGAGCCCACATTTGTTACCTGGTATGAGGCAGATACAAAAGATTTAGACGGGGTCTCTTCTTTGAGGAACTTCCAAGTTCATTCGTCTTTGTATTCCCCACTGGCACAGAACCATGTTACACATTTCAGGTACTCAGTAAAGGAAGGAAAAGAAGAAGGAGGAGGAGAAAGGGAGAGAAGTGTAATACTTTGTATTTGTACAGCACTTCAAGATTACTTTATATATGTGATCTTATGTAAGGCTCACAACAATCCTGTGAGGTAGATGCTATTACTATCCATGTTTACAAAGAGAACAAAAAGTATAAGTGACTTGCCCAGGGTCACACAGCTAATAATTGTCAGAGGCAGGATATGAAGATTCTAAATTCTAAGTCTAGCATTCTATCCACTGCCAGTCAGTCAATAAATATTTATCAAGTGCCTACTATGTGCCAAGCACTGTGTTAAGTGATGGAAATTCAAAGGAAGGTAAAAGACAGCCCCTACTCTCAAGGAGCTCACAGCTATCCCAAGAGAAGCAGGCAAGATAGGAAGGAGAGAAGGATAGGTAAGGTAGAGATGGAGGAAAGAAAGGAAGAAGGGGAATAGGGAAAGGAAGGAGGAAAAGGGGAGGGAGGAAAAGAGAAAGGACAAAGAAAGAGGGGAAAGAAGGTAGGAGGGGAATAAGGAAGAAAAAGAAAGAATAAAGGACAGGAGGGAAAGAGGAAGGAGGGAAGAGTTGGCTCAGAATGTGGAGAACTCCATCCTTCTTCTGAATGCATTATTTTCCTCTTTTGTTTATAGTCCTTTCAAGGATTATCTTTTCATATTCAATATAAATAAAGATATTTGTAAATTTGTTATGAAAGAATTGGAGACAAAGTGTTCATTAGGAAGAATTTGTACAATTTTTAAAAGATGAAGTGGGGAGGGGGGGGTGCAGTGAATAGACCACCAACCCTGGAGTCAGGAGGACCCGACTTCAAATCCAGCCTCAGACACTTAACACAAAAACAAGCTGTGTGACCTTGGGCAAGTCACTTAACCCCAAATGCCCCTCCCCCCCAAAAAAGATGAAGTTGAACCAAGGTAGTAGTAGAATGGAGAACAATGAATAACCAGAAAGAAGAATGCTCTGTCAGACAGGGACCAGGTTAACTAGGAGATGTAGAAAGTGGTCTACGGCCATACCACCCTGAACGCTCCCAATCTCGTCTGATCTCTGAAGCTAAGCAGGGTCGGGCCTGGTTAGTACTTGGATGGGAGGTGTAGAAAGTGAAGGGAGAAATTCTGGCAGAGACACTAGGGGAAAAGATACCATTTGACATGGTGGAGAGAGCTACCTAGAGTCTAGATTAGCCTGAACCCAAGGAAAGGGCCTGGTGAATCAAATTAAGGACTTTGTTTCCTTAGGTACCAGAGCAGCTTAGAGGGATAACTAGCTTTGTGAGTAAAACAAGGTATAACTCGGAATTTAAGAGACATCTCAATTAGCCAGAAGACTGTGGCAAGAGAGACACAGAGCTGAGAAAATCTCTAAAGCATTTCTAAACTGACTAGACTGCATGCTATGCCTATACTTGTTTATAATGTAACAGATAATCTTCCTCTAATATTCCACCTTCCTTCAATAAAATTCAATTTAAGAATGTAAACTTTTTGTTGTTGTTGTTTGGGGGAAAGTAGGGCAATTGGGATTAAGTGACTTGCCCAAGATCATATGGCTAGTAAGTGTTAAGTGTCTGAGGATGGATTTGAACTCAGGTCCTCCTGACTCCAGGGCCAGTTCTCTATTCACTCACCACCTAGCCACCCTAGAATGTAAGCTTCTTGAAAGCAGAGAACTTCATTTTTGTCTTTGCACCCCAGCATCTGGAAAAGTGCCTTGCACATAGTAGGCATTTAATAAATACTGAATTGAATTGAAGTATCTTCTGTGTGTTGGACACTATGCTAGATCCTAGGGATACAAAACCAAAAGAAGTAAACAGTCCGTCCTCTCAAGGATAGCGGGATTTTATTGGGGGAAATGTAATATGTAATGTTGTCTTGCCATTGCTAAGGATATCAGATCAGGACAGTGCAGAAAAATGCCTACTGTTTTTCAGGCAGAGATCTTTAAGAATTTTGCCCTTTCTTGATCTTTATACCTCATACCAGAGAATTTGCTCTAATTCTTGGACAAAGGGGAAAGATATTACTTTTAAATCTGCCTACCTGGCTAAAGGATTGTGGACTGAATATGACTTCCAACCATGGAAGCAGGACAGGGCCACAAACTACTAAAACGCAGAGGAGGAAGAGATGGGAGAACAGAAGCTAAAGAAGGAAGCAGGTCATTCGAGAAATACAAAGCACTGAATTCTAGAATTGGGGCTTTGTGTGAAAATGGCAGTTGAGGTATATCAAAATGGATAAAATATTTCCAAAACTCTATCTCTGTCTTTGCTCTGACTATAGACCCACAAGCCCATAGAGGTGACTTCCTCAAATATTTTTTTTCCTTTGCCTCCCTCTCTCCCAAAAGTATTTGTGCCTCTTTGCTAAAACATATCTCTAAACAATTTATTTATCTTTCTATTTAAATTTTATTTTTCATGTGATAAACATGGCTAACCATTAAATTGTTGATAATGTTTTATTCTTACTCAAATTCAGCAAAGAGGGAATATAAGGCAAGAGGGAGAAAGAGAGAGATTCACAAATGTGGTATTTTGCTAGAATGGTTTCCTGGCTGGGGGCTCAGAGTTGTAAGAAAGTTATTGATCTTTTCTTTTCTTTTTTTAACAACATCACAAAGAAGAGAGAAAGAAAACATATGTTAGGAATTCTCTCTAGACCAGGGGTTCTTAATCTGGGATCTGTGAGTTTGATTTTAAAAAATATTTTGATAACTATATATAACTATAACAATATAATTAACTTTTTAAAAATAACTCTACGTATTTTATTTTATACATTTAAAAACATCCTCCTGAGAAGTCCATAGGCTTCAACAGCCTGACAAAAGGGTCCATGGCACACAAAGGTTAAGAGCCCCAGATCTAGTCTAATCCCCTCATTTTATAGATGAGGAAAAGGACTATCATTCTCAAAGCCTAGAGGTATGTGATCCTCTCCTAGATATTCCCAACAACTCTTAAATAACTCATTATGAGTCTGCCATCTGTGGATTTATTAAACCCCTGGGGTATGTACCTGGAAGTATCAGCGACAATGAATTAATGAATCAGCAGTATGACTGAAGGATTGTCAGTATGAATGAGACTAGGTGGACTGATAAGTAGAGGTGAGCCCTTCACCAGTTTCCTTCCCATTGTTTCTCTAATCCTGGTTTGAAAGAACAGCTACTCACCTGAAGGGAGTTGCTGAGAGAGGGAGGAGTAGCCCAGCCTGCACTGGAGTAGGGATCTAGTAAGAGTGAATTCTTCTCACCCATGTAGCACCACAACATTGACATCACTGCTACACATGTAAATTGATAAATTATGAGATGATTTGAGGAGAGAGAGATTGGGGAAAGACTTCTCATAAGAAGAGTCACCTAAACTGATCCTTGAATGAAAGTAGGGATTCTGAGAGGAAGTGGCAGAGTGTGTTTCAAGCATGGGAAATTGTCTATAAGAAAGCATGGAGCTAGTCTGTCGATGGAGTCTACTGTCTCTTTAAGTTTTTTTTTTTTGCTGAATGAAGTGTCTGCTCAGAATTCTAAGAGAAATTCCAAGTCTGAAAGACAGTTGCTGTGGGTTCAGGGCTCCAGAGAGTTCCAAGGCAAACACATGGGGTACTATTATAGACAAGGGAGATTTGGGCAACAGAATGGCAGTATGACTATGGGACAAATATAATTTATCTGATTACAATCTGAACCAGGAGAGAGAGAGAAAGAGAGAAAGAGAGAGAGAGAGAGAGAGAGAGAGAGAGAGAGAGAGAGAGAGAGAGAGAGAGAGAGAGAGAGAGGTGAAGGGACAGATTTCAGTATGATTTTCACTAACTTCAAACATGGAAATAATAGATTCTACAGTTGCTTTTGAGCAGGAAGTCTAGCTGAGCTGAGGAATGGATCAGAGGCAGAGAATTGTAGAAGTCACTCGGGGGTTCAACTAGTTGATGTGTTTACCAAGAATGGGCAAATCAACCCAGCTTAGCTATGGATATAGCGAATCAATACAGAAGATCAGTTCATCTAGGAACTTTGATAGCTCCTGAGACAGAGAGAAGACACTGAAGCTGATAGTTTCAGGGTTTTGAATTACTCTGAGCATGTGTTTTCCTTGTTCATAGGCCTGCCTGGCAGCTTCCTGTGTATGCTCACTTTTCCTTAGCTATTGGGCTCTGTGGTAGGAGAGGATGGGCCAGGTTTCTGTGTAGATTGTGTTATATTTATGATTTGTGCCTTTGCTTGAATACATGACTGGCAACCTATGATACTTCCTTTGGCTTATTAAGTAAATGACTGTGTTTAAGATCTGAAAGTGTCATTATTGTGAATAGAGAGTTTTAGAAATGGATTAGTGCTAGAGTGGTGGGTAGAGGGGATATATTCCCTCATAACAGGATTATGTAGCTGGCATTTATATGACATTTTAAAGTTTACAAAATGTTTTACAAGTATTATCTAATTTATATTCACAAACCATGGGAGCTGGGCACGACAATGATCCCCATTTTACAGTTAAGGAAACTGAGGCTGAGAGATGTGATTTGTCCAGGGTCATACAACTTGTAAGTCTCTGAGGCTGGAGTTGAATCCAGATCTTCCTGACTCCAAGTCCAACTCTATCTAAAGCACCAACTAGTTGTGTACGCCACCACCCATAACCCTTAGAGAATTTAAGTATAATCATGTTTATAGTGGTCCTTCTCTAGGAACTTAGAAGTACCAGTGTGAGAGCATATTGAAGAAAATGAGCCAGTTTGACATCTACATGCCTACGTGAGAGGTACAAGGAATGGGAAGAGGAACCACTCCATGCACTTGTTACATCAGGCTCACGTCTTGACTGATGCATAGATGGTTAGGCAGTCAATTTTCCTCAGACACATAGTGTTAAATAAAATAAACTGAGCCAGGGGTGGGGAACCTTTGGTCTCAAGGCCACATGTGACCCTCTAGGTCCTCAAGTGTGGTACATTGGATTCAGTCAAAGAGCCACACTGGAGGATCTCTAGAGGGTCACATGTGGCCTTGAGGTTGTGGGTTCCCCACTACTGAATTCTGCATTATGTTTAGAAAGCAAGTCTATTAGAAACACAGATTAATTTATTAATTACTTGGAGGATTATCAACCACCATGGATTTTCCAGTGTTTGTTTCCTCACAAGTTTCCTACACAGTGGTACTTATCTTCTTAGACAACTGTCTCTTTCCTCCTGTTCAGAATCGTTTCTCTTTGTGTCTTAAGAATTTCATTCTTGAGAGTCTCTCATCACTCCTGGACTGACTTCTAGAAAATATTAGCCCACGATATCCCACTTATGCTTTATCCGAACCATTTAAAACCTGTTTTAAAATCTAGGGTTCATATCGGACTATTTTCCTTTCCTTCTCAGTCACACATTCTAAGATTGGGTGGTCACTTTCCCCACCAAGGTTCCCATCAGTTCCAACCAATCCCTTCTTATTGAAGAGAATAGGATGCAGAATAGCAAGTCCTCTCATCGGTGCCTCTGCCTTTGAAGAATGAAATTATCATTAGGCAAGTAAAGAAACTATTAGCTTTATGCAGAGAGAGAGTTACAGCAGATGCCTGGATAATTGAAGTTTTCCATATCTATTCTATCACTCTTTCATGCTGTTTCCTAAACCCTTCACATATTCCCTCTTCCCCTGGGTCTGTAATATACACTAATGAGAATATAACTTCTGTTTCTATCCCTGTTGATTCGCACCCAAATGCTCTCCATCTTTTATACTCTGATTCCTGCATTTCCTCACCAGAGAAATATACATTGCTATTTCATGTTTCCCACACCAACCCCATTTACCTATCCAGTTCCCTTTAGATAGGTATACCCTTCCAGAGCCATATTCTGTGGGGAGGTATCAAGTAAAGTCAAGGAACACAATACACCCTGGGGGAGAGGAAATGAACACACACACACACACACACACACACACACAGCTCTCTCTTGGTCACCTTCCTGAGGGTTGGTATCCTAGAGATGGAGAGATAAACTTGAATCAGTGAAGTCTCCTAGGGATCCTGACAATGTAACCTCACCCTTCCTGAACCACAAAGGCTCATCTAACTCTGACTTTTCTTCCAAAGGCAGTTAAAACTGCCTACAAAGTTCCACAATTGTGACTGGTCTCTAACTACCAGCAGTGAGGTCCATTCTTTCTTCAACTCAAATCCTTCACAATTTGCCACCCCCTTATCCCTATAATGGTGGTGCAATGCAGCTTTGGCTGTGAGTGACTTGGTGCTGTTCCTTCCAAGAGTGCTGACACATCTCATAAGTTCTGTGTGTTTCTATCCAGAATTCTAAAAGTTAGCCTCTATAGGCACTGGCTCTTTTCTTGTCCCTTATACTTCACTGTGACTCTAGAACTCAGCACAGTGACCTACACATAGTAAATGTTTGTTGAGGACAATAATGTGGCTCCATTCTTATGGTATGAAGTATCAGACCCAATGTTTCAGTTCAATTTAACAAACATTTATCAAAAATCTACTGTTTTAAGGCATTGTGGAGTAGGTTAGATGCTAACAAACTAGGGTCAGAAGGACTGTTTTCTATTATTGAGATTGTTTTGTAGTTCCATTCCTCTTAAAGTGTAAGTACAACCCAATGGGCAACTTGTATTTACTGAAGGATATGCTATACACTTTCTGGCTGCTATCAGTGAACCTCACTTCCACATCTCTGATTTGGGCTTTCCATTGTTTTAATGAAGATTTGAGAAGGCTCACATCATTTTGAAGTTTATACCTTGTAGTTCAGAAGGAATTACCTGAGAAAGCTAAGGAGGGAGGGAGACCCATGGCCAGCCTTGCAGGCTTATCACATACTTCACATACGTATATATGACAATAATCTGACAATAATCAGTCCCCATCTTCTTATATGGCTTTGCACCTGGTCAATTATCTATGCTCACATAACCCCTTGGAGTGGGCTAACACAAAGGAAGGTGGGGTGGCTCTAACAGTTTTGGAATTCAATAGACAAGCAAAACAAAACATATTGTTCCATATTTAAATACTCAAATGGATCTGTGATCTGTAATCATACTGATAAGGGTATTCCCTCCAGAAATGCAGATTACAAACCATTCATGCCTATGCATCCTGTATAACTCTTATCCACGTCCATAAGTCTACAACAAAGCATACACCCAACATCTTGGGGACACATGACCACATAAGGATCAAGTAGAATGACTCTACAATACCCACAACCCCTGCCCCTTTTTCTCCATTCATATTCACAGATCAGACCCTCATCTCTTCTCCCTAGGACTATGGTAATAGATTCTTAACTGATCTCCCTGACTCCAGTTCCTCCCCTCTCCAATTCAGCTTTCAAACAGCTACCAAAAGAGTCTTTTACATGTGGTCTCAGACCAAATAGGCTGAGAATGACCAAAATAATCTTCTAATACACAAGTCTTCCCATGTCACTCCCTGATTAAAACCCTTCGGTAGTTCCTTATGGTCTATAGTATAAAATACAAAGTGTCATTTAAGGCCCTACATAGTCTAGCTTCAAACCATCTTTCCAGCCTTATTTCATAGTACTCCCCTTCATATGCTTTGCCCTCTAGCAAAACTAAACCACCAGCTAGCTATTTCCCAATTGCAACTTTCTGTCTCTTAGACATATTCACACAAGCTATCAACCGTTCCCGCAATGTATTTCCTCTTTATCTTTCTCTATTGAAATCCTTCTCTTCTTCAAGGTTCAGCTCAGGTGCTGTCTCCCTAAGGTATCTTTTCTGGTTCCCTCCACTCTCCCTCCTCAAATTTTCCTAGGGAGTTTTGCTTGGATCTCTCCTTTGCCCCTACCACATTCTCCTGTGTATTCTAATCATTTGTGTTCATGTAGGATCCTCCTTAGCAGATCATAAGCAACGTGAGGACAAGAATCATGTCAGTTTTCATCTTTCTATACCCAGGGTCTAGCACAGTTCTTTCTACAGAGTAATACTGAGGAAATATTGAATCGGTGACTCAGCTGAGAAGAGGTGTCATGAAACCACTTTAAACTCCTGCTTAAAGACCTCATTACATTTTTGGTTTAAATATGGAAGAGATCCTGGCCCTTTTAAAAAACAATTTCTGATATAAGCTTGGACTGGGAACTAGAAGGCAGTCTGTTTCAGAAAGTAATTTGTATCTCATTATTGGGGAAATTCCTGTGCAAGAAATCCGTGTCTCCTTCCAGCCCCCACACTGTTTACCAGTCAGCTGTTTTTGCTTAGCCTTACCTGTAGGCCTCCTAGCCAGACTCACTTGGGATTAGCTCTTAACAGACGGAGAGGAGAATAAAGACGACTAATGTGAGCTTAATAAACTACCCTCATGCCTGTATTCTTGTGAACTTTCCCACCTGCCTGACTGGCTCCCTCATTTCCTATATGTCTGATATGCTTTCCCACCCAGCTTGTCTAATGATTCAGTCCCTGAAGCTCACCTGGTTGCTGACAGTTTTTATGGACTCTCATGCCCTTCCCTACCTTTTAGAAGAGAGACCCTATAATGTCCTACTCCTGACATCTGCCTTTGATTGAATGCACAGAGTGCTGGGCCTGGAGTCAGGGAGACTTCAGTTCAAATTCAGCCTCAGACACTTGATAGCTGTGTGACCTTGGGAAAGTCACTCAGTTTCTGTTTGTCTCAGATTCCTCATTTGTAAAATAGAGGTGGGTGTTAGGGGTGTGGAGATGGACTGTATGGCCTCTAAGGCTCCTTCAGTTCTATATGATCTGTGATTAGTCAGCTTTTTCATTTGCTCACCTGGCCTTTGACCCCTGGCCTCCCATGTTTAAAGCTCACCTTTACATTCAACCTAGTGAAGAATGTTAGAAGAAAAAGGTTTCCACAGTAACTGGCAATGCATGTATATATTGTTGAGACAGGAGATAGTTTATCACTGGGCAATAAGAAAGCATTGTAGGCTCTGAAGCAGAGAAAGGATGGGATGAAAATAGGGTTTCAAGAATATTAATCTGGCAGTGATATACAGAATGGATGGATAAGGGAGAGGCTGGATGCAGAAAGATAGACTCATGGGCCATTGTAATTCAGGAGTGAGGGGATGAGGGCCTGGGCTATGGTGGCAGCTGTAGGAATGAAGAGGACGAAGGTAAAATGAAAAGAGATTTCATCTATGTAAACAAACATTTATTAAGCATGTACAATGAGCGAGGCACAGGGGAAGATACAACATTTAGATAAAAACATGGTCCCTTCCCTCAAGAAGTTTACAATTTAAATAGAGGGATAAAAATAGATGGGATGACTCAGTAGTGAGTTATCAGTTCATTGCAACATTTATTAGAACATTTATTTTAAGTGAAGTCTGGGAAGAGGAGGGGGACATGACAGTTATCTTCCACTATTTGAAGGGATCTCACCTGAGGGAGGGGTTAGACCCCCAGAGACCCAAGCCAAGAGTGAGGGGCACACATTGCAAAGAAGCCAACTTAAACTTGATTTTAGGGAAAACTTCCTAAAAATGAAGGCCATACACAAGTAAAATGGGCTGCCCAGAGGAGGGTAGGTGGGTTACAAGACTGTATAACTATTTGTCAAGTATGTGCTAGTGAAGGGGGTAGAGGGAAGGGAATAAGCATTTTCATAATAGCTATTATGAGCTAAGCACTTTTTTTTTTTACAAATATCTTATTTGATTTTCACAACAATTTTGTTAGGTAAGTGCTATTATTATCCCCATTTTACAGTTTATGAAACTGAGGTAAACAGAGGTCAAGTGACTTACCCAGGGTCACACAGCTAGTAAGTGTCTGAGGTCAAATTTTAACTCAGATCTTCCTGACTCCAGGCCTGGGCCTCTATTCACTGATTCTTTTTTTGACATGGGCTGGATTAAGTGGCCACTGAGGCCCCTTTCAACTCTCCAATTCCATAATTAAGTTCCTTACTACATGTAAGGCACTGTGCTAGACACTGACTGGGGATACAAGGATGAAAAAATATTATATCTATGATAAGTTCATTAGGCAACTCTCTAAGATTTCAAGCTTCAGTGCTGATTTGCATTGGTAGAGGTAGTTTCCTTACCTGGAAATTCCATATATTAATGAAATCATGTAATGGGAATAGGAATCTGAAGATCTTCCCTGCCCCTTAATAAACCTAAGAGAATTTGAAGACCTTCCCTGCTTTGAAAATAAACTCTGTACCCTAATAGGCTGAATGTAATCACATGGAGCCTGTGGTGGGAGGAGTTTGCTGAAGGATAGAGCAGAGCCCACTAGAAGCTGGAAGTCAGAGCTAAACTAGATGATTGGGAGGAGAGCATGTGGCCAAGGGAGTCATATAGGTTCATGAGTAAATGTTGTTTGCTTTGTGGGAAGGCTAAGGGATGGTGTGGCTCTCTGTGCTGTTATGGCTTATTAACTTCTTTGTTGCTATTATGGATTCAGTTTCCTGGTGTTGGGATTTGGTTTTCTGGTGTTTGAATAAATGTTTTGCTTCTGTCTTATCTATGGACAGCCTGTTATATTTTTCAATTGAGCATGATGCAGGTATATTTATAGGCATGTGCACTGTAAATATTGCATTAGCACTACAAATCATAAGTGCAGTCCAAAAAAAGTGCATTAGAAAGTTATAAGAGAAAGAACTGTTCTTCCAAAGAAAGAATAGATAGGACAGATTTGATATAGGGAATAATGAGAGGGAAGAGACAAAGATGATTGTAGCCTGGAAGACTTGATCCTTAACAGAAATACAGTGGTTGTGGAAGGGAGGCAATAGCTCAGGGTCAGAGACCAGCGAGGTCTTATCATTGGTTGAAGTAGGGGAGGGAGGATGGAGAGGGATAGATATAGGATATTGTGAAATAAGGAAAAACACTCCTGAATCTGAATCTGGGATGAGATAATCTCTGATTGGCCATGAACTTTGAATTTCATGGGTCAATCACCTGCCAGGACATGGGGTAGAAGAAGGAGGAGGAAGAGGTTTAGGTAAAATAGAAAAGTGAACTGAAAGCAACAGAAATACATTTAATCTCACAAAGAAGAAAAATAAATTTAAAAAAATAAAAGCTAAAAAAAAGAGGAAGGGAGATGCCTGACTCTCCATGAGTTGAGCAGAAAAAGACCTAGAGATCCTAGTAGTATCAAAAGCTAACTTTGATCCAGAAATTAGTGTTTCCATGAAAAAGGAGGCACAACACAGGGACACATCACTAGGTCTAGAGCATGTTGGAACAGATCACATACGGACAACAGGCAATATGCAGTAACAAGTGACCTGCAGACATTAAAACTGCCTGTCCATTTTTACATCTTACATTTACACATATTAAGCACTTACTTCTTGTTAAGCACTGAGGATACAAAGACAAAGTCTTTGCCCTCAAGATGCTTATATTCTAATGGAAGAGCTTACATCAATGGGGTCACCTTACATGAAGCAGCATCTTTCTCAGTATTCCATTTGGCCATATGCCACAAATTAGAAGCCACAAATGTTGAGGCTTACACTGGGGCTGGCTGTGAAGGCTCAGGGGGCAACCCTGGAAGCTTAAGCCTAGTGCTAGAGTAGAGCCAAATGATATCATCAAATCCAAAGTGAAGCTGTTTCAAGGAATCTTTACTAGGCCATGCTATTCCCTGTCTGCTGCCTGTAGGGTAATGAGGACATCCCAAGTCCCTCAGAAGTGTATTGGGAATCCCAGGGGACCTAGAACAGTGCCCATCCTCCAGGAGAGAGGGAGAGAGAGAGAGACAGAGATACAGAGAGAGAGACAGAGAGACAGAGAGACAGAGAGAGAGAGACAGAGAGAGAGAGAGAGAGACAGAGAGAGAGAGAGAGAGAGAGAGAGAGAGAGAGAGAGAGAGAGTCTGTTCCAGTGTGCTGAAGGCAGCAGAAAACGGAAGCAAAAAGAAAAAGGAATTATAGCCATCTTGGAGGGTATTGGAGATTTCAGAAAATGCTCTTTTAGAGAGGTGAAGCAGTAAAAGCTGGGACACAGGGAAAGAATCTGAGATAGTAGGACAGATCACAGATCTGTTGCTTGAGCAATGAAGCGTAGAAAAGAACCAAAGTGTCAGCTGAAAAGATGTGTGGGGTCAGAAGAGGAGGTGTGGCAGCAAGCAGCCGGCTGGTTATTAGCTCTTGCCCCTGCTGCCACCACCGGAGGCTAGCAGGGAGAGCTCGCCCTTGTAGTTATGGCCTTGTGAATGTAACTCCCCTCGAAATGCCTGCACTCCTCCTCTTAGGGAGTGAGCACACCAGCCATATGCTGACTAGCTTTCTGCAGACAGTGAGATAACACAGGTACAGATTCCTTGCATGTAAGACCATCAGGTACCAAGAATGTATACTGAATCCAGCTTGGAAGATGGATCTTATCAGTTTCTTCTCTTCATCTGGATACATTCATCCATCAATTAATTTGTTTGACATATATTTATTGAGAACCTACCATATACAAGGCACAGTGAGGTAGTTTGGGTACAAGAGGAAAGGGCAGAGAACAAAACAGAATTCTCCCTGCCTTCACAGAGCTTATGGCCTCATAGGAGAGAGATGAGGCACTGCTGCCATTTATATAGAGTCTTAAAGTTCTCAAAGTACTTTCTATGTGCTATGTCATGTAATCTTCCCAATAGCTCTAGGAGGAGGGTGCTATCATTGTCCTCATCTCAGAGAATAAGAAAACTAAATAGAAAGAGATTTAAATGACTTGCCAAGGGTTTGTTACATGGCTAGCAAGTGTCTGAAGCAGGACTGGAACCTAAGTCTTCTTGACTTATGGACATATAACAAAAGGTTTAAAGGAAGTAAAAAAATTACTTTTTAAAAAAATTTAGTTTTATTTTGTTTTCAATTCCAAATTCTCCCTATTGATTGAGAAGGCAAGAAATACAAAGCCTATTACAAATATGAAGTCATGCAAAACAAATTTCCACAATTGTAATGTTCCACAAAAAAAAAAGGCAAGAGAAAGGAAGGAAGGAAGGAAGGAAGGAAGGAAGGAAGGAAGGAAGGAAGGAAGGAAGGAAGGAAGGAAGGAAGGAAGGAAAAATATGCTTCAATATGCACTCTCAGTTCATCAGTTCTCTACCTGGAAATGGTTAATGTTTTTCATCCATGAGTCCTTTGGAACTGTGGTAGGTTATTGTGTTGATCAAAGTCTTTCACAGTCTATTACCTTTATACCATTGCTGATATTGTATAAATTGTCCTCCTGGTTCTACTCACTTTGCATCAATTCACATAAGTCTCCCAAGGTTTTTCTGAAACCATCCCCATCCCCATTTCTTACAGCACAATATGTTCCATCATTCATATGCCATAACTTGTTCAGTAATTTCCCAATTGATGAATATCCTCTCAGTTTCCAATTCTTTGCCACCACAAAAAGAACTACTCTAAATATGTTTACATGTATGAGTTTTGTTTTCTTTCTTTGATCTCCTTAAGGTATAGCCCTGGCAGCAATATTACTAGATCAAAGGGTATGCATAGTCTAATACTTTTGGTCATAGTTCCAAACTGTTTTCCAGAAATGGCTACACTACACTGTTCCACCAACAGCATATTAGTTTACTTGTTTTCCCACATCCCCTCCAGTATTTTTCATTTTCTTTTTTTTGTTATCTTAGTCAGTCTTGATGGCTGTGAGGTAGTACCTCAGAGTTGTTTTAATTTTCATTTCTCTAATTATTAGTGATTTAGGGCATTTTTTGATATAGCTATTGATAGTTTTGAGGAAGAATCCTCTGAAAACTGTCCATTCATATTCTTTGACCATTTGGGGAATGACTTAAACTTATAAATTTAGCTCAGTTACCTATACATTTTATAAATGAGACCTTCATTATAGAAACTTGCTGCAAAGATTTGCTCCTTATTTTCCTGATTTTCTTCTCATTTTAGCTGCATTAATTTTGTTTGTGTAAAACCTTTTTAGTTTTAATGTAATGAAAATTATCCATTTTAACTCCAGTGAACCTTTCTGTCTCTTGTTTAGCCATTATCTCTTTCCCAATCCATAGATCTGACAAGTAATCTCTTTCATACTACACTAATTTACTTATATAAGACAACACTCTTTATATATAAATCATGTACCCATTTTGAGCTTATCTTGGTATATGGTATGATATGTTGGGCTATAACTAGTTTTTGTCAGAGTGCTTTCCAGTTTTCCCAGAAGTTTTTGTCAAATAGTGAGTTCTTGTCCAATACTTGGGATCTCTGGGTTTATCAAATACTGTTACTGTGCTCATTCTTTTGTATATTATGTACCTAATCTGTTCTATTGATCAGTCACTCTATTTCTTATCTAGTACCAAATTGTTTTAATCATTACAACTTTATATTATAGCTTGGGATCTGTGAGAGCAAACATTTTCATGTTTAGGAACTAGAGAAAGCTTCATGGAGGAGGTGGCATTTGAGCTGAGCTTTTAATGCTTTTCATTTTGTCTTTATGTCCCCAGTGTCTAGCATCACGCCTTGCACTAGAGGATTGGGATAGGGATTTCATTGGTTTGGGGAACTGCTAGGAGAGGACACTCATCCTGCCAATGTAGGTTGGCACCCTCTCTGAAACTTACGGTCTGAGAAAGTTGCCTAGAGCATTGAGACATTAGGCTTGCCCAGTATCACACAGTTAAATTGTGTCAGAGGTGGGATTTGAACCCAGGTCACCCAGGTCTTGACTCTAAGGCTGTTTTTTCTGTCTACTATTCCATGCTGATTTCTGAAGTTCCTTGAATGTAATTGGCACTTAGTTAAGGAATTGTTGGATTGATTTGGATTGGGTAGGAATTGGACAAAAAGTTGAAAGGGTTAGGGAGGGCAGAAAGAACAATGTAAAGGGAAGCCTAGCAGAGAGAAACAAAAGGCATATTCAGGGAACAGAAATTCCTACTTCATTTCTTCCTTCCTTTTCTGCCTTTCTTCTCTTTCTTCATTCTTTCCTTCCTTGCTTCCTTCCTTCCTTCTTTCCTTTGTCTTCCCTGGGTCAACCTATTTTACCCAGGATGGACATGCAGGAGCTCCAGTCCCTGGCCTAATCCCATTCTGATTATCATAGGAGTTTTGACCTGGGCTAGAAGGCACCTGACATCCTCTGATTCCACAGGAATGTCAATGCCCAATGTAGGGCAGGCACGGGATTGGCTTAGCTTGCTGAAAGATCCTCCAGTCTCAGCTTCCCCAGTAGCAGGGATTGTAGGCATATGCCACCACACTTCGCTGAAGCCTTTTTAAAAAATTAATTACTTGCTGTTTACTCACTTGATCTGAATAAATTCATTCATTGAGATACTCCTGGAAAGGTAGGTTGGAACCAGATTGTTAAGGGTCAGTGCAAGGAACGTATTTCTTTTATCCCAAGCATCAGGTCATAAGCTTTGAGCTTGAAGGACCCCCAGAGGACCACCACTGGGTGGCGCCATAGTGCACAGAGTGCAGGACCTGGAGTCAGGAAGACTCTCTTCCTGAGTTCAAATCTGACATCAGACACTTCCTAGCTTTGTGACCTGGGAAAGTCACTTAACCCTGTTTGCCTGAATTTCCTTATCTGTAAAATGAGCTGGAGTAGGAAATGGCAAACCATTCCGGTATCTTTGCTAAGAAAATCCCAAATGGGGTCACAAAGAGTTGGACACAACTGAAAAATGAAGGAACCACAAATTTACTTTACAGATGAGGACAAGTGACTTACCAGGTCTCATTAAGTTATAGAGTGAGGATTCAAATTCAGGTTTTCTCATTCCAGTCCAGTTCTCTTTCTACTGGACCACAGTGCCTACTAGGAAACGAGGAGCCATTGATGACTTTTGAGCACAGGGAGGGGGTGACATTAGTCAAGCTGTGCCTTGGAAACATTATTTTGGCAGTGATGTGTAACACACATTGGACTGGGGAGAGATGGAAACTGGGAGATTAGTTAGAAACTCTTAAAGTAGTCCAGATTAGAGGTCACAAGAACTCAAATACTCCTTCCTCCTTTTCTTGATCAAAGCCTACCTTAACCTCTCCTTTTGGTCTAATACAAAGGGGGTTTTGCTCTGGAGTCAGAGAATCCCGGTTCAGATCTGACCTCTGTTGCTCACTATTTGTGTGACTTGGGGCAAATCACTTGATCTTGGGCCTGAGCATCATTACCTGTATAATGAGGGGGCTGGACAAGACCTAATCCTGCTCTAAATCTGTGATGAGGCAGCAAGGTGTAGTGGCACGAGTGTTGCATTCAGTCATGAAGACTCAGGTTCAGATATTGCCTTAGATGTTTTTTAGCTATGTGACCTTGACCTAGCCTCACTGGGGCTCAGTTTCAGCATCTATAAAAATGAAATGGTTGGACTTCATAAGCTCCAAAGTCCCTTCCAACTTTAAATCTACGATCCTACTTTAATCTTCCAAGTGGAAACTTTCCTTTCTTCCTTTTGGACTGTCCTGCTGACTCCTTTGTCCTTTTCCTCCAGCCCTTTAAACAAAGAGATTCATTAGGTTAATGCCTCTCTTTAGACTTTTTCCCTTGGACCTGACCTTGCCTGGTTCTCTTGACATTGTATTTTCTCAAATCATTAATATATCAAAAGTAGCTCCTTGGAGCATTTGATGGGGATTAATCCACCCACCACTAGACTTTTTAGGGTGAGGGAAACAAAGAAATCTGGCAGCAGAAAGGACAGAGCCCAGACACGTAGACCAACTGAGAGGACAAGGGCGAGTGAGGAAATTGTTTCCATTTTTCAATCCTGGTGACTTTATTGGCAGAACAAGGTAACCAAGCGTTGCCAAAGCCAGTTCATCAAGGAAGTACACTTTCATCTGGGGCAGGAGGTTGTGTTCCAGTCTCTAGTACAGACTATTTTTGACTGACAGTTTCTGTTTCCTAAGATGAAGAAGCTTCTGCAAACTCCCTCTCTTCTCTCAGAAGAGAGTTTTTTCCTTATTAGATAATTTAATTTGTTCCAATTGCACAAACACTAAGCACTATCTACGTGTGGGGCACAGTGCTAGTTACATAATAACAGTTCACATTTATATAGAGCAAGGTTTCTTGACCTTTTTTATGCCCTATACCCCTGGAAGTCTGATGAAGTCTATGAACCCCTTCTCTGAAGAATGTTTTTAAGTGCATCAAATAAAATGCATCAGATTACCAAAAAAAAACCCAATTCTACCTAAATATTGTTATCAAAATGGGATTTATTTACAAAATGGGATTATTTACCACTGTGGCTTAAGGTGAGAGCGGTGGGGGGTAGAGGGTGAGAGTGGTTGAACAAGTATTATCATTCTCATTTTCTAAATGAAGAAATGGGCTCAGAAATTGAGTGACATATGTACATTCCCACCACTAAAAAGATCAGAGCCATAACTTGAACCCAGATCTGGAATCAAATTGAATGTCCTTCCCTTCCTCTCAGCTCCCTATGTGCTGTACAAGGAGACAAGAGGGTGGGAGATTTTAGCCAACAATGAAGTAGGAACAGAGATTGGATTTAGCCCTGGTGACAAGCCAGATGCAGGGCCCATAAATATCTTTATCCTGCACATATGCAAAGCTTAGTGGGGAAATTGCCACTGTATCATGAAATACACACCAATACTACTTCATGTAACTTACAAAGATTATATTGGTTTTTGTGGTGTTGTTTGTGTGTGGTTTTTTTTTTTTAGCACAAGTGACTGAGTTATAAAGACCCTTCTTTCCCAGAGGTTTCACTGATTGGAGTATCACTATAATCAAATTCCAGCTTAGAAAAGACAGATTGCTGCTGGAAGTGACTGCTTGTCAGCCCTTGTTGTAATGAGGCAGAGAAACCTAGCCTTCTTTCTGTCTATGCCGCAGTCAAGGAATTGAGGAGTCAAAAGACATTAGAGGTAGGAAGGACCTGAGGAGCCATCTACTCTAACCTCCTTATTTTATAAATGAGGAAACCGAGGAAGATCCAGAAAGCTGTGACTTGCCCAAGGTCACAGAGACAGTATGTAACAGAGCTAAGACCTGTAACCAGGTTCTTGCTCTTTCCTGATACACCAGGCCCCCTCTATAAGGACTTGAGGTCCCCTTCCCCTTCCAAGGAGCACCTGCCCATTCTTATTAGTCTTCCACAAGAAGGGTGCTTAATACCAGACAGTACCAAGAACATCTTGCCTGTCATTGCTGGAGCTGCTTTTCCCAAGTGTTATCTCAATGCCCTCTGCTTGTACCTGTGTCTTCCTGGTTCTCCTCCTGCCCCTCTGCACACCAACCCCAGACCACCTATTCAGACTTGCCTGATGCTCTGAACTCTGACTTGAACTTTACCACCTAGACTCAAGGTGCCTACACATCCTCCTCTCTGCCTTGTCTTGGGATACCCTGAACTTACCAGAGAGAATAGGCTTCCAGGACATAGGGAAACCAGCTGACTTCTGAGGTGAAAGGAACAAGGACATCTTCCAGACATCAGGCACAGATATGAGTTTTAATTGATCCAGGGAAAGCTTCCAGAGCTAAGATGACAGTGAGGGATTCCAGGGCTCAGGCCACACTATAGGAGCTAGTTTATAATGTTCAGAGGGAGCTGCCAGGAAATTTTAAAACCCTTATGACACAGAGGTCAATGAGTAACTGGAGTCCAAATGACACAGTATGGTTGAGGTCCAGAATAATGGATGAGGTATTCACAGAGGACCAGCACCTCTGGTGTGGGCACTTGCTGAGCCCTTTTCAAGGCTACTGATCTACCTTTGGTGTCCACCTCCAACCAGCTCTCACCTGTGGCTCCAAGAAGCAGGATCATGTGCAGTAGCCACACCCAGTATAACTGATGGGCTAAACCAGGTTAAGGCAACTGATGCTTTTAGTAAGGAAAGCACAGCTCTGGGACAGGAGTAAGCAAGGTAGGGACAACACACAGGTGGAGCGATAGAGAATGAGAGATACCTTTGAATAATACTCATGTTCAAATGGATATGTGATCTCATCAATTTGGAAATCTCCTCCACTGAGATATATTGCAACCCATGGACATGTTTTTAATGCTAGAAAAATTCTACTGATAGAACTAGAGCAAGGTAATCAGAGATTTGGCTCATAGTGGAAAACTTAGAGATAACCCACCCCTCCAGTACTAGCTTCAGCCCATGGCAAGGTCTCTCCTCCTTGGGCAGTGTAGGAACTTCATGGTATCCTAGGAATGTTTTCTCCCCTCATAGTCACAGTCCAGGTGAGCCTCCATGCCCACTGCACCCCCAGCATACATATATTCTACACCTGCCCTAAGCCCCAAAACGTATCGTTATAGCTCTGCACACAGCCAGGTGATGTCAAGTTGCACATATCAACAAAGTCATTTATCAAGGACCCGTTGTGGTTATTGTTCCTTGTCCTTCACTCTTGAAGAGGACCATGACATCAGGGAGGTGATGCCTTGACGTGCAAGTGAATTAGATTTAAGTGAGGCAGGGCTATGCAAAGTCACCAGCCTCACTTTCTCCTCCAGAGCCTTCTGGGTCCAGTGGACAGATATAGATCAGGACAACTGGAAACGACCCAGGATGCAGTGGGAGGAACTTGGCCTTTTCAAGTTAAGGTCTTTAACAAGTCTTAGTTTGACTGAGGTAACGCCTTTTCAATGAATAAGACTTAATAAAAAATGAGGCAGAGAATGGCCTCTTTACCTAAGTCCCCCCAAAAAAATGGATCTGGGAAGGGAAGACCCTCAGGGTTTCTGACCAAAACTATTGCTATTTACATTCATTCTGAGCCAATCAACAATGACCAAGTAGGACTTGACTGGAATCCTATTGTTGGCCAATCAATGAAAGCCAGGATAATTTGGGGTTAAGGCAGGTCTTTAAGGAAAAAAAAGTTTCAAAGAACAAAATTTACATTCCCTTTAGGCAGAGCAACTGCAGATAAAGGTGTGATACCCTATGTGGAGGGAGTGAGGAAGGCAGGGAGGGAGGGAGAGAAAGAGAGAGAGAGAGAGAAGGAGGAGGAGGAGGATGAGGATGAGGAGGAGGAGGAGGAGGAGGAGGAGGAGGAGGAGGAG
>NW_027187330.1:2904877-2955228 GCF_028583685.1 Petaurus breviceps papuanus
GAAGGAAGGAAGGAAGGAAGGAAGGAAGGGAAGCAGGAATAAGTGTAGCCCAAGTGGCCAGTTCCAATTTGGTCCCCAGTTGGCAGCTCCTTTTCTACTCATAGAAGTTGTTGTTTGTCTTTCATTCTTGAAGAGTACCATGACATCAGGGAGGTGATGCCATGATATCAAGCACCTACTGTGTATAGAGAAGGATCAAAGTCTCTGGTAGATTATAATACAAAAAGAAGTTCATTTCCAAACACAGAGAGGTTCACTTGTCTTGCCTCAGATCTGCCAGATCAATGATAGGAGGTTGGAGGCAGCTCAGGCCACCTTCTCTCTCCAACAGTTCTGTTGATTTCCATATCTCTAGTCAGATATTATTCCAGTTATTTGTATATGTTCTCATTACTGCAGTGGAGACCTCCTGAGTCTAGGTGTCCCTGAGGAATCAGGAAATGAGCTGAGTTCTCCAGGATCAGCATTTCATGACCAGTGCATATCATCCTGACATTGGAATAGCCCCAATTGATCATTCTCATCTCAGATCTGCCTGTCTGCCTGAGCAAATTGCTTAGGTGTTGATAGGTTGACTGGGCATCATGCTCACTGTGAAGGTCACTCCTGGTGGGGTCTCTATCAGTTCAACTGCATATAGGTACACATAGTCCATCCTTCTTTGTCCTTATTCATGCCTTGTCAGCTGTCAACCACAAGCAAAGCACTGGTCATCAAACTCTTGTGATTTAAGGTGTCTAGCCATTCTAGAAGCTTATAATGGATACCTTCCAAAAGCCATTATGTTTCTATGCTTCATACAGTCTTCCTTCTGAGGTCATCAGACAATGGCACCTTACAGGGACCAAGGCAGTCGACAAGTAGATTATAATGACAACGAGGAAATATCTTTCCCATATATTCTCAATACCCAATTGAAATTTAAAGCATATTCTTTAAGAAACAGCCTGTGTTCATTAAGATGTAAGTTAACAAAAAACAAAAAAGTTGGAGTCACTGCACTGGGAAATCTCTCACATTTTGCCATCTGAATTTGGAGTGACCCAAGATGGCTGTGATGGACCGTCTGGTCCAGGCTTTACCTTTCGGGTACCCAAGGCAGGAGACAGATGTGCAAGAGAAGAGGCCCTTTAGCTTATCCTCCATTCATAATTGCTGATATCATAAACTGGCAGCAGTCATCCCCACAATCTGTTAGTGTTTTCTCTCTTACACAACAATAACAACAAAAAAAAAGTTGGTTAGGAAAAAACAAGTCTGTTGAGAATCTTTCATGGTAATAATCACTTCAATTTATATAGCACTTTGCAAAAAGTACATTAAAGGAATTGTTGTACAGTGGGCTTGGAGTCAAGGAAGCCTGGTTTCAAATCCTGCTTCTGGAGTTTGCTGGCCATTTACTAAGTCATGGATGGGTGGCCATCTGTGGGAAGTTTCCTATCCTGTGGAAATTTCAGATCCTTTCCACATTAAAGCTACAAGTCATTTTGCAGGTGTCCTTTTGTACTAATAACAATAACTCACATTTGTTTAGCATTTTAAGGTTTATAAACACTTTCTTTGTGACATCCCAGTGAGGGAGGTGGTGCAGGTATCATTAATTCCATTTTATTGATGAGAAGCTGGAGGTTCAGATGAATTGATGTTTGCCCCAATTCACATAACTAGTAAGTAGAAGAATCGTAATTTCATAGGATGTTTGAGGTCAATGATTAGAAATCATCTAGTCCAACCCATTCATTCTACAGATGAGGAAACTGAGGCCAAGAGGTCAAGTGACCTCTCAAAGTCACAAGCCAGTTTGTGGCAGAGCAGACTTGTTTTTCAGTTGTGTCTTTGTGACCCCATTTGGGATTTTCTTGGCAAAAATCCTGGAGTGGTTTGCCATTTCCTTCTCCAGCTCATTTTACAGATGAGGAAACTGAGGCCAACAGCGTTAGGTGACTTGCCCAGGGTCATACAGCTATTAAGTGTCTGAGGTCACATTTGAACTCAGGAAGATGAGTCTTCCTGACTCCAGGCCAAGCACCCCATCCACTGTGCCACCTAGCTACAAGTGTAGCCCCGTAAGGACACAAAGTCAAGATTCCTGATTCTTCAGACTGATCATCTCTTTACCATGTCATTCTTCCTCCCCTTTTATCCCCCAAAGAGGTACTAGTATAAGATGGGACATTTTTTAGGAGCCAGCAGGTGCATGCAAAAGGAAGAGGGAGAAAAGGAAAGAGGAAAGAGAGTAGTGGACAGGGAAGAAGAAAAGCACCAAGGAGAGGGACGGGTGCCTGGGGGAGGGGGGGAGAGAGAATGGAACAGGATTGGTGAGCTGCAATTTGTGAAGTTTACAGATAAATCTTGGTCCTTTCAGCAAAGCTTATCTGTAATGGGTTCGGCTCTCCGAGGCCCCGTCTCCTGTAGACATAAATCATTTTCTAATTTATAACATGAATAATTGATTTTGCCTCTGTAGCCTCAACAATAAATCTCCCGATCACACATGCATAAGAAAATAATAATAATGAAAGCGATCAGGATATGCTGCCATCGATTAACTGTGAGAGGGGCCACTTGACTCGCAATTCATGTTTTAAGCATTCCAGGTGGCACTGAGCCCACAGGCTACTCCTAAAGCCTGCCCTGTGCTTTGCCTGTCGTCATATTGGGAAGGGGAAGTGGGGGAGGGGATGGAGGAGAGAAGGAAGAAAACTCTCCTGGGGTGGGGGTGGGGCAAGTAGAGAGGTGAGGTGAGGTAAAGCAACACTCCACTTGGCCAGAGTAAATAAATGTATAGCATTATACACATATACTAATAAATGATTATCTTTCATTCAACAAATATTTACTAAACTTTTCTGGGTGCTAAGGGTGGGAGGGGAGTCCTCACGGAATTTATGATCCCTTTAGAGAGAGAAAAAAAGACATATTCATAAAGATTAGATTAAAGATGATATTGGATGGGGAGAAATCCTAATCAACTCACAACAGATTCTTTTTACAGTATTCTAATTGGTCTTTCCATTTTCAGTATCTCTTTACACACTGCCACCCCACCCCTACTCTGTAACTTGTCACCTAATTAATCTTCCTAAAATATGGTTTTCAACACGTCACTCTCCTGCTCAAAATCTTCCAGTGGATCCCCATTGCTGACAAGATGAAGGACAAACTCCCCAGCCTTGGTATTCAATGCCTTTCACAGGCTGGACCTAAACCACAGTTAACATTTCAACCTTATCGCCCAGATTTCCTTATGTAAACTCTGATCCAGTCAGACAGTTTGCCAGTTGTCAGTAAGGCATGTACAAGTTTTACTTTCTTTGAACAAACCATTCTGCCTACCCCTCCCTTCTCTATGCTACCCATCATTCAGGATTTAGCTTAGGTCCCACTTCTTCAAAGAGGTGGAAGGAACATGAGACATCAATTATTCTAATGTGAATAGAAATAGAGATAGAGTTGGGATTGGACCTGTGTTTTTATTGGTTTAGGGAACTCCCAAATGAGGAAACTCCCTCTACCAATGCAGGTTGGCACCATCTCTGTAACAACTGATAGTCTTAGAGAGCTGCCTAGAGAGCTAAGAGAGCAAGTAACTTACTGAGGTTCACATAGTCAATACGAGTCATTGTTATGGGAATGAGAATTGGAAGACCTTCCCTGCCCCTTGGCCCTTTGATAGGCTTACTGACTCTGAGAACCTTCCTTGATTTGAGAATATACTCTAACCCCTATTAGGCTGAATGTGCTCACCTGGAGCCCAAAGAGGGAGGCTTCTTTTTCAGGAATGCCCACACCTTGTTGCTTTGTAATTGGGCAGTGGGTCATGAGGATTGTGACATTCTCTGAGCCAGGAGAAGGCTATATATACCCTGATGTGAGGTTTTGCTCTGGGGCTCACTTCGGGAAGAGTTGTTTGATTTGGCCAGATGAGACTCTGGGCAGCTGTTGAGCCCCCGCCCCCATCCCCTTCCCCAGCTTTGAAAACCCATATGTTGGTGCTTCCCTCTCTGGTAACTAACTAGGTATGGATGTAATGGTCAGACAGTGGGAAGCCTTATCTGTTGATCTGTCTCTCTGTCTGCTTGTAACTCCTGTTTGTATTCTCTGGTGTTTGATTGATTAAAGTAAAATTGTTAACCCATTTTGAGTTGCTTTCCTTTAAAAAAAAAAAGCAGATCTAAGAAACTATGCTAGCAGCCACCCCGGGTATGCTAGGGTTATTGCTGCTACAGTCATAGGTAAGACTTGAACCCAGGTTTTTCTGGTTCCAAGGCTAGCACTCCAAAATCCACAAGTGGTCATTCAGCTTCCACTTGAAGACCCCCAGTGATGAGGAACATGGAGTCATCAGAGGAAATCCGTTCTCCTTTCAGACAACTAACTGACCACTGGGAAGAAGTTTTTCCTTATATGCAGTGGAAATTTGTGTCTCTGAAGTTTCCACCCATTACTCCTCCTTCTGTCCTCTGGGGACAAGCAGAACAATTTTTTTTTTCCTCTTCCACATGACACCTCTTGAAATACTTCAAGATAGCTATTATCTCTCCTCCCACACCAAGTCTCTTCTTCTCCAAACTAAATATTCCCATTTCCTTTCACCTGTCCTCATTTGACATGGTTTCCAGTTCCCTTGACACCCTAGTTGCCTTCCTGTGGACACAAACCAGCTAATTAATACCTTTCTTAAAATACAGCACCAAGAACTGAGCAATACTCTAGCTGACATGGGCAAAGGGTATTGGAGACATCATCTCCTTTTTTCTAGATACTATACTTCTATTAACATAACCAAAATTTTATTGGATTTCTTTTTCCATGTTACAGTATTGACTCATATTGTACTTGAAGTCCACTAAAACCCTTAGGCTCTCTTTACATGAATTACTGTCTTGCCATAACTTCCTCTGTCCTCTTTTTATACACTTTTTAACTCAAATGAGGACTTCACATTTATTTCAATTTGACTTTATCTTATTAGATTTGGCCCATCATTTTAGCCTGTGAAGATTTTTTTTGTTGTGTTCCAAGTTTTGTCATACAACACATTAGTTCACTTCCCCTGTTCTGTGCAATCTGCAAATTTAATAGGTGTGTCATCTATCCCTTCATCTAAGGCACTGACAAGTGTTGAACAGGACCAAGGACAGATCCATGGGGCACACCACCAGAGATCCTCCTCCTGGTTGCTGTTAATACATTAATGTTTTGGGGTCAAGTATTCCACCAGTTATGAATCTACCTGTCCTATCATCCAATCCATATCTTTGCAATTGTTCATAAGGATATCATGAGGGACTTTATCCTATACTGTGCTGAAATGCCAAAACATAAAATAACTAAGGCATTCATCTGACTTTGAAGACTTTCTGTGTTGCTGTTAGTTCCATTCATCTGACACTCAGGTGATGCCTTCAGTTGTTATTTATGTTGTCAGGTTTCCCCAATTAGACTGTAAGCTCTTTGGGTGCCTGTCTGACATTTCTTCATATGCCCACCACACTTTGTGCAATGCTTTACCGTAACCTTATCCACAGAGACACTCAATAAATATTGGCTAATTGACTTGTTGGTTGAGATTCTGAAGGCAGAGAGACTAGTTGGGAAGCTATTGCAATGATCCTTGGAATTTTCTGAGGAAGATTTTATCTAGGCTGGTGGCAATGGGAATGGAAAGGAAACAATACCTAAGAGAGATGCCTCAAAGACTGAAGTGACAGGATTTGGCATGACTGATTGTATTGTGAGACACTTGAGGGAAATCAGTCTCTTCTATTCCTTATGCATATCTGACTTACTGTGAGATTTGTGTACAAAGATGCTTTTCCTTCTGATCCTCAAAGAAAGTACTCCTCAGGATCAGGGGCTAAGCTGCTTTGACCCTTGGGATAGGTATGAGCAGGGCATCCCTAGGAAACAGAAAAACAAGACATCCCAAGTTTTATTTTGTTTCTCTGTTTCTCCCTCCTTCCATCCTGCTCTGCCTTTCTTCCCTGGCTCAGTAACTGCCTGCTGGGGGGAGAGAGGAAAGACTTAACTATTGGTGTTGTTTTAGGACCCACTTTTTATGTATGCACTTTGCACTTTGGAGTCTCTGATGCCAGAGGTTAACATTTCCTGGCATCCCTCTTACTTTAAGGTATGTTATTCATTATAACCTGATTTCGTATTAATAAAAAGGGATGGGAATGGACCTGGGTTTGATTTTGATTCCACTGTCTCCCTCCAGATAATCCTTCCCCAACTTCTTATTCCTGCCCCCTTGATTGTTCTGGGTACAAAATACGAATTATTTTTATATTTAAAAAAAGAATACCAGTTATAAATGCATAAATGGAAGTGTAGCTTTATGGGGTAGGCAGTAGCAAGAAAACTGGATTTGCAGTAATATGATCTAGTTCTCTTAGTCACCACATTTTTATATGTGTACCCTTTGACAAGCCATTTCCTCACTCTCTGCCTCAGTTTCCTTCACTGTAAAATGAGATGATCTCTAAGGTTCTTTCTGGGTACAAATCTTATGTTCCTAGCCTCAGACCTATCCTCTGGATATACTTGGAACAAAAGTAGCCTTATCTCACTTGACTCATCATTTAACAAAGCCACAAGGACTTCTGTGAGGTGCTGCAGTGGTCAAATCTGCTCCATTCCTATAGACAATATATCAGTTTTATTCTCCTTGGCCCACACCCAGAGGCTCTGCTTCCTTCTGACCACTGGGCTACAGCCCCAATTCCATCAGTTCCCTCCCTGACCCCAGATGAAGTAGGACCCTCGATGATTTGTTTCTGTCCCCTCTGCTCTAATAATTAACTTCTCTCACTAGCTTCACTCAAGCTCCATTTGAAAGGGAGAGAAACCTTTTGCAGGGATAGATAGACCACACACCCCCCCCCCTTGTTAATATTTCTTTAGTATCTTTCCTTTGCAAAATGCTCCACTATCATTTTTATGAGTTATTTTTCACAATGCTCCCGGAACATTTGTTGGCAATATTTCCTGCCATTTTTATAGTTGAAGGAATGGAGGCAGAGAAGAAAAAAAGAGACTTAGTGCAGCATATCTCCTTCCTACAACTTACTATATGTATGACCTTGGGCAAGTCACTTAATCTTTTTGAGCCTCAGTTTCCCCATCTGAAAAATGAGAGGAAGTGTAACATCATAGGAAGTGTTGCCCTTGGAATTGGGAAGACCTGGGTTGAAGTCCAGCCCCTGACACATCCTAGCTGAGTGAACATTTGACAAAGTTGGCAAATCATTTGACCTCTCAGTGCCCCCAGGTAACTCTCTACAATTATTACTTATAAACAAGTTGCTCATCTCTATCATTGGAGATAGGCTCCACACAAATCATAGGATCACAGACCACAAGAAGAAAATGATTGCAGAGACCATCTGGTTCAACTCCTTCATTTTACAGATGAGGAAACTGAGGCTCAGAAAGGTTGCAACTTGCCCAAGATCTCACAAGTAGTTAGCATCAGAGGTGAATTTTGAAACTCAATGCTTTGACTCCAGAGCCAATGCACTGTAAGGGAAGGTTGAGATGAGGAATTGGGAAAGGAAAATACCTTTAACCTTAAAAAAAAAAAGTATCAATAAAACTTTTTTTAAAAAGAGAATTTCTTGGGGCAGCTGGATGGTGCAGTGAATAGAACACCAGTCCTGGAGTCAGGAGGATCTGAGTTCAAATTTGATCTCAGACACTTAACACTTACTAGCTGTGTGACCTTGGGCAAGTCACTTAACTCCAATTGCCCTGCCTTTCCCCCTCCAAAAAGACAAAAAAAAAGGATTTCTGAAAATTGAAAAAAGAAATTAGTGAAAGTGGAATTTCAGTGAAATTAGAATAATAAGACCATAGTCAGTTAAAACAACATTCAAGAAAGGGTGTTGAGAGTAGTTCCATTATTGCACCATATTATTACATTGGTTATATATCAGATGCAGGGATTCTTAATCTAGGATCCATTGACTTGTTTTTTAATATTTTAACAAATATTTGATATCAATATCTTATTAACTTTACTTCAATGCAATTTGTTTTCTTGGTAATTCTATATATTTCATTTTGTGCACTTTAAAAAATTATTCTGAAAAAAGAACCACTACCGAATGGGGCCAGGACATGCAAAAAAAAAAAAAGGCAAGAAACTTTGCATTAGACACAATGCTGTAAATATCTAAGGCATGTAAAAAGTGTTATTATTTTTATGATATCTGGTGTATAACTATCTCAGCAGGATGAGGATACTGCATAAATATTTTCTGGGGAAGAGGAGAAGAGAAGTGGAGCCTTCCTCAGGATCTCACAGTGAATCACGAGAGCTGGAGTGAGGGTAAGAAGCTTGGTTGTCTTAACCCAGTGAAGTATGCTGCATGTCCCCAGGGCTCTGACTTCAGAGCACTGCCAGATACCTGGCTCTATCCCAGGGTCTCCATTACAATGGAGCCCAAAAATAGAAGTCATTTTTATGGTATAAGTAAAGAATTTGAATAAGAGCCCCTTTAGATATGAGTGACACCAAGATTGCTCTTAGGGGAGCAGGAAAGAATTCCCCAGAAGACTCTCAGTCCAGAGAATAAGGAGCAGAGGCCAGGGCCTTAGATGAGCCAGTCTTTGTCAAAGACATAAAGTGTCTCTTACCAAGGTTCTGGGAGCTTCCCAGCTTTCTTTCCCTTCAAAATATGCACCACCCCCCTACTCTTCACCCAAAGGCTAATTACTCTGCCATTCACTAACACTGGTCTTTTACCTGTCCTCTAAATATGCTCAGGCACCTCCAGGCGTCCTTGCTTCTCCTCTGGTAGAGAGCCTGGCTCATAGCAGCTAGATGGTGCAGTGGTCAGAGTGCTGAGCTTGGAATCAGTAACACTGGAGTTTGAGTCCAGTCTCAGACACTTCCTGGTTGTATGACCCTGGGTAAGTCACTTAAACTCTTTCAGCCTCAGTTTCTTTACCTGTACGAGATACCATACATAAAATGTTTTGCAAACCTGAAACCAATATAAATGCTAGTATTGTTGTTTTTATTTCAAAGCTCCCTAGTCAAAGCCTGCCCCTATTTCTCTTGTCACTCAGAAAGTATATAGATGCTAGACACCAGAACCCAAGCTAAGTGTTTCCTGGGAGAATGAAGTCAGACTCTGGCAAAAGCTGGGGAAAAGGGAGGGAGCAGGGGAGATGAGGTGAGCCTAGGTGAGAAAATGGCATTATTGGCAGGGCTGATGGAGAGAGGTAAGAATCAAGACTGAATGGGATACAGAAGCTGGGAGTCATGGCAGCAGGAGACAAATGCTTCATTCTCTCTTCCTCCCCTTTTGTCCCCTAAAGAATCAATGACTTTCAAACTCATGTGGTCCAACTCCCTAACAGAATTCACAGAATCTCAGTTGTGAAGAACCTCAGAGACCATCTAATTCTCTTAAATCTTATAGAATCATGGAATCAAAGGATTTGGGGCTGCAAAGGACCTTTGAGACCACCTAATCCAATCCCCCTATGTTGTTAGATGTGGAAACCATAACCTTGAAAAGTGAAATGACTTTCCCATGGTCACACAGGAAGAAATCAGCTGAGTTAATGCTTAAACCAAGGTCTTCTAACTCCTAATCCAATGCTTTCCTCTACACCAGTGTGTAAACATCCAAACCACATGTGATCAATAAATCACATCTTGAACATCTCTGACAAATACTTAAGACTCCACCTAAAGGTTGCTTCTAATGAAAGGATTCACTGCCACCCAAGGTCACCCATATTCCATGTCTCAACCATTCTAACTGTTCTCACTAGCTTCCTTATACAAAGTAGAAATCTGCCTCTTTGTGGCTTTCACATATTGTTCTTACTCCTACCCTTTGGATCTAAGCAGGGCAGGTCTCACACTGCTTTGACAGGACAGCTCTTTATGTAATATAAGGACAGTGATAATTCCCATCCCCAAGACCTTCACCTCCAACCCTGCCCCTGAAAATCTTCTCTAAATCAGACTAAACCAACCCAATTCCTTCAACTAATCCTTGAATGGAATGGTTTCCAGTTGCCTCGTCCTTTAGGTAACCCTTGTCTGAAGAAACTCCTGCTCACCAATGGCTTTCCTAAGTACGCTGGTTTCCCATAGGCTTTCTGTTGGTTTTCCCATAGTCTCTCAAGGTTTCCATGACTGAACACAATACTCCACCTGTAGCCATAGTACAAAATAAATCTCACTTGTTCTGTATATTAATTACTCTTTTATGACTGTGGCTAGGGAGTGCAGTGGATAGAACCCCAGGCCTGGATTCAGGAAGACCTGAGCTTGAATTCAGCTATCAGTGGGGTCCTCAGCAAGTCACTGGGCTTCTGCCACAGTTCCCTCCCTTGTAAAATGGGAGGTGATAACAGCACCTACCTCCTAGAGTTTTTGTGAGGATTAAATAAGATAATATTTGCAAAGTACATAGCACAGTGCCTGGAACATAGTAGGCACTTAATAAATGCTTGTTTCCTTCATTATAAATGCAACCTGAGATGCTATTAGTTATTTTTTTGCCACATCACTTTGTTGACTCATATTGAATGTGCCTTCCACTAGAACTCCCATATCCTTTGCTTATAAAGTACTATCTAGCTATATCTTATTTTTGTTTTTATTTTTTGCTTTTTTTGGAGGGGGTAAGGTAGGGCAATTGGGGTTAGGTAACTTGCCCAAGGACACATGGCTAGTTTTGTGTTGTGTTGGATTTGAACTCAGGTCCTCCTGACACCAGGGCTGGTGCTCTATTCACTGCTCCACCCAGCCACCCCCTACCTATATCTTAATAATCATCATACTCCTAATCATGAGTGCAGACTTGAACTCATGAAGATGAGACTGCCTGACTTCAAGCCCAGTGCTCTACCCACTGTATCACATGGCTGCCCTATGATAATGATAGTTAGCATTTAAATAGCACTTTTTATTAATATATAACTATTAATATCATATTTGATTTACTTTTTTTAGTTTCCAAACATTCTCTTTTTATAAGATTTTTATGAGTTCCAAATTTTTTCTTCCTCCCTTTCTCCTCTCCCTCCTCCCCAAGATGGCAAGCAATCTGATCTAGGTTATACATATGCAATCATGTTAAACATATTGCCACATTAGTCATGTTGTGAAAAAAGAAACAGAACAAAAGGGAAGAACCATGAAGGGGAAAAAAGTGAAAATAGTCTGCTTCAATCTGTATTCAGACCCAATAATTCTTTCTCTGGAGGTAGATAACATTTTCCATCATGAGTCTTTTGGAATTGTCTTGGATCACTGTAGTGCTGAGAAGAGCTAAGTCTATCAAAATGGATCATTGCACAGTGTGGCTGTTACTGTGTACAGTGTTCTCCTGGTTCTGCTCATTTCACTCAGCATCAGTTCATATAAGTTTCCAGGTTTTTCTGAAATCCACCTGCTCATCATTTCTTATGGAGCAATAGCACTGCATTACATTCACAAGCCAAGGCTTGTTCAGTCATTCCCCCAATTAATGGGCATCCCTTCAATTTCCAATTCTTTTCCACCACAAAAAGAACTGCTTTAAATAGCACTTGTTAAGACTTGCAAAGTCCTAGACAAATGTTATCTCATTTGACTTTTATAACAACCCTGGGAAGTAGATGCTATTATTATTCCCATCTTGCAGATGAAGAAGTAGACAGAGGTTAAGTGGCTTGCCCAGTGTCTCGCAGCCGCCAGATTTGATCTTGGATCTACTGTGCCATCTAGTGCCTCCCATTTTGGACTTACATGGTTTATTCCTCAAACCCAAGAGCAGTACTTCCTTTTGCATTTCTTCTTATTAAACTTTGCCTAGCCTCCTAACCTGTCTATTTTCTCTTTTGGAAACTCCCCCCTCCCTCCCAGATAAAACTTCCCTGAAAATTCAATACCACCCCTTCATTCAAGTCATTGATAAAAATGTTGAACAAAACAGGGCTAAAGATAGAGCTTTGTATGGGGGCGGCTAGGTGGTGCAGTGAATAGAGCACTGGCCCTGAAGTCAGGACGACCTGAGTTCAAATCAGGCCTCAGACACTTAACACACACAAAAAAACTAGCCGTGTGACCTTGGGCAAGTCACTTAACGCCAATTGCCCTCAGGAAAAAAAAGATAGCTGTTTGTGACCTGCCACTGGAGAACTCTACCCAGTTGGATGTTAATCATCAATCTTTTGGCCATTCAAACAGCTGTGAATCCACCTAATTATCCTATCATCCAGTCTGCATCTCTCCATCAGAATGTCATGAGAGTTCAAATCTAAGTATTTATGTCTACGGCATATCTGCCAGTCTAGAATGATATCAAAAAGACATTACTCATTCTTGATGAGCCCATGCGGACACACAATGACCACTCCTTTTTCTGAATGTTTGCAAACCATCTCTTTAATAATGTGCTCTTAAATGTTGCCAGGAGCCAAAGTCAAGCCTACTGTAAATAATACAATTTCTCCTTCCTTTGGGAAACCAGGACAAAGTGTGCCCATTCTTATTCCTGCTGAACCTCTCTCCCTTTCTCTCTGATTTTTAAAAGATCACTAACAGTGGCTCAGTGAGCTCATTTGCAAGCTTTTTCAGTATCTCGGGATGTAATTCATCTGAGCCTAATGCCTTGAACTCCCTGAGGTCAGCTAGGTGCTCTCACCATCTTCTTAGTTATCTTGAGCATCTATTCCTTATTAACCGTTTTTGCTCTATCCTCCCTAGTCTGAGGTCCATTTTATCTTGGGTCTTTTCTTATTTCTAGAAATGGTTTTGGAAATGAGGCCCTTAGGAGAGGGACCTCCAGCTGTCAGAAGAGAGAAGCAAAGGGACAAGAGAGCCCTTGGCACCCTTATTTTATCCCTCTAAATTAGTGTTTCCTTCAAAGTAATCACCTTGGGAGTCACCTTAGAAGGCTCTCAACTCACTCCAATGATGTGCAGAACACTACTTAGAACTCCTCTTGGAAATGTCTTTAGAATGACACAAAAAAATAATAGGATTTTCACCCTGTATGGGGCCTTGGAAGTCCTCTACTCCAACCCCCTCATTTTGTTGAGGACCCAGAGACGCTCAGTGACTTTAACAAGTTCACACAAGTAGTAAGTGGCTGAACCAAGTCAAGATTCTTCTGGCTCCCAATTGTCTGACTCCAAAGCAGGATCCTTATTTTATAATGAAAATCATCATAATACCATGGAAAGAGTAGAGAGTCTGAGGAAGGAGGATCTGGGTTTGAATCTCAGCTTTGCAGCTCACTCCCTGTATGACCTTGAACAAAGCCCTCAGTCTCCTGGTCCTCATTTTTCAATGAGGGGGTTGAATCATATGACCCCTAAGGCCCCTCATGGTCCTGGGACCCTTTTGTTTCTGACCCAAAACACTCTACCTTATTCACTATAATTGGTTTTTCATGCCTATTTGCTATTCCAAAAAATGAGATTAATTTTCATTGGGCAAAGAGGTCACCACCATGGAGAATACTCCAAAGAGTGGCTTCGTGCTGAACACTGTCCCTAGAGGAATTCAACTCAACTCAAGCTCAGAGAAAGGGCAAAATCCTTGGCACGGGCCTGTGGATTCCCAAGGTAATAGCTTTGAAGAGGGCAATACTCACAGGATCTTAGATTTAATGCCAGGAACCTTGGAGAGGTCCAACCTCCTCATTTTACAGATGAGGAAACTGAGATCCTGAGAGTTTAAATGATTCCCTTAAGTCACACTAAGACTAGGGGCAAAGACAGGATTCAAACTCAGATCCATTACTCTTTTCATTGGCAACATGCTACTTTACCCTATTCAGGTATGAAAAAGAGCCTCATGATCTGATTTCTTTCGGCCTTCTTTCTTAAGTAGTTTGAAGCATCATACCAACATCATTTCTTTCTTCCAACTTTTGTGGGAGGACTTGCCTTTCTCATTTCATAGATGCAGAAAAGTGAATCACAAAGGAGAAAGGGAATTATCTAAGTTCATTCAGTCAATATCAGTGTTAGGCCCTTAGCCATGAGCCCCCATGACAGAGTCAGAGACAAGTTAGGATCAAGGCCAAGGCCAAGAACGTCAAAATGAGCCATCAAGCTGAGGAAGCCACCAGTAATGGGTGGTCAGGCCATTAGGGTGAGGTTGGAAACTTAGAAATCAGGATCGTGGAGGAGGGATGGGGAGGGGCAAATCTGGCAAACAAGAAGCAAAATCCTGAGCACAGGAAATCACAATCGGGTTGCCAAACCAAAATTGGCATCAGTAGCCAAGTCAAGGTTAAGGTCAGAATGTGTAAGAGAAACCTTATGGACAGATATGAGTAGTTCACTAACCGATCCAAGAATGTCTGAAGCTCCTTAATCTATGTACCCAGATAAGTTTGCTGGTGTCTCCCCGACCTCATCCAAGCTTTCAGGTTAACCCTTGAGGGCCCAACCCTACTGCTTCCAAAAGAATCCAGGCAGTTTGCAGAGAAGCTGAGGGTCAAACCGGAAAGGGAGGGAAATGAGGTGTCTTCTGAGAAGAGGAGTTTTGCCCTAGGGAGAGGTTTGCTGCATCCATACAATTTAATTCTCTCAAGTAGTGGGACAAGCCCTGAGATAATAAAGAAGGAGAGTAACTGAGTGAATCTACAAAGACTTTAATACACAACATTACAGGGTAATGGGAAAATCGATGAGAATGTACAGCAGGGTCACCCCAACTGCCAGCATCGCTGTCATTAATGGGACAGTCAGAGTTGCTGCCACTGCAGGTTCCCTGGGCAGGGTACCAATGCTGGAGACTGTGTGGCCAGTGAAAACCTACTTCCTGCTGCTTGGAGTGCCAGGCACAGGTCCCCTGGGGGCGAAGAGCACGTAAATAATAATCTTTATTTCTTCGGTTTAGCCCTACTTGTCTCTGATGGAGTGAAAGTGAGCCCTGAGTAAGGTTTACACTGCCCCTGCTTAAATTCTCACCACATCACCTACAAGGTAGTTATAGAATCATAGATTTACAGCTAGAAGGGAAATCAGAGTTCTAGTTCAGGGTTTTTTAACCTGGGATCCACAAACCCTCAACGGATCCATAAATAGATTTCAGGGAGTCTGTAATTTTGGATTGGAAAAAAAAATTACATCTTTATTTTTACTAACTTCTGACTGGAATTTAGCATTTCCTTCAATTGCTTTAAAACGTGATTTTAGAATATATTAAAAATTTAAAAATAAATTAAAACATAATTCTGAGAAAGGGTCAATGGGTTTCCCCAAAGTGGCCAGGGGTCCATAACCCATAAAAAGGTCAAGAAGCCCTCATCTAGTTTAACCCCTTCCTTTTACATATGAAGAAATTGAGACCCAAAGAGGTTAGGTGAATTGACCAAAGTCACACAGGTAATGAAAGGATTGCCGCCCAGGTCTTCTGACAGCCAGGTATTACAGGTGATAGAGCACTGGGCCTGGAATCAGGAAGGCTGGAATCAGGAAGACCTCAGTTCAAATCCAACCTCAGACACTCTGCAGCTCTTTGATTCTGGGCAAATCACTTAACCCCTGCCTGTCTCGGTTTACTGAGCTGTAAAATGGGAATAATAATAGTACCTACCTCCCAGAGTTGTTGTTGATGAGGGATGGCTCCCTCTAGATTCAGCAGGAATTCTGATCTTATCTAAGACCAGAAAACCTGCAATAGCATCTGGAAAGAATTCAGGGTCTCAGGCTTAATTGGAGTGAGAGTTGTAGAAGTTTATTGTTACACTTCTATGAGAAGCGGGCAAGAGTCCTTTAGGGGACCTGCGAGTGAGAGGGGTACATACTTTTACTTTTAAAGGGTAGGGCTGCCATTATCAGGGCTGACTGGATGGAAGGGACCTCAGTGCATAGATAAAGGTTAGGGCTGACTGAGAGGAATTTGTGACTTTAATGCATAGATAGTTTAGATGAGATTTGGGCCAGGCCAGAGGAGACATGAAGAGATTAAGTAAGAACAAAGGAGTAACAAGTTGTTGCCTAGAGTTTGAGGCTGGGAAAGGGATTTTACAGATTACAATTTTAACATACAAATTGCAGTTACAATTGTACAAACGGGTTTTACAAATTGGTTTAGACCCCAGGTACCCCATCATTGACATAATATTTGTAAAGTCCTTAGCATAGTGCCCAGCACATAGTAGGTGCTTAAAAATACTTACTCCCCCTCACCCTCTAATTCCAAATCTAGCACTCTCCTTGCTACACCATGATATTTCCCACTTATGACTGGATATGAAAGGGTGACATGCTTGTGATCATGAGCAAAACGGTGATCATGCACCCTTATTAAAGGTCATTTCTGTTGGATGATAAGTTCTTAAAATAGCAATGTCTTCACAAGATTTTTCTAACTCGTCCTATTGCATAGCCTATCCCAACCTCTCAGTCCCCTAAAGGGTAAATATGACTTCAACATCTGTTACAGATTTTGCCTGACTTATCTGGGTCCCTAAATACAGGCATATCTCATCTAATATTACTAATGAAAGTATAGCATTAGGTGAAATAATTTTTCTAGGAGTGAAGCAAGGAGCCTTTTATCTAATTAGGGCTTGGTATGGGGAGGAAAAACACTGGGGTGGAGGTGGATAAGACTGTGGGTTGCAGCCTGACTGGAGGAAAGGACCCTTGGTGGTCTCTGGAAATAAGGCAACCTGTGGCTTAGAGCATGTTCTTCCTCCCCCAGGACTCTGGGTTCACACTGGTGGGGTCTAATTTTGGGAACCTGATCTCAAGAGGATCTGTTACACACAGACACACACATGCGCACGCACACATACACATACACACACACACACTTTTTTTTTTTAAGACTGGTGGTCCCTTTCTTGCCCAGGCTGAAAATGCAGAAGCCACTCATTGACCTTATCCTACTACTGATTAGCACAGGAGCTTTGACATGATCTATTTACAGTCTGGCTTGGTTCACCCCTCCTTAGGAAGCTGGTGGCCCCCAGTCCCTGTCACTCTTGGTGCCAGACTTAGTGTAGACACCTGCCTAGCATAGCCTACTGCAACCTAGAACTCCAGAGCTCAAGAGATCCACCAACCTCAGCCTCTCTGGTTGCACTGATTATAGATATGCCAACAAGTTAATCCCTTTGGCTCACTGACCCCACTGAAATTGCTCCAGGAAAATCTCCTAGTATGCTCATGGCATGGATCATGTTTTGGGGGGGTTTATTAGTTATTTTTAGTCTTGTCCAACTCTTTGTGACCCCATTTGAGGTTTTCTTGGCAGAGATAGTGGAGTGGTTTGCCATTTTCTTCTCCAGCTCATTTTACACAGGAGGAAACTGAGGCAAACAGGGTTAAATGACTTGCCCAGGGTCACACAACTAGTAAGTATATGAGGTCAAATTTGAACTCAAATATGGAGTCTTCCTGACTCTAGCCCCAGCACTCTATCCACTGCACCACCTAGCTGCCTACATATAGCCCATGACATAGCTCATGTCTAGATCTCCCCAAACATGAGAAATAGGGCCCCTGTCTTCTGTATAAGCACTTAAGATATTAAATGTATATTAAGTACAGGACAACCTTTATTCCATTCCACCAAAAAAGTCATAAGATGCAAAGAATTCATAGGAGACCATAAGCAGATAAACACATAAAGCATTCAAATAATCCAACATTTCTGTCATTGCTTCTTCCCAAACTGAATTCCATCGAGTCCTTCTTTCCCAATGCCCATCCCTCCAACTTACACCACCCTAGATTATCATTCTGTGGTTTAGACTCCTCCTAAAAGGTAAATATATTTTAGGTGCTGCTAAACAATTAATGCCTTCCTCATTGGTCTTTCCCTGAGAGGCTTACTGGCTTTGCTATCCAAGTAAGTGATTCTTTTTAATTCTCTTAGGAAATTGCTGCATCAGGAAATTTTATTTCCCTAGAAGGTTTGATGTCCAAACTCTCAAAGTTACCATAAGGACACAAGACATAGAATCAGAACAACCTGGGCTTATATCCTGTCCCAGATGTGTATTAGTTATATGTCCTTGAGCAATTCACTTAACATCTGTTCTTATTTTCCTCATCTGCAAAATGGGGAAGTAAGTTATCTTCTCATGCTAAATCTATAATCTTGCCCTTTCAGGGCAAGTGGGTATGCATGTGTCTGCTGTTGCCATGCCCTTCTGCTGGAAACTCTCACTGCCTTGGTTGCTCCCAGCTCTTGAGATGGGAAAGTCCATTCTTAGATCTATATCCTGACTTATTTCCATAAAATGAAACAAAAAGAAGGTGACCACATAGGGTTTGACATAAGCATAAGCAGTTCACCACATTCTTTTATGGAAAATCACCTGTTCTGTTCTATCTCCTGACCCCCCTGGCTTCCTTCAAATCCCAGTTAAATTCCTACCTTCTACAAGAAGCTTTTCCTGATCCCTTTAATACCTGTGCCTTCCCTCTAGGATTATCTAATTTACCCTATACAATGTATCTTGTTTGTACACAGTTGTTCGCATGTTGTCTCCCCCATTAAACTGAGAGCTCTTTGAGAATAGGGATGGTCTTTTGCCTTTCTCTATATCTCTGGGACTTAGCATAGTGCCTGGAACATAGTACTTGCTGAATAAATGCTTGTTGATTGAATGACTTCTCTTGGGAGGAAGAAATCATACATGGGCACAGGTTTCCTTAAAAGGAGAGTACAAACACATTTCTACCTCTGCCACATGCTACAAGTTACATGATCTACTCCTGGAAGGAAGAAACTGATGGGCTTGGATTCTGCCCCTGCCCCTTTTCAAAACTTAATTCTCTGCTTTGTCTATGTTCTTAGAGTCAAAGAGCAAGAGAAAAAAGACTAAATGTTCTCACAGCTCACTTTTATATGCCATAACAGAGGCAGCTCTTTTAATGAGTCCATTCTTTCCAGTCGAACAATTATTGGTATGCTCCCTGTGCTCTGTCAGCAAGGCGCTAGTGGACAGACCTACATTTTATGGGAAAGTGCCCCTTCAGTACTTCCCCCCAAAAAAAACAATGTCCTGTAATCTCATTAGATGTTGACCAAGGAACTTATCAAATCCAGCCTTTCCCTTAACAATAATAATTGCTATTTATATGACACTTTAAAGTTTGCAAAGCATTTTACATACATCATTATTTCATAACAGCCTTATGAGGAAGAAACTAGAAGAACTATGCTCACTTTTTAATGTATAGAAAATGTGAGACTCAGACAACCTTGCCTGTGGGAAGAGGAGCTGCCAACAATTGTCAGAAGTGGGATTTGAACCCAGATCTTTCTGACTCCAAGTCCTATGCTGTATCTTGGGATGAGATAAGTCCCTCCAGTAGAACACATACACTAAGAACTATGGTAGGGATGAGTTTGGAAGGAAATGACCTAACATTATTACAATGGGGTTAGAGATACTCTAGTGGAATTAAGTTATGTCTTTAATGATCCTATTGAAAAATTACATCTGTTGGGATAATGCAAGGTGGTTTACACCCATATTTCTTTATCAATACTACAAAACTTTAAGTATTTGTAATCTCCTCAGTGTGACTAATCCTTTCACCAATGCAAGACAGAATCATTCTCTAACTCTGCATGTTGTTTTCTGTAATTACTGTGATTAAAGAATTCATTGTGTGTAATTATTAATTTGATATTAAGCTTCTGTGATGTACAAGATGCTGTGCTAAGCACTGGGTATATGAAGACAAGAAGGAAATATCTCTTGACTTCACAGTTTATATTCTAATGAGGGGATCTAACCCATACACAGATAAGTATTATACAAGGTAAGGAGTGGTAGAAGCTGAGGAGAGATGCAGAAAACATACTCTAGGAATAGTTGAAGAGGGATAGGACCACTTGCAGAATCAGGAGAGACTTCTAGAGGAGCTGGTACCTGAGCTGAACCTTGAAGAAAGTTGCAGAAATCCAGAGGAGTCTATGAAGAAGGAATTGGGAAAGGGGAAGGATGGGTACAAACATGGAGACTGGAGAGTTCTAGACTAGACTTTGAAGCAGGTGGGAGCTAGATGGTGAAGGATCTTAAATGCCCTACTAAGAAATGCAGATTTTTATCCTTAAAGAGCAATATGGAACCAGTGAAGGTTTTGAGCAAGGGAGTAGCAGGATCAGGACTAAGGAAGCTTATTTTGGCAGCTGTCTCAAAGTCAGGTTGCTAAGGAGAGAGTCTGGAGGCAGAGAGACCAATTAGGATGCTGTTACAATGGTCCAGGGGAGTGGTAATGAGGGCTGGAACCAGCATAGTAGTAGCTGGAGCATCCATTATGTTTCTCCTTCTATGTGGGAGCTGTAGAGGGCGCAGAAACATGGATTCTTAAAGATGGAAGGGACCTTAAAATGAAAGGTCATCTAGTCCAAAATCCCCTTCAGCAGGGATTCCAGTTTCATTATCCCTGATAGACCTCCCTGCTCAGTTTGAATACCTCCAGTTATGAGGAGCTCACCATCTCACAAAGTATCTCATCCTATGTTTGGATAGCTCTATGTCTCACAAAGCATTTCTTTATATTTGGTTGAAATCTAATTTTCAGAAATGCTGGTCCATTGAACCTAGTTGCTGAACAAGAGGCAAATTGGATTTTGTTGTTGTTCAGTCATTTCAGTTATGTCTGACTCTCTGTGACCCCATTTGGAGTTTTCTTGTCAAAGATGCTGGAGTGGTTTGCCATTTCCTTCTCCAGCTCATTTTACAGATGAAGAAACTGAGGCAAACTGGGTTAAGTGACTTGCCCAGGGTCACACAGCTAGTGAGTGTCTGAGGCAGATTTGAACTTAGTCCTTCTTGAGTCCAGATCCCACACTCCATCCATTCTACCACCTAGTTATTTAGGAAAGGGGAGGAGGAATCTCCAAAGACAAACTTTGCTTTCCTTGGGATTTTCTTTCCCTAGACCCCTGCTGGCAGAAATCTTGCCCTCACTCCCCACCTCCAGAGGTGTGATCACTGCAAATTGTCATCTCTTAGAGGTTATAGCCTTCTTCTAAGTGAAGACTATAGAAGCAAAAAGCATGACCCTCACTTTGGAGAGGCTAGCAACAGTCTAGTTGGAGAGAGGAAAGAATGATATCGCTTTTCAGGATCCTTTCCTTCCTTTGGTGCTGAGTACAGGTGTCATCTCCTCCATGAAGTCTTTCCTGATCCCACCCTCCCCTTACTCCCCAGGTAGTTCTTTCTTTCCTCAGCTACTCCTATAATGTTATGTTTGTATCTCTCTTTATACCCATCCCATGCTGGCTGCCTTGTGCTTTACTTATAGTGCTTATGATTCATCTCTGTCCTGTCCTTCCCTTCTCTCCCCACCTCTAATAGAATGAGACCATACAAATACTCCTTGAAGCCAGAGTGTTTGTATCCCTAGCACACAATATAGTATTTTGCATATAGTATATGCTTAATTTTGATCGCTAAAACTTCAGAGATATCTTGGGATTTACGGGCTAGATTTCTTTTTTTTCCCTCTTTCTTATTTATTCTATCATTTAAAAAAACTAGAACAATTAACTCTTTTGTCCCATGTGGTTTCTTTTATGATTTCTTGAAATATCACATTGGAAAACCAGACTTTGACCAAAAAAAAACCCATTGGGATTCAAATGGAGCTACTTGACCATGCCTTAAACCCAAATCACTCTGATTGGCCAGCCCAAGCCTCAATAAGTCATTGTTTGGGTTTTGATGACTCAGAGTTTATATAATAGCAATAGTTTCTGTTTTGGCCAGAAATCCAGAGGGCCTTCCCCCCCCCCCCCCCCAGTTTGATTGATAGGTAAAAGAGGCTCTTATTTGCTTCATTTCTTACCTGGCCTTAATCATTGAATGGGCATTGCCTCGGACAAACTGAAACCTGGGAAAGATCTTAACTTAAAAATACCAAGGTCTCCCACTGCATCCAGGGCCATCTCCAGTTGTCCTGATCTATATCTTGCCAGTGGACCCAGATGGTTAGGTCTGAGAGAATGAAGCTGGTTACTTTGCACAGCCCTGCCCCACTTAAATGTAATTCACCGAATTCTAATTGCAAGTCGAGACATCACCTCCCTGATGTCATTGGTCCTCTTCAAGAACAAAGGAGAAACAAAAACAGATGCTTAATAAATGCTTGTTGAGCTGAACGGAGACAGTAAGAATAATGGCAGCTAACATTTATATGGCACTTACTATGTGCCAGGCACTGTGCTAAATGCTTTACAAATATTATCTCAATAACCCTGGGAGGGGTAGGTGTTTTTAGTATCTCCATTTTACAAGATGAAGAAACAGAGACAGAGGATTAAGTGACTAGCCCAGAGTCACACAGCTAGTGTCTGAGGCTGAATTTGAATTCAGGTCTTCCTGACTCCAACCCTAATATTCTGTGCATCATGGCCACCTAGCTGCCTCTGTGGCATGGTACAATGAAAAGAGTACTGGATTGAAGTGCTGAAACCCTGGGTTCAAGTGTTGATTACGACACTAATTTGCCATGTGACCATGAGCACAGTCCTCTAGGCAAAGAACCAAGGCATTTAAATATGAAAAACAAACAGGTAAATGAGGAAGGCATGGGGTCTAGAGATAAAAAGAAATAGATTTCTTTCTTCTGCAAAATGAAGGATTGAGGTGAGATGACCTATCTCTAAGGTGACTTCTGTCTCTAACATCCTATTGAAGATTCAGACACCACAACTGAAGAAAAATTTTGGTTCAGTATATAAGCAAATGTAGTGCTAAGTGTCTACACAAGGGGGAATTCAAAATAACAGAAGGTGGGGTTGACCACAGGGAAGGCTTTGTCTAAAAAAAGAGTTTTCATCTGGGTCTTACAGGAAGTGTAGAAATTGGATGAAGGGAGAAGGGTGGTCCTTTTTTAGGATGAAGGGAGAAGGATGTTCCTTTTTTAGGATGGGGAAGCAACATGGAGAAAAAACATACATGCAGAAAAGAGTGGGAGGTATTGAGGACAGGAAAGAGAGTTGCCTGTGAAGTTTGGGGAATAGTAGGGAATAAGTTTACCTAATTAATGTAGAGCAAAGTTTGCCTTCTTTTTGACTTTTCCTAGAGACCTCCTGCCACCACCAAAGCTGAATGTTGTGGATGTTTGCTAAGCTACTGCTGTGAATTGTGGAAATACAGGAAGAACTGATGGCTTAGAGAGAAGAGATTTTTCAAATGAATTCTGTCCGCATGAGCCACAAAATTGACAAAAGATGAATAGCTAATAATACTTGACCTATCAGGACCTAGGTATCTTTCAAATTTACCAGCCAAGAACCAGAACGTAAACAGCCTAAATAAACATCATAAAATTTGTGCACAAACATTGCTCCTAGGAGAATTCCCAGCCTCTTACTCAGAGAGCATTTACTTTTATCTTACACATAATTCTAACCAAGTTGGTTATCTGATTTCCCGGCTCCCAGATAATTATAAACAGCAAATGAAAAGGAAAAGAGACTTCTACTGGCAGACACACTGACAACTAGAAGTCATAGCTGAGAGTCTGACAGCAAGGGCAGAGGGCTCAGATGGAATGAGGGGCTTATGGGAGGGAGAGAGAGTAAGAATGTCAAAAGTAGACAGTGACTGGAAAAGCACAGCAGTCTTAGGCCATTTAGTGATGGGGCCAACAGCCCTAAGCAACTCAATAGGACCTGAGGGCATAACCCAATGCTGGATGATCACAAAAAGCATCCTGGTCCCTCCTCATTTCTGCCTCATAGAATTCCTCTCTTCTTTCAAGACACAGTTCAACAGAACCAGGAGAATATTGTACACAGTAACAGCCACACTGTGCACAGACCAACTTTGATAGACTTAGCTCTTCTCAGCAATGCAAGGATCTAAGACAAGTCCAAAAGACTCGTGACGGAAAATGCCGTCCACATCCAGAGAAAGAACTATGGAGGCTGAATGCAAATTGAAGCAGACTATTTTCCCTTTTGTTGTTGTTTTTTCTTTCCTGTGGTTTTTCCCTTTTGTTCTGATTCTTCTTTCACAACATGCCTGATGTGAAAATATGTTTAATATAATTGTACATGTATAGCCTTTATCAGATTGAATGTCGCCTTGGGGAGGCGGGAGAGGAGAGAAGAAAAAACATTGAAACTCCAAGTCCTATAAAAGTAAATGTTGAAAACTATCTTTACATGTAATTAGGGGGGGAAAGTACTATTAAATGTGGAAAAAATTTTAAAATATAAAACTAAAAAAAGAACACAACTCAAGACCTACCTTCTACATGATGCCTTTACTATGCCCCCCAATTACCAATGCCCCCCCTCAAACTACCTTGTATTTATTCTTTGTATTTGTAACATATACATATATGTATACACATGCATGCATGTATATAGACATACATACTCATATACACACAGAGAGTGTCCTAAAAATTTTAGTGCAGTTTTAAGCTTTACATGTATGTGTATGTATATATGTGGAAATATGTAGAAATATGTGTGTATATTATATGTACAACAATATCTATATCTCCCTGTTGGCTTCCTCCTTAGATTGTAAGCTCCTTTCAAGTAGATTTTATTCCATTCCATGTATTTCTGTCCCCAGCACCAAGGACAGTGCCCAGTACACAATAAGAGCCTAATAAGTATTTGGTGATGATCAGAAAAGTTAACATCTGGAGTTTAAGAAGGCAGGGAGAGGTTCAACACATTTTTAAAAAGATTGCATCAAGGGGCAGCCAGGTAGCACAGCGAGTAAGAGCACTGGCTCCAGTGTTGGGATGACCTGGGGATCAAATCCTGGGCTCAGACACTTAGCACCCACCCAGAAACACCTTGTTGTGTAACCTTGAGCAAGTTACTTAACCCTGATTGCTTAAAAAAAAAAAAAAAGATTGCATCAAAATGGTTAAAACAAAAGTTTCGATGCTTGAAGATAATAAAGAACCATATCTCAAAACCCCCTCTAAACTGTAACAGCTCATTTCCTAAGGGTTCTAGATAGTAAAGGTTTTATGGTAATAGAACCATTAGAAAGTGTCCAGGGCAAAGGTAATGATGGATTCTTTTCACCATGATTTCACAGGAGAACTGAGGCTCAAAGATAAGAGGAGATGGTGCAGATCCCAATCCCAGAGCTAGAGACTGGGAGTTGGGCTTGCTAAAGAAATACTATAAGCAATTGATACAAGAAGGTGGTTTGTAGAGACTGTTGTAAGTATCACACCTTAAGGTTGGCATTACAGATAAAGTATAGACCTTGAGTCAAGACCTGTGTTGGAATGCTGCCAACTCAATTCAACTAATTGGTGCCTTCTATGTGCCCAGCGCTGTACAAAATGCTGAGGATATAAAAAAAAAAGCAAAAGACAGTCCCTGCCCTCAAGAAGCTTACAATCTAATCATTTGTGGATAAGTCCCTTAACTTCTCTGAGCCTCACTTTTCCCATCTATCAAATGGGAATGATACTTCCCATAGCACCCTACCTCACAAGACAGTTGTAAGGCTCAAATGAAACAGGATAACTAAAACTCTATGCAAACATTAGATTCCAACATAAATGTCCATCATTATTACTATTCCATTATCTATTAAATTCTGGCAAATTTCTGCAACTGAAAATCAGCTGGTCAAGAAGCATTTATTAAGGGGCAGCCAGGTGGTGCAGTGAGTAAGAGCACCCCCAGCGTTGGGAGACCCAGGATCAGTTCAGGACTCAGATACTTGGCACCCACACAAAATAACTGGCTGTGTAACCTTGAGCAAGTTACTTAACCCCAATTGCTTTAAAAATAAATAAATGGATAAATAAGTAGATAGATAGATAAAATTTTTTTTAAAAAAAGAAGCATTTATTAAGGGGCAGCTTGGTGGCACAGTGAATAGAGCACCGGCCCTGGAGTCAGGAGGACCTGAGTTCAAATTTGGCCTGATATTTAACACTTACTAGCCATGTGGCCTTGGGCAAGTCACTTAACCCCAATTGCCCCGCCCTCCCCCCTCCAAAAAGCAAAAAAAAAAATTTTTTTAAAAGAAGCATTTATTAAGAGCCTCCTACATGCCAGGCACTGGTTGGCACCATTTCTGCAGTAAATCTCATGACCACTGGTTCAAAAGCAATCTCATCACCACATCTGAGCAAGTAAAAAGATTTGGGGTGGAGAAAAGAAAGAAGGACCCTGGAATCTGACAGGGGTCCCTGCAAGAGGAAGATGAAACTGAGGGGGAAAACTGGGAAAAGGGCTTGGAGATGGGGGAGGGGAGTTGGGGAGAGGAGAAGGGAATCGGGGCCAGCAGCTAGCTCTTTGTATAGCACAGTCATGCTGGGGTTATTAAAGGGAAGAAGAATGAGACTCTGTATCTCAGCAGTGCAGGGCAGGAGTCATCAGCGGCGGTTATTAGAATCCTTTCCCCACCAGTGAAAGACACTTATCGCTCTTCATCAGCAAGGCTCTCTCGATATGAAAAGAAAAATCAACTTAACAGGTGGGGCCTATCCTTTCTCTACCACGTGAAAGGCGACTAGCGACTGTGTCTAGACAGTTCCTGGGCCCCACTAGTGCCTAGGGAGCCCCCCCCCCACCCAGTGTCAGGGGATCAGGGATGAGGACCTTCAGCCTCTACCAAGCCCCCCTCCAGGAGCCTGGGTCCATTATCAGTAAGGGCGATATAGATTCCCAAGTAGGAAATCTTCCAACTGAAACGCCATCACCTGAGAGCTATGTGTGCCAATGAAGACTAACGGCAGCCGAGGGCCCCTAAACAAGAATTAATTAGGGTGGAGGGAGCATTGCAGCGTGGCTGGAGCTTTCTGAAGGAGCCCCAAGTGGCAAAAACCTCGTTGCGTCTGCGTTGGCCCTATTGGAAAGATGGAATCTCGTGGGATTTAGCTGGTGCGTCCAGACCCATGGAGACCTTGGCAATCCATACTCTTCATAGAAACAGGAAATGTGACCATAGAAGGGACCTGAGAGATCGTTCTACAAATGAGGAGGCTGAGGTGGGGAGATGGGAAGGGAGGACAGGAATGATTTGCCCAAAATCACACAGCTTGGCAGCGGCAGAGCTGAGATTTAAACCCCAGGCTTTCTCGCCCCGAGGCTGAGACTTTTCCACGACACTCAGCCCTCGGAGATAGCACTCTTGGGGCTTGAGTCTTGCTGCTCTGTGCCATTATGGGTCTGGCCTTTTGTCCACTCACTAGGCAGCAAAGGATGGGCCAGAAGTAAGGTTTCTGTGCCATTTCAAGGACCTAGTACCTTTCCACCTCCCTTAAGCCCGTTAACCCCTTTGTGACAGTGCAGGGCTTCCTCTCTAACCTAAACCCTATTCCCTCATCCTTTCCTTCTAATCTTTATGGGGAGGGGAGCGGGGCAATGAAAGAGCAATCTGGGCTAAGTGACTTGCCCAGCATCATACAACTAGTAATGACTGAGATTGCATTTGAACTCAGGTCCTGATTCCTGGGTCGGTGCTTTATGCACTGTGCCACCTAGCTGCCCCCTTTCTCCTTACTTTAAGAAAAGAGAATCTTCACCTGCCCATCTGTATGTACTCTGGGTCCTAATTCATAGAACCCTGGACTTCATTAAGAAGAAGTGAGTTCAACTCCTGCCTTTGACAGGTAATACCCGTGTGACCTTGAGCGAGTCATGTATCTTTTCTAAGTCTCATTTTCCTCATCTCTTAAAATAAAAATGAGGTCAATACCTGGCACTCTAGTTATCAGGTTCAAGTAAGAATATATGTAAAGTGCTTTGCATTTTTAAAGCATGCTCTTCTAGGGGAAGAAGTTTCGGCCATCAGGGCAGGGGAGCAACTGCTCTGCAATTTTTTAAAATTGAATTTTATTTTTTTTAATTATCAAGAATTTATTTTCCCCTTCTTTCCCCTCTGCAGTTTAATCTTTTTTTTTTTTTAATTTAACTATTTTTATTTTGAATTTGGCTGCAGTTTAGTCTTGAGAGATGCTTGAGGCATGGAGAATAGAGTGATTTGCCCATGCTCCTCCCATTAATATATGTCAAAGGCAACACTTGAACTCAAGTCTTCCTGAACTCAAGGCCAGCTCTCTATCAACCAGACTTCACAGCCTCTTGCCTTTAATAAATGCTTGTTAAATTGAAGTTAATTTGATGATCAAGATCAGAAGCCAGCTTTCTATTTACAACACACAGCAGATGTGGTGATTTCTGCAGTCATATGCCACATTTTTCTTTCAACTGGCTATAGGTCATAAGTGCTATATAAATGTCTATTATTCTTATTCTAGTTATCTTCTCTAAGACTTTGCTCATCCAATTAAATCCTTCCTCTCTAGCCTCTTAAATTCCCCCATTGGCTCCTTCTTCCTCAACTTCAAAATGCTCTAGGATCTGTTGTCTTGAAAAAAGCTCCCCTGGTTGATGCGCTGACCCTTCTAAGGTTCCCAAATATAGCTAGTCATGCCCTCAGACTCTTCCTCTTCTCCCCTCTCCCTCTCTGCATATGTGTAGCGGAAGCGGAGTTGCTTTCCTGGTAAGGCTGAAGGGAATTGTGCTCTTGCCGCTCCTCTCAGTGAAGCAACTGAGGAATTCTTCCCCCTGCCACTTGATGGAGGAATAATGGAAATTTCTGCTGGGCTCACAACCACAGGGAACAGGGAGATGAACCAAGGCAGCATGGAGACAGCAGCAGCCCAGCAAGTGGGGAGCAGTCCCTGAGGCAAGCCAGGCTGGGGACCTAACACAGAGATAGTGCAACCCGGAGCCATGCAGAGAAAGGAGTTGCATGCATGAAGAGAGGAGCATGGGAAGAAGGCAATCTCAGACCCAGACTCAGTCCTTCACTGAAGTATTCCATCCCATGGTCATTGAGGAATACCCTCCAGCTACAGAGAGAGACTGAGTCTGCTGCTAGGATCATTAGTTTGGAGGATCCCAAATACTCTTCGGGTGGGAGATTAAAAGGATACTTTATTTAATGCTGTAATATGGCTGATTTGAGGTCATTACTTTCCCATTCATTTCTGCCATGATTAAATGCGTATTGTTCAATTCTGTTCTTTTCCTAAATCCATTAGCATGGATTTATAAAATTATAGACTGGTGTGATCTACAATTCCCAATTTTAGTGCTGTGTGGGGAGGAGTCAACATAAATACATTGTCATGAAGTTTCCACAATTAGAACCCATACTGTGCATGTCCTTAGAGGGAGGGATTAATTGACAATATATGCAACTAATTCCCTTTTCTTTTACCGATAACTTCTTCAACTTGTCACCTGGCCCTATTTGGACCGTTGCAGGAGGCTCCAATTATCTCCAATCTCTCCCCACCCCCATCCTCCACAGAGCTTCCAAAGTGATACTGCTGAAGTGTGGGTCTGGCTCCACACCAATAACACCCCCACCCCCAATAAACTCTAGTGGCTCCCTGTATCTCTAGGATCAAATAGAAATTCTTCCATCTGGCATTTGGAGCCTCTTTACAACCTGGCTCGTGTGTGTATATATATATATATATATATTTCCCATCTACTCATTTCTGTCTTAATCCCCACAGCATGGCTCCTACCACCACACTGTAACAACTTGCTAATAGGTTACCCATGATTTCCTTGAAAAATTCAATGGCCCTCTCTCAATTCTCATGCTTCTCCTAGTCTCTCTGCCTCCAGACAATCCCATCCCAATTCATCTTGCACAGTGGTTCATAGTACTCCTCCTAAAACAATTCTCATCATATTGCTCCCCTCCTCAAGAAACGTTAATGGCTCCCTATTGTCTATTTTATCATCTGAACTCTTCTTCCTGACCCCTCTGCTTCTGCTGTACACAGAAGACTGAAGTGTATCTTCTAGGATAAGATAATAATTCTCCAGTACTCACAGGGACTTGATGATTACCCCTAGGGGAGTATAGAGGAAACCCTGGGAGTATGAAACTCCCTTAGAGTGTATGGGATTCTGGCACACCATGATATCTGCTTTACCAGTTTTCTGCATGTATCATTTTCATGCAGGGAAAATCAGATTAAACTGAATATCAAGGCCATCCTTAAAGGGGAAATGAAATGACAAGAAAGGCTTGCAAGTGTTGTGTCTGTAAAGGGGAAGAAATAGACCCACCTCTTGACCTTAATGAGATTGATGATGTTATGTATTCATTAGAGCAGCCATATGTTTTAGGGCTGACTGGTCACTGCCCAGCTGCCAGGAGATGGGGTTGGGAGGGAGATGAGAACTAAAAGAAGTTCTCTGTCCATTCAGCAAATCTATTGAGTACCTATCATGGTTGTGGGGAAGAGGAGGGGTTGTAGTCCTTGCTTTTGTATAAGAATGAGTTATAGCTATTCAATTAAACAATTTAAAGGCCTTTATTTAGTGCCAATTATGAGGAAGACATTATATCAGACACTAGGCATATAAAGTCAAAGATACAATAATCCCTGCCCTCAGGGAGCATACATTCTAGGTTGTCATACTAAGATAAACACAAATAAGGATGAAAGAATGTGTCACCTGTGGGCCCCCTCAGTCTCTAGAAGCTCTAGTCAGCTACCTTAGGTCATAGGTTAGAATCCTTTCCAAGAGCCCCCACCATTGCATTTTGTGTGCTTTACCATTCAGTCATAGAACACATTTTAACTAAATATCAGTGACAGAAATTTCCTCCTCCTCTTTGAGGGCAGAAAACCAATTCAGCCAGTCCTGATTGGGAATCCTTCCAACTTTTATATTCATCCCTGCTTTAAGTTAGTTTCAGGACAAGTGTCCAATGTAAATTTTTTAAAATGTAAATATAACATTGCCCCAGTAATTCCTGAGCCCCTTCTCCCATGAATATAAACACACTCAATGGGAAGAATGGGATAAACAGGATACAGATACATTTGGGGAATGCATTTAGCCAGGGCACCTTCATAAACGTGTAACCAGGACATGTAATCATGGAGTGGAAACCCAAGCCTCTGACACTCCAAACATGCTGGTGTCTCTTACTGACAGCATTATGTAGCTCTCTGCTGCACCCTGCTAAGTGTTCTCAGATCCAATTGACTATCAACTCTGGCTATTCTCAGGAGAGAATGGGTTCCAAGTATGGGAAAAGGCTTGTGCAAATAGATGAAGAGGGGAAATGGACTTCTGAGTTTGGGAAACAGCTAGCAATTAAGTCTTGCTGGTATGCAGAGTTTACAAAGGGAAGTCATATGGAATAAGACTGCCATGACCTTGGATATGACTTGCCACATTTCTAGGCCTCAGGTTTCCTAGCCATAAAATATATTGTGATTGATGACATGAGATAGAACTGGATGTCCTCTAAATAGGAGTCAGATTGCAGCAAGCCTTAAATGCCAGGATGAGAAATTTGCATTTTATTCAAGAGACAATGGGGAACCAGTGACAATTTTTGAACAGGGGAATGATACTTGGTCAGACCTGTTGGGATCAACTCTAGTTATAAGAAATGATTCTCAAAGTACAGTCAATGAGGTTTCTTGAGGATGCCAGAGGGAGGAGAGGGCAGCCTATCATTCTATAGTATTAACAGATATTCAACAAACATTGGTAGAGCTCCTTCTAGAAACCCAGGTATACAGCTTCAGTGTTGAGCCTGATTCCTCACTCTCACTCATCCACAGACCCAATCAGTCACTATATTGCCTCCACAACTTCTCTCATGTACATCTCCTTCTTTTTACTCGCACAGCCACAATCCTAGCTCAGACTCTGGTCATCTTTCACTTGGACAATTGCCATAGCCTCCAGTTCCCTCAAATCTCTCCCCTCTCCAATCAATTAATCTACACAGCTGCCAAACTGATATTCCTGAAGAGTTGACTTGGCCACACCACTCCCCTACTTGACAAGCTTTGATGGCTCCCTATATCAATTGAGAGATCAAATATAAACTCTTTTATTTGGAATCTAAACCTTTTCACCACCTGGTCCCATCCTCACCTTTCAGGCTTTTTGCAACATTACCCTCCTTCATGGTCCATGGAGCTCCTTGGATTGGATGGCCCATCCAAACTGACCTTCTTGTTGTTCCTCATACATAACATTCCACTTCTTGATTCTGGGGGCCATCCCTCATGGTTAGAATGCACTCCCTCTTCATGCCTGCCCTTTGGAATACCTGATCTCCTTCACAACTCAACTCTGATGCTACCCTCTGAATGAGACTCTTTCTGGTCCCTCCAGGTTCTAGGTCCTCCCCTTCCCCTGAGGCTACTTTTGTTTCCTATGTACCTATAGATATGTGTGTTGTCTCCCTATGTACCTATATATGTATATATGTACTTACATGTGTGTCTATATATGTGTATGCTGTTCCTCTATGTACTTATATATGGGTGTATCTCCCTATGTACCTATATATACACATGTCATCTCCCTATGTACCTATACATGCTGCCCCTCTATGTACTTATATATATGTGTGTTGTCTCCCCATTAAAATATAAACTTCTGAAGGACAGAGGAAGTTGTGCCTTTGAATTTGCAATTAGCTGATTGTACTAGCATCTAACACTGGGCTTGGCATACAGGAGCTTAAAAAATACTTGTCAGTTGACTGAAAACACCTCTTTTACTATCTACATTATGCTAAGCTCTCAGCAGGCTATAAGGGTAAATAAGACCCAGCCCCTACATGGTTACATAATTATAATACAAATGCAACATTCATGTTCTGTTCACTCTGGAATTCCCATGGCTTACTGGGTTAAATATAAGGGTAAGAGATGACTCAAGCCTCCATGCAGTATATACTCTACTAATAGAATAAGCAGAATCCATAAATCAAACACCAAGCTATTTAATTGGGATAGACTAACAAAATAAATAAGAGGAAAGTCAAGCAATAGAAACACTATCAGTGCCCCCACACACAAGTAAGTACAATTTACCACAAGGAGAAGGGGAAGAGAATACATATATATATATAGCATCTGCTATGTACCAGGCACACAACCAGGTCAATGGGCAGCTAGATGGCTCAGTAGATAGAGCGCTGGGCTTAGAATCAGGAAGCTTCATCTTCAGGAGTTCAGATCCAGCCTCAGACACTTCTTAGCTATGTGACCCTGGGCAAGTCCTTTAACCCTGTTTGCCTCAGTTTCCTCATCTGTAAAATGGGCTGGAGAAGGAAAGGGCAAACCACTCCAATATATTTGCCAAGAAAACCCCAAAAGGGGTCACAGAGTCAGACATGACTGAAATGACTCAACAACAATGACATGGAAGGCACTGTGCTAAGCACTTTATAAATATCACATGCTGGTAAGGGAGAGTTCAGGGCCTCCTTCCTGAGCCAAGCCTGGTAAAATTCATGTTCTACAGCCATTCTGGAAAGGAATTTGGAACTATGCTCCCAAAGTCACTAAAGTGCACACCCGGGCAGACTTGTAGATTCACTTTCTCAATGGAAGGTCCCATGCCTTCACTCCTGAGTTAGGATAGCTGAGTTACACTTACCTCTCTCCTGCCTCAGGTTGCCCTTCCCTATTCTAGCAGCTTCCAGGCTACCTTGTTATATATCTTCTAGAGGTACCCAAGGTTCTTTTCCATTTACACTGAATGTATCTTGTATGTACCTGTTTAATTACATGTTGTCTTACTCATGAGAATGTAAGCTCCTTGAGGGTAGGGACAGTTTTTGCTTTTCCTTGCTTATCAGTGACTGACACATACCAGATAGATTGAGTGAAGGATTAATTCTTGATCTCATGCTGGTCACATTTGGTCACAAGTCTTTTTTGAGACTGGGAATAAAGCACATCGCTTTCTGTTTACCTTTTCACCTCCCATTATATCCCTCAATAATCAGTAGCAGGCCACTTAAATGAACAAGCATTTATTAAGCCCCTACCTACTGTGTGCCAGACACTGCAAATTAGCTTGGAGGTCCAATAAACCTCTAAGAAGACTCTTCTAGAAGCATTGGAAGGAGGAAGGCAAGGGTAACCTCTTCCAGAATTTCTACAGCCATGGCAAAGCTTACATCCCCCTTAAACAAAATAAAATATGGAGAGTCATCGAGAGGCTGAAGAAAGGACTGTGTAAGCCCCAAAGGTAAAGATATCACCAATTTCAGGATTTTTTTTCCTGTAAGTTGCATTTAAGCTGGTTCTCAAAGGAAGTTAAGATTTCAACAGAGGGAGAGAAAGGACCTAGGTGGGAGCTGAAGGACAGGGGTTTCATGGGCATAAGAAACTTTGTGAACAAGGACAAGAAAGTGGAAAAGTATGAAGCCTGTAAGGGGGACAGTGAGTAGTCTAGTTATGAGAAGCATATTAACCAAATTTATGGGCATTGAGGCAATATAATATAGGAGAAACACAACTGGTCTGGGAGTCAGAAGAACAGGTATCTCTGTCTCTAACTTCTGATCTTGTGCCTGATATCTGCGGCTCAGTATTCCTGTCTACAAAATTTCTTAGAGGCAAGGAGGGGGGCCATTGAACTAAAGGTTCTCCAAGTCCATAAATCCATTAACACTCTGTCCCAGGCTGTTGCAACTGCTTTGGGACTTAGAGACTTTCACAGAAGTGCCAGACTGGCCAGTGATGCTAAAAGCCTTTAAGGCACATTTTAACTCAAACAAGCAAAGGCATTAGACTTAATGTGAGACACCCAGGGGCTGGGGCAAGGGGTAACAAGGACAAGGGAAGAGGGGTTCAGGAAAAGATAAACCTGGGTCTTCGTTGATGGACTTCAGATGCAATAATGTTTTTAATTAATTAATTTTTAGTTTTCAACATTCACTTTTATAAGATTTTGAGTTCTAAATTTCCCCCACTCCCCCTTCCCCAAGACGACATGCAAGCTGATATAGGCTATACATGTACAATCATATTAAAAGTGTTTCCAAATTAGCCATGTTATGAAAGAAGAATCAGAACAAAAGGGAAAAACCACAAGGAAGAAAAAAAAAGAGAGAGAAAATAGTCTGATTTGATCTGCATTCTAACTCCATAGTTCTTTCTCTGGATGTGGATGGCATTATCCATCATGAGTCTTCTGGAGTTGTCTTAGATCATCACTGCATTGTTGAGAAGAGCTAAATCTATCAAAGCTGGTCATTGTACAATGTTGCTATTACTATGTACAATGTTCTGGTTCTGTTCATTTTACTCAGTATCAACTCATGTAGGTATTTCTAGGTTTTTCTGAAATCCACCTGATACAATAATGTTTAAAAGGATTTAGAACTAGTGGGGACCTCAAAAGACAAATACAAAATGCTTTGTTTGGCATTCAAAGCCCTGCATAAGCTAACCCCCTCTCACCTTTCCAATCTTCTTACACATTACTCCCCAGTATGTACTTATCAATCTAGTGACATTGGCCTCCTGACCATTTACAGACAAGACATCTTTCTGCTGCAGGCATTCTTTCTGACTATTCTCTCCCTCCTCTGCTTCAATTATTGACCTCTTAGGCTTTAACTCCCAATCAAAATCCTACCTTCTACAGGAAGCCTTTCTCAACCCCTCTTAATTCCAGTACCTTCTCTCTGCTGGTTATTTCTTATTTATATTAAATATGACTTGTTTGTTTATATTTGTTTCTTTGTTGTCTCCCGTTAGATTGTAAGCTCCTTGAGGGCAGGGACAATCTTTTGCCTCTTTTTGTAACCCCAGCACTTGGCATAGTGCCTGGAACTTAGTAGACAATAAATGTTGATTGACTGATTGATTAATTGATAGAGTCCAATCCCCACATTTTACAGATGAGGCAACTGAAATCTGAGGAGGTTAAGTGATTTGCAGAGGATCACACAGCTAATAAATGTCTGAGGTAGGATTTCAACTCAGGTCTTCCTGCCACCAAGTCCAGTACTCTATTGCACTACTTATCAACTTCACAATTTGATAACAAAGCTGCAAGAGGCTGCCCTCTGAAATCATAGACCAGTTATACAAAACTATTGTCACTTCTCCTAGTTTGCCTGGATTGTGCCCTCTACCCCAAGTAGCTCTATGGTGAGGGGGAAGAGTTTATAGGGTGTGGTGGGGGAGGAAGTTCCATCTAGGAGAATCTGATTGGTTACCCATTTCTGCTGTCTCAGGGAGGGAGATGCTGGGAATTGGTTAGAGAGACCATGCCCCTCTTCAGTATGGGGCTGGCAGTTTCCAGAATGGAAAATTCTAAAAAAAAAAGGAGTGCATAGATGCCAAGGAAGGCATATGTCTAATGCAGAGGCAGACTGTTGAAAACACACATGGATCTCAGATGCCACCATTAACATAGAAGCTTTGAGTCAGGGCATTGTTCCTAAAAACCCCTTGTTATAGCAAGAGGGTGTATATGTGTGTGGGGAAGAGGCAGGACATGGAGGGAAGGTTGGGAAGCATTATGATTCACTTGTTAATACCCATAGTCATGGATGTTAGTTTGTCAGAAGAGATGACCTGGCCTGGCCTAGAACAGAGGCTAGGTAAGTTTGGATAATGGGAAGGATCATAAGACAAGGGAATTAGAAGTGGAAGGAAACTTGGAAGCCATTGTGTCCAACTCTTTCATTTCACAGATGAGGAGTCTGAGCTCCATAAAAGTGATGCCACTCACCAAAGGCCACACAGATGGTGAGCATCATTGTTGCTGAGTCATTCCAATGTCCAACTTTTCATTGACCCCATTTGGTGTTTTCTTGGCGAAGATACAGAGGTGGTTTGCTATTTCCTTTTCCACTTCATTTTTACAGATGAAGAAACTGAGGCAAACAGAGTTAAGTGACTTGCCCAGGGTCACACAACTAGTAAGTGTCTCAGGTTGGGTTGGAACTCAGATCTATCTGACTCCAAACTCGGCACTCTATCCACTGTGCCACCTAGCTTCCCTGCCCAGCAGAATCTGGGTCCCATGACTCCAGAGTCCAGCATTCTTTTCACTAAAGCCACATTTTTCCTTTTAGAACTGTTTGGAACACAAGAAAGGCTCAGGGAGGGCCTTAGTCTACCAGAGACCCAAGGATCAGAAAGAACAGAGGGGCTTTGGGATAAGAAAGTAGGAAGCTTAGACTTTACCTACTGTACGATTTTTTCCCAGAGGCTGGTTGTGATTTCACAGTTTGTTGACCAACCATCAGAACTTTTGTCAGGTCATTAGAGATGACTTCCAACTGTAAAATTGTGTTAATGACCCCAAGAAAGATCTTTACTTGCAGGACTGGGGCGGGGTGAGAATGGTAATATCTGGCATGAGGAGACTTAACTGCAAGCCGGACTCAATAGAATGGAAAGTCTAGGAGACTTTGAAGTGGATGTAGAAGACAAGGGAATTGTTTGTTGGAACTGCAGGACCTGGGAGCCAGGTTTCACAGCGCAGTCGATCAATACTGTTCTTTCTAAGGAAACAAACAAAATCAATGCCAGCTGCCCCAGGGCTCTCAGCAGATCTGGAAGCAACAGGCCAGCGTATGCATAGCCGGGAGGCTCCGCGCAGCAATACCCCAAAGTGTGCCAGGCCTAAGGGCCTCAGGAAACCCCTACCTGGTTCATTGTATACAGGATGCAATGCTGAGTAGCCCCCTCTGGCACTGAGGCAAAACCAGCCCAGTCATCCAGCCAACTGCATGCAATGCCATAGAAAATCAGAACTGGAAAGAGTCTTAGAGACCAGCCTTCCTCCCAAGGCATGGCTCCCCTCTATAGTACTCCCCCAAAATGGCCATTCGACCTCTTGCTTACCTGTAGTAATGGAGTGCTACTCACTGCTTCACATGGCATTCCAATCCATTGCTGGACAGCTCTAATTGTCAGAAATGTCTTCTTTAGGGGCAGCTAGGTGGCTCAGTGTATAGAACACCTGGAGTTCAAATCTGACCTCAGATACTTGACACTAGCTGTGTGACCCTGCGCAAGTCACTTAATCCCAATTGCCTCACAAATACACAAAAAAGAAGAAATATCTTCTTTATTCTGAAATAAAAATCTCCCTCCTAATGATCTTCCATCCCTCTGTCCTAATTCTGCCCTCTAAGGCAAAGCAGACAGCTGGACAGAATGCTACCCTTGGAATCGGTGATATCTGAGCCCAAGACTTCATTAGTAAGTCATTTCCTCTATCAGCCTCAGTTTCTTCATCTGTAAAATTGGGATTTATAGTAGCACCTACCTCCTAGAGTTGTGAAAATAAAGGGAGATAATATTTATGAAGTGCCTGCAAACCTTAAAGAACAACATGAATGCTAGTTAGTATTATTATTCCTTTTTCTGTATGACAGTTTGTTAAATAATTGAAGATAGCCAATGATATCTGATCTTTTGTTGTTGTGGAATCATTTCAGTTGTGTCTGACTCTTCATGACCCCATTTGGAGTTTTCTTGCAAAGATACTGGAATGGTTTAACATTTCCTTCTCCAGCTCATTTTACAGATGAGGAAACTGAGGCAAACAGGGCTAAGTGACTAGCTCAGTCATGCAGCTAGTAAGTGTCTAAGGCTGGATTTGAACTCAGGAAGACGAGTCTGCCTTAATCCAGGTCTGGAACTCTATCCATTGTGTCACCTAGCTGTCCCCATCCCTAATTTCTTTCACCATCCTTCAGATGAATTGTTTCCTTCATCCTTCACTAACCCAGTCACCCTGCCCTGGACACTCTACTAAAATGCTAATTAATGTACCTCTTGGTTGACCACAATGTCCTCAGGGTTCCTAAACATTGACACTCCATCTCCTACCTTTGTGCATTTTCATAGTCTGGAATGCAGCCCCTCTTAGATTCCACCTCGTAGACCCCCGATTTCCTCAAAAAATGCTGCCTCTTACAAGAGACCTTTCCTCACCCTCTAGCTACTAGTGCCTCCCCCTACCAAATTGCCTTGGATTCTTTTTGTATACATTTTATATGAACAGCATTTGTGTAAGAGTGGAATCCAAATCACTGTATCTCATTAACTAGGTGAGAATAGGTCTCAATCAAATAGAATGGGCTTTAATCTAAGTGTGAACAGTCCTTTAGAAATGAAGTGCTTCTGCAAAGGAATCATGTTTGGATAGGCTGAGAAAATTTGACCGTGACCCAATGGTCATCTATAAATTATTGAAGTTGAGAAGAAAGTCATTCCAGAAATTAAAGCAAGTGTGGCTTTCCAGAATACCCCAGAGAAGGAATTGTCTGAACTTGTTTGACCTCAGCTTTGACCTTAGCAAAGTCTTCTTCCCCACCCCCTACCACTCTGGGTGGAAGAGGACCTCGTGAGCTCAGAAGAGTCTGAAGGATTTTGGACTTCTCATCTTTCCTTTCTTTTTTTTTTTTTTGCTTTTTGGAGGACAATTAGGGTTAAGTGACTTGCCCAGGGTCACATGGCTAGTTTTTGTGTTAAGTGTCTGAGGCCAGATTTGAACTCAGGTTCTCCTGACTCCAGGGCCAGAGCTCTATTCAACTGCACCACCTAGCCACCCCGACTTCCCATCTTCCAATAGCATTCTAGCATCATTGCTCAACAATCTTGACTCTCCCATCATGCCCCAGAAAACTCTTCATCCTGGAAGATCACTTCAGTCCTGGAATCCATGCCTCAAGAGAACCCTGAGCCCCTGTGAGGCTCCCTCAGAAGGGATGATGCCTCACAGGACCTCTATTTAAGGAGGGAGCTCAGACCAGCCATCTCTTCACTTCTCACCAATGCAAACTTCTCCATCCTATTCTCCAGAGCTGGATAACTTCCTCCTCAGTCCCATTCTCCCCCCCTCCCCCGCCCCCACCAGCTTCTTCTTGTATGTTATCTCCCTCCAAAGCTCCTTGAGGGCAGGGACCTTCTTTTTGCTTCTATGTATACTCATAGTACAAAAACACAATTCTTGGCAAATAGTAAGCTTTTGATTAAATGCTTGTTGACTGAATGACAGCAGAGGTTAGGGACAGTGTCTAGATTTGGAGCTAAGAATAGAATGGACAAATATTCACCTTGCTAAAGGGAATATTGGGGCAGCAAGGTGGCAAAGTGAATAGAAGACAGTGGCTAGAGTCAGGAAGATTCATCTTCATGAGTTCAAATCTAGCCTAACTGTGTGACCCTGGGCAAGTCACTTAACCCTGTTTTCCTCAGTTTCCCCATCTGTAAAATGAACTGGAGAAGGAAATGGCAAACCACTCCTGTATCTTTGCCAAGTAAACCCCAAACTGGGTTATAAAAAAACCAGACACAACTGAAAAATGACGGAATGACCAAAAGGGAACATTCTTTGGCACCACACAAATGGGGGGAAAAAAGAGTTCCAAGAACCAGGAACTGTGTGTTACGACTTTGACACAGGTACCCTCTAAGCTGGAGCTCACTTTCTCCAGAGTATGTGCTTGTGGGAAAGTGTGTCACAGACTTTGGGGGGGGGATGCTTCATACCGGCTGTTCTTACTACACCATCTTAGTAAATATCCATTTCTAAAAGCTCCTACCTAAATAATTCTCAACTTAGAATCTTGGAGCAAAGCACACAGTGGAGGCTTGAGTCAGGGTCATTAGAGAATCACCCTGACTGCTTAGGAGCTACCTCTAGAATCCTGAAGGAGGGATGTAACCCAGTTCTGGGCACCCAAGACTCATTTATAAGAGTACAGTGGGGATAAGGATCCTTGGAACTCATGTGGGTTACATGTTTGTGCTTCTGCATGCACATTACTGATTCCTTCCCTAGAACGCTGGCCCTTTTAGGGCAGGGATTGTTTGGTTTTTGTCTCTGGTTTCCCAGCACTTAGGATAGGACCTGGCACAGAGTAGTTCTCTAACAAATGCTTGTTGATTGATTGATTCATTGATGGATGTGGTTTGACTGGCACAGAGCACAGCAAAACAATTCCTTCTTAATGGCTACACTATAGCAGAGGTGTCAACCATGCAGCCCCAGGACTGGACACAGTCCACAACACTCCTGAGTGCTGCTGAACCAGATCAAAATGTCATTGGGAAATATTTAACAAAATAAATAAAAATAGGAGTGGCTAGGTGGTGCAGTGAATAGAGCACCGGCCCTGGAGTCAGCAGGACCTGAGTTCAAATCTGACCTCAGACACTTAACTCTTACTAGCGGTGTGATCTTGAAAAAGTCACTTAACCCTAATTGCCCTGCACTCCTTCCTCAAAAAAAAAAAAAAGCAATCAAATTAATCAATAAAAAATATAATGAAACATGGATAATATTCAAATGTAGGTTTAAGTTGCTAAGCTGCCTGCTGGCATCATTATGTAAGGCTTGGTGTCCCTGCAGCTCCATTTGAGTTTGACCCCACTATTCTAATGCAATCCTAACTACATTCTTCTGCATTCCTGCTCTGGTCCCACCTACAACCTCCAAGTGGCCGAGGGATAAGGGGGGAGGAGGTGTTGGATTTAAAGTCAGAGGACTTAAGTTCAAATTCTGGCTTTTTGTGATCTTGGGCAAATTGCTTTTCCTTTGTAGTTTACTCATCTGTGATACAAAGAGATTGAGAGTGGATGACTTCTAGCCAGGGATATGCTGGTGAATGTTTAACAACCATGGGGTGGGGGGTGGGGGGTGGGGGGGAATTGTATATAGGACACACTATTAAGTTTATTAAACATTTCATCACTTTAAGTCTAGACAAGCAACCAAACAACAAATCATTCCCTGATTTACAAGGTACAAATGCTCACATTTGAAAATTTAACCACTGGCTCTTGAAAAGCTCACTCCTGCTCACCCCTGCCTCTAACTACTCTATAGCTATGTTGCTATGATGTAGACCTTCAAAATTCCACTCTTTACCTTTTTTGTTGTTGTTGTTTAGTAATTTTTTTTCAGTCTGACTCTTCATGACCTCTTTTGGAGTTTTCTTGGCAAAGATACTGGGGTGGTTTGCCATGTCCTCCAACTAATTTGACAGATGAGGAAACTGAGGCAAACAGGGTTAAGTGATTTGCCCAGGATCAAATAGCTGGCGAATTTTTGAGGTCAGATTTGAACTCAGGAAGATGTGTCTTCCTAACTCCAGGTCCAGCACCCTTCTAAATTTCTACTTCTCTCACTCCCTCAGTGACTTCACCATGACCTTCAAGTCCCTTTCCCCCATCCCTATTCTCCTAATCCACCTCCCTATATTCTAGTTTTCCTAACCTCTACCCGAAATATTAACCCCGTGAGCTTCCATTTTCATTCAAAAACACATCTATTAAGTGCTCCCAGAACATTGTGTGAAGTACTGGGAAGTTTGCTTCAGTAGCAACTATCCCAGAATCCCTTGCTCCTGTGTTTTTGCTGTCTCTGATCTACAAATCCTTATCTTTTGAGTAATTCCCACTGCTCAGTTTTTCTGTTCCTGCCCTAGGGCTGTGGATCATCCCTAGAGAAAATCATGAAATTGAGCTGATTTCACCCAGTAAAAATTTATGGCATATAACCTTAGTTGAGCTCTTGCTGCTGCTTGACAATCCTTCTCTGCCTTTATCGATTCCCAATCTCATTTCCTACAATGACTGTTCCAAACATTTTCTTCTCTCCTTTCACCCCAACTGGCCCCCTACTCCATACATTTATAGTAGATGGCCTAGTCTTTTCTTCTCTGAGAAATAGAAGCCATCCGGTGTGAGCTTCCTCAATTCTCCTGCCCTTCCTCAAAACTTCTCTGCATCATCAGTCACCCTGTGCATCTTCCCTCTAGTCATAGTGAAAGCAGGTATTCTTACTTCTCACTAAGGCTTATCACTTGAGCCCATTCTCTCTTATTTTCTCTAGGCCCTCACTCTCTAGGCTGTTTCCCATGCCCAGGATGTTCTTCCTCCTAGTTTTCTTTAAGACTGAACTCAACTCCCACCTTGTGCAGAAGGCCTTTATCAGTCTCTTCCACTACCCCCACCCTCCCACACACGCCAGGGCCTTCCTTCTCAGACTATTTTCCATTGAGATTGTTTCTATCTGGTATGCACAATTTTTCATGTTGTTTTCCCCATTAAAATGTGGGTTTCTTGAGGGTAGGGGCTGTTTTTGTCTTTCTTTGTACTCCCAACACTTAGCATAATGTGTGGCATATGGTAAAGTAATTAATAAGTGCTTGTTAACTTGTTAACTTGGGCAGCTAGGTGGTGAAATGCATAGAGCTGCGGGTTTGGGAGTCAGGAAGATGAGTTTCAGACACTTACTAACAGAGTGACCCTGGTCTTAATCCTTAATACTGTTTGCCTCCATTTCCTTATCTGTCAAATGAGCTGGAGAAGGAAATAGCAAACCACTCCAGTATCTCTGCTGCAAAAACCCAAGGAGTTGGACGAGACTTAAAAAAAATATAATATAAAACACCAAAAAACGACTGAACGACACACTTGTTGACTTCCCCCCAGGCCATACAAGAGTGTTAGATGCAAGGCTTAACCTCAGGTCTTCCTGACTGGTCCCGCATCCTATCTACTGGTTTCCTAGCTACTTCTAGCTGCCTTGGAATGGGAGAGCTCTGGGTCCCTTCTCTCCTTGGAAAGTATTCAATATTTTGAATAGACTCATATTTATCTACAAAAGGATGTGCTATTCATTGATTGATTGATTGATTTCTGAGATCAAGATCGCCTGTAATCATACCAAAAAGAAGTGTGGCAAAGCATTAAAGTAATATTAATTATTGATAGTCTGCACGGCTCAGCTTGGCTCTGCACGGCTCGGCTCTGTACAGCACTGCACCACTCAGCTCAGCTCTGCACCACAGAGCTCCGCACGGCTCCAGTCCACATCTCTAGCTCCCTCCCCCCAGCCACAGGTTCTGGGAAAGTAGGCAAAACCAGCAAGATGTGGAGGGGTCCCAGCGCTCCAGTATCTCTTGACCTTTTCCCTGGGAGCAGCGGCCCCAGGTTACCCGACATTCTGTGCAAACAGCAGGGGCTGTGACTGGATGCTGGATCTGCAGGAAACAGCTCTGAGGCAGGTTCCCGTGCTGGCAGAGAAGGAGAAGATGCAACATTTGTAAAAGCTTCACAGACCCTCTCGCTGCACTGGCCCCACCTCCCCCCTCCCCCTCCCCCCCTTCCCCCAGCTGGGTACGAACCTTTTTTTTATGTTTTATACATTCGGGTGTAGTTTGAGTCCCCCTCCCCCCACATGCCAAGTATTTGAAACCTGTAGAAACCCATGATTTGACATTCAATGATTGGGTGACACTTTCAATGTGAATATTCAAAGACTTCATTCAATTCAAAGGCTTAACAAAATGGACTATCTTCTGCAGAAATCCTGCACACAGAAATCCAATAGAGGGTCCACAGAAACAGAAGGTGACATTCTTGAGGGTCCTGGACCCTGCTTTTACTTCATTTTTTTCATTTCTCAGCAATGCAAGGTTATAAGACAACTCCAAAAGACTCATGATGGAAAGGGATATCCACATCCCGAGAAAAGAACTACAGAGTCTGAATGCAGATTGAAGCAAACTATTGCTCTCTCTCTTCTGTGTTTAGTTTTGTTTCATTTCTTCTTTCTCGGTGTTCACTCCATTGGTTATAATTCTTTACAACTTGACTAATGTTTAATGCGAAGGTATTTGTAGAACCTAAATAGGATTGCATGCTGCCATGGACGGGGAAGGGGAGGAGGAGAAGGATGGGGAGAAAATTTGGAACTCAAGGGATTGTGGAACTGAATGTTGTAAACTAAAAGTAAATGAATAAATTTTAAAAAGAAAAGAAAACCAAAATTTAGGGAGTTTAAATGACTAGCTCAAGGCCACACAATTAGTAAGTGGCAAAGCCAGGATTTAACCCCACATCTAGCAGTTCCCACTGCTTACTCACAAGGCAGCAGCACTAGTGGATATAATCAGAATCAAGGAGACTGAGGTGCAAGTCATACCTCTGATAAATACGAGTAGGTGATGGATGCTAACCCTTTCAGTGCCGTAGGCATCTCTTTAAGTCACCAAAGATTTTCTCTCTGATTTGGTGGAAGGAATTTCTCCACTGGGAATTCTCCACATAGATGAAATCAGCTACAAACCACTGCCACTTTCCACACTAAAAAATAACTATTGGCATGTGGATAGCACTGTATGATTTACATAGTACTATATGTATATCTATACATATATATATATATATATGCATTATCTTTTTTTTCTACCAGTGGTTAATGATTATGGTCACTCCACCCCTCCACCCCTACCCCCTGAATGCTTATTAACCTCTTCTTTGATAAACCGTTCTAAAATTTTTGTCAGGCACTTGGGCAAGTCATTTAACCTCTCTTTGACTCAGTTTCTTCATCTGTAAAATGGGATTGCACCTACCTTACAGGGATGCTGGGGGATCAAATGAGATAATATATATAAAGCACTTTGCAAACCTTAAAGAGATATGAATGTTAGCTGTTATTATTTTTTTAATTTGTCAGGGATTGATTTTATTTTCAGGTTTGCAGTTTTTAAAATCTGTTGTTTTCTCCTTTTAAAAAAATAGAACAATATTTATCTGGCTTTAAACTTCTGGCACATTTCCCATTCTCAAAGATTTCTCAGAGAATAGTAACAGTAGCCCTGAGATCTCATCTTCAAGCCCCTTCACTTCCTGGGCTATAATTTGTCAGGGCCTGGACACTGGAAATCATTAAAGTGACTAAATGTTCTCATGCTATTTAATTCAATTTCACAGACACCTATTAAGCCTTTACTAAGTATAGAACACACACATCACTAGGCACTGTGAGAGAGGAATAAAATTCAGATGCAGTCCTTGGACTGAAATAAGGGGGAAATGGAAAGGGAATCAACATAAAGCCTATTATGTGCCAGGCATTGTCCTAAGGACTTTTACAAATATTATCTCGTTTGATCCTCACAAACCACCTACAATGTAAAATAAAACCAAAGAGGAGGAGAGGGTCTACAAAAGCCCTACTCTCACGTCACCATTGCATGGAGCTGACCCTGAATCTTGAAAGAACATTGGATCTGGCATCAGAGAATGTGGGTTTGAATACCAGCTCTGCCACTTAACTACCTGTGTAACTTTGGATGAATCACTTAAGGTCTCTGGGCCTCAGTTTTCCCATCTGGAAAATGAAGAGATTGGATTAGATAACCTCCAATGTCTCTTACAACCCTAAATCTGTAATTCTATGATTATGTGTGCAAGACACCATGCTACACACTGGAGATTCAGGGGCAATAATTACCACCTCCACTACCACCATCATCATATCCCAGAAAGAATACTGACCCATAAAGATTTAAGAACAGTATTTTTAATGGATGAGAATAGCAAACATTTATTAATATTTTCATGTGTCAAGCACTGCTGAAAAGCACTGTGAATACAAATACAAGCAGAAAGAAAAATAATCCCTGCCATCAAGGAGCTTACATTCCTAGGGGGAATACAAAAAAGAAAGCAGAAAAGGGAGAGGGGGAGAAGAGATTCCCAGAATGGTTGAGGGGAGGAATAGGAAAAGAAGAAATAGCTGGCCTGGGCATCCTCTTTAAATGGAGGTTCTGGGAGGAGCCCACCACCCTCCTATCACACATTCCAGATAATACAAAATGAAAACCCTTCAAAATATAGAGGTCCAATCACTTACGACTTGTGTGATTTTAGGCAAGCCATTTAATCTCATTGGGCCTTAGTTTCCTCATTTGTAAAATGGGGGGGTTGGATTAGATCTGTGACCCAGTGAGAAGTGTGTGGGCACAGGAGGAGGCCCATATCATACCTGTCTTCCCATGTACTACTGGAGTTTATCTCAAAGATGCCTTTATTAAGCCTAGAGGAGCTAAGGTTACATGCCAATGTTGCTGTTCTTCAGTCATTTTTTAGTCGTGTCCAACTCTTTGTGATCCCATTTGGGTTGTTTTTTGTTGTTTTGGCAAAGATACTGGAATAGTTTTCCATTTCCTTCTCCATCTCATTTTATAGATGAGGAAACTGAGACAAACAGGGTTAAGTGACTCACTCAGGGTCACACAGCTAGTAAGGGTTTGAGGCTGAATTTGAACTCCAAGCCTATAGCTCTATCCACTGTACCACCTAGTTGTGTATCCTAATACTTTTCAACAATTCAATTACAAAAGGCAACTATTGAATCCACATATGCAACAGTCCATAGAACAGTAGATGAAAGAGATATAATTGTATTATTATTAAATTACACGAAATTATAATTATATAATTAAATTATAAAAAAAAATTAGGAGATCCAATTATCCCAGGACCATTTGGAGGGAAGAATGAGATGATGATGATGATGATGATGACAAAAATGATAAGAGAGGTTTCACATTTATATAGTGCTTTATATACATTATCTCCTTTGAAAACTAGTGGGGGGTGGGGGGGAGGGGGGGAGCCAAGATGGCAGCATAGAAGCAGGAAAACTCTGTATGCCCCCTCCATAACCACCTCAAATACCTATAAAAAATGACTCTAAACAAACATTAGGCTACAGAACCCACAAAGTGACAGAGAGAAACAAACCTCCCTCTGAAGACAGCCTGGCGGGCTGGCAGGAAGCATCCACCACAGCGCTGGGAGCAGAGCCCAGCCCCATGTGAGTCCATGGGTTTTAGCCTCAGGGTGGCCATGACCAGCCCAGGCTGGAGGGACTTCAGGAGACTGGATCACCAGCAACTATGGCAGTTTCCAGAATTATCAACCCATAAATGCCAAAGACAAAGTGAGAGTTCAATGTGGGAACAGGGGGTCCAGGATCAAAGCATGGAATGGGAGGAAGACAACAAAGTCAGAACTCCTGCACCAAAAACTTCCAAGAAAAATATGAACTGGTTACAGGGCATAGAGGAGCTTAAGAAGGGTTTTGAAGACAAATAAGAGAAGTGGAGGAAAACTTGGGAAGAGAAATGAGAATGATGCAAGAAAATAATGAAAAGAGAGTCAACAACCTGACTGAAGAAAATAACACCTTAAAAAATAGACTAACTCAAATGGCAAAAGAGGCTCAAAAAAGCAATGAGGAGAAGAATGCCTTAAAAAGCCCAATTTGCCAGATGGAAAAAGAATCTCAAAAGCTCACTGAAGAGAATAATTCCTTCAGAATTAGATTGGAGCAAATGGAAGCTAGTGACTTTATGAGAAATCAAAATATTATTAAACAGATCCAAACAAATGAAAAAATAGAAGGCAATGTGAAATATCTCATTGGAAAAACCACTGACCTGGAAAATAGACCCCGGAGAGATAATTTAAAAATTGTTGGACAACCTGAAAGCCGTGATCAAAAAAAAGAACCTAGAAATCATCCTTCAAAAAATTCTCAAGGAAAATTTCCCTGATGTTTAAGAACCAGAGGGCAAAATAGAGCTTGAAAGAATCCACAGATCACCTCTTGAAAAAGATTCCAGGGTGGCTAAGTAGCACAGTGAATAGAGTACTGGCACTGGAGTCAGGAGCACCTGAGTTCAAATTCAGCCTTAGACACGTGACATACTTTCTAGCTGTGTGACTTTGGGCAAGTCACTTAACCCCAGTTGCCCTGCCTTCCCCCTCCAAAAAGCAAAAAAAGAAAAGTAAAGGCTTTGGATAGAGGACCTGAATCATAGAATCATAGACTTAGAGCTGGCAAAGACCTTAGAGGTCATCAACAGATCATCTGTCGTCCAAAGGCCAACTTAGCCTCGTTTAGAAAAGATGAAGATCAGGTCATAATTTTTTTTTTTTTAGGAACATCCCTTCATTTAACCTTCTCCTAAGGTATAAAGGTTGCGGTATCCACATTGAGGATAGCAGCAGCCACACCAGTGAAATTAATTAAATTTTTAAGTATATTAGCCACCTACTATATGCCCTTGCAGATGTCCGGACACTTGGAATACAAGGACAGACACGACTCCGGCCATGCTCTCAAGATGCAGTGCCTGGTGCATAGTGAGTGCTCAATGTTTCCTCATCTGTAAAATGAGCTGGAGAAGGAAATGGCAAGTCACTCCAGTATCTTTGCCAAGAAAACCCCAAATGGAGTCACGAAGAGTCAGACACGCCTGAAACAACTGAATGACAACTCTCTCCCTTTTCTTTCTCTGTCTCTCTGTCTCTGTCTCTGTCTCTCTCTGTCTCTGTCTCTCTGTCTCTGTCTCTCTCTCTCTCTCTGTCTCTCTCTCTGTGTCTCTCTGTCTGTCTGTCTCTCTCTCTCTCTGTCTCTCTCTCATCTGTCTGTCTGTCCAAACTATCCATAATCCATTTATAGGCTTATTAATTAATAATCTATTTACAGACTTATTAATGGGGGAAAGGACAAGTACACAAATAACCATGACACAAAAAAGCTAAGTGAAAAAGATAGGCAAATACTATGAAACATTTGAGGAAGGAGAGATCACTTTCATCTAGGGAAATAATGGAAGGCTTTCTGGAGGGAGTAGCCTCTTATTTAGGCCTTAAATGATGATATAGAGATGAAACTAGAGAGAGGAGAATTCATGCCACAGAGTAATGTGAGAAAAGGTATGGGGATAGTAGAGGGTAAATGAAACTGGGAAACAGAAAACAGTCTAGTTTGGCTAAAATCCGAACCATATGAAGGGGCATGGTATGAGGTAAACAGTAGGGCTGGAGCCATATTGTAGAGAACTTTGAATGCCTGGAACAGTTTCTACTTTATTTTGTAGCTTTGGGAAGTTTTTGAGCAAAGAAATGGCACACTCATAGAAAACTCTTGAAGCAAGTTGACAAACTTGTGTAAAAGAGGTCCAAGGCTGTGTTGGTTTGTGGTAGAAAAGATCATTATCCATTTTGGGGATCAAAGAAGATTTCATGGAAAGAGGGCTATTTAAATTGGACTTGAAAATAGGGGCATAATAAATCCCTCCATCTTGGTCTATAATTCCTTCTTTACATGGCTTGTTCTCCCCTTTCCAGTAGGATTACAGTTATTCTTGCTGGAGAAGATCAAAGGAAACCAACAATTCTCAAATCTCATTATCATTATACCATAATAATAGTGGACATTGCTATCATGCTTAAAACTCTGAAAGTGTTTTACCTATATTATTTTATTTGAGCCTTAAACAGCCCTCTGAGGCAGGTGCTATCAGTCTCCTCTTTTTCCATTTTAAGAAACACAGACTGGGAGAGGTTAAGTGATTTAGTTGTCTGTGGTCACATAGCTAGTAACAGTCAAAGGGTGGAACTGAGCCCATGTCTTCCTGATTGACAGATTCCAAATGTAATGCTTACTACACAGCCTATTCTGACCACATATAACTGTATCAGGAGGCAAATACATACATATACACATGCACACATATGTATGTGTATGTATATGTACGTATAAATGTGAGTGTATGTAGATATACACAGAGAAAGATAAGTGAGTAGGTAGATAGACTGAGAGATAGGTAGATGGAAAGTTAAGACAGATGGATGGACAGATGGGTAGAGAGAGATAAGTGAGTAAGTAGATAGAAAGACTGAGAGATAGATAAGAGAGGAGAGAAGTCAAGAGATAGGTATGGGGGGGGGAGAGAGAGAGAGAGAGAGAG
>NW_027187330.1:2955328-2962836 GCF_028583685.1 Petaurus breviceps papuanus
GAGAGAGAGAGAGAGAGAGAGAGAGAGAGAGAGAGAGAGAGAGAGGAGAGAATGAGGAGGGAGAGACTGAGAGATAGATAGGTAGGTAGGTAATAGATAGATAGACAGATAGATAGATCTTTCCCTCACTATCTTTTTGAGATTTTCATCTCCTTCTGGCCTTTGGTCATCCTGACACTCTTCTGTTATTCTTCTGTGCAATGAGAAAGTTAAAGACTTGGGAAGAAAGACAACGCTGCAGAAAAATCATGAAAAATAGTCAGCCAGGGCCCCTTTAATGTGAAGAACAGAGAGGCAGAATGAAGCCCAGGGAATTGGCTCCTGGTACTTTAGTTATATATGGCCAGGGCTACTGTCCTCCCTGAGATGATGAATTCCCTGAGGCCAGAGCTACAGGGGACATTGGGAGCTTATGACCAGCACACTGTCAACTTAGGAGAAAAGCTGATCGCCAAGAGGTTTGCAAATAAGGGTTTCTTTTTTGACCTTCTCAAAAAGTTCAAATACTCCAGGCATTTGTCTCCCTTCTCAGCCATGGGCCAGGATCCCTTACTTTTCGGTATATACTGAAAACATGGGTGGGGGGACTGGAAGCTGTAAGTGTGGGACTTTAATAGTGAGGAGCTGATTACTCTGAAAAGGAAACTCTTGGCAGGGAAGACTCATCATGTTTAGATCCTGTGATTCATACGTCATGGAATCACACAGCAGGAACCATACTGAAGTCTGTAGTTTTGTTGTCTCTTGCCTCCACAAATAGCTAGAAACATATACTCATAATTTGTTGAGGGATCACCTGATGTTAATGTATGTGCCACTGAAAGGCATATATGACTCAGTGGTATATAATAATCTATAATAAAAGTACTGATTAGGCACAACATGAGAACATAGACTTAACTAGGGCAGGGTGACCAGAGGTTTCCCTCAGAGCTGTAAAATATATAGAATGTGAAAATGTAAGAAGATTTTAGAAGTTAAAATTTATGGCATCAACTTTTCATAAGCACTTTCATTGCTACAATTACATAGAAACAATTGAGATTAGCACCAATTATCAAGAATAATTAATGAAAATAGGAAGCTAATAGATGTTTTCTTAAATAGCATTTATATAGCACTTCAAAGTTTGTATAATGCCTTACAAATATGATATAATTTTATTCTCAAGACAAACCTGGGAGGTGAGTACTATTATTATACCCATTTTGCAGATGCAGAGCTTAAGTGACTTGTCCAGGGTCACACAAGGGTCTGAGACTGGATTTGAACTTCAGTCTTCCTGACTCCAAGTCTTTTTCTCTGGTGTAACATACCAGGTGAACTCTACTTCAACTTGGCTCCATCCTGCTCACCCTAATCTGGCAGCAGCCTCCTCTGCAGGTTGCTTGTAGTGTCTTTGGGCCTTCTCTCAGTTTCTACTACTTGCCCCAGGCACCAAAATTGCTAGTTACAGCTATGTTTCAGAGTTACCATGAGCTGTATTCAGTTACAATGAAGGAATTCAGAAAATAGGAGAGACCTAGCTCTCCTTCTGTTTTAGTTAGCAAACAACATTTATTATGCACCTACTACCTACTCTGTGAAGAGTACTGTACATACTCAGTAGCACTTATCTCAAATGGCTGACCAAATAAGATAATGTAGGTAAAGTGCTTTTCAAATCTTAAAGTACTATATAAATGTCAGCTATTATTATTATTAATGGAGATGTGTAGCCTGAGTAATAAAATCTCATATGTTTTACAATTTACAAAGCACTTGTCTAATAATAACCCTGTGAGGTAGTTGCTGGAAGGAGTATTATTCTTATTTCCAAGAGGGAAACTGAGACTCAAAGAAATTAAGTGATTTGCCCAAGATGACAGGCCTACTAAGTGGCAGCACTAAGATCAGGGTTCTCTGATTTTCTGAGACTCCTTCTCTTTGTACCATGCATATTTAATATTAATATACACATACACGCCACATATAGGTCACACTGTCTGTGCCAAGTTTCTCAATTCTCCCTAATATGTAGAACACAGAGAGTTATAGAATGCCAAAGCCAGGAGTTCTCTTGGAGATTATAATTTTTTGGTGTGTTTTTAAATATATTTTTATTGATAAAGTTTGTTTTTATTCCAATGCAACCTTCCATTCTCCCCCTCCCACAACAAAACATTTAAAAAGGGGGGAAATAAGTTCAGCAAAACATATATATATATATGTTTTAAAAGTCTGCCATTAAATGTAATGTTCTATACCCATAGTTCCCCACTTCTGCCAGAAGAGGTGTATTCCCATATCTCTTCTTTAGGGCTAAGCTTGGTCATTATATGATTTCACAACATTCCATTGCATTCATTGTCTATATTGATTTCCTGGTTCTGCTTACTTCACTTTGCATCAGTTCATATAAGTCTTCCAATGCTATTCTGTACTCATTATATTCCATCTTTTCTTTGGCTAATTAGTCTGCAAGTATTTATTATGTGCCAGGCACTGTGCTAAGTGCTGGGAATACAAATATAAGTAAAAGGAAACACAGTCCCTGACCTCAAGGAGCTTACATTCTAATGAAGGAAGATAAGATATAACTAGAAAGTGGGGGGAACTGGGAAGGAAGGCACCCTGTTTGGGGGCATGATAGAGGAAGGAAGGTATGACTGGTCTGGATACTCTCCTTAAATAAAGGACCTGGGAGTAGCTAGCTAATCTTCTGAGATATAAATTCCAGAGGTGAAGTGATCTTCCAGGATGAAGAGTTTTCTGAAGGAGTCGGTAGTATAGCCTGCTGAGAAAGGGAATAATGTTATTTAATATTCATATACTACGATTTATAGGGTCATACATGATTTAGAGGTCTTCTCTAAAGAGGTCATCTGACCTCTAAAGCCCAACCCCCTTATTTGACAGGTAAGGAAATGGAAACCCAGAGAGGTGAATACCTTGCCTAAGGTCAAGGTAGTAATATTAGAGATGAGATTTCAACCCATTTCCTTTGACTCCAAAACTTATTGCTCTTTCCAACCCATTCCTCAATCAGTGGAGACTTTGCTGCTACAAAAAGTGCTGCCATGAAGGGGCGGCCAGGTAGCACAGCGAGTAAGAGCACCAGCTCCAGTGTCAGGAACGACCTGGAGATCGAATCCTGGGCTCAGACACTCAGCACCACACCCAGAAATAACTGGCCCTGTAACCTTGAGCAAGTTACTTAACCCTGATTGCTTAATAAAAAAAAAAAAGTGCTGCCATGAATATTTTGGTATATACAAGGCTCTTTCTTTCTAAGAGGTCATCTAATCTAATCTCATTTTTCAGATGACAAACTAGACCCATAGGGGTAAAGTAATGCGACCGGCCTATCTATCTATCTATCTCTTTCCCAGGCTCCCCAGACTTACACTCAACCTCTACCTACCATGTGATTCTCTTCCGTCTTTTATGTCTGACTGATACTCTGGAGTATGCTGGGGTAAAAAAGAGTCTCTCTTCTTGCTGATGGCATTTAGGATTATGGAGGAAGAACTTTGGATAAAGAAGGGATATAGAGAAGTGGAGTTTTTCTTTATCACTCTTCCCATGGGTAGAAAACCAGGAAGGAATTCAGCTAACCTATGGGTTCTCATCAAGGGCTATCTTCCATAGCTACGTAGGTAACGTAGAGTAGCACCACACTGGGGGCATGTGTCTGTCTGCCGGGCATCCAGGATTTTTGCCTATTAGAGAAGTGATGTTTTTTTCAACACTTCCCTCAGCAGTTTCCCTCCAGTAAAACGATGCAGTCACCTAAGTGCATTATAGGCTTAATTTCTCTTTTATCAGCACCAAATTCAAAATCGACACAGGATTTAGCAATCCAAATGCTCAGAACTGCTCTCTCCACCTGTAGTCTTGCCCTGACCAAAGTTCAAGTTGCATGTTGAACATTTCCCGACAGTAAGAGAGACCCATTAATATTTAGCATGTTACATTTTCAAAGCACTTTGCTAACACTAATTGATCTTTTCAGCACCCCTTTGTGAGACAGATTAGTACTGCTATCTCTACTGGGGCCACTAAGGGAGACAAAAGGGATGCAGCTTGCCCTTGGTCCAATGCTGAAATAAGTAGAACCGGAGGTCAGTGACAGTCAGTTCTGAACCCCAACACAGACACTCCCCTAGGGCCCGACACAGTACCTTTCATATCATAAGCACTTCAGAAATGTTCAATGAATCAAACTGAGAACTCTAAGGAGTCTTAAGCTTGCATGCATGAACTTTTTTTTAAAAAAACATTTTGATAACTGATTTGTAATATAATTAATTTCCCTTGCAAAACTATGCATTTTATTTTATGTGTTTAATAGGGAGAAGGGAACAAGAATATATTAAGTGTGCATACTATGTGCCAAGCACTGTGCCTAAGCACTTCTTTATTTCTTTTGAATTTTTTCTTTTGATTTCATTTTAAAAGGTCATTTTGAGAAAGGTCCATAGGCTTCACCAGAATACCAAAGGGATCCGTGACACACAAAAAGTTTAATAAATCCTGCTCTAGAATGAATTCCTTGGATGCCCCTGGAACAAATCCATGTTCTCTAAGTTTCAGTATCCCTAAGGTTCATCCATTCATTCAATAAGTCATTATTAGGTGCTTACCCAGGTATTGCACAATGCTGGGCACATAAAACCAAGAAGAAAAGATGGTTCCTGCCTTCAAGGAGTTTATTAATTGGGGAGAGTTACCAAACCAGCTTCTGGCAACTAGAAGATTCATTCAAAGGTAATTACTTTTTGCATAGGTGTTCACCACTTCCCAACCTACTACTGAAGGAGTGGCAGAAGGTAAGCAGACAAAATTTTGCTTGGAGGTCCAGAATTTTAACATAACTTATTTTTTATTTTATCCATGTCTATATCCATCTATCCATTCAAGAAATGTTCTCACTTCCATGTTTTACAATCCCTTGTTTCCTTCCAGACTCAGCTTGAACATCACCTTTTACAACAAAACCTTTCTTGATTCTCCCAGCTGCTACCAAAATAGCCAGTTAATCCTGTATGTAACTTATTTACACATACTTGTTTGCATGTTTTCTCATTCATTAGACTGGGAGGTTCTTGAGGGGCAAGGATTGTCTTTTGCTTTTGTATCCTTAGCTCTTAGCACAAAGCCTGACACGTAGTAACAATAACAACAATAGCTAGTGCTTACTATGCTGCAGGCACTATGTGTTGTTCAGTCTGAACTGACTCTTCAGGACCCCGTTTGGGTTTTTCTCGGTAAAGATTTCATTTCCTTCTCCAGACGCTTAATAAACATTCATTGACAGAATGTAAGCTTCTGGAGGGCAGGAACTATTTGATTTTTAGACTTTATCTCCCTAGTACCTAATGCAATGCCTGCCAAATATTAGCAACCTGATAAATGCTTGTTGCTTGCTCATTGAATTAAAATACTGTATACAGAACACTGTTGAATATTGAGAGAGATGCAGAATTTAGATAAGATAGGGTTCCTGTCCTTATGAAGTTTACAATCTGATGGATAAAGCTACCAGCAGAGATAACTCGAATATATGCTATTACATAATCTTTGAAATGGAGAGTTACAAAACTCTGAAGTATAAGGATAGGTGGCCATTGGGAACACATGTGTAGCTGACTTGTAGATACCATGTTTCTTTTTTTTTTTTTTTGAGGGAGGAGGCAATTGAGGTTAAGTGACTTGCCCAGGGTCATACAGCTAATAAGTGTCTGAGGCTGAATTTGAACTCAGGTCCTCCTGACTCCAGGGCAGGTGCTCTACTCACTATGCTACCTAGCTGCCCCATCCATGTTTCATACCCATAGTTACCTCTGCGAAGAAGGGCGCTAGATTTAGAGCTTGAAGGAACCTGACCCCTTTGAGTGCCTTCTCTATTCATTTGCTATATATCTTGTTTGTACAGTAGTGTTTGCACGAGACTATAAGCTCCATGAGGGCAGGGACTGTTTGTACATTTCTTTGTATTCCCAGTTTAGCTTAGAGCATCTAGCCCATAGGAGGTGCTTGTTGATTTTTTCAACTTGTCGTTTCCTCCACTACTTAGCCTCTGAGGTAGGACTACACCTCAGTACCTCAGCATTCCGAGTCCCGAACAACATTCTCTAGTCACCTAACAGCCTCCAGCTATCTGGATTACCTCAGCTGTAGCCTACTACTGAGCCCACTCAAAGTTTTGAATTCTTAAGGAGGCCCTAGGAGGTCATTTTCCATATAAGAGGAACTCTCACTGCTTGCAAGGTAGCTAGAGGCTGCTGGCATAGTGCATAGAGCGCCAGGCCTGGAGTCCAGGACATTGATCTTCCGAGTTCAAATCTGGTCTCAGACACTTACCAGTTGTGTGACCCTAGATGAGTCACTTCATCCTGTCTTCCTCAGTTTCCTCATTTGTAAAATGATCTGGCAAACCACTCCAGTATCCTTGCCAAGAAAACCCCAAATTAAGGTCAAGTCTGGAAGAAAAAAACTGAACAGCAAAAGGCTTTGAGTACCTAGTTTGCATATGAAAAGATCAGGAAACAAGCTTAGCATTCAACAAAGACAATAAATTTGCCCCCAAAGTATAAATTGTCTCGGTGTCTCTGTACATCTTCCTATCTGAACAGCAGGAGAAATTTTAGTTTTTTAAAAAATTGAAAATCCTGGATCCCAGAACTGTTTTGTTGATTATTGGGCAAATTGCCATTACCACAGTTTTATGGCATAGCCTTGAAAAGAAGCAGACTTGGAAAATGTGCTGGATTGTCATTACCAGCCCTGGTATGTACCAGGAAGAGTCACTGAAAAGAAGCTAAAGATTAAAGGATGCTAGCTTGCCAGCATAGCCCTGCCCTCTCACCTCCTGCCAGGGTGTTGTCTGCTCTCCTCTCCTATCCAGGCCCTGAGGGAGAACTGGGGAGGCTTCCGAGAGTCTTTGGGTAAGGGTACGTGCTTGTTCTGAAAGAGTACAGCAGTGCCCCAGCCTGAAGCCGGAGGGAGGAGAAATGACAGCTGACTTTTAGGTCTGTTCAAGCAGGGCCCGGAGCTTCTAGGCCAGACTGGAAAACCAGACATAGGGAGGATTCCTGAGAAGACAGAGGAGCAGATACCTTCAGGCCGAAATTCTTTTATCTCCTTTCTCCCCCCAGGCTCCCTAGTGAAAGCCTGAAACCTTTCCTCTGGTCTCTGGGAAAGTCTGTTTACCTTTCTTTGGTTTAAACATTTACTTTGTCTTTATAAACAGCATTAGCTGGGTGTACTTATTGGAAATGCAGCAGGGAGGAGGAAATTGAGGATCCCGAGAGAAGAGAAATATATTCAACACTGAGGTGTTTTGTTAGAGCGCTGTCTCTGTCTTTGGCTGGGGGCTTGGAGCTTGAGAGACAGAGACAGAGACACAGAGAAACAGACACATACAGAGATAGAGACAGAGAGACGCAGAGAGATACAGAGACAAACACACACACACACAGAGAGAGAGAGAGAGAGAGAGAGAGAGAGAGAGAGAGAGAGAGAGA
>NW_027187330.1:2962846-2964346 GCF_028583685.1 Petaurus breviceps papuanus
AGAGAGAGAGAGAGAGAGAGAGAGAGAGAGAGAGAGAGAGAGAGAGAGAGAGAGAGAGAGAGAAATAGAGAGATCATTTTGTTACAATTTCCTAGCACAAAGAAAGAGCATTTGATTTGTGCTTGCAATTTATCCAGGTGATGAGCTAACTGAAGTGAGAGGGGGGCAAACAGGAGCGATTGGAACAACCCTGCTTGCTCTCTCACCCTACATAAATGATCCGAGATAAGGTCTTTTCTGACCCAGTGGATCTGGGAAGGGAGGAAGGAAGTCCAGGATAAGATAGCATTTGAATTAGACTTTGAAAGGATGTTTTGGGTGAGGGGGATTTTGGCTGGGAAGGGGCATTCTTAATATTAGGAACAATGAAAGTAAAGATGTGGTAATGGGAATATATTGTGTATTGAGGAAGGAGGGAAGGAAGAAGATATTCATTAAGCTCCTACTTGACAATGTCATCCTATTTGATCCTCACTTTAGGCCTTCTCACAGCTTGTGTTTGTCCTTTGTTTTCTAAGAGGACCCTGGTGCTAAGGTGGGGTTTAGGCAGCTCCGGACCTGCCCGAAGAAATTCGACCCCAGCTTTCTTTCAGCCAAAGCAAAACAAAGTTTATTAAAGATTTGCCATAGTGGGCAGATTCTTCAGGTGCCTGAGCATTTGTATCACTAATTCTAACGGGCCAGATTGAACTTTGAGCCTGCCTTTGTCAGGCTAGATAGAACCTGAACGCCTTCATGGAGGCAAGATGGATCTTATATACAGCAAGGCTGTGGGAGGGATCTAGGAGTGGTCTAGTAGTCTGGGGGTGATGGGAGGAGGGGTCCAGGGAGGAGCTTGATGGGACTGAGTTCAGACTCCAGGAACCAAGAGAATGCATTTTGATGGGGTCTAGGGTGAGAAACAGCCAGAGGTAACAAACAATGGAGGGCTAGGTTAGTTTAAGGGTAACAGATTTGGTCTTAGATATTTTGATAGGATCAAGGGTGGAAGGGAGCAGAAGACTACCAAAGGATAACAGACAATGGGGCTAGGCTAGGTTTAGGGTAACAGAAATTCAGTCCTAGTGATAATGGAAGGCTTATGGCCTTAAGCCAATGCCAGATCCACTGGGAAGATACAAAGAGAGTTCAAGAGGGTTCCCAGAGCCTGTAGCCCCATGAGTGGCATCAGGGAAATGATAAAAATACTTGCAATTGACTTTGATTTGAGTGAGGGAGGACTGGCTGTGCAAGATCACCAGCCTCACTTTCTCCTCCAGAGCCAGTGACCAGATATATAAAGGGGATCCAGCTAGTTGGGTAACTTAGCTAGTCCTCTCCCCCTCCCTCTCTTCCTCCTTTCCAAAAGAAGGTAAGTTTTGATGACCACAAGTGCCCACTTAATTTGGCATTTGCTGGCTCGATTCCTCTCTCTCTCTCTGAGAGAGAGAGAGAGAGAGAGAGAGAGAGAGAGAGAGAGAGAGAGAGAGAGAGAGAGAGAGAGAGAGAGAGAGAGAGAGA
>NW_027187330.1:2964356-2972798 GCF_028583685.1 Petaurus breviceps papuanus
AGAGAGAGAGAGAGAGAGAGAGAGAGAGAGAGAGAGAGAGAGAGAGACTGGTAAGGTCCCAGCCCAAGCTCCACTTGATGGCTATATTTTGGGCCCTCCAGACTTAGAGTGAATGTCAATGGCAACAGTTTCTCTTTGGAACCCCAGAGGATCTTCCCCTCCCAGTTCGATTTTTTTTTTTCTAATTAAAGGAACCATGCTTTGACTCACTTCTTAAAGAGGCCTATTCCTATTCACTGAATGGAAAACTCTAAATGAGTATGTAAAAAGGCCTTAGCCTAAAAGGGCCAGGGTCTCCTATTGCATCCTGGGTCATCTCCGGTCATCCTGATGAATATCTGGTCCCTGGACCCAGATGGCTCTGGAGGAGAAAGTGAGACTGGTGACCTTGCACTGCCTTCCCTTATTTAAATCAAAGTCAACTGAAAGTCATGTCATCATTTCCCTGATGCCATGGTCCCCTTTAAAATCGAAGGACAAAACACAACACTTTAGCCCAGGGAGGTAAGTGATAAGATTTTATCCTTACAGTTGGGAAAACTGAAGCAGATAGAGGTTAAGTGCTTTGCCCAAGGTCACTCAGCTAGTAAGTGGCTGGATTTGAATGCAGGTCTTCTGGATTTCAGTCTTAGAGCTCTATATACTACGATTCCCAGTTGCCTAGTTGAATATGACCTCACTTGACTCAATACATACATACATACATACATACAATTTTCCTATTATTTATCCCTTGCCCAGTTCTTCATGAAGAAGCAGGTTTTGGATTCCTGATATCAGGTCCAAGCAGGTTTCTGTAGCACCCTACTGCCTTGGTTTTGGTTTTTAAAAAAATCTTTTTTAATAGCCTATTCCTGGTTGAAATGTAGCATTTTCATTGCTGCTCTTTCTTGGTTACATTGAAAAGGACCTTCTTGGTTTTCTCTTTCTGGTGAAGGATGGTGAACAGCAGGGACAAAGATCTGGGCTCAGGAGAGTGATTCTGTACTCAGAGTTTCCCTGGGAGAGGAGATAAAGACAAAGGGCCCCAGGGCTGGAGTCTAGGACGTTGGAACTACTTGTTGGGTAGAAAAACTTTGGATAGCAGACACACTTTTTCCCTTTATACTGCCATCTTGGAGGAAACACAAGCATGAGTCCTGGCTCTAGTGTGTTGGTTTGCCCCCTCCCAGTTGATTTCAAACTATCCTAAGCAAACGTCTGTATTATTTATATCATCTGGGGACTCCTTCCTTCTACTGCTGTTTGGGGAGGGAGGGATGGTATGGAAAATATTAGTGACAAAGAATTGAATTTCCCTCCCAGGACCAGGTTTGGTTCTCAGATTCATAGACTCAAGGATCAATGTCACTGGATGGGAACTTAAGAGGTGTAATGAATAGCACAGTGAGGCTGGAGTCAGGAAGACCCAAATTTAAATCTGACCTCAGAAGCTTATTAGCTGTGTAACTCTGGGCAAGTCATTGAAACTTGGTTTAACTTACAGTTTTTTCCTTCTGTAAAATGGGGATAATAATAGCATCCCCCTCCCAGGGCTGTTGTGTTTGCAAAGTGCTTAGTACAGTGTCTGGCAAATAGTAAGTGTTTATATAAATGTTAGCTATTTATTTTGCAGCCAGGTCAGGGATCACTAAGTGCTAGACATTGAACTTCAGGTCTGCTCTGGAACCTCTATGGGGGAAGGCAAGGAGAAGGAACAAGCATTTATTAAGCACTTACTATTTACCAGGCATAGTGCTAGGCTCCCAACAGCTTCTCCTAGCCTCCCAATCTCCAGTTCTGTGAAACCTCCTTGAATCTGTTTTTCAAGTCTGTCTCAGAAGCTCCTGGCCCTGCCTGAACAGGGCTCTTTAAAGGTCAGCTGAAGTCTCTACCACCTCCCAATATGATCTCATTTGATGGTATGACCTCATAAGACTGTTACAGAAATGGTTCAACCACACGTACTTTCCTCCCATTTTCTTCCCCCTCCTTCTCTGAGAAATCAGAGAAGGGAACATGGTGTGATAGAAAAAACGAAAACAAAAAACCAGAGTTAGAATAATAAATAGTAGCCATTTACACCGCACCTTTTGTTCATAACAACCTGATAAGGTAGAAAATACAGTTATTATCCCCATTTTACAGAGGCTCAGAAATGAAATGACTTGCTCATAGATACCCAGTTAGCAAGTGCCCAAAACTGCATCTAAACTCACTTCTTCCTGACTCTGTCCGAGTAGGGCAGGAGGGCATTAGCCTCACCAGAAAATCTTGATACTATTTCTAGACCTGTTACTTACTAACTGTGCGACCTTAGGAAAAATCATTTAGTTTTTCTGAGCCTCACTTTTCTCATCTGTAAAATGGGAATAACAACTGTCTCACAAGGTTGGGGTCAAATGAGGAAATGTAGGCAAAGTGCTCTGTACCCATAAAACCTCCTATTAGCATTAATTCATAATATTATTTGGTACTCCTGAGGTTTTCCTCCAGCAGAGGGACCTAGGAGTTTAGAGTTAGATCTAATTTCCTCTAGAAGTCTTCCCTGCAAGTAAATAGGGAATTGTTTCCCTCTTCTAAAACAAAACACCACCAACTGTAGTTTTAACTTGGAGGCTGCAGGCAGGAACATAACCTAGGAAGGAGAAGGAAAAGGAAGCACAGTCCTGAGGTGGGAATCTGCAGATGAGGTAGGAGTCACATATGGAATCAATGCTCCCCTAACCTTCACCTGCAACAAGTACTAACTCCATTAAATGAGGTAGGGGAGGGGCAGCTAGGTGGCACAGTGAACAGAGCACTGGCCCTGGAGTCAGGAGGACCCGAGTTCAAATCCGAACCTCAGACACTGTAATAGGAATGGGACTTAACACTTATAGCTGTGTTACCTTGGGCAAGTCACTTAACCCCAATTGCCCTGCCTTCCCCCCTCCAAAAAGACAAAAAAAGAAAAGAAATAGAGGATAGCATGGCTGTCATAGGAGCCTATCTATAGAAGACCTTAGATTTAGAGCTGGGAGAGACCTCAAAGACCATTGACTTCAACTCCCAACCCCACTTTACAGATGACAAACTTGAAATCCAGAGTTTGGATGACCTGCCCAGTGTGACAAGTTCTAACTAGTAACAGAAGCACAATTTGAAGATTTGAATTTGGGTCCTCTGACTTCAAACTCAAAACTTTCTATTGTACCATGTTATCTTTGTCACATGCCTGTCCATTGTAACATTTGCTCTTTATGTTTGTTTTTAGGGGAGGCAATGAGGGTTAAGTGACTTGCCCAGGGTCACACAGCTACTAAGTGTCTGAGACTAGATTTGTATTCTGGTCCTCCTGACTCCTAGGTGGGTATTCTATCCCCTTGGACGCTTAGCTGCCCCAACGTTAACTGTTTTTAAAGTGTATTTTTCAGTTCTGAGGATAGGTTTTTCCAAACTCCCACCATCTTCCCCTTCCTGCACCTCCCTCTCCCCTCCAAAAACAAAATAAAACAAACAAAAAAAAACCCTTTCCTTGGAATCGGATATGACCACAGAAAACACAGAGCACAGTACTGGAGGAAAATAAAATAAGGCCAGATCCAGGGACCTGGGTCAGTTTGGGGTACTTGATGCCATCCTGGGGTTCATGGTGTGGGCCAATGTGCTCATCAGCTGCTCTGCCTGAAATCACCTGTGATTAGTACTTCTTGTCCACAGTGGGGTGTTGGGGGCAGGGGGCAGAACAGCAGTCATTTTGAGACTAATGAGCACAGCTCTAAATATCAAATTTCCTCTTCAGTTTGTCTGACACAATAAAAAACCATCCACTCCCCACCCCTAACCCTCACCCCAGTGTAAGCTGTGCTCCTGGGGGCATGGAGCTAGCTACCTGTGGAAGTCAAGGTACCTTAATGCAGTTTTACTTAATGAGTGATGGAAGCCAAACATCGACTCAGTTAAAATGATTTAGGGCTGGAAAGCATCATAGGGTTCCCTTATTGGGCTAAAATCATGACGTTGAATTTGAATTCTAAATTGCCCTTTCACCACCTCCCTTTTTTTAAGTCCTTCCTTCAAGGCTCAATGCTGTCTCAATGTACTGCCTGCTCCATATAACCACTGATAATCCTGTTGTAAGTTCTCTCTCTCCCTCTCTCTCTCCTCTGTGTCCCTTCTTCTCTTCTCTCTGTCTCTCTCTCTCTCCCTTCAAATTTCTCATAATACTTTCCCAAGACCTCTTCATTATACTTACCACACTTGTATCATAACTACTTGTATGTAAGTCCATTTTTTTTCTATTAGATTGTAAACACTTTGAAAACTGCATTTGTGTTGTATCCAGCTTTCTGTCTGGAATATCTCATCCAGTACTTGAACATAGTGAGGGCTTTGAATTGTTGAACTGAAATGAAATTGAATTGGGAGGTCTGGTAAAGGAGCATGGGAAAAATATGGAGCAGTGAAGCCAGGAATGCCCATCAAGCATTGATAGAGGGGAAAAAAGGAGATGCTTGTGTATTATCCAGTCAAAATTTGAACTGAAGTTTGATGGATAGTAGGATTTTTAATAGTTTTATAGTTTGATCTTTTCTCTTTACCTAAGGAGCTTAGTGCAGAACATTTTTGTTTAGTCTTGTCTAACTCTTTGTGACCCCTTTAGGGTTTTCTTGGCAAAGATACTGGAGTAGTTTGCTATTTCCTTCTCCAGCTCATTTTACAGATGAGGAAACTGAGGTAAACAGGGTTAAGTGATTTGCCCAAGGTCACACAGCTGGTAATGTCTGAGGCTAGATTTGAAAGCAGGAAGAGAAGTCTTCTGACTCTAAGCCTAGCTTTCTATCCGCTGTGCCACCTAGCTGCCCTTATACAGAATAGTGGCTATAATATTTATGTTTTAAAAATTTAAATATTTTACCTCTTTTCTTTTTAAGGGACAAGGCTTTTGGATGTAGAGCTACTTCTTCATTTGACCATAAAAGTCTTAAGAACAAGGCACTGGTTTTTGCCTTTGTCTGTTATCCACAAAGCCTGGCTTGTTCACTTGAACTGACTTTTCTCCATCTCCTTTCCCACACCCCCTGTAAGGTATGAGTATAATTGAAGATATGTCCTCCAATCCTAGGTCACTGAAGCCTACTGCCCCAGAATTCCACCTACCCATTATTTCTCCCTCTATACATAGACTTCTGGAAATAAACAGCAAAAGGGGGAAAAGGGGAGCATTTTTTTGTTTCTTTTGCAGAGCTGCCTCTGTAACAATGCAGAGTATACATTTTATTTTTATCCAACAGCTAAGAGCTGCAATGAGCCAGTCATTCCTTATTTACTGTTTCTTTTTTTATTCAGGGTCCTTTGGGTTTCATGGCCCCCTACGGTACTTTGTAAGGCACCAAGTACATTTTGGACACTGTATAAGAGTAATCTGCTCTAACAATAGTAATTGAGACAGCTGAGAAAGTCAAGGAAGCAGTGTCACCATTTTGAATTTAGCTTTTTTTTTATTGACAGACTGATTTGGGAGAGACAATGTGGCTCCATGTCTAAATAGCTGGCTGAGACTCTGAGGACTTGGGGTCTAGTCTCGGTGCAGAGTACCTCCAGATTCACTTAAGCTACTCTAGGCAAATAATTTTTTCCACTTGGACCTCACATCATCATGTGAAACCCCATTATTTACGATACCAAGCTATCTTTGAGGCATCTTATACAATATAATGAACAAGACAATGATGACAACATGGTATTTTGTACACAGTACTGTGGAAATGTTGGGTGACATGCTTTGGAACTTCTAAGGCAGCAGCTATAGGGCTGTGTATAGGGATCTGACTTCTCTCGCTGGGACCCACATTCTTAGCAGCCTTAATTTCAGGGAAATCTTGGGGTTCTGACCTCTGGTACAAATGACTTGTCAAATTCCTTCAGAACAACCATGCAGTGTATGCTCAAAGCAGGAGATTACACAAAGGATGTCTCTGTGTCTCTGGAAGAGAACTCAGCAGCCATTTAGTCCATTTTAAGAGGAGGAATCTGGGACTCAGGAAGGTTGTGACTGACCCAAGGTCACACTGGTTGTTCACATAAGAGACTGGATTTGAGACTAAGTCTAAATCTGGAGGAAGGAATCAAAAGGAAAGCAACCAGTATGGCAAAAGGCCTGGAGCTCATGCCCTACGACTTTTCTAAAGCACAGGTCTAAGTTAGTACTCTATTCAATAAATGCCATTGGCTTCCTATTAGCTCTAGGATCAAATATAGATTCCTCTATTTGCTATTTAAAACCCTTCTTAAACAGGACCAAACATACCTTTTCAGATTTTCCCCACATTACTCATTTCCCATCTTGTAGCCTTTCACAAACTGTCCCCATTCCTGGAATACCATCCTGCCTTACCTCTACCACTTAAAATTCCACTTCCTACAAGCATCACCAAAGACACCCCTTTTCCAGTTCTCCTCAGCTGTTGGTGCCTTTCCTGCTTCCCAGTATTAATAATCTCTTTATATATTTTGTGCGGCAGGATGCACCAGCAAACATGGACAAATCAGACCCATGCTTTTTTCAAACCTGTGATTTATGTAGACAATGTTAGCATTTCTTATAGCTTGTTAAGGCTTGCAAAGAGCTTTCAAATGTGACCCCTTTTCACCCTCATGACCACCCTGGGAGGTTGGTGTTATTAATATCCTCCTTTTACAGGTAAGGAAACTGAGGTAGACAGGTCAAGTGACTTGCCCAGCATCACCCAAACAGAAAGCATCTGAAGTGGAAGCCATAGTCGGGGACTCCCGTTGGATTACGGGTTAGACTATCAGGTTCTCTAACGTGTGAGATTTCTTGGGTGTCTATAAGAGGTTTTTGCCCCTACAGAGGGGAGTTCAAGAATAACCCACTTTTAGTTTGGTAACTATCCCAACACTCCATCCCGGGGTCTCTCCTCTCTATCTTATCCCGTCTCTGTCTCAGTGAGATAATGGATATAAAGCATTTTATGAACCTTAAAGCGTTATATAAATGGCACTTATAATTACTCTTTACCAGCCCCCCAGTCCCAAGATGACTTCGTTCCCGGAGTTCCAGCTGAATGCAAGTACTGTTTATAGAGCAATATAAACAACCCGGCTGGGGACAGGATGGGGGAGGGGACGCATGCACACATACTTTTAAGTTTAACCCACATGATTAACTATTTCTTTAGTTAATTAATGCAACAATAAATCAAGCTCCGATTGGAAGCGTTTGGGGATTACTGTGTGTAAATGACCAGGCAGAACAGGCACTCTCACAAGCCGGCGAGGGCCCACTCCCACCTTAGAGTCAATCAACAAACATTTATTAAGTGCCTACTATGTGCCAAGCTCCGCGCTAAGCGCTGGGGATGCAGAGAAAGATAGAAGACCGTCCCTGCTCTCAAGGAGTTCACAGTCAAATGCAAGAGACTATGTACAAACGAGACACGTCAAGGATAAGTAGGAGATAGGCAGAAGAGAGCGGGCACCCGCTGGTAAAGGATTCTTGTGGACTGCGGGATTTCAGCGGGAGGTTCCGGCCTCACCTAGGGTAGAGATCGCGGTTTCACCGCCTACTCCGCAGGACTACAATTCCCAGCAGGCTTCGAGGAGCTGAGGGGGCGGGGACAGGGCCGCGGCCTGGGTCCAGCGCGCGTGACAGCAGCGCGAGCGGAAGCGCGCGCCGGCGGAGGAGCCTACGGAAGCGGCGAAGATGGCTGGCGCCGCCGGGTAAATGCCCTGCCCCCCTCGACCCCACTTCCTCACCACCTCCCCCCCAGGAGGAGGGGGGCTCTCCTCCCTCTGTTTCGTCTCGTCTGGTCCCTTCCCGCCCGTGGCCGAAGCTCCGTTTTCCCCCTAAGGTCTCGGACCCGGCTTCCAGACTCCCCTCCCGCGAGGCTGAGGAGCGCTTTCCGCCTCACGTGATGCCGGGGCGGGAGGAGGCCCCGGGCGGAGGTTAAGGGAGAGGGCGGGAAGACGGAAGGAAAGAGGGCGGTGCCCGCCGCTCCTCTCTCCACCCCCACCCCTCTGCCCATCCCCTCAGGGCGTCGCGCTGCTGAGGCGCCGTTCCTTCGGCTCCTTCCCTTCTCCCTCCGGGCCTTCCCTGGCTGTGCGCCACTTTTGCCCGCCCGGACGGCGCCCCAGAAGGGACATTCCGGGCTTGGGTTGGCTTCCTTTCGGTCAGGAGGCCTCGTGCCCTGGGGGCGGGCAGCTCCTCCCCCGACCCCACCCATCCTCTCCTCCTTCCTCGCACTCCCCGCCCCGCCTCCCCCCTGCGCTCCCTTCCCCCCCACCCTCCTCCTCTGATCCCCCCACCCTCCTTCTCTGATCCCCCCTCCCCGGTCCGGCTGCGCTGGCGCTGCGCTCCCACCGAACTCTCCGCCGGTAGCAGGCGCAGCGCGGCCCTTGGCTTCTCAGGCGCCCCAGGCTGCTGGCCGAGGCTGGGGAGGCCGGAGAATGTCGGGGCTG
>NW_027187330.1:2972898-3029829 GCF_028583685.1 Petaurus breviceps papuanus
TCTTATTTTACATTTTTGGAAACTGAGGCCCGGAGCGAGGAGGTGACCAGTGGCAGCAGTGAGGCTAGAGTCCAAGCTTGGCCCTTGTGTGCCCCCGTGCCACCCAAGTGGCAGAGATTATCAAGAGGACGGCGCCCACTACGTGCTAGGCAGTGCACAAGTATTACCTCCTTCGGGCCTCTCGGCAGCCCCGGGAGGAAGGCGTTCTTGTTAGCCCCATTCTACAAATGAAGAAACTGAGGCTGGACTTGAGTTCTGGTTTTGCCCACTCTGGGACCGACTTATCCACTGTGCCCCCTCCCTGCCTCTGGCTAGCGCCCAAAGAAGATTCGCACCTGATTGCTTTTATCCCTGTTCTCTAGGCTTGTGGTGTCCTTCCCCCAGGCCTTGTGGTTCTTTCTGAAACCCATTTTCATTCCTGCCATTGGCAAGCTCTAGAACCGTGCAGCCAGCCCAGCCGCCCCCCACCCCCGCAGCTTACTGCTGAATCTGCGCCCCCCACCCCCGCAGCTTACTGCTGAATCTGCGCTTCTCTGTTTCCCTCCAAGCTTTCTTTTCTTCTCCCGCTGGGACCACCTGGCTGCTCCCCACTGGCCCTGCTCATTTTCCCCTTCATCCTTTGTCTCCTCTACCTCTATCCTTGAATGCCTCCCCACTCGCCTTTCCGTTGTACCTATTCTGATACTATCCTTAAAGGTTTAGCTCCTTCCTCTTCTTCCAAGCTTGCGGGAGTCATTGCCTCCTTTGAGTTCCTTACACACGTACCTGCAGGGTATTACTTGGCACCTAACTGTCTGTCTTGTAGTCTTCTCTAGTTGTTTTATATACGTAAGTCTAGTTTGCCTCTATACTGGGCACAGCATAGGTTCTCAGTAAATTCTATTTTTGTGGGTAGTAAAGATTATAACAAGTCACCATCCCATAATGTGTTCGTTACCTGCAGCTCAGGTGTTGGTACCATCCTGTCTATGATTTGTGTCAATGTAAGTCTCATACTTAAAGCACTGAACATATTATAACCACAGTTGCAATCCAGTTTCTTTTCTAACTGGCTCATTACAGGATTGGGCAGGTCACATCTTTGTACCTTAGTTTCCTTATCAACAAAGGACGGTTTGGGGGTTCCCCGCCCCCAGCTATTTCCGTCTAGTGATCATTAGGACTGTTAATGGGTAATATTAGTAAAGCTGTGACCATTCTTGAAGTCATTGAATAGAAAACACTTAAAATATAGTTAGAGAGACCTGCCTTATAGGTAGAGCAGAAAAGCCCCACAGAAATCATTTTGCTGAAATTTAGTTTCCTGTTTCTCTTTGGAAATTCTAATAACATTTACTGATAGGAAGTGTGACAATACTCTTAACTGAATGTCTTTAGTTACTAAAGCTATAGCCTTGCATTTAATTTAAGGAATGATAATCACACACCTTTATAGAGCACTTAAGGTTTTTGTGTGCTTTGTAATATTTCATCTGATACCAACAGTCCTGTGAGGTGGGTTCTGTGATTTTCATTTTCCACACTAGGGAACTGAGGCTCAGAGAGGTTAAGGGACTCACCCAGGCTCAAATACCAAGTAAAGAATGTCTAAGACTGGTTTATGATCCAGGTTTTCCTAACTCCTAGTCCTCCACTTTATTTACTATATATCATGATGGCTCAGGGAAGAGTCAGATGTCTGTTTTGCTCTATTTAGGATTTCCCTCTTATAATTTGGTAGGAATAGAACAATAAATTTTGGTCAAGAGCAGCTCTTGAAGTGTTTGATGAAATGTGTCCTTGGCCATATTCAAACCAGTGTGATTATGGTGGTGGGATGTAGCCTTTCCAAAGATGTGGAATGCTGCTTTCTATCTAGTTCCTCGAAATAGAACTGTCTATAGGTACTTTCATGACTGGTAGTAACAGAGTGCACATTATAACTTGAAGTAGCATTACAACTAATTTTTTTTTAACTTGTATATTGATTTTTATACAGGTAAAGAATTCTTGTCCCCTGGTTTGAAAAAAAAAATCTGAAATGGAGATAATGTATTTGAAGGTCCAGGTCCAGTAGATTGAGGTAGAAGAAGGTTGCAAGAGGGTATGCTCTCCTCTTGTTCTCCCTCTCCCTGTTTCCCCGATTTTTGTCAATGTTGTTATCAACCAAAGTGGTCAGACTAGGTGAGTCCAAGTATGAATGTCAAGTGGAAGAGGGTAATTTAAGGAACAAAGAGAAGAAATTAGGCTATTTTGGACTGTTAGGATTTCTGTCAACTAGAAGGTGTAAAAGAAGGTCTTAGGATAGGTAGTCTAATTATATATTTATATTTCTAACTGTGCCCTAATATATACAGAGTCAGGTGTTTGGAAAAGGTTCCCTTCATATCCACTTTGGTTTCCTATCAATACATCTCTGTCTTGCCAGCTGCATTTTTGTTCACAGGATGAATCAGGAATAGTGTGCTATTTTTTTCCCATAATGTGCTTGCACATGAAGGCTAAGGAATAGAGCGTTATTTCCATCCACATCTGTTTTGTGTGCTATAGTGAATGTTACTCAGATTTTCTTTTAGATCTTTGTTCTGTGAATGCTTTTTACTTCTCTGAGACATCCTTTCCTCTTTGGAAAGTTAGGTCATTCTCATCTTTAGAACCTAAAGGTATACAATGGGTACTCAATAAATATTGAATGGCCGAGTGTCAACTGGTTATGTAGATGTTGTTACTGACCCACTATCATCAGTAGGGCATATACTTTGAATTGTTTTTCTAGTAGTGGTGATGAATTTGGCTAATCCATCTACATTCGTTCACCTAGCTCTTCTTGTGCCCAATGTAGACATTTGCTGACTGGGGTTAGGAGTGCAGTCTCTGAAAGTGGAAATATGGATCAGAGCAAGGCTAATTGGTCCACAGGGGGATTGAACCCAAGACCTTGACTTCATTATCACCCTGAACTAACCAGCTATAGAAAACAAATACTATGATGTTTTAGTAGTTCCCAAAGAACTAGTTTCTTCACCCTGTTCCTTCTCATTCCCTTTCCATTGGAATTGAGAGAACAAGGAGCTATTATAATAAGAAATAGAGCCTTCTAACTAGTAGTACACAATGTTTTTTGGTCCATGGACTATTTCACTATTTCACAGGAGGCCAAAACCTTCCACTAATCATTTGTGCTACCCACTTATGCTTACCACAGCCAAAACAAAACCAAAAACCCCAACAAAAGCAACCCGAATCCTCAATAAACTGAAAAGAATGCTGACATGCTTTTGATGAGACACAAATGATGGACATCAGAAATAGATGAACTCATGCCAGAAATAAAAGAGAAGAAATTGCTATACCATCAACTTAAATACTACAAGAAGTCCTCTGAAGTACAACTGTTGGTCATAGTTTGAGAAGTACTGACCTAAACTATAGATTATAGAATTTCTTGCTAGTTGTTGAGTATCTTGCAGACTTGCTAGTCTTTAGGGAGAGAGAAGAGAGATTCCCACTTCTATCACACCTTCCTCTGGAAATTGTGCAGATATCTGGGGGAGGGAGAGGTCATTTAGAGCCCAACATTGATGAACCCAGCAGGATTAAGGAAAACCCTGTAGTCCTCAAGTGCTTATTAAATGACAGAGAAATCCCAGTTGTTAGAGCCTTAGATACAAAAGAAGTTCCATGGAGTTCTTGAAAAGTGCACAGCAGCATCAGAGCTTCATTTGTTGAGTCCTGGGAGGCCCCTCCCTCGGAAAATATGTGCCCATTGCTTTCTACCTACAAAGTCTGTTTTTCACTGTCTTCTGTCACTGTTTTTGTACCTTCCATTCTTCACATTCACTCTTCAGTTATATTAATAATTGTCATCCTGACTCCTTTTTCTTTTGTGTTCCAAACCTGGCTGATCTTGAGCTGGTGACACCTGACAAGAACTGCTAGAGACAGCTGGCTTTCAGTGGCAGGTGTTGTGAAACTGCCAAAAAGCAGAGGCTGTAGAAGAGTGGAAGCTTCTGGGACTACTTGTAGCTGTATCACTTTACCTCTTTTTAACTAGAATTGGAGGTAGAGTTTTGGAGAAAGGAGTAAAGTTCTGTAATACAAGGTCTGTCTCATTATATCTGACCATATAGATTTGGTGATGGTATTTTTCCATATGATTAAAAAAAATTTTTTAATTTGTATTTTCAGTTCCCAATTCTCTACCTTCCTTCACCCCCTCATCTACCCATTGAGAAGGCAAGAAACATGATACACATTAGCCACGTTGCCAAAAAAAAGCAAGAAAATGTAAAAACATGTGCTGCTACATTCACTTTATAAATCCATCAATTCTCTATCTGGAGGTGGATAACATTTTTCATCACCAGTCTTTTGGAATTGTTGTGGATCATTATATTAATCAGAGTAGCTAAGTCTTTCACAGTTGATGATCATTACAATATTGCTGTTACTATGAACAGTGTTCTTCTGGGTCTGCTCACTTCACTTTGCATCAATTCATCCAAATTTTTCCAGGTATTCTGAAGCCATTCACTTCCACATTTCTTACAGCACAATTGTATTCCATCACAATCATATACCACAACTTGTTTAGCCATTCCCCAGTCGATGGACATCCCCCCCCAATTTCCAATTCTTTACCACCACAAAAAGGGCTGCTATAAATATTTTTGTACATATTACATGCTTATCCTTTTTCTTCAATTTCGTTGGGATACAGACCTAGTAGTGGTATTGCTGGGTCAAAGGATATGCCCAGTTTTATTGCCCCTTGGGCATAGTTCCAAATTCTTTTCAGGAATGGTTGGACTAGTTCAAAGCTCCTTGGTATCAGTATTGCCTTAGGGTTGTCCTGTTTTATGGTTTACTTTTCCTGGGGTGGTAGAAGGAGTCTATGAGTAGAGAAAAAAAAAAGGAAAGTAGATAAGATTTATATTCTCAAATTCAAGCCAAGATTTCTGTCCTCCTTAATTAATAGCAGTGGAAAATTGGTGAGAAGGAAGCCTTGGAAATGATGAGGTACATATAGGTAAGAGAGAGACTTGAGGGCAGGTTTGGGGAACACAGGGAATCATAATTTTAGATCTAAAAGGGACCTTAGACATATTCTAATCCACTTTTATCACTTTTCAAATGAGGAGACTGGGATTCAAGAGATGTGAATTGATTTGTCCAGTGCCATACAAGTAGTAGTTTGCAGTGTCAGCATTTGAACCCAGGTCTTAAATATAAATCCATTGCTATTTACACCAAACCATGTTGTCATGACTTCCAGCATTAATAGCTTCATTCTGATGGCACCTAACTCCCTATCATTTGAGGGAACCTGGTTAAAAACTGCCTCAAATGGAAATAAAAGGGAAAAGCAAAAATAACATTTTTTAAATAATATTTATGCAGAGTGTTTTAATAAGGCCTCTTTCAGCGCTAAAATTCCTGATCTATGATCCAACATGGCTTTCCTTTGGTTACTAAATTTATTTTTCATGCTTGGTATTTTTAAATTGTATGCTACTCCAAGCCAGTTTATGTATTATAGGCTATTTTTTTTAAAGAACCACTCACTTGGCTTCATTCTCAGTATAGCAACATCTAGGCTTTTTTTTTTTTTTTGCCGTTTATGTGCATTACATTCTGTCCATCGGCCATACATTATAGCACTGTTACTCTCATTGCTGTTCATTACCAATGAGGATTATCAGTTGTAAAGAAAGAAGTGAGAAGCAGGAAAAAAATCAGTTTAGCTAAGAAAAGAAATAGTGATCACTGTGGGCTGCTGGTACCCAAATTAACATATTTGGTTATAAGTATAATAATAATAGCAGCTTACATTTATATACCTTATAGTTTACAAGTTGCTTTATATACATTATGTATAAATGGACTGTTGCAGACTCTAAGTAGAAATTAATGTTTAATTATGTCAGCATATCTTATAAATTATAAGAGATATATTCAGATGTTTGGGTGGAGCTTAAATCAGGGCTAGATGAAATGAAGCTAATGAATTTTATTAAATCCTACAAACTTGTATTCAGTTGAGAAATAGATTAAGAACAAGTTACTGGCTTGTGGTTTTATTTTTTTAATCTAAATGTATATTTTTGCTTCTTAATTCATCGCCATAGATGTCCTACTTCAGTGCTTCATCATTGTGTGGATGAAACCCTGAGTTCTTTTTTAAAAGTTATGCTTTATTGATGCTTTTTGTCTTTGTATCAATGTCATTAACCACCTCTATCACCTACAGATTGAACTTTCCTTTTTGACAAAGAAAAACAAGCTAAAAGCTCCAAAAGAGATGGTATCTGACAACATTATAAGAGTATTTTCTTTTAGTAAGACCCCAAATCTCTGCTGTAAGGGAAGTAGTATGTTTGAGTAGCTTTTCTACAGTGATATTGATTGGTTTTTTACTTATTCATCATTCAGTTTTCTTTTAGTGATCTTTTAATTTATGTTGTAGTTGTTGCAATTATTGTTTCCTTTGTTGCACTTAGTTTGCTCTACATCAGTTCATGTACATCTTCCCAAGTTTCTTTAAATTTGTAGTTATTTGCCATTTTTAAAACTGTATAGTCATATTAAATTATAGGCACATACCATAGTTTTTTCAGTAATTATGCAATCCATAGACACTCATTTTGTTTCTAGTTCTTTGCTACCACCCAGAGTGCTGTTATTGATATTTTGGTAAATATCGATTCTTTGTCTATGACTTTGGGGCATATTCTTAGTAATGACATTGGCCCTGTGCTCTTGAAGGCTATGTTGTTAGAGCATAGCTCTGACAGGTCCTATCAAGGTAGAAATGTTTTTGGTAGAGGCCTGGTGGTTATAGACTATGGCTTCTAGCTAAGGACTATCCTAGCTAAGTAACACAGAAACTAACTGAAGGCAGACCTCTAGTTGATGAATGTTTAAGTCACAAGGGCCCGTAAAAACACTTATAATTACACAATGATCCTCTGTCCTGTTTGGCTTCCTTCCCCAGTCACAGTGGTGGGAAAAGGGACAGAGGCTAACAGTCACATAGTTGTTAGACTATTATAAATAATAACTTACCTCTTGATGCTCTTAAGGAGTGATTTTTGCCCAATGATCAGTAAGTTGGAACTGAATTATATATTAATATTTCTATTCAATCTGACAAATATTTGCTAAGCACCTATGTGCAAAGAAAGCACTGTTTCAAAATGAAATAGTTCTTGCCCTCAAGGAGCCTACTGTGCTGGGGAGACATTCTTGTTACAAACAAAATAACTTCCATCTAAGTGAAATGATGACTCATAGGTATTTCACAAAGGGGGTGATTAAGATTACCTAAAGAAGGTATGGGGAATGTTGTTGAAAGGCAACAACAAACAGTTCAATGGTCATTTGGTTATTTCCTTATAGTCCTCATGATGAATGTAAGCAGACACACCTTCATGAGAAGAATTGCAACTTACATGCCAGTCTGTTGCAAAAGTAAACCATTTTTTTAAAAAATTCAGAATCTTCTGAGTCAACATATATCTTACTTAAGTGATTTCATTGGAAATGTAGGAGAGCAGCTAAAAACTGCATTGGTTAAGGAACATAGTAGATGTTATGTATGTATGTAACTATGTTACATATGTCAAGATTAAGAAATGAAAGGGAACAAAGCCTTTTTTATACTACTTCTAAGCCTCATACATATATATCCTGACCACTCTTTAAGAAGAGAGTTAGAAAACACTGAATATCACAAAAAATTAAATGGCAAAAAATAAAAAGACAGGTTTTGTCTGAGATATAATCTTGGATGTGGTTACTTACATAAATCATTTCAAAAAAGCATCAACAGACTAGAGAAAAGCAATTGATAGCAAATTCAAAGAATAAAAATGAGAAGACATTTCATGTAAATATAGATGATCTAACCAAGGTGTATAATAAAGATGTTGACTCCCTAAAATGAGGAATGAATGAAAGTAAAGGTATTGGCTCATTACCATTTGTTTTAAAACATATGATCAGGTCAGAATAGTCATTACAAAGAGGGATCCAGAAGAGTGTGGAAATAACCCTCAGCCATCAAACATTTATTATTCTTACCCAGTGCAGAGATATGGCAGCCACAAGTAACATTGGTTGAAAGATTACCAGCAGTATCGCTAGTAAGTATTGCTTGCAAGATAATAACAAAAATTGGAAGTTAAACAAATTCATAGAAAGCTTGGCATAGGACCTAGCTAAGGCATTTTATCCTAAGAACATTTATAGATGAAATGGAAGACAATAAACATAAATTGGAACAGTTCTGCTAGTGTTTTTATAGGTAGGTGAGGACATTTCAGGAGGGAGAAGAAAGAGTAACTAAGTATATTTATTATGGCATCTGAAGGAAAAATTCTAGTAATATGGTTTCATGGATATAGGATAAGGTAGGCAAGTAGTCATAGTAGCTAACATTTATATAGTGTCTTCTATGTTCCAGACACTATGCTGAAACACCTTACAATTATTATGTTATTTGTTCCTCACAACAACCCTGGGAGGGAAGTGATACTATTATATTTTACAGATGAGGAAACTGAGGCAGACAGTGGCTAAGTGACTTGCTCAGAATTACATAGCTATTAAATATTTCAGTCTGGATTTGAACTCAGTTCTTCCTGACTTGTTGCATAGCCGGTAAACATCTGAGGTGAGATTTGAACCTGAGTTCTGAACCTCCCAAGTCTGGTACACTTTCTACTACACCACCTAGTGGCTTTATTCATTGATATACTATTGCTGCCCAAGATGCCATTGTGCCTCCCTGCCATTTTCCTACACAGGTGATTTCCCAGGTCTATACCAAAAGCAAAAACAGACAACCCATTTATCATCCTCATTTTATGCATGGTTAGAAGACTTAACCATCAGGATTTGAACCCATGTCTTCAGGACAAGTTCTGTAATCTATCTACTAGGTCACATTTGAATGTTTTATGATTTTATGATACTTTGGCCCAGTCTCTACCTTAACAAAATGTATTGTTAGGTTCATCTGTTCACAAAGGACCTGCCAGTGCTGCTTCAGAAGCATTCCTTGCTGTTTTCCTTTAATTTCTCACATTTGTCCTCCTGCTATTATTGTCCTGGGTTGACTGCATATCTTCTTTTTTCCTTCCATTTTGGTGGCAAATGGTTCTTAAAGCATTGCAGCATGATCACAGCCACTGGGGTACTAACATGCATTTGACTCTCAATTGAAGAGAGCCATAAATACTAGACTGAGTTCCTTAAAATTCATCTGATAGGAAATCAGTCTAGGTATTACAGATTATATAACAAGCAGGAATAATAAGGGATGTCTAGTCCAGGGACCAGTGTCTACTGTTTTCCTTTAACTATTTTGAACCTAGTTTGGAATAACATACTTTTAACCACTTTTAGGGGCAGCTAGGTGGCACAGTGGATAAGAGTGCTGGGCCTGGAGTCTGGGAGTCTCATTTTCTTGAGTTCAAATCTGGCCTCAGACACTTACTAGCTGTGTGAACTTAGTGAGTTACTTAACTAACCTTGTTTGCCTGTTTCTCATTCATAAAATGAGCTGGAGAAGGAAATGGCAAACTATCCTGGTATCTTTGCCAAAAAAAACAACACAAAAAACCCAAAAGGGGTCATAAAGAGTTGGACATGACTGAAAATATGGGTAAAGTTATAGTTTGATAGATTTCATTGCCAGGAAGTTTTCCACTTATTCAGCTTACATTTTCCTTTTGTCCCATTATCACTAATTTCATCCTTTTACATATCACTAATTTTTCCTGAATTTCAGTGAATACAGATAGGTAAAGAAGTTTCTTTGTCTTTATGTCATTCCCTTTATAGTGAGCACTTAGCCAAGCTATTACAAATTTAATTATTTTAATCTTTCACCAAAAGTGATTTGGGAATCATCTGCATAGATCATTGAACAAGTAGAACTGATGAGATCAATGAAAGAGGGTGAAGAAAGAAAGAAGAGGGCCTAGGATAGCACTTTGAGAAGTACCTATGGTACATGGATTATGACCTAGAAAAGGATGGCAAGAAATAATGTGCTAGGTAGAAGGAGAACCAGGAGAGAGTGCTGTCATGACAGCCAAGGGAGCAGAGAGTGTACATGAAGTAGGGGTGGTCAGACAACACATATAGTTGCAGAAAGGTCTTGAGGATGAGGATTGAGAAGAGTTCATCAGATTTAGGAACAGAGAGATTGTTAATAACCTTCATCTCTTTCATCCACATATTTTGAAAGATTCCTTTTATCTACAAACTTTAATGTAAACTTAGTTTTCCCTTGAGGATACCACATTTCTTTCAAATCCTCTCCACACTTGACCTGACCTTCCACTTCTTTGATAGGAAGAACTCAGAGGAAAGGTCAGAATACTTCTTGATTCCTACTATTACTTCTAGACCATTCCTCTACCATCATCTTACTATGATTTTTCCTCTCTGGAAGTTCATACAGTTTACTAATTACCACAGTCTTTTTACTTACTGCTGTCATCTACAGTCTTTTAGGTAATTGTCCCAACTTTTTCAGTCACTTTAGTTAACTTGGATTCCAATCTTCCTCATCACTCTATCTCCTATCATCATGACCTTACTTCAGCCTCTTCAGTTCCAAAGACTTCCTTATCCATATACAGAGAGACCAAGTCATACCTTAGACTTTAACATCTCTTGAAATTTCATGACCTGGAAGATTTAGAATTTTGAAATCCCATTATCTGACCATAACTTTTTTTAAATTTTTTTTCTGACCATGACTTTTAAAAAACAAAACCAATTTTCTTTTATTTTCAGATCTGAATTCTTTTCCTCTTGCCTACTCCCACCTCTCACTAAGAAAGCAAGAAAAACAAAATCCATTACAAAAATATAATTAGGCAAAGCAAATTCCTACTTTAGCTAAGTTAAAAAAATATGCCTTCATCTGCATTCTGAGTCCATCACTTTTCTATCTGGAGATGGATAGCACATTTTATCACACATCTTCTGGACTTGTGATTGGTTATTATGTTAATCAGAGATATTAGGTTTTTCAAAGTTATTTGTCTGTAATTATTGTATAAATCATTTTCCTGATTCTACTCACTTTGCATCAGTTAATATAAGGCTTGTCAGGTTTCTCTATTTATAGACAGAAACTGTCCTATTCATCATTTCTTAGAGCATAATAATATTCTGTCAGCTAGGTGGTGCAGTGGATAAATCAGGACTTTGGGGTTAATCAAATGCTGTCTTACTATGGTCACTTACTACCACAGTAGACTTAATAAATATTGTTGATGAAATTTCACCTACCATTAAGGTGGACTTAAATGTAGCAGTGTGTTCAGGAAGCCCAAGCTGGAATCAGGGTACTGGAAGCAGCTTGAGCTTAAACAATTCAAATAGGAATTGAGAAGAGAAGCTTCTCTTCTTCTTCCCAACCTACAATGCCCCATTTTCCTAACAAGTTGAAACTTGTTCTGGGTTGTATGTATTTACCTATATTTGTACAAGTTAGGACACTTTGACTTTAATTAGATCTTTACCACATCCTTGACCTGAAGCCTGAATTTGGGTTGTTTTATCCTGTAAATACCAAGCAGAATGTAATGTGTTTATATTTTATAAATAGGTCAGGATAGTGATTCTCACATTTTCATTACTGCTACAGAGTACTTAAGTGGTTTGTCTTCGTTTAGTTAACCCCAGCCCTCATAACCTTATTCTTTGCCTCAATTATCTTTTATTTAGCAGTAGCATTGTGAATGACCAGAAAGTGCCTAGTAACTTATAGAATTTAATTAGGTCAAGTTCCTAGATAATTTCAAGGTTCCTTCCAGCTCTCTTGATTCAGTCATCAAGCATTTGTAAAGGGCATACAGCTTTCAGAACACTGTACTACAAACTATGAGGGTTATAGAAGACATAGAAAATAGCCCTTTCCTTCAAGTTGTCTGTAGTCGTGGGGAGAGGGAATAAGAGATCAGACTGTCATGTAAAAAAGTAGAGAATATAAGCAAGCTAGAGGTAATACAATATGACTACTTATTTGGTGTGTGTGTATCTGCATACACACACATACAAATGCACAGACATATAGACACCATGGTACTATATATGTATTGTAAAGTAAAGCAATGATCAGTGTAATATTAGGTAAGATTATTTGGAGGAAGTAGGTCTTGAACTAATTTTTGAGGGAAGTAATTTCATGAATTGACTGGAAAAAAGGCAGAAGGGTATTGCAGGTAAGGAAAATAGCATGAGTGGGGCCTGGAGGTCCAGATAAATAAAATATGTGTAATGATGGTGAAGATCTTAGACTGAGAACTGGGAAGGCCCTTAGAGATAATTTAGTCCAGCCCTTTCATTTAACAGATTAGGAAGTGTGGCCATGATAAATTAATGTGTTAAAGTGCTTTGGATATGATGGAAACCCTATCCAAAAGGTAGACTTCAGAAATTATATCTGTGAAAATGTGTGAAGTGCTGAGTAAGAGAGGGATAGTTAGTAGAGGGCTTTGGATGACAGACCGAGTTCAGATTTGATTCTGCCCTTCATAAGGAGCCATTTGTATATTCTAGGGGGAGACCCATGATAAAGTAGTGTTTGGGAAAGGTTACTTGAGACTGGTGGTCCTAGTAATCCAGTAATGGGATGATGAATGCCCCCTTATATCTGACTTCTGTGAAAGGTAGAGGGTAAAGGTCAAGGGGATAGGGTGGGCAGTAGGCATGATAAGTTAAAGTAGAAATTACTGTAAGGATAAGTAGATTAGAGCAGAGAAGAATGGTCAGAAAGTTTAGAGCAGAAAACCTGATAAAGCAGAGAGGAGCACAGAGATGCAGTTTACTCTGTTTTACAGTCTTGCCTTCCAATCACAGCCATCTTAATTTCTGAGTGGTGATTGTTGGCCATGCCCTGTTCCTTCTTTTTATCTTCTCTCCCCTCCACTTCTTCCCCCCCATGCTTAACAGTAAATCTGTTTTCTCCACCTTGTGCCTCAGACCTAGCTAAGGGCTGTGGAAATAAGAAATTTGAGATCCATTGCAAAAGGATAATCAACAGGACTAGGCGACTAATTGGCTATGGGGATGAGGGAGTAGGTAGATAATTTTTTAGGTACCCTGAGATAACAGGTGCATCATAGTGCCATTGACAGTAATGGGGAAGTTGGGAAGGAGTACTGATTTGGGAAGGGGGAGAAAGATGATCAGTTTAGTTTTGAGAGGCGTTTTCAGATGTTGAAATATATGTGATGTGACTGTAAAGTAGTGTGTTAGATTTTTAAAAAGACAAACAGAAGTTTGTCTGGTCCATCTAAATGTAGTCTGCTACTTTCGACATCGTTGGCTTTGTAGATCCCATATTTATGACGACAGTATAACATTATAGCTCAAAATCTTTTTTTGGAAAGTCTCTTTTGGAATTGCCTTCAAAGCAAAAGTCCTACAGGAATCTCAGACTCTGTCTGTCCAAAGGAGAATTTATCTTTCTTCCCAAATCAACCCCTCTTCCAAACTTCCCTATTACTGCCTAGGATGCCACTATGTTCCCTTATTCCCATGTTTCTCAGTGTCCTACTCCAGATCTGCCCACCCTTTCCCACTGTGCCCTCCACAGGGAACAAGCTTGCTTTCATCCCAAACCTCTTCCTTTCCCACTCCCATCTTCTTGCACTCATTGAGATTTGGCTCTCTCCTGATTTTAGTTTCTCTGGCCATTCTTCCCAGCCCTGGGCTCACATTGACTCATATGACCGACTCACAGGTTGTGTGGTGAGGAGTGGGGATACTCCTTGCCCCTTCCCTCCCTGCCACACACACACCCAAAGCTACTTCCAGACTTTCCCTTTACCAGGATCACTCAGTGACCTGAACTTCTTTGGAGTTCATTCAATCCATATTTATCACCCACTCAGGATTCTTTTGGCTGTTATCTTTTGACCTCCTGGACACTTTCCTCACTTAATGAGTTCAGTGCCTTGCTCATAGTCTTTCTCTCCTCCCTAACTCCTGCCCTCCTACTAGGGGACTTCATTACACATATTGATATTCCCTAAGCACCAGTTTGTTACTCACTTCCCATGACCTCCTCTTCAATCACACCTCAGTTGCATACAGAGCAACTTGATCTTGCTATCATCGCTCACAAGTGATACACTTCCACGTCCATAAACTCTGAAATTCTTCCCTCTGCCGTATAACACTTAACCCTGTTCTTCATCCTCATTGTAGCCACCAGTCTATCAGTTCTTTTCCAGGTCATGACCCTTCACTGTCATGTCACCTCCCTTCCTCATCTCGACCTCTCTGAATTAGTTCAGCACTACACTGTCCTCTTAACATCCCTTATACTACCTCTGATCTTGGTTTAATGTCCACTTCCTTCATTCCTGTTCATGTGCTACGAAGGAAACTGGAGACAATCATGAAACTGTGCTCACTGGGTCCTCTATACATTTATGTTACTTAATCTTAACCTGGGTCCTCACTGGGCCAAGACATTCCTTTAATACCTCTCTAATTGCTTCATTATTCTGCTTACCACAGCAGTTTTTCCAGTCTTGTTCATCTCCCCTCAAAACTCCCATGATTCCTTCCTTCAACCTTCTCAGCTAAGAGCCTTGCCACATATTTTATGAAAAACATTGAGATCTTTTGACATGTGCAGTTTCATTTCCTTCCTTCCTCATTTCACATCAGTCAGAGGCCTTCCAACACTGTCTCCTTCACCCCCATCTCACTTGAAGAGGTGGCCCTTCTCATTGCCAATACAAATCCCTTCACAACTGCAGGTGACTCCATTCTATCCAGTCTTTTTCATCAGAGAGCCCCTGGGCTCCTTCATCATCCTCAGTTTTTCACTAATCTTTGATCTCTTCCTCTCTGCTGGTTGCATGTCCATGTCTCCACCATCCTTTTAAAAAAAACCTAATTACTTTAGCTGTCCATCCCCATTAGCTTTCATCCTTTCTCTCTTCTTTTTTTGTGGATAAATTCCTTGAGAAGGCTCTCCACAATTGGTGCCTCTACTTCCTTTTCTCTCACTCTGTTCTTAAAACTGTCAATCATCTTCTCCTCTTGGATACTTTCTTCTCTCTTTGCACTTTTGGTTCTCCTGCCTATTTGATCCCTTCTAAATCTCCTTTGCTGAATCTTCATGCAGGTCTGGCCCTACTAACTGTTAGTCTGTGTCCCTCCAAGGTTCTGTCTTGGACTGTCTTTTCTTCCTCTGCTATTTTGTTTAGTGATCTCATCAGCTCCCATTGATTGAATTAATTATCTCTCTGCAGATGATTCTCAGTTCTATTTTTCCAACCCTATCCTCTCTCTTTGTCCTCCAGTCTTTCATCTTCACCTGCCTATTGTACATTTTAAACTGTATGTCCTATAGGTATCTCAAACTCAATATGTCTTAAACCAAACTCATTATCTTTCCCCTTCAAACCCTTCGCTATTCCCAACTTCCTGACTGCTGTTGAGGTAAATCCTCCTCCTAGTTACCCAGCTTCTCAGACTAGGTGTCATTCACTCCCTACTCTGTCATTCCCATATTCAGTTTGGTGTTGAGGTCTTTCAGTTCTACCTTTGTAACATCTTCTCTGATATTGCCACCACTTTCGGGAAGCCTCTCCTTATGCTGCCTCCCTTGAAGCTATAGAAGTGATCTTGAAGTTTGTGTCTGACCTCATCACCTTCCTATTCAGGAAACTCCAGTGGCTCTCTTTTGCCTCTAGGATCAAACATAAAATCTTCTAGCTCCCCTCTTTAAAAGTCTTCTTACATTTTATTTCTTTCCATATACTCTGCAGTCTGATGACATTGACCTCCTTGTTTCTTGTGTAAGATCATTCCTCAACTCTGTGCATTTTTTTTTTTAAGCAATTGGGGTTAAATAACTTGCTCAAGGTTACACGGCCAGTTATTTCTGGGTGTGGTGCTAAGTATCTGAGCCCGGATTTGATCCCCAGGTCATCCCGACACTGGGGCCGGTGCTCTTACTCGCTGAGCCACCTGGCCGCCCCAACTCTGTGCATTGTCCCTGGTTATCCTCTATGCCTGGAGTGTTCTCCTTTTTAACCTTTGCTTCCTGGATTCCTTGTCTTTCTTCAAGTCTCAGCTAAAATCCCATCTTCTGCATGAGGCTTTTCTTCCTCACTGCTAGTGCCTTCCCTCTGAGATTATCTCCAATTTACACTGTATATAATTTATAGGTACATGCTTTTTTTGTGTGTTGTATCCTTTACTGATTTGTGAACTGCAGGAAGGCAAGGACTACATTTGTTCTTTTTTTTTAATAACTGGCAGAGTACCTGGCACATAGTAGGTATTTAATAAAGGCTTGTTGTTTGGGATTATTAACTAATAGATGTGACTATTTCCAAAAGTTAGATTGTCCCCAAAGGATAAAGATTAGTTATTATTGAAATTACTCAGAAGAATCTACTGGTAGATTCTGAAGGCATATTCAAAAGAAGAGTTCAAAAAATATAATGAGTAATAGCAGCTTTGTTAGAAGAATATAACCTCTCAAGGTGACTTCTTTGAAGGGGACAGCACTTATTTGGATGTTTATATTCTAGTTCATTTTAAGAGAGTCATTATGCTTTTTTATTTATTTTTTATTGGTGCCTATTGTTTTTACATCACATTTATTTCTAAATATAATCTTTTCACTTCAGCTACACAGAGAATATTGTCTTATAACAAAGATTTTAAAATTTAGCAAAATCAACCAATATATCCATCGAGTCTGACAGTTTTCAGTCAGTCAGTATCCATTCAGTAAGCTCTCACCATGTGCCAGGGCACTGTTCTACATCCAGCCTCCAACCTCAGCGGTAAAAGACAAGAAATACACTTTCCCAACTCTTCTTCGGGGCCAATGTTGTTCGTTGTAATTATGCTGAATTCAGTTTCCATTTATGTTCTTTCCACTCATGTTGACGTAATCATCGCATTTATTTCTGGTTTTGTTATTTTACTGTGCAACAGCTCTTATAAGTATTCTGAAGATTCTCTGAATTCTTCATACTCATTCTTATGACACAGTAATATTCCATTGCATTAATGTACTACCAGTTTAGCCACTTACTACTAATCTATTGATTCTAATACTTTGATGTTCAAAAAGTGCTATCATGAATATATTATTATATTTATGGGACCTTTCTGTTTTGACCTTCTTGGGGTATTTGCCTAGCAATGGGATCTCTGAGTCATGTATTAGGGACATTTTTAGCATAAATACAAATCACTCTCCAGAATATTTGGATTAATTCAGAATTCCAATAGTGTTTTAGTTTTCCTGACTTCCTAAATCTGGACCAACATAAGTAAAGCCATCCTATAGACAGTTAGAAGTATGATTGGAATTCCTATGAAAGATGCAGCCTAGAAATGTAGCTTTGGGAATCTTTAGCATAGAAATAGTCACTGGAGCTATAAACTTGTCAGCTCTTTTTGAGAATGGGTATGATGGGAAAAGATCATGGGACTAAAGACTGAGCATTAAAGAATTTTCACAGTATGGAGATGGGAGGAAAAAATAATAATGGAAGAAATAATAAGATTAATCACAGATAAAGAAAGAAAACCTGGAGACTATCGTGTCATGGGAATCACAGGAGGTTTCTGAGCTTCTTGAGGCCAGTGCCTTGTATCTACAGTAGTGCCAGTAGTACCATCCTTTATGGTCATTCGTATATTTGGGATGAGAGCTGAGAAGAGATAATTGGATGTCTTCTAGGTGTAGAAGTAAAGATATAAACTAGATACCAAAGGAAAGAAGGGAGTGATTAAAGATCACTTACTTCACATTTAGCTTGGAATAGGCAAGCGATAGGATAGTGATTAAAAAGGAATAGCAAGGGGTGGCTAGGTGGCGCAGGAGGACCCGAGTTCAGTTCCGGCCTGAGACACTTAACACCCACACAAAACTACTGGCCTTGTAACCTTGGGCAAGTTATTTAACCCCAATTGCCCTCCAAAAGGCAAAAAGAAAAAAAAAAGGAATAGCAAGATCCAAGTGTGGCCCCTTCCCCCCTATTTAACCTATTTTAAAGTTTAACCTATTTAAAGGACAATGAGACTTTAGAGGAAGGAAGAGAAAAGATGTTAAAAAATGAGACAGTTTTTTTTTTTAGAAGGTGGGAAGGGATGAAATAAAGAGCACAGAGTTACCTTTAGATGGGAGACATTTCTTACAGAGGGCAGCTATGTTGGCATAGTGCCAGACCTGGAGTCAGAAAGACTCATCTTCCTGAGTTCAAATCTGGCCTCAGATACTTACTAGCTATGTTACCCTGGGCAAGTCACTTAACCCTGTTTGCTTCAGTTTCCTCATTTGTAAAGTGAGCTGGAAAAGGAAATGACAAACCACTCCAACATCTTTGCCAAGAAAACCCCAATGGAGTCACAAAGACTGAGCAACTGAAAAACAAATTTCCTACGGAATCAGAATTTTAGACTGAGAAAGAGTTTAGAGATCATACCTGAGACTGCAGGAAATGTCAGCATATCAAGCAAGCATTTTTAAAGTGTCACTATGTGCCAGGATAGATGCAGAGGTAACACAACAACAGTAATGAGAGACAGTGTGAATTAATGGATAGGACCTTTGAGTTAGGAAGACCTAGGTACATTTGAGCTGTGTTGACTGTGACCGTATTATTAACCTCGCAGGTTCCCAGCAATTCTTAAGATTCTAAGTTAAAAATAGAGTCACTAATTTGTAGTAGTAGAGAGAGTTTCCATCCAAGGAGTTTCCAACACAGGTCTTGACCAAAAAAAAAAAAATTTGATAAGAATGATTAATTTTTGTGTGGGATAGAAGAGTTCAGAGTCTGAGTCTGAGATCAGAAAACGTCTTTACTCTTTCTCACGGGAAAGGACTCAGCCCCTGTCGCCTGCCGGGGAGAGAGCAACAGGTAGAAGCAAGCCCATGGTTATATAACCTTCTAATGTAGAAACCCAACCCCCCAACTGGCCTTCACTCTAAACTGGTAGGGAGGCCAGCCCACAACCTAAGTGGGGAATCTGCCTTGGAGACAAAGGACACGGAAACAGGTGGGTGTCCAGGAAGGCAGTTTTATCCTTATTTGGCATATCTTGTGCTGAGGTGGCACTGGGGAGGGTTTTCATTGCTCTAAGTCCCAGATTCCTATAAGGTCAGGTGACTTCTAAACTTGGGCCTAGTGGATGCTGAAGCCACTCTAGATTTGATTTTTCAGAATGGGGAAACTTCACTACAAGTTATCCTGCACAATTTTTATTTCGTGCTTTAAAGTTTGTATGATGTTTTGTGTACATTATTTCATTTGACTCTCAGGAATCAAATGAAGACTAGGTACTATCAATATCTCAGTTTTTCAGATGAAGGAAATTGAGGCTCAGAAGGGTTAAAGTGACTTGTTGATGGTCTCATAGTAAATGTTTGAAGTGGGATTTGAACTTTCATCTAAACTGGTTGAAAGTCCAGTGTTCCATGCCATGCTTTGAAGTAGAGAAAGGCTTCGAGGTGGAAAGGAGCAGTGCATCATAAGCCTGACTTATGTCATTAACTATGTGAGGGTGATAGGTAATAAGTGCTGTCTTAAAGAAGAAAATGGTTTGAAGTAACTGTTGTAGGGAATAGACCAGGGAACTTGAATATTAGTAAGATTTATCTTTTAGAAGCTAGGGTTAAGTGAGCATGAGTTGGTATTTGGCCAAGTCTGTTTGGTTAGAGCATTTTATTCATCAGTCTTTGCATATATATATATATATATATAGGAGCAAAGGAAGAAAAGGAATTATCTGATGGGATTCTCTGAGATTGGGATTAATTAAATGTACTCTGAAAGATAAAGGAAATTCTATGATGGTGCTTGAGTGTTTAGATTAATCAATTGAAACCTGTTGGAGAATGACACCACTGGGTTAGTTAATTACCTAGATTTCAGTTAAATCCAGTAACCAGTTACCTTTATTCTTATTGTCATAGATAGTTTTCAGGGAGGTATTGGTACAAAATAGCCTCAAGCTTCATTGCCTTTTTTTATCTAACTCCATAATGAGCTACTGCAAAATATTTTTCCCTGTTCTGCTCTCAGATCTCAGCAGGGATTTTTAGGTAGAGTAGCAAAAGGCTAAGTATACCTTTGATATGTTATCAATTTATGCTATTGTCTAGATGTCTCCCATATACTATCAGATTTTGTTGTGTCTTACCAATTTTTTTTATTTTTGTATTATTTTTGTTTCACAGTCTTCTTAATCATACTTCCTAATATAGATTAATCAGAAAATTTAATTAAATGCATTGTTTGCACTCTCTCTTCTTTACTAATGAATGTATAAGTAAGGCCAAATCTAACAATCTTCCCTGTGCTGCAGTGATTGAATTCTGTGTCTACTCAGTAATTCTGTGTGTTTTATTAGGTGGTACTTATTTCTCTTCTACCATGAGTGCTTGAGATTATAAAATTCTAGCATGGTGCCTTTTATGCCCCTCCCTCCCCCATACTCATCTACAAACAGAAGAAACATAAAGGACAGATTTCTAAAACACTGTTTTTGTGTTCTTTTCTGGGAAAAAAATCTCTGTTGTATGTTTAGAATCATAAAATGTTTTCTTACCTAGACTTTATTTCCAAAAATGATCTCTGAGGACTGCACAAGTAGATAATTCTTGGAGGTAACTGTGAATAGTATCAAACCATTACAGTTCTTGTGTAAAAAGTAGAGCAAAATGAAGGTACATAGGGGCGGCTAGGTGGCGCAGTGAATAGAGCACTGGTCCTGGAGTCAAGAGGACCATAATTCAAATCCGGCCTCAGACACTTAACACAAAACTAGCCGTGTGACCTTGGGCAAGTCACTTAATCCCAATTGCCCTCCAAAAGCAAAAAAAAAATTTTTTTTTAATGAAGGTATATTGTTTACCTACAAAAATGTTGCCTTTTTTTATAGGAGACAAAAAGATTCAGGGCCTTGTTTGCCTGTGGGTTTTTTCTTGTGGACTTCTGTTAGATATTGGTAGGCCAGCTCTTAACTAGATCTCAGAGGGATGGCAGCAGAGTGCACACTCTTTATCTCTTTGTTTCTTTAAACATTAGAAACAAGTGGTTTATTCTCTGGCTTGTTCAAAAGGCTCGGGATAGAGAGAAGTTTTGGATTTGGAAAGATGTTAGAATTTAACTCTTCCTAGCCTTGTGACCTGATGGTCCACAATTCAAGTTTGGGAATTTCTTAGTTTCTTTTCTAAAAATGACTGCTTTCTTTATATACTTGACATTGTGGAGGATACAAAGTCAAGAGAATATATCTTTTTTTGTTTTACTATGATGCTGATTTTTTTCCCCTTTTCTCAGGTTTTTGCCATGTTATAAGCTGGTCAGAACTAAGAGATTTCTTGAAGTTCAGAAGTTTGTAACTTCATATATAACTTTAAAAAAAAAGGAAATTCAATGATTAATTTTTTTTTTTTTTAAGCAATTGGGGTTAAGTAACTTGCTCAAAGTTACATGGCCAGTTATTTCTGGGTGTGGTGCTGAGTGTCTGAGCCTGGGATTTGATCTCCAGGTCATCCCAACTGGAGCCAGTACTCTTATTCACTGAGCCACCTGGCCGCCCCTAAGCAATTGGGGTTAAGTAACTTGCTCAAGGTTACACGGTCAGGTGTTTCTGGGTGGGTGCTAAGTGTCTGAGCATGGGATTCTATCTCCAGGTCATCCTGACACTGGAGCTGGTGCTCTGACTTGCTGTGCTACCTGGCCGCCCTGCAATGATTAATTTTTATGTGAATGATTATTCTACTTTTAAATTTACTAACCTGATACTATGAATAAAAATGATGCATAATGTTTTCTGTTATTCTTTGTTACAAACTAAGTGAGTCTAACTATAGCAAGTCTTACAGTGATTTGTAAAAGGTACTAAAAACAAAGATTGCATATATTTAGTTTTTTTTCCTGAAGAAAAAAAGGTAGAAAAAACAAACAAGTATGTGTTTTTTCATGGCTTCAGACTTTCTGGATATTTTGTATGTATTCAGAGATAGAGCTCTTTCTGGACTGGCTTGCCTTGTTTCAGTTTTAGCTGATTTCTTAATAATATCTAAAACTCTTGACCATTCCTCATGCCCTCTTTTTACCTAGAGTCAGCTAGGAGGCACAGTGCATACAGTCAGTCAGGTAGCATTTATTAAGTTCCTTCTATTTGCCAGGCACCATCCTAAGTGCTTCAGATACAAAAAAAGGCAAAAAAACAATCTCTACTCTCTACAGGTTCACAGTCTAATGGGGGAGACAACATAAAAACAACTGTGGACAAACAAAATAGATGCAGGATAAGTTGTATATAAAGAGAGGATAAATTCGGAGAATAAGGAGGACTAGAAAAGGTGTCTTGGAGAAGGTGGGACTTTAGCAGAGATTTGAAATAATCTCAAGAAACCAGGAGGCAGAGGCAAGGAGGGAAAATATTCCAGGGTTAGGGAACAGCCAGTGCTGAAGTCAAGAAAGGGAATGTCATTTTTCAAATGGAATGAACATTTTTGAAATGTTTAAAGAAGCCAGTGTCACTGAATTGCAGAGTATATGGAGAAGAATAAGGTATAAGATGACTGCCAAGGTAAGAAGACAAGTGCTGGACTTGGAGTCAGGAAGACCTGAACTCGGATCCCACCTCAGACACTTATTTACTAAATGACCCTGGGCAAGCCTCGGTTTGCTTCAGTTTCTTCAGCTGTATAACGGGGATAATAACATCACTTACATCACAGTTTTTGTGAGGATCAAGTGACATAATATTTGTAAAAAAAGTGTGTAGTATGGTACCTGGCATATAATAGGTTCTATTGAAATGCTTATTCTCTCCCTTCTATTCCCCTCCTCCCCTCCCTCAGCTTCCTCATTTGTAAAATAGGGGAAGTAGTAGCACCTGCATCACAAGGTTGTTCTGAGAATAAAATGAGATAATAATATGTAAAATACTTTGTGAACTTAAAAGTGTTACATAAATGCTGTTTATTATTTTGAAATTAAATGGTTACTTAAATATTTAATTGTTTTCTTTCCTCATTTCTATGTAGGGGATTTGGGTTTTGGGTGGTTTTTTGGATTGTGTTGGTTGGTTGATTTGAAATTTTCTTATTTTTATTACAAATAACTGTTTTAAACTTTCATAGTGTCTTTTTGTAAAAGTAACTTTTCCATTTTTTCCTAGGTATCAATGTTGATGAATATAAAGGAATTACCAAGATTTTTCTCCTTTTTCTTTGGAAAGTTTGCATAGTTTTTTCCTGTTTCATACATAGTCCCTCTTCTGCCCATCTATAATTCATCAAAAATAAATGGTAATATTTTGGTAAGTATATTACTTTGTTAAGCCTTTGTATATTTGGCCAGAATATTGTAAAGTTTTGGTTTATTATCTCAAAGATCTTAAGCATGTTGATGATACTTTCTGGAGGATTTATGAATAAATTGTTACACAGGATGAAAAGGTATGGATGGATTTCATTTTGTACCTACATCAATGAGATCATGGACCCATTGAACTACTAAAATGTTTTATTAGCAGTTTAGTGGCTTTTTGTTGTTATTTGCATAGAAAAATAAGTTTTGTAAGTGATGCTTTTGGAAGAGGTAGACACGAAAGATTTCCTTCCAACCATCCTTCAGCCCTTCTTTTCTTGAGATGTACCACAGGTAGTTGAGAGTATGTCAATCTATGCCAGTGCTTTGACTTCCATAGTTAAAACAGAGGTATCTTGATCTCTCAATCATTTTCCTTCCCTCTCTTAATTTTCAGCCTTTTCCTATTCACTTTCTCCTTTCATGCCACATACAAACATGCCCAGATTTCCACCATTATTAAAAATCCTCACTTAACCCTTTTATCCTCCTAAGCTTTAGTCCAATATCTTTGCTCCCTTCTATTTGTAATCAATGCCTCCATCCTTTTCCTTTTTTAAAATTTTTTAAATTTTTCCTCTCTTTTTTATTTTTTTGTTTACATCATTCATTTCCATAAGATTGAGTTACAAATTTTTTCCCCATTTTTCCCCTACCCACCACCCCAAAACAGCGATCCCACTGAAGATCCTCTCTCCCAATCTGTTCTCTCCCATATCTTCTCCCATCCCCCCTCCGACTTTGGATCTCTATGCCTCAGTGCCTGCATCTTATTTCCCAGTTACATATAAAATAATAATAATAATAATAAGATATATATATTTTTAAACATTTGATTTTAAAACTTTGAATTATAGATTCTTTCTCTTCCTCCCTCATCACCCACCCTTACTGGGAAGATAAGCAATTCAATATAGGTTGTACGTGTGTAGTTGTGAAAAACTGACTATATTTCCCTCCATCCTATCCTATCCCTTGTGTTCTTGTACTATTCTCTACTTTGATCCGGTCCCTTTTCAAAAGTGGATGTTTCCAACTTCCTCACCCCCAGCCTTCCCTCCCCTCCATCATCCCCGCTCTCATCCCCTTCCCCCCTACTCTCTCACTTCTCAGCCCTTTGTAATCTAGCTTCTGACCTTTCCTGAGGATGGTTCTCTTCAGCCTTAACTGAAACAGCTCTCTGCAAGATTACCAGTGATCTCTTAATGGCTAAATCTCATGGCCTATTCTGTCTTCAACTTCCTTGATCTCTGTGTAGCATTTTACACCAGTGACTCTTCCCTGGGTTTTCATGATACTGCTCTCTCCTGGTTTTTCTCCTGCTTGTTTGACTACTTCTCAGGCCCCTTGGCCGGATCCTCAGGCATATTCTATCCCCAAAGCATGAATGTCTTTCAAGGCTTTGCTCTTGTGCCTTTTTTTCTTTCTCTGTATGCTTTCTCTTGATAAGGTCATCAGCTCCCATGGGTTTAAAGATTATCTCCATGCTGCTGACTCTCAGATCTCTATATCTAGTCCTCTCTTTTCTGAGTGATTACCCGCTGTTTATTGGACATATCCAACTGTACATCTCATAGCAAACCAAACTCTCTCCTTAATCCCTTATACTCTGACTTCTGACCTTATCATTCCACTGAAACTGCCCTCTCCTAAGTTACTAATAATCTTTTAGTTGCCAGAGTTGGCATTTTATCAATCTCCATTCTCCTTTACCTCCATGCAGCCTTTGACACTGTTGATCATTCTCTCCTCCTTGATACTTTCTTCTCTCTTGGTCTTTGGGATATGACTCCCTCCTGGTTCTCCTCCCTATTTTACTGCTTCTTCTCTGTCTCTGTTGCTGGATCCTCCTCCAGACCATATGCTCTAACCATAGGTGCCCCTCAGGCTTCTGTCCTGCGCTCTCTTCTGTTCCCCCTCTCTACTATTTTACTTGGTGATCTCATCAGCTCTCTCATGGATTTAATTACCATCTCTACGCTGTTGATTCTCAGGACTAGCTAAACTTCCCTAAACTCTGTTGACTTCCAATCTCTCATCTCCAGATGCCTTTCATATATCTTGCACTGGATGTCTAGTAGACATCTTAAACTCAATATCCTAAACAGACCTCATTATCTTTCCCTTAAACCCTGCCCCACCCCCAACTCCCCACCTTCCCTTTTACTGTAGAAGGCAGCACCATTCTCACAGTCTCAGGCTCACAGGCTAGGACTCATCTTGGATTCCTCATTGTCTCTCACTCACCCCACCCCCACCCTCTGTATCCAGTCTGTTGCCAAGACCTGTCAATAATATCTTTGCAGCTTCTCTCAAATATGTCCCCTTCTTTCCTCTAACATTGTCAGTGTAGGCCCTCATCCTCATTCCTGCTGGTGATTTTACCTGTATTTAAGTCTCTCCCTATTCTAATCCATCCTTCATTCAACCACTAAAGTGACTTTTCCTAAAGCTCAGGTCTGGTCATGTTACCCTCCTACTCAATAAACTCTAGTGACTTCTAATCAACTTCAGGATTAAGTATAAAATGTTCTGTTTGGCATTCAAAGCCCTTCATAACCTAGCGGCCTCCTAACATTCAGTCTTCTTACCCCTTTACTCCCCAGCACTCCTCTTCACTGTTCCATGAACAGGACACTCCATCTCTCATCTCTGAGCATTCTCTCTGACCGTCCCCAGTGCTTGGAATGCTCTTTCTTCTCCACTCTGACTACTGACATCCACCTTCTGCAGGAAGCCTTCCCCAATCCCCTTTAATTTGAGTGTCTTCCCTTTGTTAATTATTTCTGATTTATCTTGTATATAGGTTACTTTGTATCTATTTGTTTGCATGTTGTCTCCTCCATGACATTGTAAGGGACTGTCTTTGACTCTTTTTGTGTCCCCAGCACTTAGCACAGTGCCTGGCACATAGTAGGTACTTAATATATACTGATTGATTGATTGATTTATGTCCACTCTTTATCTTCCACCACTCCCCCCCAACTCTTCTCCACATTTTCCTCTCTCTGTTGAGGGCACCAGCATCCTTCGTGTTGCTGAGGTTTGGAATCTGAGAGTCTGCTGCTGTAACATCCTCAGCGTCATTTCTCTTCTCTCCACTTGTATGGCCGCTGCCCTCATTCAGCCCTCCTCACCTCTTGACCATATTCTTTCCTTTCCCATTCTAGGCTACCCTCCACATAATTGCCAAAATAATCTTCCCAAAGCACAGGCAACTTCCCCTGCTTGACAAACTGCAATTGCTCCCTGTTGCCCCTGGGATAAAGTATAAAGTCCTCAACTTAGCATTTTAAGCCCTTACTAGTCTTGACTCTAGCCTACCTTTCCATGCTTAATACACACGTTATTCCTCTTCATCCTCTCTCTATTGTAGCCAGCTGATTGTTGGCTGGTCCCTGAATTTGACCTCCGCCTCTGACTTCCATGCTTTCCTATAGGCTTCCGCCCTCCTTGAAATGTCCTCTCTCCTTGTCTCCAGCTTTTAGAGTCCCTTGTTGCTCTCAGAATTCATATCGAAGTTCATCCCTTAATAGAAGCATGTCAATTGATTGATTTTTTTAATCCCCTTGGTTGTTAGTGTTTTCTCCCATCTCGTCAGTGATCCTGTTTATACTTGTCTGTTTCTGTGTTGTTTCTCCCCAGTAGAATCTCAGTTCCTTCAGTGATGAGTTGTTTTTCCACTTGGTTCTGCACACAGTAGGCATTGGTAAATGCTTGTTGGATTGAATTGGGACTTAACTGAATTAGTACCTCAAGCAGGAGAGCTTCATTTACTTTAGGCCCAAGGTACAAGGGAAGAATAAGCACACAGTTGGCTGGACTTTGTTGAAATGAGGTTGGATGATACACACAAAATCGGTGAACAGTTAAAATGGCAAGGTAAATTATTAATCCTGCCAAACACTTGGAATTAAAAAAGAATTTTAGAATACAGTAAAACAGTCTGATTTTTAATAATTACCTTTGCAGATATATAATCTCATTAATTTTTTAAAGAGGGCTTCAGAGTTAGAAAAGGCAACTATTGTGTGAGAGATAGCTCTCTCTCATCACATACCAGCTCTGAAGAAGGTAGTGGAAGTATCATCTCCAAATGAGGCAGTGACACTCAAAAGTTAAGTGACTCCTCTAGGGTAACACAACTAGAAAGTGTCAGAACCGAGATTTGAACCCAGGTCTCCTGCATGCAAGGAGTACTCCATCCCAGTCTGCTTCAGCTCTCTGTCTTTCTCCATAGCATGGAGAGACTCCTCTGTGATTGGGTCTAGCCTTGGAGTTAGCATGCTGGTTGGTGTCATGGTGAAGGTTGTAGCAGCAGTTGAGAAGTCGTGGAGGTAGGGACCTCCAGTGATGGCTGAGACCATGCTGACAGCAAAGGAGGGGGTCACCAGAAAAGAAAAGGAAGCACCAGCGGCCAAATCAGTTCTCTTACTGATGGAGTAGCACAACTGAATCTCACTTTGTTGCCCTGTGTGATACTTTTTTTACCAGGAAGGCACAAGAAAGGATGTTCTGACAAACAGGTCCTGCATGAATGATAGTAGCAACTTGCACTTACACATGGCCTACTGCTGCTGCTTGCTTAAGTAACAAGAAGAATAGGCCACTGCAGTGATTGTGGGTACTAATGACATTAAGTCTTTTCCTAGTAGAGTCATCAGAGCAATTCAACCTAAAGGGATTGAGGGATGTCAGTCAGCAAACATTTGTGGAGTACTTACTATGTGTGAAGCCAAGGGATGAAAGCATACAAGTAAGATAGACCCCGTCCTCAGGGAGCTGGCACTCTGCTAGAGAGAGGTTGTCTGTTCACAGGGTGAGAAGTAGAGGACAGATGCAAATTAAAGGTGCACACTGCCTTGGTCCTTCAGCTGCTCCCTTCTTGTTTATGTCTCACACACCTCTACAGTTTGTGGTTCTTGAATAACACAAAAATTGGTGGTCGAATTTTGCCTGGATTCCTTCCTTGTACCCTGTTAACTTTTTAAAGATAACTCAGTTACCTTTTTGTCTAGGAAAACTTCTAGATTTATGGGATGTATATAATGGCCATTGCTGAGAGGTGACAGTTTGGGCAGAATCCTGTTTTGGTTTTGTTTTTTAATGCTAGAAATTTTTCTGTGTTCTTGCACAATTTAAAATTTCTTTTCCTGCTTTTGTATATGAAAATGAAACAGTGTCTGAAAGTAATTGAAGATTTGGCATACTCAAGCAGTCACTTATTTTTGGAGCTCTAACTATGTGCCCTGCACTGTATTTGATTCAGTGAGGTGTTTTTTTGTTTGTAATCTGTTTGATCAGTTAGAATTATATGCATGAAACAACAATTAAAATATCTGAAATTTACATGGTACATTTGTTTTTTTCAATTTTTAAATTTTATGTTTATTTTTAGTTTACAACATTAATTTCCACAAGATTTTGAGTTACAAATTTTCTCCCTGTCTTTCTCCTACCCACCACCCCAAAACAGAAATTCCATTGAATACCCCCTCCCCCAGTCTGCTCTCTCCTATATCCTCCCCCATCCGTCCTCTCACTTTCTGTTAGGGCAAGATGGATCTCCATACCCCAGTGCCTGTATATCTTATTTCCCAGTTGCATGAAAAAAATAACTAATAATTTTTTTAAACGTTTGATTTTAAAACTTTAAATTCCAGATTCTTTCCCTTATTCACTCTTCACCCACCCTTACTGGGAGGATAAGAAGTTCAGTACAGGTTGTACACATGTAGTTACGCAAAACATTTCCATAGTGGATATATTGTGAAAGACTTGACTATATTTCCCTCCATCCTATCCTGCCCCTGACTTGTTCTGTTTTCTACTTTGACCCTGTTCCTTTTCAAAAGTATGTGCTTCTAACTACCCTCCCCCCCAATCAGCCCTCCCTTCTATCATCCCTGCTCTTATCCCCTTCCCCCCTTTCCTGTAGGGTAAGATACCCAATTTAATGTGTATGTTATTCTCTCCCTAAGCCAAATTCAATGAGAATAAGGTTGACCCATTCCCTTTTGCCTTCCTGTTCTTCCCCTCCATTGTAATAGTTTTCCCTTGCCTCTTTTATATGAGTTGATTTACCCTATTCTCTTTCTCCCTATCTCCTCATTATATTCCTCTCTCACCTTTTAATTTTATTTTTAAAAATATCATCTCTTCCTATTCAATTGATCCTGTACCTTCTATGTATTCCTGGACACATATATGCACACACTCACATATGTATTCATGTGCATGTATACCCTCCTATATAGACATATATATGTATGTATATGTATATATACATTTATATTCCCTTCAACCACCCTCATACTGAGAAAAGTTTCATAAGTTACAATTATCGTTTTTCTGTGTAGGAATGTAAGTAGTTCAACTTTGATAAGTTCCTTATGATTTCTTTTCCCTGTTTACCTTCTCATGCTTCTCTTGCTTCTTGTATTTGAATGTCAAATTTTCTATTCAACTCTGGTTTTTTCATCAAGAATGTTTAAAAGTCCTCTGTTCCATTGAATGACCAAATTTTCCCCTGAAACATGATGCTCAGTTTTGCTGGGTAGGTGTGATAGTAATGGCAATTAAAGATTCCCCTGTATTGGCTTGGTTTTCAAATTGATTGTGTTAAAACCCAGAGTTTGTTAATCCCACCTGTGGGATGGGCTTGTTGATGTGAAAAGAAAGTCCTGAACTGGGAGGAGCTGGTGATGTAGATTTGGAGAGACACTAGAGAGAGGCGGAAGATCTTTTTGGAAGCAGCACCTCGAGGAGAGAGAGAGAGACTAAGAGAATTGCTGGTGGCCACTTTGAATTGCCCTGGACTTTTGAGACCTGCCCCCTGAGCTGCCAAGGACTGAGGAGACATGGCTGTTTTGCTGGTACTTTGTCTGTCTGTTTTGATGTTGTTTTGCCAGATTTGTCCACTGGTGAAAGACAGTCCTTTTGTTGAAGAAGTCCTGGAACCTGGCTGTTCGCTAAGAAGCCCTGAGACTGTCCTGCAGACAGAGAGTGAATACTGTCCACTGGTGAGGGACAGTGCTGTTGTTGCAGGGGTCTGAAGACTGTCCTGCAGACAGAGTGAATACTGTCCACTGGTGAAGGACAGTGCTGTTGTTGCAGGGGTCTGGGAGCCTTTCTGTTGGTTCAGAAGCCCTGAAGAAGGATTTTCTTGTTGTATATTTACAGAAATCCTGGGAGAGGGCTTTGCTAATGTGTTCAGGGGTTCTAGGACTGTTCTACAGACAGAGGATAAATTCATGAAGGGACTGGCAATGTATCTTATGGCCTTGCTAAGCCTTGTCTCCCCAGGAACTAAGATTGCTGAGAACTTGCCTCGAGTCAAGATGAAGAAAAGACCTCCATTTGGGTATTAAGTGCTGTGTTTAAACTTGATGTAACTCTGGGGTAGATTCAATTGTGATCCAGGGGTGGGGAACTTTTGACCTTATGTTTGGAAACTAATCTCCATTTGAGAAGAGGGGCTTTGTGGTGGACTTAATTAAGGTATAGCCTAGGGGTGGAGAAGTATTTAGAACAGGGACTTTGTAATTGATTGAATGATTGGAAGGTCCTGGGGTGGGGTAGTCCTTGGAGATTATTTAATCACACTTAGTAAATGCTGTATTTTGAATGATGTCATGTTTTGATCTTCTTTGTTCTGGGTTTGTTACTGAATAAAATAGAGAGCACCTATGCTGGTATTCTGAACCTTGGGAAGTTGCCTTTCCTTGGCATTACATTACAGTAGGTGATTTTTGATTTTAATCCTAGCTCCTTTGAACTCCAGAATATCTTATTCCAAGCCCTTAAATCCCTTAATGTAGAAGCTGCTAGATCTTGTGTTATCCTGATTGTGTTTCCACAATATTAAGATTGTTTCTTCTTGGCTACTTGTAATATTTTCCCCTTGATCTGGGAATCCAGAACTTGGCTATAATATTCCTAGGAGTTTTCTTTTTGGGATCTTTTTCAGGAGATGATCGGTGAATTCTTTCAATTTCTATTTTGCCCTCTGCTTCTAAAAATATCGGGGAAATTTTCCTTGAGAATTTCTTGAGAGGTTCTTTTTTTTTGATCATAGCTTTCAGGTAGTCCAATAATTTTAAAATTATCTACTGGATCTATTTTCCAGGTCAGTGGTTTTTCCAATGAGATATTTCACATTGCCTTCTATTTTTTCATTTGTTTGGATCTGTTTAATAGTATCTTGATTTCTCATAAAGTCATTAGCTTCCCTTTGCTCCAATCTAATTCTGGAGTTATTCTCTTCACTGAGCTTATGAAATTCTTTTTCCATCTGGCAAATTTGGCTTTTTAAGGCATTCTTCTCCTCATTGGCTTTTTGGGCCTCTTTTGCTATTTGAGTTAGTCTATTTTTTAAGGTGTTACTTTCTTTTCTTTTTTTTTTTTTTTTGGAGGGGGGAAGGTAGGGCAATTGAGGTTGACTTGCCCAAGGTCACACAGCTAGTTTTTGTGTTAAGTGTCTGAGGCCAAATTTGAACTCAGGTCCTCCTGACTCCAGGGCTGGTGCTCTATTCACTGCGCCACCTAGCTTCCCCTTAAGGTGTTACTTTCTTCAGTCAGGTTGTTGACTCTTTTTTCTGATTTTCTTGCATTTTTCTCATTTCTCTTCCCAATTTTTCTTCCACTTCTCTTACTGGATTTTCAAAATCCTTCTTGAGTACCTCCATGGCCTGTAAGCACTTCATATTTTTCTTGGAAGCTTTTGGTGCAGGAGTTCTGACTTTGTTGACTTCCTCCACTTCCATGCTTAGATCCTTTTTGTCCCCAAAAAAGGAATCTAAGGTTTGATTGCTTGCTTGCTTTGCTTCCTTTGCTTGCTCATGTTGCCACTCACTTACTTGACTTTTGAGCTTTTTGCCACAGTCGAACTCTGCTTCCAGAGAGGAGAGCTTTGTTCTAAATTGCTGAGGTTTTCCCAGCTGCTAGAGCTATTAGTTGGGTGCCCTCTTTGCAAACACCACAAGCTCTGGCTCAGTGGTCACATACCCCAGGACCTTCACCCAAGACAGTGATCCAGATCCAAGCAGGTTAAAGCAAGAACGCTTATCCTCTGAAAGGTCACTTGGTTCCCCTACAATCTGCAGGCCAGGAGCTCTGAAGCAGCCATGTGGAGGCAGCTACACAGTTGCCCACCTCCACCACTTCTTACTCTGGGGACAGAGGCCGGACCGTGCTCCATTCCCCCAGATCCAACAGAGTTCCACACTGACCTCTCATTTTGTCTTTGGCATTTATGGGTTGATAATTCTGGAAACCCCCACAGCTGCTGTTGATCCACTCTTCCTAAGTCTGCTCCAGCTGCTGCTGGTCAGGGCCACCTGGGACTAAAACCATGAGCTCACTGCAGGGCTGGGCTCAGCTCCCTGCATGCTGTAGTGGACCCTTCCTGTCCACCTGCTGAGCTGCCTTCAGCAGGAGATTTATTCCTCTCTGTCACTTTGTGGGTTCTGTAGCTCTAAAGTTTGTTTACAGTCATATTTTATGAATATTTGAGGTGGTTAAGGGGGGAGCATACAGTTTTCCTGCTTCTATGCTGCCATCTTGGCTCTGCCCCCTACATGGTACATTTGTAAAAACACTTTACATTTGTTACCCTATTTGAATATCACAGTCATCCTGTGAGGTAAGAACTGAGCCTATTATTCTCATTTTGCACACGAGGACACAGAATGTTTAAGTGATTTGTTCATGGTCACACAGTTAGTATCTTAGGCTGATGCAAAGACTAGAAACTTTTGTTTATGCCACAGAATGATGGTGAATTGCTAAATGGCCTGTTGCAGATCAGAAGCTGAAAAGACATGGAGAACAGTGAGGCTAGTGTAGTCTAAGAAAACTTCCTGGAGGCGAGAGCACTTGAACTAGAGCATCTGGAGTGATGGACAATATTTGACCAGGTAGAGAAGAAGAAGGACAGCATTCCCAGGAAGAGAACGTAGGCATAGAGATGAGCATGTGGTGCTTTGGGGGGAGGGGGGGGGGGACAGGAAGGCCCACCTGCTGAGAGGAGGGTGTTAGGGAGTACAGTGAGAAGTAGATGCTAATGGTGCTCTCACGGACAAGTCTGAAAAATCCCTCCTGATAGGGTAAGCAGATGTGAGAAAAGAAAGCAAAGCGAGATTGTCCTTCGATGGGCTTTTAGGTACTTTGAGCATCTCCTCATCTAGGTAGCCATGACAAAGCTGGACTGCCAATAATCCTCATTGGCATGTGGCTTAGTGTGAGCAGAAGGATAGGCCTCATCGAGCATGGCTTTGAGGATACCCAGACCCCCAGAGGGAAGCAAAGAGAGGTTTAATCTTGGCTGTTTAAAATCTCCTTGTACCTGTCTTTTCATTATTATTATTATTTTTTTTAAGAAGAAGCCAATCTGCACCTGGCCATAAAGAGTGACATTGTGTCTGCGAAAGTGCTGTGCCAGCACACAGAGCCGTCCCACAAGAGCACTTCCCAAGTCCCCAAACGCAGGTCTGACAATCTGCAGCAGCACTCTGTGAGATGGGGGAAGGATGGACAGGGTGGAAGGGGGGGGTCAGTGTATATGCAGTAGGTGGGAGGTTGGCGGGGAGAGCAGCTTCAAGGCCCTGCAGGCAGTTGGGATGGAAACCATTTGAACTGGCAAGATCAGGGAGTCAAATTGGCTCTAAAGCACAACTGATGCTTTTGGGGTTTTTGTGGGATGGGGTATATGTATTTCACTCCTCTTCTCAAGGTGTTGCTGTTTCATTTTGTTAGCAAGGCTGTAAGGTTAGAAGTTTTATTGATGGAAGTATGGATTGGATGGAATTAGAAATCTTGAAGCAACTAAAAATATCACTTCTTGCCAGGAAATGAGGCTGCCCAAACCCTCCCTGCCCAGCTGGGAGGACCAGGGTGAAGGGTGGAAAATGAGTGGAGTTTACCTTTTCCAGGAATTATTACACACAGTTAAGTGAGACCAGTCTCTGTTTGCATATCACAAATTGGCTGCCTCCTTATTCCTGGCTTAGGTTTGTTTTGATGTTGATTCAGAGACTGGTGGGTCATTGTATGTAACCTCATTCTGAACTGAAGGCAAGACTACCTTGTCACCACTCAGATCCTGGAATAAATTTGGGGTTTTTGCCATGCCAGCCTTCTCTGACTTAATTGGGCCATTTTTTAGTGAATATGGAGAATGAATATGTTTGATTACTATTCTTAGCCTTCACTCAGTTTTGCATACAGGATTGGAACTCAGGGAAAGTACTGTTCTTAACCTATTCTTCCTATTTTTCTTTTTCTGAGCAATGTTTGAACATAGTCAATGTGTTTGTAAATGATTATAACAGTACTCATAACTCAGAATTCAGGTGTATCTTGTTCCCATTGTACTAATTTTACAAATCCAAAGGTAAGGTTGATAGCAGAGAAAGGGAGTAGAAATAATATGGGGGAAATCTGTGAAAGAGTAATGAAAGGGATGTAGAAAGGGACATGCTCTGGTAGCACCACTTTTCAGACCTCCAGTGTAGGCCTTCACTGGTTCCTTATTCCTTATGGATGAAGTCCAAGCTTCTTAGCCTGCCATTTAAGGCCCCTGGCCAGATAGGGTTGTTAATTTTCTCCAAAAGTACCTTGTTCATTTTCCTCTCTCTGCTTTTCTGTGGTACTCCTTCCTTGCTTTTTTTTTTTTTTTAAAGCAATTGGGGTTAAGTAACTCGCTCAAGGTTACACAGCCAGTTATTTCTGGGTGTGGTGCTAAGTATCTGAGCCCAGATTCGATCCCAGGTCATCCCAACTCTGGGGCCGGTGCTCTTACTCGCTGAGCCACCTGGCTGCTCCCTTCCTTGCATTCTTTAAGGCCTAGTTCCTCTGTCAATTTTTTTAATAATCTTTTTTTCCACTGAACTTCATAACCTTGTACTGCTATTTATATTAGAAAGTTATATACTGCCTTGTGTTGTTAGTTATCTTTTTCTGTTTGTCTTTTCTGTCTTCTGAATTAGATTGTAGGATTTTTGCAAACAGTGTTACTTTTCCACTTAGGAAGTCTAGGACATAGACTCTTGTCTAATCTAGATTAAATACCCCCTTGTCAGTCAATATAGAACAGATGCTTACTACCTAACCAGCCGCTAGCATTCATCCTTTTGGTTTTATTACAATAATTTAGACTTTGCTTAAATGTATGAATCCCATATAGTATAACCTAGTCAAACTTCCTAAGCCTTTTCTATTCTTAAAGCTTGATAGTAACCTTTCTGTATGTGAAAAAGTTATCCCTTACTTATTATCTACTATTTTCTGTGCTTATAAGTAGAATGTTCTACTCCTATTTCCCCAGAAGTCAGCTTTCAGACTCACACTTCCTAGTATGACTGGGAGTAGGAAGGGGAGATAGAGCCCAGATACACTGCCTGGTCCCTGTGTTCCCCACTCTACTGGTGCCTGCTCCTTTTCACATGCAGTTGTTCTTTTCCACTACTACTGCGTTGCTGCTTCATCAACCTAAATTTTTCCATCAGCTCCTCACTCCTAACTTAGATAAGACATAGGCTTCTAAAAAAAGTAGTAATGTTCCAGGCTGGGGTTTTTTCATGGTTTCTTTACGTTTTATTCAGTAGTTTGGAGGCTTCAGTCTGTGATGCGAGAAGAACCCTAAGGAGAAAAAAAGTGACCCAGTGTACAATCTGTTCCGTAAATGTCAAACTTTACGATACAATCTCAGAATCCAATCCATTCTTTGTATCCCACTGTAGGATGTAAGTCCAGATCAGAATAGATCTAGCTGGGGAACCACTCTGGGGTCATTCTAGAAAAGCTAGGCTGTTTAGAGCAGGGGTGTCAGATTCAGTCAAAGAACTCCAGAGTGAGACCCAAACTAGATTAAGATGTAATTGGGAAATGTTAAAAAAATATATATATATATAATATGTTCTAGATAATATTAATTTGTAGTTTTCTAAGTCAATATGTGACCCAGTGGAGTCAGTATCTATTTGAGCTTAACACCAGTGTTTAAGAATGACATTTAGGGACAATTTGTAAAGCTAAAGCTTGAGAGGTCTTGAGCTCCAGGGTCCCTGTACTCTTCTTCAAGCTGATATAACCTCCCCAGGTGTCCATGGAGCTGACTTGTCTGAATGTTGGAATTAGTGTGAAAACAGATTCACATCTACAAATTCAAGTAGGTAAGAGTGTTATACCCCAGGCTTAGAAGCCAGGCAGATTGAAATGCTCACCAGTTCCAATAAACTCCCCTATTGCCTGTTTGTACCATTACTACTTATGCCAATATGTGTGACCTTGCTAATTTTTCTTGTCTTATAACTACCTTAAAGAAGTGTATGATAGCACCATTTAACTTAGTAACTCATTATTTCCAGCAATTACAGGGTTCATGATATGATGTTGCTAAGAGGTATATTTCAACTATAAAACACACTTTTCCCCCTTTTTTTTTTTTTGACACTTTCATTGTTCAAACCTATTAAAATCTTAAACTGACTGCCTTTTTCAGTGGTCAGTATAGGTGTGAACATTAAACTCTGAACAATAAGTTGGTGAGCTATAGGGTTACCACTTCAGTGGAGTGTGAAAGAGACCGAGCTTCAGGCTGTTTCCTAGCCTATAGAGCATGAAATCATTTGGTGCCGATGCATGGAGACTGGGGCCAGTGGAGTGTAAAATAAGTTGAGGGTGTGAGTTGTGTTATGCTGAAAGATAAGCCTCTTCGTGCCATAGTTTGCTTATGCCCTTGGAGCTGCCAAGATCCTGCTAGAACCATATATCCCATGTCTTAGTCTGTCTTTACACTCAGCTTTCTCCTGAAATGTTTCATCCTCTTGTGCAAGCAAATGTTCCTTGTTGCACTGCAGAAAGGTGAAAGCTACAAATGTCCAAGGTTGACATTAAAACCCCTAATTTTGCGGCACACTTCCCATAAAAATACTATCTACAGGGCTCACTAGGTTGCACAGTGAATAGAGCACTGGCCCTGGAGTCAGGAGGACCTGAGTTCAAATCCAACCTCAGACACTTGACATACTTGCTAGCCTTGTGACCTTGGGCAAGTCACTTAACCCCATTTGCCCTGCCCTCCCCCCTCCAAAAAAAAAGTACTATCTATAGCTGAAATTCACTGTGTGAGTTTCACTTGTTTTTAAGACTTTCTAGTATGGAAGTCATATGTGCTTGGAACCTTCTATAAGGCTGAGAATTGTGCTAATGTCACTTTCATTGGTCATTGTTCCCATGTATACATGTCCCCGTGGAGTAGGGAAGTACTGTAGGGAAGAATAAGATGTTCTGAATAATAATATGACAGAGATGGTGGGAGGAGGAAATATAGGAAAGATTATTCATTTGGGGAAAAGAAGGGAGGGATTTCATCTCTTGACACATGGTGAGGTATCCCTACCATATGTTTCTGAGGGTGAGGCAAGGTGAATGGGGATGTTTCGCAGACAACTGTGAATTATGATTATCATCACTTAAATCTAGAAGGTTATTGGGAATGGGCATGTCACTGAGCACTCTAGTTTTTGTATTCTTATCCTTGTCAATCTTAACCATTCCATTACACTAGTCTGCTGTCTCTCTTGGCATTTGGACGAACCCTAGAATTTTGTTGAATCTTTGCAGACAGGAAAGTTTTGAATATTTGTAAAGTCAATAAATTACTGTAAGATTGACAGGCATACCTGTCTCACTTCTTTCACCTGTAGGGTCCAAGACTATGGGGTATGCTGATCAGAAGCTGTCATTTGACATAGTTATGTGGAAGACAGCCAAATCATTTTATTACCATTTGATTAAAGTAGATGATTTTTTTAAAAGCCTATTATTACTAACTTTGGCATAATTTGAAGGTTTTTCTGTACCAGGGAAATGAAACTTATATGGGGAATTGCCAGTGAGAAGGGAAGGATTATCATATAGGGCCTTGCAAATTAGGATAAAAAATTTACTAGTTCAGAAAGCAGTTAAGTAATAAAAGCAACACCCTCCTACTAGGGAGTTACATAGATAATTAAACATGAAATAAAAGCAGTGATATTCTTTATTTCTTACCCAAGAGATGTTGTTTACTCTTAGTAAAGCCAATTTGGGCAGTGCTTGAAGTGGGAAGCAGTGTTTTCTCAAGTGCTAAATAGTCTTTCTAAAATATAGTAAAGCTCTTATCCGGTCTTTGTGGCATTTTTCTTGCAGTCATTTCAGATAATTTCAACTCAGACATTTATTAAGCACCTGCTGTGTGTAAAACAATATTCCTGGACAGTGGGAACTCAGAGACATGACAAAAACTCTATTCTCAAGAAGTGTATAGTCTAAGAGTATGGATGATCCCATCATATCTACTGAGGAAGAGGAGCTATGGTGTGGTAGATAATCTGAATTGAGTTTTCAAATATATCATAGAATATTTTTTTCAGAAGATTTACCTTCTTGTTCAAAATTTACTTTGTCTTTGAAATGAGTGTCTGGTGCACAGTGGGCACTTGATAAATCCTTATTGATTGATTGATAGTATCCTGAGCCCATACTGACTGATTGGGTCAGCAGTTGAGGAAGGCAGTTTATTAGCAGATGTCACGATGATACCTTTTGCTTACTAGAGGGATAAGTCCAGTCTTGTAAATCACAGTGATCTCCTACTGAAAAGGGGTTTCTTGCCTCTTTTATTGCAGCCTATGGATAGGGCTGTTTCAGAAACCCTGGTGAAATAGAGGGCTGCTCTAGTTTCTGGTCTTATTAGTTAGTTAGCATTTCAATCCAGTTCTTCTAGGAGAGTGATTTTCCACCTTTTTTTTCAATATCCACAGACCACCATTCCGTTCATTTTTCCCTCAAAAGCTACACCACACACTTCATTAGAGTTTGTAAGGAGTCAGTGCTGCTTTTGATGAGACACCAATGAGATGTGGCCTTTCTATTTAATAAATATCTTAAGCTGGTCCTTCTTGTCAGAAAGAAGATTCTATATCCTGTTATTGTATAAACATCAATACAATATGACCTGCTTGGAAAATATAAATGCTCATGGGCGGCCAGGTGACTCAGCGAGTAAGAGCACCGGCTCCAGTGTCAGGATGACCTGGGGATCGAATCCCTGGCTCAGATACTTAGCACCACACCCAGAAATAACTGGCCATGTAACCTTGAGCAAGTTACTTAACCCCAATTGCTTAAAAAAAAAAATAGAAATGCTCATACTTTAAGAGTCAATACTGAAAGAACAGAATTTCTTGGCTAAGTATTTTACCTACATATGAGAAAAAGAGAGAACAAATGATTGTCTCTCAGTAGCTAACCTGCCACAGATAAATACTTTTGAGTTTTTAATGTTATTTTCTTTCTGTTTAGTTTTGTTGTTTTTATGTAGTTTCTTTATGAATTTAGTTTTAACCTGGGTTCTGTACACTGAGCAGGATTTTTTCTGATTAAAATAATAATAAAACTAAAATAAAGGTGGGGAAAAGATCTTGTAGTACAATTTTATTCCTTTTTCATGTCTCTTAAATATATTAGCAATATTAAATATATTACTCCTTCCCTAAGCTCTTCCCAAGAAAAACATTTTCTGTGGACTATTGAAATCCAGGTAAGTAGTAAATAACCCTCTGGAGAGTATCTTTTTAAGGTTAAACCCTCTCTGTTTTCCTTAGTCTGGTTATTTGTAAAAGCTGAGATTTCTTGTAGCCACTATCATTTTCATTGAATCTGCTAGTTTATATTTCCCTTAAATTCTCTCAAACACTATAGCCAGAGGTCTCTCCCATACAAACTCTATATCAATATTGAGTTCTTGGGGAAGGATGAGCCAGGGTGATATGCAGGCAAGAAGTCCCAATCAGGGGATTTCTTAATAAGGATAAGTCAGTTATCCTTGAAGTAATGTGTGTGCAGGTACTGAGACAACTGGTCAGACCTGGTCACTTCCTGAAGTGGGGTAGTATTTCTATCTGTGTGTAGACAGGTCAGTAGAAATAACTAGAGTGACTGATGGATCTATAGGTGTAACCACAAGGCACTAAAGATAGTTTCATTCTATATACACTTTCTTACCCGGTTTCTGTTTAGTATACTCATAGGTACATGGTGCTTTCTTACTCACAATTGGTATTTCACCTTGGGTGGTTTATTTACTTTGGAGCAGAAAGCAGTCTGTCTCCAGTATAGTAGAGGGAGGCCCTCTGCCCTGCTGGCAGAGTTGGCTGCCTGCTGATTAGATTTCCTGGGTGCTCCTATACATTGCAGAATTAGAACACAAGGCTGGGACTCAGGGGCTGTGAGACAGACGGGTAAATTTCCCTTGTGCTATTATCAGTAAATTGTAGCTAGTTAAGTATCTTGACCATGAACTTTTCCTTAAATCTGTAAATAAGTCATGTCTGGTACCTGTTACTGGTACCAGTCTAGAAGTCTAGGTCAGAGTCCAGGCTTTCATTCCAAAATAGACAAGATAAGATGTGACTATCTAGTTGACAGGTCTGAGAGCTGTGGCCAGAAATTCATGAAAGTTAGAAGGGTGTAAGCAGAAATGTAGTCAGAGAATATAGGGATCAGCCTGCATCTGGTTTTTGAAGGGTTCAAGAGGAAACAGGTATGGAGTGGAGTTAGGAAAGTGTCTCAGGATCGGGTATAAATGGGCAAGTCAGCCCACTAGGGTAGCTAGAGTGGGACTGTTGATCCTGGGGTTGGGCTGGGTGCCTTCTGCCCTAGGTTTAAGCACCTTTGATTTGGGCACAGAAAGATTATGTGGTATACTTCAGGGTTCAAAGGGCTTATAAGACTGTTGATTCCGTGACTGACAAAAGTCTGAGTAGATCTTTGGGGAAATTCTAATGATTCTCACTTATACCCCTGAGTATGTACATAGATAGATATGTCCACTGGTTTGGTGGAATCTACAGAGTACATTTTCCCAGAACTGATTAGTTAAGAATGCACAGATATTTCTGATTTTTGATGTAGTTTTTCAAGCACTACTAAAAACTGAGCCCAGCTATTTCTTCAGAGCTGTAAACCAGTAGAGTTCATTGGACCATCATCTAGAGAGAATGAAATTATATTTTCAGCCATGTTTATGATTAGAGCAAAGCAAGTGTTGGAATTTCTTTTCAGGAGGTTTAACCTGATTGTGTATCTTAATATTACTGGGCTTCTGACCGCTGAAATATGGCTTAGATCGATGGTGGTTTGGAGAAAGCAGAACGAGGGCCATCCATCATGCAGAGGCTCCATAGAAGCTGGCTGATAATGCTGCTTTCACCAAGCAGCCATCTATCCATCCATCTATCCATCAGTAGGATGAAATGAGATTTAGCGGAACAGGCAGCAGGAACTCTGAGATATTTTCTGACCAACAGTTGCAGCCATGACTGAGGTCTGACCACAAAGTATAACACTGGGGTTTGGCGGGATGTGGAAGCCAGCACAATCTCCTTCCCGTCACTGCTAGCTTAGCAAGTGCTGCAGTATGGAGCTGTGGCAGCAGTACCTCCTGTACAGAATTAAATTGAAGCTTGAGTGAATGTGGAGCTTGAGAAAAGGGGTTGAACAGAAACATTTCAAGTAGAATTCTTCTCTTTGATTTAGAGAAGAAATAGTAGTTAGCTGATTTTCAGTTTGCTTGGGATCCTACCAAAATTTAGCCTTAAGTCCATTTCCTCCATTGGTAGAACATCTTGCAACTAAGAAACACACTGAGGATGACACAGTCTTGTCTATTAGAAATACTGGAGCCTCTGGGAAATTCTTAGGTTTCCATGAGCTGGAGGGAGTGGGGATGATAGAATGAAGGTAAATTCACCAACAATCCAAATGCTTCTTTCACCCTCGAATTTTAACCATGGTTGTTAGCAAGTAGCTAAAACTATGGAAAGGCCCAAAAGTTGAGGACAGAGGCTCTGGTGCTACTTCTGCCACTGTCTGCCACATACCTTGGACATGGCTCTTCAGCTGTCTCAAGCTTAGGTTCCTCATGTATAAATTGAGGGCATTGGACAATCATCTATGGCCCTTTTCAGCTTCTAACTGTCTGAGTCCATGGTGCTCACTGGAAATGAAACAGCCAAAATGTGAACAGGAAGAATGGAGTTGGGAAGCTAAGAAACCAATAAATAGGTTAGATAATCCATAAACTAGATAATTAGCCTCTGGATGATTGATTGTTAACTGTATCTCCTTGATTGCTGCACTATCTCATCTCTGTATTCTGAGGGTATTTATTTGATACCATTTGTTTATTCATTTACCATCTACCATGTTCTTGGTCAGTAAATGCTTCCCCCTGACCATGTCCAGTGCCCTTGACTATGTTTGTGTGTATGCCATAGCCCACTTCACAGTAAAGAACCCCGTTCTTTGTTCTGAAGTCTTCACTTTTGTTTCAGATTGGGGGGAAGGGTTGAAGGGAGCCTAATGTACCGGAGATGCCTCGGAAATGAGAGCCTTGGATGAATTCCTGGCCCTATTGATCCACCGGCAGTTTATGCATCCTGACATTCATAATCTCAGTAGGCTGCTGATGTTCCTGATTAATGGGCCCAGGGGCTGTCCATCCGTCACTTCACATTAATTACTGAAGAGGTGTTTTTCCAGTGATTTACCTGACAGCGGGCTGTGATGAATACCCCTAAACAGAGTGGGCAGTGATTAATCACAGGGCCACACCCCTCCCCCACTCTCTCTTCCCCCTAACCACAGGCCAGCATTGGGATCTGACCAAGGAGTGCCCCCTCCTCACCAGCCATCTATCTCCATAAATGCTTGTGGATGCATATTTATCGGGGCATGGGGCCTGGCAGATAGCATTCTAGTATTTGTGCCAAAGATGATGAAAAATAAATCTTTCCACCAGAAAGGGACACCTAGCAGGCTTGCGTATGGGGACAAAGAAAAGTATGGGATCTGCCTTTGTATCTCTTTTATGGAAATCTGGTAGGCAAATAGCTAGGTTCAGAATAGCAATCAGTGGAAATTCATTCAACATTCATTCACTAAGCATTGATTAAGCACCTACTATAGGTGGTTGGAGGTATGTGAGATTAAAAAAATAAAAGACATATCCCCTGTCTTACAGTCTAGTAGGGAAAAGAGAATTTCTAGGTTCTTGTGAGAACTAGAAAATAATTCTAAGTGATCTCATGTATGGAACTTTGGGGTAGAAATAGGGAACTCAGTTAAGAATTTTAGTATTCCTTTTTTTTTCTTTGTGGTTTGAGACAGGTCATTTAAATTGACCTTTTCTTCAGTTTTCCAGTTTGTAAAACATGATGCTTAGATAACTAGTTCCCTTAGTGAGCCCCTACTGGGTGCCCAGTATCATATTAGTTATCATAGAAGATTCAAAACAAATATAAAATGATCTCTGCTTTTAGAGAGCCAGTAGCATAGTTCTGGGGATAAACCTTTTATAAATAATGCTTTTAAGACATAGAAGACCTGAATGTCAAAATGGGTGATATAGATAAGTGCTGTATTAGTCAAAAAGAGAGAAAAGTCAGTGCTGGCAAAAATGGTCAGGGTAAGCTCTGAGGAGGTCACAGCATTTCAGACAGTCCTTTTGAAGGATGTTTGAGGGTTAGCCAGAAGATGGTAGGCGGTCATTTCAGAAAAGGGAACGAGTGTGGCATATTTGGAGGCTAGTAAGAAGACCATCCTGGCTAGAGCAGAGGATTTATGTTTGAGAGCAGTTGGAATCAGAGTTGGGTCCTGATTGTGAAGCACCTTGAATGGCAGTCTTAGGAGTTTGGACTTTATTCACTAGGCTGTGGGAAGTGATTGAAGGCTTTTGAATGGGGAGTAATATGATAAAAGTGGTGTTTAGGAAATATTAACTCTGTATTGATATGCACAATGTGGTGTGAAGAAGCTATAGAAGCTTAGGGTGTAGAACACCCCACATTTTGAGATTCTTCAGAATCAAAGTATCCCCTAGTTGATACAACTCCATTAGTAAAATAGATCAGGGGGCAGTGCAATGTGGTTACATGTGGAGTGGGTAATATAATTGACAGCTGACAGGTGATCACTTCTGTCTTCACTCAGGCAAAGCTCAGTAAGTCAAGGGGAGTTAAAATCAGTGACTGCAGAATTAAAGTAGGAATCTGTGGCCTCAGGTTTTAAGAAGAAAATTGATTCTGAGACTTACTGATGTAACTTCATTAAGGCTACACTAATTACTCTCTGGCCCAGACAAATCTCAAAGCTGAGAGTTTGTGTTTAAAAGGTCAATGTAGCCAGGTGTATTTCAGTAGGAACTTCTAGAGATTGGAGTTTTTGTTGAACCTTTGCAAAATATCTCCCACCTTTTCCATGTCAAATGTGGATCTCTGCTGATAAGAATGCTGTTAAAATCTGACCAATCCCCTTTCTCCTTGGAGATGATGGCAATCCAGCAATAAGCATCTAAGTATGTTAGCACAGAAATTTGAAATTTCCCTTCTTCCTAGAGCAACTGAATGGCAATGAACAATGGTTTACTTCTAATAACACCATTCCTGGGCCACAGTCCAAAACATATTCAGGCTTTGGGTGGGGAGTATGGATAAGTAAAGTGGAAGGAGAGAGAAATAGTAATGATGTAGCATGACTTTTTCTTGACTGAGCTTTCTTTTTTGGGTGATGAGAATAACAGAAAACAGTTTGCTTCCTTTGGTTTTGATTGTTAATCCTTTGGAATGCAAAAATATGCCTTTGGAATAAACCATAATTCAGAAAAGTTTAGTAGTTGCTCTTTCTGAGAAACTATTCTGTGTAGAAACTTATTCACCATATTTGTTCACCCATTTCCCCTGACATTTTACTCCCAAACAGAATGTGTAATGGTATGATTTTTTTTTAGCCTGTGCTGCTGTCAGTGACAGCCTGATTGCTCAGGACTTACACCACTGGCAACAAAGTCAGTCTCCTGAAAGGAAACCATTAAGTGCTGCCCAGGATGGGTACTTGAAAGCTCTAGCATTTTTGTTTTCTTTTGTTTTTTTTTGCCACCCCTGGCTATCCCGTGATGATATTCTAAAAAGTTTTGTTAGTGATTTTGTTTTAACATTATAGTCATTTCTTATGTATATATCACCTGTGAATACCTCCTTTGACAGTGAAGAAAAATAATCAGCACAGTGATTATACTAGCTGTGTATGCAACATTCTGAACTCATTCTGTCTCTTCCCAATATGCCAAAAGGAAGTGCTTCCTCATCTCTTCTTTGGGGCCAAGATGAGCTGTTAACAATACTCAACATTTGGCTTCATTTTAGTGTTTTTTTTTTTACTTTTTTTACTTTACATTATGTATAATGTTCTTGTGGTTCTGCTTACTTCACTTTATCAGTTTATCCAAGTCCTCTTGTGTTTCTCTGAATTCTTCATATTACTCATTTCTTATGACTCAGTAATGTTCCATTATGTTCATATACTACAATTTGTTTAGCTCTTCCCCAGTAGATGGGCACCCATTTTGTTTTCAGGTTTTTTTGCTACCATAAAAGTTATTGGTATAGATATCTTGGTATATAAGAAGTGTTCCTCTCTGTTTTTTACCTCCTTGGGATATTTACATAGTTGTAGAATCTCTGTATTGGAGAGTGTAAACATTTTATGACTTTTCTTGCTTATTTCTAAATAGTTTTCCAGCCTGGTTGGATCAGTTCACATTCACAACTCTCCCCAAAATGTTGTTTTGTATACCTGGTTTTCTGTAGCCCTTCCTGTATTGACAATTTATAACCTTTGTCATTTTTGGTAATTTGTTGGATGTGGGGTGGAACAAGGGATTTATTTAATTTGAATTTCACTTATGATTACTGATTTAGAACCGTCTTTCTTATGGTTGTGGACCATTTGTGATTTTTTCCTTTTGAAACCTTTTTATATCCTTTGACCATTTTTTCTATTTAGGAAATGGTTCTTGGTTGCTATATTTGTGTTGATTTCTTATCTGTCTTGAATATCAAATTTTATCTTATCTTTATATTCAAAATTCCTTTTTTTCCCCAACTGACAGTTTTCCATAGCTTTATTGATTTTACTCACGCAGAAGCCCTTTTATTTAATGCAGCCATATTTGTCCATTTTCTCTTTTATGATCATTTCTATACCTTGTTTACGAATTCTCTTCCTAGCTCTAATTGTGAAAAGTACTTCCTTCTATTCTCATCTATTTTTTTTTTAAATATTGTAGCCTATTATGTTTAAGTTACATTGTGGCACTATTCCTACAGATGTCAATTATTGGGACCAGCAGTGATTTAAAGGGGAAGGATCGTTTGTAGATATTTTCTTCTCATTGCTTTGGGAAGGAAAATAAATGGTGAGAATAATACTTAGTAACATTTATGGTACAGAATATGTGTCATGGGATGGAGACAGGAATAGATTATCTACAGAAATTTTTTTTAATGATCTTCTCTAGAGGGTGGTGATTAGAAGGCCAGGTTTTAGAGACTGGAAAAGTGGGTAAGGAAATATGGTTTGTTAATCTAAGACTTAGTTTTCAGTGTCAGGAATATAGGAAATAAGAAAATTCAGAGATTCTCTGGAGGAATATGCAATATTAACCTCATTCCTTGGTCTCTTTTGTTTAAGACTAATTTGAGTTACGAGTACATATACTCATTCTTGAGAGGTGGCATGGCTTAGTGCAGAGATGTCAAGCAGCAGCTGCCCCAACCAGATTAGAATGTCATTGGGAAATATTTAACAAAAGAAATAAAAATACAGTACAACATAGATAATGTTAATTTGTGGTTTTCTAAGTCAATATGGAGCCAGCAAGGTCCAGTTTCTATTTGAGTTTGATACTAGTGGCTCAGTTAGTGGATAGAGAGCTGACCTCAGAGTCTTCCTGAGTTGAAGTCTTACCCCTGACACATTCTGACTCTTGGACTTTGGACAAGTTATTTACCTCTCAATTCCTAGATCATCGCTCAGAATATAAATTAAATCAAGCAGTTAACAAACTACATTGGTAGAGAGTTTCTTTACTTGGAGTCCCTTATTCCAGTGTAATCACAGGCCTGAATAACAGTAGTCCTAGTCCTTAAATCCAGTCTGTTATATGTTTATTTAGTCTTAGAAATATTCATAGCAAATTGTGTCCCGCCTCTTTAAAATTGTACAACTTCTTTCGCTTGTTTTATAATCTGGTCCTGATTCAAACCCTTAGTTTGACCAGAGTAAATGAACTTTTGGCTCCCTCCTCCATAGCTGTGTTAGCATGTTTATACATATAAAGAAAATATCTCATGAGCCAAAGAATGAGTACTAATGGTAAATGGTTTGGAGAATGACTGTTGTGAGGAATAGCTGATGAATGGAGGCAGAGAAGAAGCATGACAACAAAGGATCTGGTAGGACATTCTAGGGTATCTCCTCTACCTTCTTCCTAGTGCCCTTATTGTCCTGATATACCCCAGCAATGCCTGTCCTTTCCTCAAACAGTTCAGTCCTGGCATCAGAGCTCTGGGGCATCATATGGACTGGAGCAACCCTGGATTTGAACCTAAGTATTTCTTGGTCAAAAGAACTTTCTTACCTTGCAGAGTTTAGACCCACCATAGGCCAGGCTCATTGTTGTTACTCAGCAGAACTAGTGAGACTTTTGGGAGAAGTCCCAAGCTTTAATGTCATCCATTCTGACTTCTAGCAGTCCTTTAGGTCTACATCTTTATGCTTTTAGTTTATAACCAGACCAACTTACCTGCTAAAATAATCTACCTCATTCTCTCTTACCTCCTTATGCTTGCAAAATGAAGGAATCCTCAGTGATCACATTTAAACAATCACAAAGGATTGTTGAAGGAAGGTCTTTTAAATGTTCAGGATACTAACTACTTGTCTTGTATACCTCAGATTCTATATGTAGATAAATGCATACTCTGGAGCAGGCCCTCATCCCCTCACCCCTGGTCCACCGCAGCAGCAGCTGGTGGTTCTCTCCTCAGTCCATTCCACCTTACACTCAGCTGCCAAAGTGATCTTCCTGGAGCACAGCTCTGCCTTTGTTACTCATTGTGAGTCCACTGTGAGCTAGTCTCATTTTTCCTTAAAAAGTATTAATACCTTCTTTGAGACTTAGTTGGCACAGGGGCCTAAAGGCCATGCTTGCTGATGCCACTTCCTCCTCCTCCTCTCTGGGTATAAAACAACCCCAAGGGAGCCACAAGAGTTGCATTCATGATTGGTGCATCAACATGGGTGAATTTGGCCCAGTAGTTGCACACAGCTTGATAAAATAGATCCTTGTTGAATATTCTTCCACCATGGCTCAGAAAATCTTTTTTGTTAAACTGATGAATGACCTTCAAGTGTCTCATTTTGTTCCCATATCAAACTTAAACTACCTGAAGACTGGCCAGAAGAACATATACCCCACTCAGTAAACTCCGCTGGCTCTTTGTGATTCCCAAGATCAAATATACAATGTTCTGTTTGACATTGAAAACTCTTTAAAGCCAGACCCCTAACTACCTTCCCAGTTTTCTTGCACTTGACTTCTCTCCAAGAACTCCACAGTCTTGCCAGCCTGGCTGGCTTTCTTACCTTTGCATATGACCCTCCATTTCCAGACTCCATGCCTTTTCACAGGCTGCTCCTTGTACCTGGAACGTTCTCCTTTCTCACCTTCTCCCAGCTTCCTTTGCTTTCTTTGAGACACATCAGATCCCACCTGATACAGAAGGCCTTTCCCATCCCTTCTCCCCCAGTGCTTTCCCTCAGAGACTACCTTCTATTTATACTGTTTCTATCTTATACATGCACAGTTCTTCATGTACTATCTCCTCGCTAAATGTGAGCTCCTTGAGGGCAGGCACCCTGTGTTTGCCCCTCTTCATGGTTACATGCTTAGCTTAGTGCTAGACACATTGTAAGCATTTAGTTGGTTGGTTGGTTGCTGTCCTTCATTCTTAAAGAGGACCAAAATGACATCACTATGCTAAAGTCAGTCTTCAACGTGTCTGACTGTGGCTGATCAGACCAATACAAGCTCAGAATGCTCTACTACAGATTGGGCACAAATAGTGAATGTGAACATTTGGGGTGGAATTTCCAAATTTGTACATCTTGCGTTTCCTTTGAGCTGTCTCAGTTGTGCTTTGCTCATAGAGCACAGCACTTTTCTCTGAGGTGGGCACCTCATGCTGAGTGGTCCTGTGCCAGTGTCTCCCATGTCACACAATCAATTCCAAAGTTCTTGAGAGAGCCCTTGACGATGCTTGTTGACTGAGTATGGTTCTTTCAACCACAGCAGATTAGGAGAAGAGGATAGTGAGTTATAGTAGTGCAGTGATAGCTACACTAACTGACAGCCGATAGTAAAGAGAGAAGGTTGAAGAATTTTATAGACAAGCATAGCTCCTCAAAGAGGCAGCTAGGTGGATCTTTGGGTAGAGTGCTGGACCTGGAGTCAGGAAGATCTGAGTGCAAATTCGGTCTCAGACACTCACCATTTGTGTGACCCTGGACAAGTCGCTTAACTTTTGTTTGCCTTAATCCACTGGAGAGAAATGACAAAGTACTCCATATTTTTAGCCAGGAAAACCCTATATGGGGTCATGAAGAGTCAGACATGACTGAACAACTGAACAACAACAGGTTGTCAGAAGCACATGATGAAGGGGGCAAGTAGCACTATGTATACCTCACAAAGTTTCTTTGGTGCTACATTGTAGTATTGCTGCATGGTTTAATAAGTGATGTTTGTAATTATGATTGAGTCATTAAGAAAACATTGAATTTATATTCAGAATATTTTGTTCAAGGAAAAGTTTTCACCAAAATGGTTAAAGTTGGATGTTTTTTAAACATTTTAAGCAATTTCCAATAGTAGTAGATAATTAGAAGTGAATTATAGAATCAGAATTCAGGTGGATTATTAACTGGAATCTCTTCTCTATAGAGTATGTCATAGATAGTGTTTGTAAGACTAGGAATAATTATATCCCATAAAAATTGCATTGACTTTACACTAGGGTTATTTGCTTAATGCCGGGACCTATTTCTAGTGCTCCGCACATCTCTTAAATTTTTTACCCATCTATTTTCAAAGTCACATGGTTGAACTATTCATAAATTTGACATTCATAGTATTTAGAGCTAAAAGGGACCTTATGTCATCTTGTCCAATACCCTTATTTTACAGATTAGGAAACTTGGAACGCAGAAAGGCTCTGGATTTGTCCAAAGTCACACTGATTTAAGTAACAGAGCTGGGATTTGAACTCAGGGTAAGTGGAATCTCTACCACTCTCTGTATATTAAGAATTAGTTCTGGGGTGGCTAGATGGAGCTCTGGCCCTGGAGTTAGGAGGACCTGAGTTCCAATGCAATCTCAGACATTTAACACTTACTAGCCATGTGAACCTGGGCAAGTCACAATCCCAATTGCCCAGCCTTCCCTCTTCCAAAAAGCAAAAAAAAAAAAAAAAGGAATTATTTCTGAATCTCCTTACATTACTTAGGGTGAGGCTAATGTTAAGTGTTTTTGCAGAGCTGCAGTTTTTCTTAGTATCACCCAAGTTCTACACCACTGAATACAGCAAGCTAAATCGTAGCAAGTTGTGTGTTAAAATAAATAAATTGTTTGATTGAAGCTTCTTTCTTGTGTCGCCTTCACTTGTCACTTTCCAGTGACTCTCCCCCTTTTTCCACCCAACCTACCCCCTCAAATAGAACTATTCTTTGTAATGAAGAAATATTTCTAAGCAAAGCAAATGACCACATTTGCTTTGTCTGGCTATGTAGATCTCATTCGCATTGTAAAATCACATCTTGACAAGAAAAAGAGGACATACTTAACCATCATTCTTCTGAAGTTTTCATTAATGCGAGTCCTGATGTCTTTTCCTTGCATTCCTATGGTCATTGTGTAGTTTGTTTTCCAAGTATTCCTGTTTACTTCACACTGCATCAGTTCATACAGGTTTTCTCAAATTTCTCAGAATTTTTTGTATTCATTGTTTCTTATGCCTCAATAATATTTCGTTATATTCACCTGACACTATTGTTTCAGCCACTTTTTAATCTATAGGCATTCACGTTGCCTTCAGTTAATTGTTAGCTACTGCAAAAACTACTGATATAAAATATTTTTAATATATGTGGGACCTTTTCCCTCCATCTTTGACTTCTCTGGGGTCCATGCCCAGGAATGGAATTATTGGTTTATTCAGCAGTTAACAAAAGGAAGTTTATTTAGCTATTGCTTAAATAGAATATGGGTTACCCTGAATGGACCTTGACCTTTCCCTTTCACTTCTTTCATATGAAAATCTGTCTCTGGTCAGGCGGGTAGAGTATGGTAACTTGAGAGCTCCCTGGAAATCCACCAAGTCTGAAGGGCCCCATGGTGAGGGGAAAGGGAAGACTTATACATCAGGGAACTAGGAAACCATGTTAATATAACCTGAGGAATATGGCGCCACAGATAGGTGGCTTCAGTTTTAGGCACCTGAACTAATCAAATTTTGGCAACAGTTTCCTTGGTTTTTAAGCAAAGAACCACCTTAACCTGCAATGGTGGAGGCAGGCTGACCTATCCCAGGAAATGGTCCAGTTTGGGTGTTTTCCTCAGGAATTAAGTCAGTGTTTGGTAATTTGGGGTTGCCTTTAACAGTCACAAACTGATCTGCTTCTCTGAGGCTGTACAACAATGAGTTTCACAGCAGAAAAGATGCTCAAATTGATCCAGTGCCTCTGAATAGTATACAAGACTATTCTCTGGAATGTAAGTGTCTGCACAACTCCAGGGTGTACATCTCATCCTAAAGTATCTTTGCAGAGAAGGCCCAGGGCAGTCTCCTGCTTCCCATAAAACCTAGAGTGTTACAAGTTACTGATTTTAAGCTATTGATCTAAAATATAATAATAAATTTTCCACAGCCTATTTTGAACAGAAGTAAGAGTGCACTACTCCTAAGCAGACATAGAAATTATTCTGTTTTTTCGAGTGTGAAATATCTCATTGTATTAACTGGTGCAAGTGCATTTATGGAAGGGTGAGTTAAGAAAACTACAGCAGAATCAGTTGTGGTTCATTAACAGATTCCATAGTTATTTAAATGTGAAGTCATATCTCTGCTGTCCAAGTAGAATCTTTCCTATTATTATGCCCCAGATGAGTGGCTCCATGGTGTATTTGGATTAAGCCAGCTTTAAAGTGAGCCTCATATGCAAACGAAAGGCACTTTTTTAGTGTCTTATTTCTGCATGAGTCTTTGAGATGTTGGGATAGAGAATCTTGATAATATAAAAATATATAGTATTGTGTATTCTCCAAGGTTTTTTGTTTTCCTCCCACAGATGCCTTTTTGAAAAAAAAAAATCTAACTAGGTTTCACATACTCTTCAGATTGCTTTTATGTTTTCCTTTCCCTTACATATACAGTTATTTATACCAATATTTCTTAAACCTTTTTAATATCTCTTATGCCCACTTAAAAAAATCTCATACCCTAGCAATTCTTGCTCCTTTTCTTTCAGTATCATATTTCAGTTCCTGCTTGTAAACTCTGTCCCTTCTTGGTTATTCACACTAGTCCTTTGTTGTTGTTGTTTCCCCCGTTAAAACATCTTTATTTAAAGTTGTGAGTTCTAAATTCTGTCCTTCTTTCCCTCCCTCCCATTTCCCCTCTCTGTGATGGTAAGCAATGAGATATAGAGTATACAGGTGCAGTTATGTAAAACATTTCCATATTAGTAATTTTGTACAAGACAACTAAAATAAAAGAAACAAAATGAAAGAAAGTGAAAAATAGCATTCTTCAATCTGTATTGAATCAATATCAGTTCTCTTTCTGGAGGTTGATAGTAAACTTCATCGTTAGTTCTTTGGGATTGTCTTGGATCATTATATTGTTGAGAATAGCTAAGTCATTCATAGTTCATCAAATAATATTGCTGTTACTGTGTATAACATTCTCCTGGTTCTATCTACTTCACTATGCATCAGTTTATGTAAGTTTTCCCAGGTTTTTCTGAAGTCATCCTGTTTGCTATTTCTTATAGCACAATAATATTCCATTACAATCAGATACCACAGCTTGTTTAGTCACTCTCTGGTTGATGGGCATCCCGTTGATTTCCAATTTTTAGCCACTACAAAAAGAGCTGCTATAGATATTTTTGTACAAATAGGTCCTTTTCCCTTTTTTGGATGTCTTTGGTATATGAACCTAGCAGTGGTATTGCTGGATCAAAGGGCATGCTATATATACATACACACACACACATATACACATATGAGAGAGAGAGACAGACAGAGAGAAGCTCTTTGAGCATAGTTCCAAATTGCTCTCCAGAATGGTGAGATCAGTTCATAACTTCACCAACAGTGCATTAGTGTCCCAGTTTCCCCACATCCCCCCCCCCCCCAGTATCCATCATTTTCCTTTGTTATATTAGCTACTCTGATAGGTGTGAAGTGGTACACCAGAATTGTTTTAATTTGCATTTCTCTGATCAGTGCACTAGTCCTTTTTAGCAGCATCTTTTGGCCCAACAACACCAATTGGAACCTGGTTCATTTATATAAATCAGTGTTGTGAAAGTGTTATTCAAGTTCCTATCTATTCAAGAACTAGCAGTATAAATTTGTTAATCATAATGATTATTTTAACAGTATTATTGTTTATAAATTAATTTTTAAGTCCCTTCCCTTTTCTGAAGACTCATAGAACATCCATCACCTCAAAGAGAACATCGTAATCTTCATTAACTCCCCTTCTCCCCTGTATAAATGCCTCAGCCTTTAAACAGCAGTGACTAGTCTAGGTGAACAAGAATGAGGAACTTAACCATGGGTTCATTCAACAAGTATTTAGTGAATGCTTGCTGTGTACTAGGTGCAGGGGGAGATAAAAAATTTAGAGAAAACATGGTTCCTGCCAATTTCTCAGCATACTATGCCCATTTTTCAAAAAAGAATTTATCAGTAACGATAAAGGGGAGAGTGTGGTATAGTGGAGAAAGTGCTGAACTTGGAGTCAGGAAGCTCTGGATGTGAGTCCACCCCAGACACTTTATAACTGCATGACTTTGGATAATTTTAATTCCTCTCTCTGAGCCTCAGTTTCCTCATCTGTAAAATAAGGGTCTTGGATCAGATGACCTTTGAGTTGCCTTTCCTATGAGCTAAGATTAAAAACATTTGGCTGGAAAGTAGCTCGTAGGAAAATACCTGGGGATTCTAGTTTATTGAAAACTCAGTGAGGCAGTGGCATGTGTGACAGGCTGTCCAAAAATTTCATTCCATTTTAGGCTGCATTAATAAAAGTACAATATCCAGTAGGAGAAAGGTGAAAGTCCCATTGTACTTGCTCCAGTCAGAGCACATCTGGAGTCTTTTGTCCTTTGATTGGTACCACTTTTAGAAAGGATATAGGCAAACAAGAACACGTGCAGAGGAGGGAAGCCACAGTGATGAGGGACTGGAAAAGCATTGTAGACACACTAGGGTTATTTACCCTAGAGAAGAAAAGACTTGTGCATGTGAGTGGGGTGGGAGGGAGACTATAAAGGCTTTCACGTTGATCATGATTATTTTGAGGGGAAGAATGAAGACCAGTAGGTAGAAGTTACAGGAATGCCGATTTTAGTTTAATATGAAAGACTCTTTTTCAACCAAAATAGAACATCCTTGTATCTGAAGGTGTTCAAATAGAGACTGAATTACTGCTTGTCAGTTATGTTGTAGAAGAGATATGCATATAGGAGTAGGACTAGGTGATTTTTAAAGTCTCTTCCCACTCTTAAGGTTATATGGTTCTATTGACTGTTATACCTGCTTTTCTGGTGGTAGAAGGACATTTGTCATCCTGGCCTGTGCTAAAAAAAACTGCAAAGACTGATTGAGATGACTGGGGAATGAATAGGTTCTGTAAGGAATCCAATTCTGAACTTGGCCAGCACAAGGAAAATATTTAAGAAAGATTTTAAGCTGGTGATCTTGGAAGAAGCAGATGCTATGACCTAGATTGCCCCAAGCAAGTAAGATTCAGAAATTTACCATGAACACCAGTTCTACCTAATGTACTTTCCATTGTTGATGAAACAATAGAAACACAGGGAAATTGACTTACCTTCCCAAAGTCACCCTGTTAATTTTGGAATTTCTAAGATTATGATTCCTAAGCTGTTGCTGTCTCCTGTAGACCAGTTAGTTCCTCAGGTTTACTGTTGTCAAATATATCATTGTTATAACATTATTAATTATGAAAAAAGACTAGTAAAAAAATGTTTGAGCTGATCAAGAGAATGTCTGTATATGTATTTAGTTTATTTGCAAGACTGCTGTAGACTTATAGATAGGAACCAAGTACAGGATTAACATCTTGTGTTTATGCATTACTTTTCCAATGGGAACCTATCATGAGAAAAAGGAAATGATTCTTCTACCTGTTTTGAGGTACTCCAGGAAAAAAAGTTTCTTTTATGTCACTGGAAGGTAATTTAAATAAACATGATTTATCACATGATTTATTTAACATAATTTATCTAGGGTCAAACAGTATTTTTAAAAACTATTTACACAGCAAGTTAATAGCCCCCACAAATATTCTTTTTCTTTTTCTTTTTGGAGGGCAACTGGGATTAAGTGACTTGCCCAAGGTCACAGGGCCAGTTTTTGTGTGTGTGTGTTAAGTGTCTGAGTCCAGATCTGAATCCAGGCCCTCCTGACTCCAGGGCCGGTGCTCTATTCACTGCACCACCTAGCTGCCCCACAAATATTCTTTATAGAGCTTTTATATCTATTATATTGCTGAAAAGGAAAGAAATGGCAATGGTGGCAGTAAACTACTAGGTGATAATTGCCTTACTTACCGTAAAGAGTCTATGGTGATTAACAGGGCTAATTATTTCAGTGTGTTTTATTACATTCCTCAGCATGATAGTGTGGATAGAGGGCTAGACTTGGAATGAGGGAGGCCTGGGTTCAGATCCTTTTTGACCTCTAGAATTTAACATCTCTTGACCACCATCCTCTTTTGGACACTTTCTCCTTTCTGGCTTTTTCTGACCCTGCTTTGTCTTGGTTGTCCTACCTATCTTAGCACTCCTCAGACTCCTTTGCTGATCCCCGAGGCTTTGTCCTGTGTCCTCTTCTCTTTCAGTACTTCTCGGCTGCTTATCTCATCAGCTTCCATGGGTTGAGTACCACCTCTATGTAGATTATTTCCAGTTGTATATATCTTGCCCTGTTCTCTCTTCTGAGTTGCAGTCCTGTATCACCAACTACCTAATGCATAGCCTATATTAGATGTCTCACAGTGCTCTCAAACCCAACACAGCTAGAGCAAAACTCACTGTCTTTCTCCCCATCAGCTCCTCTCCCCTCCAGTTTCCCTATTACTGTTAAGGAGACCATCATCATCCCAGTCACCCAGGCTCAGAATTCCAGTGTTGTCCTCAATATCTCACTTGCACTCAGCCCACATAACACATTCCATCTCTTGCCAAGTTTTGTTGTTTCCATCTTGAAAACATCTCTCATCTATTTCCCCTTTTCCTCTCTACACTCGCACAGCTACCAGTCTTGTCCAGGCCCTCATCAACAAGCATTTATTAA
>NW_027187330.1:3029839-3119792 GCF_028583685.1 Petaurus breviceps papuanus
TATATACAACATAGATACAAAATAATCTTAAAGAGGCTGCCTCCTTTAGAAAGAGGGATGTAAGCAGAGTTCCTGGAGAGGAGGAAGGTATAAAAAGACTAGAAAGGTAGGAACAAGCCAAGTTATCAAGGGCTTCAAATGTGCAACAAGATTTTATATTTGATGCTGGAGGCTTAGGGAGCCACTGGAGTTGATTGAGTGTGATGTGTGTCACATGGCCAGACTTGTGTTTTAGGAAGATTAATTTGAAAGCTAAGTGGGAGAGAGACTTGAAGCAGGAGCCCAACCAGAAGCCTGGTGGAACAGTCTAGGCATGAGGTAAAAAAGGTCCTGTCCCAAGGTGCTGGCCGTGAACCAGGGGCCTTGGGTGTGTGTAAGTGGTGTAGAAGGTAAAATCAGCAGAACTTGGCAACAGATTGGATATGTGAGTGAGAAAGAAAGAGAAGAGTGTGACTGGAAAGGGTGGTAGGGCCCTTGTTGTCCCATACAGTCAGTGGGTTCTCTGGTCCATTTTGTGTTCAGGACGTCTGTTATTTGGATAAGGTTTTACATCTCTTGTACTGTTAATTTTCCTTCTAAGTCTTACCTCTGGCTCTTTACTTTCTCCTCCAGTTTGTTCCCCTAGAGCACTCATTTAATTTATAAACTGTTTTTTAAACTTTTGCTTCATTTCTTCTAGGAATTCCAGTTGATCTTGTGGCAAAGTTGGGTTTTTCTTTAAGACTTTGCTTTTAGATGTTGTGGGTTTATTCTCTTAGATATCTCACTCCATAACAGTTTTCTACCCTAGATTTTTCATTTGATTGGTTACTCATTCTTCCAGCCTTATTTCCTAGATTTGGGACTTTTTGTTAGGGCCAGGCTTTACAAACTTCTGGAGGGAGTTGTGGGGCCTTTTTGGTTTCTGCTTTGTTTTCTCTTTGATCCTGCTGTTGGTTTTTCCAGGTATTGAGCATTGTATTCTTCAAGGATCTTAGCAATGGCTCTGACCAGGGAACTGCAAATTTTCAGCATCCCCTAAATGATCTGATCTTCAGACAAGCCTGATTGAGGCTTTTCAGGCTCCCAACTCAGGATTGTGTCTGAGTGACACAACTACAGGTTTTTCCCTGGTTGGAGCTTCAGGAGAGACATTTGCTGGCCTCAGACCCTGTCAGTTAGCTGGAAGGCTCCACAAGTTCAGTTTGACAGGATTTCAGGCTTTTCTTTGGTCTGAGCTCCCTGCTTTGGTAATTCGGCTGCAGACCTCTGCCTGGGTCTCGGGGCTAAATTGCAGATCCTAATCTAGGGTCAGAATGACATGTTTTCAGGAAATTCTGCCTATTCCCTCTCCCTGCCTGGTATGCCATCCCAGTCCCTTGCCATGCTGAATCTGTGACCTTGCCCTCTTTCCCCTCATACAGAGCTATTGGGTCTAGCCATACTTAGTCTATATTAGATCTGGGACCCTGTTCCAGGGTCAGAGCACCATAGCTTCCTGCTCAGTTTGCTTCTGTTCCTGTTCCCTGCCTTGAGTGAACCCTGGGCTTTAGCCCTGGTTCTACAACCCTGTTCTGGAATCGCTGACACATCTGCTGGCTCTTTTCTGTTCTCCAAGCTAAATCCTTGGTCTCTGGAGGCTATTACATAGCCATAGGCTCCAGCCACGGCCTTGTGCTGTAAGGGCTCTTTCTTCCTGGCTGGACCTACTCTCCAGTGCTGAAAGTCATGCTGACTTTTGTTGAAAAGACTATGCCCTGTGGTTCCACCTTGAATTTCCCAGTTGTTACTCATTCTGGCGATCTTCCTCAGTCTTTGTTGGAGTGTTTGTGGCAGAGAGCTAGGTTGTACTGCTTCTTCCTGTTCTGGCATTTTTGCTTGTTTCCTACCCCATCCAGTTTTAAGTAACCCCCAGAAGAAAGTAACAGTTGTCTGCATTGGGATGAAAGGAACAGTAATTATGGTTTTTTTCTTTCAGAATAAAACATGGATTTTGAACATTGCTGTCAAAACTCTCCACTATTTGGTTATACCCTCATTTTCTCCCTTTGTTTTCCTCCCTTACACTATCTTCATGCAATCCATTCCAGCTGAAATATCTTCTTCTCATCTCTTGTAACTGCCTGTTTCTAAACTTTGACCCATCTTAATGGATTGCCTAGTCACACCTCAGAAGGGAAGAAAAGAAGAGGAGCCCTTTATCCCCACCTAGTTAAATTCCACTGACTGGTAGTGATAGAGGTGGAAGTAGGAAGTGGACTTGGGATAGTAATGGTTTTACCATTCCCTGTATATTCAGCCTCCCTTCTTTCCTCCTTTCCCTCCCTAACCTATCCCAGTTCTATTACTGTGCCATATACAAAAAATTTATAGAGGTCACAGTCCACATTTTATTTATAGACTTCTGCCTGCTTCTTTAGTCAGTGGGCTCCTATCCCCACCTCTGGGCCTTACTTCCCTTGTTTTTTGGCAAGTCATTTAACCTCTCTAAGCCTCAGGTTCCTCATCTATTAAATGAGTTGGTGAGACTAAATGACTTCTAAGATGCCTTTCAACTCTGAGTCTATGATCCTTTACCATATCTTCTCTATCAGTTAGATTACAGCTGAAAGTTCACTCCTTTTAGGAAGTTTTCTTGATTAGCCCTTTCTATTTTCCAACCTATGAATGTAATTAATAACCCGGTTCTATTTCAGTTCACTCATGTTGATCTTTTTTATCTTGTCCTTTTACAATGACAAGCCTTGGGTCTGTTTGGTAATATATAACTCCTAAGCACCTAGAGCATGATTTCATTCCTTGGTGACTCCCACTCTTCTCCCAATATGAATCTGTTATAGCCATGAGTAAGGTAAATTGTTGAAAAGTTGAGAGAACCATGGAAGAAAATGTGTTTTTAATGTTGTGAACAGGAAGTATAAAGTAGAACAAAGGAATTTTGAAGAAAAAGGAAATCAGGTGTAATTTGTGGACTCATAGATTATTTTAGAATATGCTTTTCTTGGTTGTGTGACTGATTAATTCTTTTACAGGTTGATTTCACCCTCACCCCCACAGTACCCCTGACAATTTGTATTTCTGTACTTAAGTTATTGACCTGAAGTTAGTAAACTACCACCCCAACCCTGACTAGGGGGAAAAAACACGTAATGTTGCTGTATATCTAGTACCTAATTAATGTGAATTAAGTAATTCTTTTTCTCCATGCAGATTGAGGTGGCATCATGCAGCCTGATATTGAGAGATGCAAACCTCGGGCCAGAAAGCCAGATATGGCCCTTTATGTACCCAAAGCTCGAAGAGGTTCAGTGCTTCCCATATCAAGTCATCAGGAAATGAGCTATAGTCATCTGAATGCTGTAGTAAAGCAAGGGCAAGAAGAAAGTCATCTGCCCTCAAAGAATGATGTCTTCAGAGTCAGTTCTGAACTTCAAAGACCTATTAGTAATCCTAGCAGACAAGAGCACAAGGCCAGGGATGGAAAGAGACCTAATTCAAAATCAAAAAAAGGCACAAACTTGAAAGAAAGAAACAGAGGAAAATTCCATACTCAAAAGGGAACCCCAGAGTCCAAAGAAATGCTCAACAAAAATCAACAAAAGATCCCAAGTCCTAGTAGTTTTTCCAAAGTACCTTCACAAATGCATTTTAAACCAAAGAAAGAAGAGAAATTTATGGATTCCCAAACCAGTAGTGTGACACAGTCTAGCACAGAAACCTGTGAGACTCAGGCTTCCAATAAACCATTCCAAAGCGTGAAATTATGTGATTCCAGAAAGGAAGAGCTAAGTGGGATGAGGTATCCAGAAGGAGACTTGAGAAACAGTGTTAGCACTGATTGTAAGGTAGTAGAAACAGTAGCTAGTTCTCAGCTTTCAGATGAGCCGCTAGGACGCAGTTCTCTTTTGAATCCTGACCATATACTGGCACCCACACAGATAAACTCACGTTCTGAAATTGTGCAAGAAGTTATCCATGTAACAGGTGGCATACCGAAGCCTACCACTGAAGGCATAAAGAACATTGCTGTCCAGGGGTGCCCAGAGTGTGTCATTGAGCAAGCATGCACAGACAATGAACCTAAGAATGTCAGGGACCTAACTGATCCAGTGTTCCTCAGCAGTGCAGCTGGCATCTGTGATAAGACAAATGTGGACAGCATATCTGGGGTTGGGGATCCTATCTCTGACCACGTGCACATAGTCAGTATATTAGAGAATGCCAGTGACATTGTGGATTCAACCTGCATGAGTGGAGAGTCTGAGAAGAGTGGTGACCCTGCTGATGAGTCGAGCGTGTGCTATGAACCTGCTAATTTAAGTGACTTTGCTGATGAGACATCTACAGGTAGTGAGCTGGAGGATGACAGTGACATCACTAAGCAGGCATGTATGAGCATTACAGATGGTATATTTGATGAGACATGTGTGGGCAGCACCTCAACAATTGTGGGTGGAATCACTGAACAGGCTTGTAGCAGCATAAACAGTTTGCTAGACTGTATGGCAGTAAGTACTTACATAACCCCTCTTCTAGTAGCTAACAGCTTAGAGTGTGGGAATGAAAACTCAGGCTTGACAGTTTGTACAGACGGTTACGCTGAAGCTGTTTCATCCAGTTATCAAGAGTCAATGGGAGGACTAACAAAGGCCTTGTCAGATTGTACCTCTTTAATACCTATAAAGAAGGAAGCATCCAGCAATCATGGTTCCTGTTTAGACTCTGAACTCTGCGTGTCAAATAGGACAGAATTGCTTTCCAGCAAGGCCTTGAACAGTGATCTGGATTGTACAGATGATATCACAGAGACTTTGAATAATCTAAGAACTAGTGAAGAGTTCAAAATAGGTGAGGAAGATGACTCTGGGCAAGTAGAATATACTGTTTCTTCAGACAGACAATTGGAATTGAAAGCTCCTAATCCTTCCTCCAGTGATGAAAGTGCCCCTACAGAGGAGAGCTGGGATTCTTTGTTTAACGATGATGGAGAATGCCTGGATCCACGACTTCTAGAAGAGGTATGTTTAGATGAAATCAGTGAATCTGGGGATGTCTGTGGGTCTGAGACTGCTCAAGTGTGGTATATACATCCATGCTAACACAAAGTGATATTTACAGAATTAAAATGACAAAGGTTCAAAAAATTTGTCTTCTAGGTCTTTTAAATAAAACCCATAGAATATAGCTTTGATACAGTTAGCTTTTACTGTGGGACTTGATGGAGAATGTTAAAGAATCAGGAATTCACTGGTAGACAGTGGCTGCCTATTTGGGAGAGACAGAGGAACTTTATTAGAGAGAACAACTCTATAAGGACAAAATAAATATCAGGTTGCCCCTGTTTAGCATCATGAATTTTCAGAGGGCATATCCCCACCCAGCACATTCCCATCTGTTATCTTAATTAGTTCTGTAGAAACATGATACTAGGTGAAACAGCATGGAGTTATAGAAGTTAGAACTGTAAAGAACCTTAGAGATTCTCGAGTCCTGGCTCTTCATTATACCAATGAGGAAACTAAGGCCCTGAGAAGTTGACTTTCCCAAGTTTAATATGTTTTAAGCAGTAGAGTGTGGATTTGAAACCAGGTCCTATCATTCCAAATCTGGGATCCTTTTGGATAATTAGCCCCATAGGAAATATATTATAAATGGGAAATACTTTATGAGGCATCCAGAATTCAGGCTATGAAAGCTTAAAATAATACTTATAGAGACCTCAGGATATATAATCTATATCCTGGTAATAAATGTTAAATAAAACAATGCGATTAGCATAATTAAAATTTTTAAAAACTTGAGGAAATTCATAAGAATGATCCTTCCAATGTATGACAGCAAACAGATTGATCTTTGGGAAGTTAATGCTGTTGAGCCTGAAGTGCTGGCTTGTATCATTGCTGACTATACAATTTTTATCCTGGGTGATCAGCTGAAGTATATTATACCCATGACCAATGTAGCATTGCAAATCTCTGCTATAATAATGTTCCTGCAAAGTAATATTGATTGGATGATGCTGTGAGGGGTATCCCTCTATTGATCTCTCTCCCCCCACAACAAATGTATAGTATTGTATTAGGCACTGTGCGTTGAGTTTATATTTATAAAACATAAAGAAGACACTTCAACTATCCTCTAAGAGTTTACTCTCTAAATTAAGGGAGACATACTACAAAAAAATCATGGGATTAATGCTTGTACATTGTATATATAATATACAACTGAATAATGAAGTGACACTGCTTTGGGTGCTTAGTGTAAGTTATCACCTCTTACAGCTGGTTAGGAATTGCTTCATATAGAGGATAGCATTTTAAACTTAACTTAGAAGAATGTAGAGGGAAATTAGGTGACTAGGAAAAGGTTGTCCAGGAGAGAACTAGCTTCAGAAGAAGCTTTAAATTTTAAAAGAGCTGCTTGACTTGGGTGGAGAACAAACAGGCATAAGGTGGTAATAAAGTCATTTGGTTCACTTCTTAGCTAACATATCAATTCAGTTCAACTCAAAAACATTTACTAAGTGCCTGTTATGTGCAGAGAACTGTGCTAAGTACTGAGAGAGATAATAATTTAGATAAGACATAGTCTCTGGCCTAGTAGGGGGATGTGTATTGTACATCATGAGTACATGAGCAAAATACAGTGTGAGGTACAAAGGGGAAAAAGACCTCACTAGCTGTGGTTTGGAAGAATCAAGGAAGGCTTCCTATGGGATATAGCATTTCGTTTTGACTTTAAAGAATGGGTAGTGATTCAGCAGGTAGAGGCAGGGGGGACAAGGTAAAGTATTCCAGGAATAGGCATCAGTGTACCTTAACAAAGGTACAAAGGACAGCAAAACAGTCTAGTGTTGCAGGAACATAGCATGCTTGTAGAGACTATTGTAAAGAGGTTGGCAAGACAGCATAATGCTGACTTTTGGAGGATCTTAAATGCAAGGATAAAGAGTTTGAATTCTACCTGGTAGGCAGTAGGAGGCAACCATTGAAGAGTTTTTGGTCAGACTTCACCTGAACAGGTTTCTCCAGAAGGGAGATTAGTTGGCAGCAGTGTGAACAATGGATTGGCATGGAGAGAATGGTGGTAGGAAGACTTATTAAGGCTGGTATAATAGAACATGTAAGGATAAGGCCTATGATAGGATAATGGCAATGGAAAAGAGGGGTAGATCTCTATCCCCTACCCCCTGGCTCAATGTGTTAGACACCAGAGGGTGATGGTAATATAGAATTTTATATAGAACTCTTAAGCGTTGATTCTCTAGATTAAATAACATCATATAAAAATCAAAGGATAAATGCTTGTACATTGTATATAGAGCATACAACTGAAATATGAAGTGCCGCTGAGTTAGGTGCTTAGTGTAAAATATCACCCTTACAGCTGGTTAGGAAATGCTTCAAGTAGAAGATAGCATTTTAAACTTAACTTAGAATGAAAATAGATTATGGAAGTCAAATTAACAGAAACTAACTGTATATGAGAGCCTGGGGTACCACTGATAAAAGTCAAGTCAGAAAAATGAGCAGGTTTTGAGAGGAAGATAGTAAGTTCAGTTTAGGGTATATAGTTTAAGATGCTGGTGGAACTTCCAAGGAGAGAGGAAGAGCTCTCCTTTTTTTCCACAGCTGGACAGGTACATTTGGCACCTAGGGAAGAAGTCAGCAATAGAGTTTTGGGAGTCTTCTCCCATGTACATGACAGTCGAAGCCATGGGGTTGCCAAGAAAGACATATGGAGAAAAAAGGCCAAGGACAAAACAGGAAGCAACACTTAGCTAGAAGAGGAAGTACCAGAACAGAAGAGAGAAGGAGCAGCTAAACAGGTGGAAGGAGAACCAAGAGTATCCAGTGTCTTGGAAGACACAGAAGGGGAGAATATCCAGAAAGAGGGTTGAACAGCACTGTTAAATGCTGCAGAAAAGTCACTGACAATGAGAACTGAAATATTTATGCATCCAAATGAGTATTGTTCTCTTCAAGGTAACCATCATAGAAAACTATACAGTTATTCTAATGGTGTTGTCATTGTTGAAAACATTTTTGGAATTCCTCTTCTAGAAAAGGTCATAACCTTTTGCATTGCCTCACATACAGGAAATCTTCATCTCTTGAGAGTGGATTTGATTTTTGCTAACAGCTAAATGACATTCCGTGCCAATTGTGAATAAGGAGAATGATCAATTTGGGTCATGTTGCTTTTTGTTTTGTTATACTTTTTTAAAAAACTGTAATTTTGAAAGAATGTTACAGATTTTGTGTCTGTGCATGTGACTCAGAAGTTGATTCTAAAGGCCAATAACTTGGTAACCATACCTATGAATTTGAAGTCTTAGACCTCTAATGGCCTGACTTCATGTAGGGTGTGGAAACAGGTGGTAAGCTTGTCACCTGCTATCTAATCCCAGGTCATAGATCCAAGGTGGATTATGAAAGGGACCTGCAGCCAGGGGGGTGACTGTTCCAGAGTAAGGAGAAATCACAGGCCCTAGTTTGTGTACTAATAAAGGAAGAAGTTCAGAAGCAAGCAGCAGCTATGTGACTCAAACCCACAGGAGCAGAATGGAATCTCAGTTCTAGCCTCTAGCCCAATCTGAAGCCTGGACAGAAATCTCAGACTCAAGGGGAGCCTAACCATCTGTCACTCCAAACCAGCTAGCTTATACTGATTGAATCTAACCACAGCTTACTGTTGCTCTGACCCAAACCCAGGTCAGGAACTTGTAGAGCTTAGATCAGGGTGAGCAGTGATCAAACTATGCCCTGAATCAGATCACTTTGTTTATATTAAAAGCTGTCCCTTGAAAGCCTGAAATAACAACAGTCATCATCTCAAGAAAAGAGCAGGATCTAACTAGACCTTCCCTTGAGAAGTCTTCAGAGCCTAATCCTCAAACCAATCTCAGAGTCAAGAAATGGGCTGGAACAATGAGCAAACAAGAAATAATTCTACATCATCAAAGGCTGTTAGGTTGATAGTAGAGCTCAAGACACAAATCCAGAAAAAGAGACTCCAAAACATCTACAAGCAAAAACCTTAAAGAAAAATACAGTTGAATTTGTGCCCCAAATCAACTAGAAGTCTTAAAAGAGATAAGCAATGATTTTAAAATGTTTTTATCAGTGAGAGGGCTAGATGAAAAAATTGGAAAAGAAATGAGCTATGGAAAGAAGAATTAATCTTAAAGATTATAATATTGGTCCTTATAGTGAGATCAACATTATCCGTGTCCTTTTGTTATTATTGATAAAGGAGATTTCATATTCTTTCTTAAAAGGTCTCAATTCTGTGTCTAAGCTTGTCAGCAAAGAATTGCCTCTTGGCGTACTTAGTTTCTCTAGCTATTTTACTATGCTGAAGATGAGGTCACAAATATTTCTGAAGGAGACCTCAATGGGAAGTATGCCCCCATCCCATTAACTAGTGAGTTCTGACATCTGCTGAATTGAATATACATTTCATTGAAATGAGTAGATTTTTAGTTACTTTATTACTCCTTTCCGTGGGTCTTTTGGTTAAAGAAGCATTGCTAGTGTTTATTGAAATAGTCAGTGACATTCAGTGCTTGCTATCTGCCAGGCTCTGTGCTTAGTGATGGGGATGCAAAGAGTGACAAAAGAGTCCTGTTTCTGAAGAAGCTTCCAGTCAGTTGAGGGAGACAACATGCAAAAAACTATATACAAACAGTGTATACAGGGTGTCCCAAAAGTCCTGGTACTTTTAAAACTTAAAACTGCACTACAACTTTTAGGACACCCTGTATACAGGATAAATTGGAGCTATTCAAAAGAGGGAAGGCACTTGCATTAATTCATAGCATTGACTTTGGGGTGTTTATAGCAGATTCACACATTTAAGGAACATGTTTTGGTTTGTTTTTTAAGGGGTAGGCAGTCAGAAATATTAAGTAAAGCTTTCTCAGATGATGCTGTGAGTTGTAGAAATCTTTGAAAGCCAGAAGAGAAGGAGGAGCAATAGTGACAACAGTGATAACAGTTAACACTTAGATAGTTACAGGTTTACAGTTATAGTCTCTCGCTCAATCCTCTCAACAACCCTGGAACATGAAATGGAGACTGAAGAACATTGAGGGATTCTCCCAGGGTCACACAATAAGTGTCTACTGGCAAGAGAACATTGAGGGGAAAAAAAGCATTACCTAAATTACCTATGAACATCACCTACAGTCCACCTAACGTATCCTGTTCTGTCTTGCCTTGTAACTCTACAAGTTATCCTCATTCTCTTGACCCCACAGGATTAGAGGCTAATACATTAAATCCTAATGTAGGCATTTCCCAAAATATGCAAACCCACTTAACTGAATTCTGCATTTGTAGAATTCTTAAATTGAGATACAGAAAAAGCACTTCATTTGAATGATTTCCCAATTTAGTGAGTTAACTAATAACTTAAATCTTTTTCTCTCATTGCTTTCCTCATCATCCTCTTCCATAGTTTGTGGGTCACAATCTTCATGGTCTTATTGTTATCCTATCCTTCTACTTCCATGGGCCACCATTGTGCCATTCTTTTTTTTTTTTTTTTTGCCTTTTTGGAGGGCAGTTGGGGTTAAGTAACTTGCCCAACGTTACACAGCTAGTTTTTTTTTGCATGGGTGTTAAGTGTCTGAGGCCAGAACTGAATTCAGGTCCTCCTGACTCCGGGGCCGACACTTTACTCACTGCGCCACCTAGCTGCCCCTCATTGTGCCATTCTTGCTGCTGCTACCAATGCCACTTTCGGAAGGTTTACTGAGAGCCAAGGAATAGGGATTTTAAGAGGTTGGGAACTTCTTGGGCTCAGAGGGAGTTGTTGGAGTCTGTGTGTTGAGTCCTTCAGTTTTTGCAGTAGTAAGTAGCAGGAGGGAAACAGGTATAGGCATTAGGGCCTGAAATTACAAGAACTGCAGCCTCTGAAATGTGACTCTCATTTAAAAAATTTTTTAAATCTTTGGAAAAGAATCTCACTAAAAAGCTATCCCCCAGAAAACAACCCTTCTATTTTAAAAAAGTTTTTATTGACGTGTTTTGTTTTCGTATTAAAACATTTCCAGATTACTGCCACTCTACAATAGCTCTCTTGTGACAAAGTAAAACAGTTCAGCAAAACTAACCATGCAGTGACTCCACTGAAGGTGCAAGCAGCATCCGTATCTGTTGTGGCCCTCCGTCTCTTTGTGTTCTTAAAATGAGCAGAAAGATATTTTCTTTCTCATCCCACTGAAAAAAGAGAAAAGGAAAAGCTAATTCCTTGGAACAAATATGGATAGTCTAGCAAAACAGGTTTCCTCGGTGGCTGTATACAGAAATATATCTTCCTCATTTTGTATCTTAAACCCATCTGCTCTTGGTCAGGGGGTAGATAATGTGTCTTATCATCAGGACTCTATAATCATTGATGATCATTGTATTGATCCATTGTATTGATTGATTGGTTCTCATAGCTTGTCTTTGCAGTGTTGTTATAGTAGGAATTGTTCTGCTTCTGCTCAATTCATTCTTTATCAATTTATAAAAGTTTTCAAAATTCTTCTTTCTTCATATGGCTATTATAATATAAACTGTTCTTCTAGTTCTGCATATTTAACTTTGCATCAGTTCATGCAGATCTTGCTGTGTGTCTTTGAAGTCATCTCTTTCCTCGTTTCTGGCAGCATAATAGTATTCCATTGAATTTATATACCACAAATTACTCAATCCTCAATTGATGGGTATCCCTTTTGTTTCCAGTGCTTTGCCATGACAAAAAGAGCTGCTCTCTCACTCACTCTCTCTCTCTGTATATATGTGTGTGTGTGTGTGTGTGTGTGTGTGTATATATATATATATATATATATAACCTTAATAACTTTTTGTATATAATTCCTAGTTGCTTTCCAGAATGGTTTTCACAGGTCCACCAATAGTTCTTCAGTACCTTTTTTTCCCCCACAGCCCTTCCAATATTTACCATAAAAGTAAGATTAAATGGGACACAATTAATCAGAGGGAAAATCTGTGCAGAAAGTTTTTCTGATATAGGTCTCATTTCCAAGATACGTAAGGTTCAAATTTGTAACAGGAGCCAGTCTTCAGTTGACAAATGGATAAGGCTTATTAACAGGCAGTTCTCAAAGAAAGAAGCCTATATATAGGCTATCCATAGCTGTTTAAAAAAAAAAATGCCTTAAATGCTTAAAATTGCTACTTATTGGAGAAATGCAGATTAAAGCAATTCTGAGATTTTCACCTCAAATCTATCAGATTGGCAAAGATGACAAAAAAAAGGAAAATGATTCTTCTGTTTGAGAAGGGATATCTAGATTTCTGAACATCTCATTACCAAAGTTATAGATGTCGCAGAAATGGAACAAGAAATAATTGCTTAAGGCTTTCCCTTTTTTAACCTCCTTGTGGGTGTTGTATTTTTTAAGCATTCATATTAATTTTGGCCTGGATTAGACACTTTGCTCTATTTAATAAGACCATTCTGCTCAAACATTTCATAGTTCAGGCTTTTTCTCAGCCTCTAGTCACGCAAGATTTTTTTTATCTGTTCTAGCCCATCTTAACACATCTCTAATTCATTTTTGTTGTAAAATTGTCTGAATTAACATTTTTTATTGACTGCCTTAGTGGGGATTTATAGACTTTCACCTTGCAGCCATGGTATATTCTGATGCAGTCACTTGGGGCATAGGGAAAGGAGTCTGATTGAATTATATTCGCTGTTTAAGGCACTGTAGTCCAATCCATTAGAGTAGGATGATTATATCTCCAGGTCATCCATAGATAAGGAACATTAGGGAGATTTGTTAGATTAACATTAACAAATTGCTCTCTTGTTTTTATGAGGTGACCTCTTCAAAATAAAAATACTCTTCCAAAGCTTCCATGATGGTTCTTGCCTAATAATTTTTTTGTGAAAAAGAACAGAAGTCTTTTTACCCAGCATATTTGCTTCCATTTTAAATAAAGAAATTAGACAGTTCACATCACTGAACTGGCGTAGTAGAAAGAGCATTGTACTAGGAATCAAAATGTATGTTGTAAGTCTTGACTTTGCCACCAATTAGCTAAGTGACTTTGAACAAAACTGCTTGTCTGTGCTTCAGTTTCTTCATTGGTAATATGGACTGGCTTATCTCTGTAACATCCCTTCTAACACTGTGTTTCTAGATTCCTATTACAAAAACCTCCCATTCAGGCATTCCAAAATGACATTTTTTATATTTCTGGTTTGGCTTACTGTGGAAGGTAGTTGAGGGTCAAGATTAACAGGAAAGAGAAGTTTGCGGAAAATTTATTGAGAAAACAGTTGATTCAGTTGAGCATAGCATTTTGGTGGTGTGTTGGTCATCGTCCATGCTTCTGGTCTGTAGGTCCCAAGCCTCAGGGCCCAGGTGATAACTCCTCATGGTCCATACTCATGCTTGCTAATCCAAACTCTGTACTGAAGCAGTGACCATTCATTTTTACTAAATGTGGTAGAATATAGAGTTCAGGGCTGATTTCCCCTGTGAAGAAATTGAGGTTGATAATGTGAGGCTAAAATGCTGATTTTAATGGAATTTGTTCTTTGGCAGACTAGAGAGGAACGATGATAAAATCAGATTTAAACAAAAAAGAACTAAAATATTTCTACCAATTTAAAGATTCCCTAGAGTTACTAAAATCCTCTAAGATTGTAAATGCCCCCTACAGAGGGTTGTACCTCTGTATTCTTTAATATGAATTTCTTTAGTCAGAAATAGAAATAGAAGGCCAGGGGTATTTTGGTTTGGCAAAGCAGTCCTGTGTAGCCCACATTTGAAGTTTTGTAGTCTGTTTTGGATACCACATTTTATTTTGATTTTGTTTTGTTCCTTTTTTTTTTTCATTTTGAACATTCCTTTTTTAAAATTTATTAATTTATTTTTAGTTTTCAACATTCATTTCCACAAGATTTTGAGTTACAAATTTTTCTCCCCATCTTTCCCCTACCCCCACCCCAAAATAGCAAGCCTACTGAATACACCTTCTCCCAGTCTGTTCTCTCTTATATTCTACCCCATATCCCCCCCACCCCAAATTTCTAGTAGGGCAAGATGGATTCTAAAACCCAGTGCCTGTGTATCTTATTTCCCAGTTGCCTGCAAAAAATCAATTTTTTTTAAACATTTGTTTTTAACACTTTGATTTCCAGATTCTTCCCCTTCTTCCCTCTTCACCCACCCTCTCTGGGAAGATAAGCAATTCAATATAGGTTATACATGTGTACATTTCCATAGTAGTTATATTGTGAAAGACTAACTATATTTCCCTCCATCCTATCCTGCCCCTCACTTGTTCTGTTTTCTCCTTTGACCCTATCCCTTCTCAAAAATGTTTGCTTCTAACTGCCCTCTCCCCCGGTCTGTCCTTCCTTCTATCATCCCTCTTCTTATCTCCTTCTCCCCTATTTTCCTATAGGGTAAGATACCCAACTGAGTGTGTATGTTATTCCCTCCTTAAGCCAAATTCAATGAGAGTAAGGTTGTCCCATTCCCTTTCACCTTCCTGTTCTTCCCCTCCATTGTAACAGTTTTCTCTTGCCTCTTTTATATGAGATAATTTACCCTAGTCTATCTCTCCCTTTCTCCTTCTCCCAATAAATTCCTCTCTCTCCTCTTAATTTTATTTTTTAGATATCATCCCTTCATATTCAACTCATCCTGTGCCCTCTATGTGTACATATACATACATGTGTATGTATATGTATACATATATATATTTATTTCCACATATATTCCCTTCAACTATCCTCATACTGAGAAAAGTCATATGAGTTACAATTATCGTTTTTCCTTGTAGGAATGTAAATAGTTTAACTTTAATAAGTTCCTTATGATTTCTTTTTCCTGTTTACCTTCTCATGCTTCTTTTGCTTCTTGTAGTTGAAAGTCAAATATTCTGTTTAGCTCTGGTTTTTTCATCAAGAATGCTTAAAAATCCTGTTTCATTGAATGACAATATTTTCCCCTGAAACATTGTGAACATTCCTTTTAAAATTTTTTTTGAATTCCAAATTCTACCCTTCTGTTCATGCCCCACACAGTGAGAAGGCAAGTAATATGAAATCAGTTGTACACATGAAGTCATACAAAACATATTTCCATATTAGTCATGTTGAAAAAAGAAAAAAACCAGGAAAAAGCAAGAATCATAAAGAAAGTGAAAAATCTCCTTCAATTTGCATTTGTTGTTAAGCCTCTCTGTACTTAGCTAGGATAATCCTCAGAAATAAGGCACAGTCTATCTTCAGGTTCGTATGTAAAATCTTTCTGGTGTAGTACAACCTACCAGAGATCCCATTCATTGTATTAGTCTTCGAGAACTCAGGGTTGCTTTCATCCCACAATGAGTCATTAGAGAAGGACTTTGTGGATGAAACAGACATGCACTTATCAGCCATAAACTAATTTTATGTATTTGAAGATAGACTTGTAGGAAAGGGCTTCATTTTTGCTAATGGAGAAAGCTTCAGTTCTCTAAAGGGAGATTAGCATTTTCCTAAATCCTTTGAAATTGTTGGGGATTATTGTATTGATCAGAGTAGCTAAATCTTTCACATTTGATCATCATTACAATATTCCTATTACTGTGTGCAATGTTAATGTCTTGGTTCTGCTCACTTCACTTTGTTTCAATTTATATAAATCTTGCAAGGTTTTTCTGAAACCATCCTGCTCATCATTTCTTTTTTAAAGTTTTTTATTTATTTTGAACATTTAAAAAAAAATTTTGAGTTCCAAATTCTCTATATAAAATATTCTCCTGGTTCTTCTCACTTCATTTTGCATCAATTCATATAGGTCTTCCCAGGTTTTTCTGAAACCATCCTCCTTGTCATTTCTTATTGAACAAAAGTATTCCATCACAATCATATACCTCATCTTGCTCAGGCATTCCCCAATTAATGGGCATCCCTTTAATTTCCAATTCTACCACAAAAAAAAAAAGCTATAAATATTTTTTGTATATATAAGTCCTTTTCCTTTTCCTTTTATCTCTTTGGGATATAGACCTAGTAGTGGTATTGCTGTGTCATAGAGTATGCAAATTTTTTAGTCCTTTGGGCATAATAGTTGCAATTCATTTTCTAGAATGGTTGAGCCAGTTAACAACTCTACTACCAGTTCATGTGTCATCTTCCCACATAGGAACACAAAAAGTTTAACCTTATTGAATCTCTGGTGATTTTGCTTTCATGTTTACCTCCTTATGCTGCTTTTGAGTATTTTGTTTGAGTGCCACATTTTTAAATTCAGCTCTGGTCTTTATATCAGGAATGCTTGGAAGCCAACTATTTCATTAAATATCCACTTTTTTTCCCCCTGAAGGTTTATACTCAGTTTTTGCTGGGTGGGCTACTCTTTGCTGTGATCCTAGCTCCTTTGCCTTCTATGCTATCATAGTACAAGCCCTCCACTCTTTTAATGTGGAAGCCAGATCTTGTATGATCCTGACTGTGGCTCCACAACATTTGAATAGTTCCTTTCTGGCTACTTGCAATATTGCCTCCTTGACCTGGGAGATGAGGAATTTGAATATAATATTCCTGGGAATTTTCATTTTAGGATCTCTTTCAGGAGGTGATCAGTGGATTCTTTTAATTTATCTTTTATCCTCTGAATCTAAGATGGCAAGGCAGTTTTCCTTGACAATTTCTTGAAAGATGATGTTTAAGCTCTTTGATCATGGCTTTCACCTAGTCAAGTAATTCTTAAATTTTCTTCTCTTAATCCATTTTCCAAGTGTAGCGTCAAGCACCCCAGCGTCCCCAGGGTCACTGCCACCACAGGTTCTTAGATCTGTTTTGTTAAAGGAAAGCAACTCAAAATTGGTTAACAAGCTTACTTTAATCAGTCAAACATGTATTGTTTACCTTGTTCAGGGGAAAAAGGCCAGCACCCCGAACTTCACAATATACAGACAATTATCAGACAGAGAAACAGATCAAATAAACAGATTCCAAACTGTCCAACCATTACATCCATACCAAATCAACATCTGGGTTTCAACATCTGGGTTTTCAAAGCTGAGGGGGGGCTCTCAACAATGGTTTCCCAGAGTTTCATCAAATCACAGAACACTTCTCAAAGTGAGCCCCAAAACAAAGCTACACATCAGGGCTTATATAGCCTTCTCCTGGCTCAGAGAATGTAACAACCTTATTGACCCACTGGCCAATCAAAAAATATCTACTGAAAAACAAGCCTCCCACCCCAGGCTCCAGGTGCATTTTAGCCTAGGGGCAGGGAAAAATCTTTAAAATTTACATTCCCATTACACCAAGTGAGTTGTTTTTCCTGTGAGATAATTACAATTTTTTCATTCTTTTGATTTTGTTTGATTATATCTTGATATTTCATAGTTACTCACTTTCACTTGGACAATTCTAATTTTTAAGGAATTATTTTCTTCACTGAGCTTTTGTACCTTTTTTCCTACTTTTCTATTTTACTTTTTAAGGAGTTCTTTTGTTTAGTGAATGTTTGTACCTCCTTTTCCATTAAGCCAATTTTGCTTTTTAAGGAGTTTTTTTCTTTGGTGAATTTTTGTGCCTCTTTTTCCCTTTGGCCAATGCTGTTTTTTAAGGTATTATTGTCTTCAGTGGGTTTTATTTTTCATTCTTCCTTTACCAAAGTTGTTAATTGTCTTTTCATAATTTTCTTGCATCACTTTTATTTCTTTTTTCAATTTTTCTTCTTATCACTTTGTTTAACTTTTGTAGGAATTCTTGTTGGCCTTGTATCCAATTTGCAGGGTTTTTTTTTCCTTTGAGGTTTTGCTTGTAGCTTTTTCACATTGTCTTCTTCTGAGTTTTGTGGTTTTCTCCACTACCATAATAGCTTTTTATGGTCAAATTCTTTTTGTCATTGTTGTTTGCTCATTTCCTCAGCTTATTTGTTGACTGACCTTTATGTTAAAGTTGAGCTCTGCTTACCTGGGAGTGGGGAGGCATTGTCCCAAGGCTTCAGGCTTTGTTGTGCTATTTTCAGCTAGTTCTGGGGATCTGGAAGTTTTTGGTGCTTCCAAGGTGGTATGACATGGGGAGAAATGTGGGAGAAGTATGATCACTGTTCTCCTGGTCTGTGCTCTGGTCTTTACCTAGCAAGTGCCCCTGCACCCCTGCAGCCACAAGTGCTCCTCTCTGCCTTGGAACTGTGACCCAGAACTGCATGTGGGCAACAGAGTTGTCAATAGCTCCAGGTCCTGCACCCAGGGCCAGCAAAGGATCCCCTGTAATGTCTTTCTGACCAGTTGTCTGACTCCCTTATCATCCTTGGGCTGAGAGCTCCCAAAGTTGCTGCTGCCACTGCTGTCTTGGCTACCTCCAACACTCATTGCTGGTGCTCCTGCCCTGCTCCTGGGCCTGCAGCCACCCCAGTGTTACAGACCTCTTCTATGGACCTGCTGAGTTGTCTTAGGCTAGAAGAACATTTCACCCCATCCTTAGTTGGCTCTGCCACTCCAGAATTTAATTTGATTTGAGGCATTGTTTTAAAGTTGTTTGGTGGGGAATATTAGGAGAGTTCAGATGGGTTGCCACCTCTGCTCCACCACAATGGATAGCATATTTTTGGAAGAATATTGACAAACTAGGAAGCATTTCAAGGATGATAGCCAGAATGGTAAGAGATTAAGGGATTTTTAACTGGTAGAAGAGAAGGTTTAATGGAAAGAGCAGTGATTGGAGTCAGGACCAGAATTCAGAATCCCATCCCTGATGCTTCTTCCCTGTATCACATCAGGCAAGTCTCTTAACCTCCTTGAGACTGTATCCTTGTCTGTAAATGAAGGGGTTGGACTCCATAATTTCTAGTCTCTTCCAGCTAGGCTAATCTTACTTCCTTTATTGATAGGATTATTAAAATAGTACAACAGAGGTATACTATATCTGAAATATACTAAACTAAAATAAATTATTTAAAATATTTGAAATATTTTTTATTCTGGACTTAAACACCAAAAGGGAGCATTTCCATACACATAGCAGAACACACAAAAAAAGGGTTCTATATGAAACTGAATCCCCAATTTATAATTTGCTTTATTTTTAAAGTATATAATAAATTCTATATATTACTTTAAAGACTATCCTGTTTATTAGTGTTTCCTTCCAAACTTCCTTCTATTATTTTGTGTGCATTTTTAAAGTCAAAGCTACTTCTTTTACATCATGTATCATGAATTTAGACCCCAAAATTGTTACTGTCAGAGTTTTGGTTTCTCTATTTTAAGAATTTTTTTTGAGTTTTTCCTTTTTTAATGTATTAGTACTGCTTTTCCCCATGACTCACAGTAACCAAGGCAACTTGAGCTTATGGGCGGAAGAAGAGGAAAAGTAGTGCCAATAATTTTTGAAAATCAAAAAACATCTTGTAAAGTAGTTTTTCTCAAACACAGCACAAATCAGATTCTTGATAAGGCATGAGTTTGGGGAAAGAAACTGGCCTCCCCATGAAGTACACACAGTCGTTGAATTCAGAGTACACATTCAGTCTTCAAGAAGGTTAGTAGAGTTGGAGAGATAAGATAGAGAGATAGATGTTGCTTAAAACTACACAAATGATCATACAGATTTGGAGGATGTCTAAGAATTCTGAAAGATGTAGGGGGAAAAAAAAGTGTTTGTTTTTTTTTTAATTAAGCAATCGGGGTTAAGTAACTTGCTCAAGGTTACACGGCCAGTTATTTCTGGCTGTGGTGCTGAGTGTCTGAGCCCAGGATTTGATCTCCAGGTCATCCCAACACTGGAGCCGGTGCTCTTACTCGCTGAGCCACCTGGCCACCCCAAAAGAAGTGTTTTTTTTTTTAATGTTATTGGTAATATGGCAATTAGAATTAATCAGGAGGGCTTAGTAGCAAGTTTAAGCCAACAGAAAAATAAAAACTAACTGAAGAAAAGTATAGCTAAGAATAGAATTAAGACTAGACTGACTCTTGATCTGTTCCTAACTGTCCCCTAGGTATCCAAATATTTAGCAGATTATTCTTTTCCTTTTTTTTTAGCACTTCTCTGACAAGAGAGGAGAGGCAAACATATTTCTTTTAAAAAATAAATTTGATATTTCTGTTTTCAAATCATCTACGTAAGTTCTAAGTTTCTCCCCCTCTCATAGAACCATCTCTTATAACAGACATTTTTTTTTTGTGATTAATAATCCAGTTTATTACAAAATTGAAATGACCATTCCCTGCAAACAACACTGAACGAAATGGGCAGTGAGTCAATAGAAATGGAGCTTCTTAACAGTCCTCTTACAATATGCTTCCCCCAAAATGTTAACACTGCTAAATATAGTTTTTAAAAACTACATGTAATGGCGTAGAAGCAGGCTGAATCATCATTTTATTCAGACCACACAGGTGAAAATTAGACACAGGAGGAGCATGTTAATTAGTCAAAATCATGTTAGAGTCTTGAAAATTCTTGCAGAGTTCCGACATGGAAACTGTACACAGGCAGTTTCTAAATCTCTTTAGTCTTAAGTTTAATAATTCAAAATATAAATGTAAGAGGAAGTAATATACACATGTGGAAGCCATTTTCAAAGCTACTAAGAAGAGTTCTCCTTTGGGGTATTAATCCTGTTTCACTTCTCCCTTTACATGTCTCTTCATTCTAGAATAGGAACTGATAGAATCATCCATCACAAAATCATAGAGCACCCTTATCCAGGAGTTGTACTGCGGCAAGTTGTCATAATATTCTGCTGCTGTTTTTTCACCAATGGAAGGTTCTTTCCAGGAATGTTGGGAAAGTCAAGATGTTCATTATGATAACCTACATTGAAGGTTATTAAATTAAGAGGTCCATAATAAGAAAAGGTTTCATGTCCTTTTAGAAACATGTAATGCTCAGCTATGAAATGTCGAGAAATTAGGTGCAAACCTAGGCCAAGTACTGAACCTGCAAACACCTACACAAGAGATTTGATCCCAAAAAAATAGTAAGTAAAAATGTCAAAACTCAACTGAGTCAACAAATTGATAATTTCTAAATAAGTAATTGGCTTGGGGTTGATGCACATCGGTCGAAGAGCATAAATGAGTGGCTGAAGAGTAACCCATATAAATTTTCTAAAACGGGTACAGAAAAGCCAGCCCTCAGAACTGGTGGGAATATCCACATCAATGCCATCCCCTGCTAGGTAGCAATGATGATCCATGTGGGTGGTACCTCTTGAAGGAAATAAAGTATGGAACGCAGAAAGGAAGATTGCGAATATGCCATAATACCAGCTCCAAAGAGCCTTGTAGTTGCCAAATGCCAGGTTATGAGAGACCTCATGAATAGCCAAGGACATTGAATGACTAATGCAGCTGCCAAAGGTGTAAGCCCAGAACATAACCCATTTCTAGTCCAAGTCTTTTACTAAGTAAAATGCAACCAACTGTGCAAGAACCATCAAAATCACAATCCAGATCAAGTTGTAATCCGGTCTCATCAAAGATTTTATTTCTGGATACTTGGCCCAGATCTGTGTAGACCCAGACCCCGGCTGCCAGTGGGCCAGAGACTGACACAGCACCTTCATTGAGCCGACAGAGCTGGAGGCAGAGGATAAGGCCAGACATTTTTTAAAGTTCAGCAAAACCACCTGAGTGAAATGAGGAGAGAGAGGCAGATGTATTTCAGTCAGTTAAGCAGTCCTGTGCCGATCTCACCCATCCTTAAAAAAAAACTGTTCACTTGATCCTTCCATCCCCTCAGGCTATCGTCTTGGATCTCCCTGGCTTTCACAACTAAATGCTATGAGCTGGGCGGCTAGGTGGCACAGTGAATAGAGCACCGACTGTGGAGTTAGGAGGACCCAAGTTTAAATCCAGCCTCAGACACTTAACACAAAAACTAGCCATGTGACCTTGGGCAAGTCATTTAACTCCAATTGCCCTATCCTCCCCCCTCCAAGAAGCAAAAAACACCAACAAATCCTATTCATAGCATGGGTTAAATAGCATGCAACTTGTTCTCATTTGATGGAGAAACTGAAACAGCCTGAAGCTGATGCCCATAGTGGCGGTTAGGAGGAAGGAGCTCACTCTAGCCATTTGGTAGCTTCTTATTTGAATTGATCTTGCTAACTACTGGATGCTAAGAGTACTGTTGTTTCTGTTTATGCTCTCAAATTTGGCACCCTAGCTCTGATCAGGGGTATATATCACATGAGCTGAGACAGCCATACCAACTCTATTTGTACCAATGAGTTGGGTCTCCAGAGCGTTGCTACTTGGTCCATTTGGGGGCATCTCCAAGGGATGAAGGGTTGTCTTTGCTAGGGTTATAGTATTTCACAAGTCCCCACCAGTGTACTTCCCAGTGATTGTCAATTGATAATCACTATCAGCCAGATCAATTAGCTTTTAGAAAAAAGATATTTACTTAAGTGGTATAATTGGGACAAACATGCCAAAAGTCTGTGGCATGCTACTACTAATACATGCAGAGGCCAAGGAAAAGTGGCTTCCAGCTTAGAGAGCACATGTGGCAAAGGGTAACTCATACCTCCTGGAAGTTCTTTTGCTGGAGTCCTGATGATGTTTCCCTTGGGCCTGTCCTGGTAAATGTTTGGGGGGGCGGGGAATGTTGCTGTGACCCACTCGTTAGTTTAATCCGTATTATTTACATTTTCTCCATTACTTTCTTAAGTTTATACAATCAACAAAACAATGTCAAACTTTGATTTGTAGCATTTGGGATTTCCAAAGTATAAATGCTTACAGTGAAAATTTGACATGAGGAACAAACGAAACAATATTTATAAAGCACTTAGCACTGTTGGTGGTTTAATAAATACTTATTCCTTTCTCACTCACAATATCTAATCAGTTACTGAATCTTAGAAATTCTTAAACATCTCTTAAATCTGTCTGACTTCCAACAGAGCAGTGTCTCACACATAGTAGGTACTTAATTAATGCTTCCTGACTTTAGTTCCCTCATAGTAAGCAACACTAGTTCAAGCCAGTAGCACCTATTATCTGGACTGTTGCAATAGCTGCTGCTGCTTCTTTTTTGAATTTATTTAGTATTTTATTTTTATTTTTCCTTGGTTACATGTAAGAACAACTTTTAACATTCATCTTAAGTTCCAAATGCTCTCCCTCCTCTCTCCTCCCCCCCATTAAGAAGCCAGGCAACTCAGTATGGGTTATACATGTATAGTCATGTAAAACATTTCCATATTAGTCATGTGAAAAAAACCATAGACCCCACCCCCAAAAAAACCCTCAAGAAAAAATAAAGTTTACAAAGTATGCTTCGATCTGTATTCAGACACCATTGGTTCTTTCTCTGGGAATGGATAGCATTTTTCTTCCTAAGTCCTTCAGAGTTGTCGTGGATCATTGTATTGCTGAGAATAGCTAAGTCATTCAGAGTTTCAAAGCTGATCATCTTACAATATTGCTGTTACTTTGTACTCAGTACATTTCACTTTGCATCAACTCATGTAAGTCTTTCCAGGTTTTTCTGAGAGCATCTTACTCATCATTTTTTATAGCACAGTTGTATTCCGTCTTAATCACATGCCACAATTTGTTCATCCATTACCCAGTTGATGGGCATCCCCTCAATTTCCAGTTCTTTGCCAACGAGAGAAGAGCTACTGCAAATATATTTGTGCATATAGGTCCTTTCCCTGTTTGTTTTTTATCTCTTTTGGGATACACATCTAGTAGTGGTATTGCTAGGTCAAGGGTATGCATAGTTTTATATCCCTTTAGGCATAGTTCCAAATTGCTCTACAGAATGGTTAAATTGGTTCACAACTCCAACAGTGCATTAATGTCTCATTTTTACCACATCCCCTCCACCATTTGTCATTTTCCTTTTCTGTTCTATTAGCCAACCTAGTAAGTATGAAGTAGTAGCTCAGAATTATTTTAATTTGCATTTCTCCAATCAGTAGTGATTTAGAGTGTTTTTTCATATGGCTATATAGATAGCTTTGATTACTTCCTCTGAAAACTGTCCATATCTTTTGATCATTTGTCAGTTGGGGAATGGCTCTTATTTTTATAAATCTGACTCAGTTCTCTCTCTCTATATATATTTTTTTGCTTTTTGGAGGGCAGTTGGGGTTAAGTAACTTGCCCAAGGTTACACGGCTAGTTTTTAGTGTGGCTGTTAAGTGTCTGAGGCCGGAACCGAACTTGGGTCCTCCCGACTGCGGGGCCAGCACTTTACTTACTGCACCACCTAGCCGCCCCCAAGTTCTCTGTATATTTGAGAAATAATGCCTTTATCAGAGAAACTTGTTTCAAAATTTTTTTCAGTTACTATTGCTAACTGTATTTACCTTCATCCTATCCCCTCTCCCCCAGTTTATTCTATTCTCTCTCTCCTTTCATCCTGCCTCTTCTCAAAAGTATTTTGCTTCTGACTCCCCCTCCCCCAATTTGCCCTGCCTTTTATCACACCACCACCACCCCCATCCCTTTCCCTTCCTTCTTTCCCATAGGGTAAGATAGATTTCTATACCCAATTGAGATAGTGTATGTTATTCCCTCTTTGAGCCAATTCTGATGAGAGTAAGATTCACTCACTCCTCATTTCCTCCCTCTTCCTCTCCACTGTAAAAACTTTTTCTTTGCCTCTTTTATGTGAGATAATTTACCACATCCTACCTCTGCCTTTCCTTTTCTCCCAGTTCATTCCTCTCTCAGCCCTTTATTTTTTTAGATATCATACCTTCATATTCAATTCACATCTGTGCCCTCTGTCTATATATACACTAACTGCCCTAATAATGAGTAAGTTCTTATGAGTTATAAGTATCATCTTCCCATGTAAGAATGTAAACAGTTAAACTATTAAGTCCCTTATGATTTCCCTTTCCTGTTTACCTTTTTATGCTTTTTCTTGAGTCTTGTATTTGAAAGTCAGATTTTCTATTCAGCTATGGTCTTTTCATCAGGAATGCTTGAGAGTCCCCTGTCTCATTGAAGGTGTATTTTTTTCCCTAAAGGATTATACTCAGTTTTGCTGGGTAGGTAATTCTTGATTGTAATCCTGGCTCCTCTGCCTTCCAGAATATCATATCCCAAGCCCTCTGATGCTTTAATGTAGAAGCTGCTAAATCTTGTTATCCTGACTGTGGTTCTACAATGTATTATTTGAATTGTTCCTTTCTGGCTGCTCTTTCAGGAAGTGATAGGTAGATTCTTTCAATTTATATTTTACCCTCTGGTTCTAGAATATCAGGGCAGTTTTCCTTGATAATTCCTTGAAAGATGATATTTAGGCTTTCTTTTTTATCATGTCTTTCAGATAATCGAATAATTTTTAAATTATCTCTCCTGGATCTATTTTCCGAGTCAATTGCTTTTCCAATGAGATAGTTCGCATTGTCTTCAATTTTTTTCAATCTTTTGTTTTTATTTTATTGTTTCTTGATTTCTCAGGAAGTCATTAGCTTTCTCATTTGCTCAATTCTAATTTTTAAGTAATTATTTTCTTCAGTGATTTTTTATTCCTCTTTTTCCATTTGACCAATTTTTTTTTTAATGGAATTTTTTTCCTTCCATTAATTTTTTTACCTTTTTCCACTTGGCCAGTTAGTTCTGCTCTTTAAGGCATTCCTCTCCTTAATTGGCTTTTTGTGTCTCTTTTACCATTTGGCATAGTATGTTTTTTAAGGTTTGTGGGTTTTTGTTTTTTGCTTTTTGGAGGGCAGTTGGGGCTAAATAACTTGCCCAAGGTCACACTAGTGACTAGTTTTTTTGTGTTAAGTATCTGAGGCCAGATTTGAACTCAGGTCCTTCTGACTCCAAGGCCAGTGCTGTATTCACTGTGCCATCTAGCTGCCCCAAGGTTTCATTTTCTTTAGCATTTTTTGTGTCTATTTTTTCAAACTCTTGACTCTTTTTTTCATGATTTGCTTGCATCATTCACATTTCTTTTCCCAATTTTTCCTCTGCTTCTCTCACTTGATTTTCAAAATCCTTTTTGAACTTTGCCATGGCCTGAGACCAATTCATATTTTTCTTGGAAACTTTGGATATAGAAGCTTTGACCTTGTTATCTTCTTCTGGGTATGTGTTTTGATCTTCCTTGTTACCATAGTAATTTTCTGTAGTCAGAATTTTTTCTGTTATTTGTTCATTTTCCCAGCCTATTTCTTGACTTTTAACACTTTGTTAAAGTAGGACTCTGCTTCCAGGTTGGAGGGTGCCCTGTTCCAAGCTTCTGGGGTTTTGTGCAGCTGTTTTGAGAGATATTTCTAGGGACCTTTAAGTTTTCAGTTCTTTCAAGGTGGTTGATCTAAGGAAAGGTGTTTACTCCTCTCGTGGCCTGTGACCTGGTCTGTGAGTGACTGCAAACACTCTTTTCTGCCCAGAGAGTCCCCACTCCATTGCATCTACAAGCTCTGTGATGCTAGTGCTCCTCGTTGCCCTGATTCTGCCACCCAGGACTGCAAGCTGGATCTAAGTATGGGCAAAACAACAGTCCTGCCTCAGTGTTAGCAAAGAGATCCCTGTAATCTTCTTCTGACCAGTTGTTTGACCCCATCTGTGGGCTGAGAGTTCCAGAAGCAGCTGCTGCCACTCATGATTCAGTCCTTCCCAAGGCCTGCTCCTGGTTTGCTGGAGCCCGGTTTGCAGTGGCGTGGTCTGTACTGGCGCAGCCCACACTGGACTGTGCTGCCCTGTCACCAGGTGCAGCAGACCTTTTCTAGTGGCTTAGTTCTAAGTTGTCTTTGTGTGCGAAATTACTTCACCCTGAACTTTTGTGGGTTCTGCTGCTCCAAGAATTGTTTCATGACATTATTTAGAGGTGTTCAGAGGAGTTGTGGGGAGAGTTTGGGTGAGTCACTGCCTTTTCTCCACCATCTTGGCTCTGCCTGCCTGTTGCAGTAGCTTTCCAGTCAGTCTCCCTGCATCCAGTCTTTGCCTTCTCCAGGCTGTCTTCCACACTGCTGCCAAATTGATAGGCCTGAAGTTAGTATCTCCAAGAGTTACTCCCCTGCTCAAGAAGCTTCATGGAAGTTCACAACCCAGGATGAAATGCAGAGTCCTCCCTTTGGCCTTTAAAGGCCATAACAGTCAGGCACCAGGCTGTTCTCCACATCTACACACACTGTACTGAAGTCAGACTGACTTATGTATGTGCATAATTTTATATTATATTATGTGCATCATTCTGTTACCTTCTCTACTTTTCCATCAGCTGGCTCCTATGCCTGGAATGCTCTCCCTCCTTAGCTACCTTAGGGAACCCCACCTTCCCTTCCTTCCCTGCTCAGCTCAAGGGCTGCTTCCTTCCAAAGAACCTTGATTCCCCCAGCTGTTAGTGCCACCTGGTAACTTTGTATTTATTTTGCAAAGAGCCTGGAGGGCAGAGACTGGCTAGATTTGGTATTTGCAGTCCCTAGCACCTAACCGTTTCTGGCACATAGTAGGTACTTAATAAATACTTGGCAAGCAGGAGAAACTGAATTCAAATCCGGCCTCAGACACTTAACACAAAAAACTAGCCGTGAGATCTTGGGCAAGTCACTTAACCCCAATTGCCTTACCTTACCCCCTCAAAAAAACCAAACAAATAAATAAATGCTTGTTGGGGAGTAGAATCAGCAGCTCTGAGTTGAGCTTTCCTTTCTGCTACAGATACTTTCAATATAGCTGCACTAACCATACACATTAACAATAGCAGCAAGTGACATTTATTTGGCACTAAGTTTTCAAATGCTCTACACAAATGATCTCTTTTTGTCAGCATCTCCATGTACCCCAAGGAGCTGCCAGACTGGTCCAGAACAGTAAGTAAACAGCTGCTGGTCCTGTCATTACTGCCAGACTATCACCTGTTGTCTTACTGTTTATATGCACAATATTTGGGGCAGTTAGGTGGTGCAGTGTCTAGAACACTGGGCTTAGAAAGTGGAAGACTCATCTTCATGAGTTCGAATCTAGTTTTGGACACTTATTGTGTGACCCTGGGCAAGTCAACCCTGTATGCCTTAATTCCTCATGAATAAAAAAAAAAATGAGCTGGAGAAGGAAATGGCAGACCACTCCAGTGTCCTTGTCAAGGAAACCCCGAATGGGGTCACAGAGAATTGGACCAGACTGAAAACAACTGACCAATAACAGCAAATATCATTTGCATGGGATTTTGAGGAAAGTCCTGGGTTGGGAGTTAGAACCAGTCAGCATTTCTTAAAGCACCCACTATGTGCTAGACACTGTGCCAAATGCTAGAAACTTTGGTTATGGCCCTCTCGTGCTGATGGGGTGCTTGGAATCTATGTTTGTAAAATCAATTTATAAACTCAATTTGTAATACCAATTTGTAATATCAGTAATGATGGGGTGCTTGGGGTCTATATTTGTAACATCAGTTTGTAAAACCAGCTTGTAAAATCAAACCCCTTCCCCCCAGCTTCAGAGCATTAACTCTACCCAGCAACAACTCATGAATTGTTTATCTCAGCTTGGAACAGTGACAGGTTATTCCTATGAATCCTTCACAAAAGTATCTATAAACATTCCAGCTTAGGCAACTGTTATCTCCCCCCTTGTATAGTGTCCCCACTGCCCCCATGAATCCTTCAATACCCTATCTCTAGGGTTAACTCCTTAAGAGCCTTGGTTCCCAGACATCAATCTTGTCAAACATGACACTGATGGGTGGCAGACTGGGCACTTCTCAGTCAGCTCTTGACTGCTAGCTGACTTAGTGATGTTTCAAGCCTAAAACCACACCTCCAGGTAGCCTCCCCTTGGGCTTTTTCCCAGTGAATAATGGGCAATAAGCCTGTGCAGTTACATTAAAAATGCATATTCCTTTAAACACTGGCCCCACCTTAACTCCTCCCTAATCCCACCCTTAATCACCTAGTTAGCATAATTGGCACGGGTTCTACTATGGATTACTCTATAAAAACCTTAATTCTACCCCTTTAAAGTTGCAGGTCCCCTAAGGACCCTTGCCTGCTGTAAAGCATACAATAAACTTTTACAACTCTGACTCCAAGTTGGCTTGGACTGAATTCTTTCAAGACTGAATTGAAGGCTTTCTGGTCTTAGATAAGATCAGAGATCCTGCTGCACCTATTGTGAGCCACCCCTCATCGGTGCCACTAATTTGTTTTATGAACGTGAGTAAGTCACTTTCTCTAAGACTTATTTCCTTAGCTCTACAATGTGGATAATACTTCTTCCATGTCCTATTCACAGAGGTGTTTTTATGATCAAATGAGATAGTAGTCCCAAAGTATTTTACAAAGTATGAAACTTAGGTGAATGTTAATATTATTTGACTTGGGGGCTGAATAGAACTGATCATCCAAGAATTCCATTCCTCATGTGTGTTTCTCTTTTATGGCTCAAAACCAAACCAAACTTCTCTTTTTTTTTTTTTTTTAAAGCAAATAAAAATAGCAGTCTAGACATCTCTCTCATTCTTGCAGCTCTACTGTAAGTCAGTCAAGGCAGGTGAGGTGTCCTGAATTTGTTTTCAAGACTGAACCCGTAGGCCATAAGAATGCTAAACTGAATTATTTGGAAGTTAATTGAGCTCTGGTTCTATGACTTTGTGGGGATTATTCATGAATAAATGAAAGAGGTTTGCTTAAAGCTTAGATTTAACTCAATGCTTTATGAACAGCAGCAGTACTAGCTACCGGTACACTCCTCAGTGCATGCTCATGAGCCAGAACTCAGATGTTCATTCATACTGGTTCACAGGCTGCTAAATTCCCCTGTCTCTTCCGTCAGTCTCTCACTCTTCCTCTTCCCCGAAATATTTCAGATTGGTCTGACATAATCAAAAATGCATATGAAAAGAATCTTTTCTGACGCAGCTAGTCTCTCCCTTCTCAGAAGTATCAGAGCATGTTGTACCTTTCTTGTGCACTTATCCACCATGATCTAGTTTGTATAACAGGATATTTATGTCCATGTCTTCTCTCTCCAACTAGATCTTCTTGAGGGTAAGGATGATGCCTTATTTAACTTATATTTCCTTCTGTTCCTGACACAGTATGATGCAAACAAAGCAGGCACTTTATATTTGTTCAAGGAAGTTATTCATTGAATGGAAAGACAGCGGTTGACCCAAATGAGTGAACTGCAAGTTACATTGTTAGATTACCTAACATAGGAGCGAGTGGATGGGAAAACTCCTGGTAGATCTCTTAGCTAGTTTGCTGCAGCCTTTGCATGTCTTCAAAGATTTTGAGGATTTTGTAGAGCAGTAGTGTCAAACTCAAACAAATAAATCCCTGTAGACTGCATTGTGTGTTTGTCCTTTGTTCTCAAAGAGGACCATGACATCAGGGAAATGATGACATGACTTGCAGTTGACTTGGATTTGAGTGAGGGAGGGCTGTGCAAGGTCACCAGCCTCACTTTTTCCTCTAGAGCCATCTGGGTCCAATGGCCAGATATTCATTAGGACTACTGGACATGGCCCAAGATGCATTGGCAGACCCTGGCCCTTGTAAGTAAGATAAGATTTTTTCAGGTTCTCACTTTGAGTAAGATAACACCCATTCAATGAATAGGCCTTTTTAAGAAGTTAATCAAGGGGTTAGGTGTCTCAGTGAATAGAGAGAACAGGCCCTGGAGTCAGGAGGACCTGAGTTCAAATGTGACCTCAGACACTTAACACCTACTAGCCGTGTGACCTTGGACGAGTCACTTAATCCCAATTGCCCTGCCTTCCTCCCTCCAAAAAGCAAAAAAAAAAAAAAGTTAAGAGGTAGCCCCTTTAATTAAAAAAGAAATCAAACAGAGAGGAAGACCCTCAGGGTTCTTGTCTAAAAGAGAAACAGTTACTCTTTAGTATTTATATTCTTTCTGTGCTAGAAGGGCAAGGGCCTATTGTCCCATCTTTGAGCTCCAGAGTGAATTGGGTTTAAGGCTTAGTCTAAGTTTTAGAAAGAAATTTAGCCAGTTAACCCAAAGGAAAAAGGTAGCTTTTGGCCATTGCCCCAGGTAAGGAGGGAGAGGAGGGGAGAGATACTCACAGGTAATGTTTGTCCTTCTCAAAGACATCAAGGAAATGATGACATGACCTCTCTCCTCTCCACTCCTCTCTGGAAGAAAGCCACAAGTTAATATTATCTCTATTGTATTGTATTTTTATTTATTTTGTTAAACATTTCCCAGTTATATTGTAATCTGGTTCAGGCCACCTCTGCATATGGAGGATGGGAGTACAGTCATCAGCAACATTCTGTCTTCTATTTAAGAACTTAATAGGTTCATAGCATTTAGAACTAGAAGGGACATTAAAATTCATTTCATTGTCTTTATTATGCAGATGATCTGAGGGGGGATTAAGTTATACAAAATCAGACAAATCATAACAGAGCCCAACTGTGAAGCCAAATCCTCTAATTCCTAATCCAGTTTCGTTTTTACTGAACCAATCTTCTTCTCAGGCCCCAACCTGATGATTTCAAGGCTTCAGAGAAATGAAACTTAGTTCAGCCTTTAAAAAAAGTTAGGAAACTCTGAAATAGTCTGTTCTGGGAATTCTGCACTTGGAATTTTGTCCTCTAGAATTCTGTAAGATTCAGAACAGCAGCAACAAAAAGTATATTGACATTGTTGGTAATGGTGGAGTGACTAGATGTAGTCAGAAGTTAGCTTAGTAATGGGTTTGAACCAATGGAAAAAGAAAAAGTTCCTGAGGAAACTTCGTTCTGCAGAATAGGAGATCAAGTTCAGACCCACATGACATACAGCATTGGGAGCTAAGGTGAGGCCACCCGTGAGTCTTCGTGGTCTCTTTCCCACAGTTTTCCGCAGGGGGCCAAAATGTTTAACAAATAGCTTGTTCCTCTTTGTGCTGCATAAGTAGGTAAGAAGCAGATGTATTTCTCTTTTTAATCCAGTGCCATTTGCAAATTTGACAAACTTGTTAATCATGCCTTCTTTTAAGTAGTTGATCAAGATGTTAAATATGAAGGACCACAAAAGATCTCCCTCCTATCTGAACCCATTTTTGACTGTTTTTGTATCTGGTCACTCATGTTAGTTCAGAGTCACCTAACTATACAATGATTCAGCTCATATCCCTCTTTTTTTTTTTCTTCTGGAAAGAGACATGACAAAATTTGTCAAATATTTGCCAGAATCTAGACACACTTTGTCTATATCATCCTTGTCTTCCTTCCTCTCCACCCCTCCAACCTTGAACTACACCCTGGCCTCCAACTCTGATAGATGAGGTTTCAAAAGCCTTATCTTGCTGGGGAGCCAGGCCTACACACTACTTCCCAGCCATTGCCTCACTATATTACTACTTACTCTCTGGCCATCATCTTCATCTTAACTCACTATAACCTTGGTCTGTCTTTGGGTCTTGGAGATCTGAAAGGTGAGCTATCAGCTTACTTTGTGGAGCACTTGGGTTCCACTACGCTTCTATAACCTTGTTCATCTCACCCAACCCTTCTTCTGGCTCTTTTATGTATATCATGTTTTACCATTAGAATGTAAGCTCATTGAGGGCAAGGATTGTCTTCCTTGCTTCTGTTTGTATCCCTAGTGCTTAGTAGCATGCCTGACACAAAGTAAGTACTTAATGCAGTTATTAGTAGGCATTCTCCCCTTTTTTGAAAATTAAGACATTTTGCCATTTAACAACCCTGAAGCATCTCTCCCAGTCTCCACAATCCTTTAAAAAATCACTGACAGTAACTTAGTAATCAGGACCCTAATATACATAGCTTATCCAGACCTGGTTATATGAACCATCAAAGGCCACTACATGCTCACTTAATATCTCCTTACTTAATCTTATACTTCAATTCACTATGAACCATTTTTCTTCTCTTCTTTCCAGTACAAAGTTAAATAGTTCTATCTTCCCTGTATCCCATTATCTTTATCTCATATCTTCTAAGTAGGGATTCTAACCCTTCTTTGATCCTCTTTTTCCTAATTTAGCTTTAAAAATAAAAAGCCCCTTTTACTGTCCTTAGGATTTATTTCTAACCTCTATTCCCTCTGAGATTTGACACTATTCTTATAGTAATACATCATACTTTTTATTTGTTTTTCCCATTACTTCTGCCTTACACGTTTTTTTTAAAATCTGAAGTCGAATTTCCTGGACAAACATTGGTCCATTTAAATAGTTCCCTCTTTTCTGACTCATTGTAATTGTTACTATTTGCATCTTCAGAATTTCATTTTTTAGAACTTTCCATCTGCCGTGGTGTGACTTCCTTTATAGAATTTTAGGCCATGGGACCCTAGCTATCCTTTCTCTGAACCCTTTGAAAACTACTTTTCTAAAATTCAGGGTTATATGACAGACTATGGCTGACTTTCTTCTTTTCTATCATGAATTCCAAGATGGAGCAGTTACTTTTCTCAAAGGTGTCCCATCTTCACTACTTGAGCCGTGGATTTTTTCCTTTCGACCAAAATCAGATTCAGAACAACATTTTCTCATGTTGCTTCTTCTACCTTTTGAGGGAAGAAATTTTAAGTGAGGCAAGTCGAGTTTTTCATTCTCTACTTTTGACAGGGTTCTAGGGTATGTCTAGATAACTGAAGTCGCCTATCACGGTTATATCAGGTTTCCAGGCCAGGCTTGTTATCTGTCTCTTGATATATTTCAGATTTATTTCCTTCTTTCTTTTTCTTAGGAATTCCTCTGAAACACTTCATTTATTTCCTCCTTTGCAGTGGTCTGTAGGATATTCCCACATTTTCACTTCTGTTGATCTTCATCTAAACACATACACCTTACTTTCCCCTACTTTGGTTCCTTAATTTCTTCACATGAGTATATCTTTTTATACAATTCTATGCCCTTTTTCATTGATTTTGTTGTTCCTTTTGAATAAGGTAGACCTTTTCAGAGTCATATTCCAGTCATGATTTCCACTTTACCAAGTTTCACTGAGGTGAAATTTGCTTTCTTGTATTGGAATATCCAGTTTACCTTCCTTATTATTACTTCCCACTTTATATATATGTGCATAAATCTCTAAGGCCATTAAATTATTTCTTACTTTTGTGCTTGGATTTTTTATCTTTTATGAATTATCAAATATTCCTACTGCTATTCTCTGTGTTGAACCTATTACCCTCTGTGCTATCTAACTTGGCAGAGGTGTGTGGACAGTTTTCTTTCTTTTTCCAATTAAAATCTTTCTAAACGTATTTGCCAGAATATAGTAAATATGTATTTGTCAGACTCCCCAACCAAAAGTCTGTCCTTTTATTTTAAGTTGTCATCCAATAATTTAAGTCCCATTCTTAACTACAATCTTAATCAACTGTTCACTTCTCAAGGCTGCCTTTCTCTTCTGAGTCCCAGGCCTTAAATCAGCAATTCTGATAAAAAAAAAAAACCCAGCCTAAGGTCTAACCCAGGACTTCATAATTCCTAATAATGCTTTCTGGGTTTCTTATAGCAGCATCATTTGTTCTTACATGAATTACCAGACATGATTTCTCTTTTAAACTAACACATATCATTAAGTTGGAGAACTTTTTATTTCCAGGATACTTTGCAGATAGTCCGGTGTCTGTAGGTAGCCATCCTAATGTACTTCAGGATTCACACTACCTTTTACAGAATTGTGTACACATCAACAAAATACATCATAGAGTGGATGCTGGAACTTGGAGCTTTTGGATATCTTTCACTTGTTGTTTAACCTGTTCAGTTATGTTGTTCATTTTCTCTCTCTTTAAACGTAGAATTAGCAGCATGTAACAACAATTCATTTTTCAATGGCATACTCTTTATTCTTAAGACATCTTCCTCTCTTCCTTTTTGGTTCTCTTCTCCATCAGAAGGACATGACTTGCCATTTTCCACTACTTTTATCTATTATTTCTGGCTTGGAGTGTCAAGGAATACACATTTGGGACTGTGGTGAAGGGTAGGAACAAGCATGGTAAAGCTTCTGAGGAAAACCCTACCTCTTTGCCAGTATGTCAGGGTGAGGTAACCTTGGGTAGTCACTATGTTCTGCTACTGACAGACGGGAAGCATGTACTGGTTTTACTGCTGCTTTCTACATCCCCACTCCCATTTGATAGACTTGGAGGTCCGATTTTACCAAGCAGGTATCAATCAATCAATGAACAAGCATTTATTAAGGACCTATTATATGCCTGGACTAATAAAAGTTCTCCAAGTGGGAAGAATTTTATATTGATTCTATTTCAGGCCAAGAATAACTCTTTTCAGTTGACTTTTAGGATGTAAAAATTTATATATTTGTATTACTGTTTCTCCTACTAGCCTTTTACAAATTCATCACTTCAGTCCGGTGAAGAAGATTCCTTTAGGGTGTCTTCAAAGCCAGTGGCCCTGAATATACTTTCTTGTCCCATTTATCTGGTAGAAAATTCTGTTTCAAGGAAATTCTGTCATTCTCTTCCTCAGCCTTCTTAACTTGGTCAACAGAAAGTAAATAGATTTTTTTTCCTATTGTTAAATTATTATTATTATTTATAAATTATTACTTATACATTTATTTATAAATTATTGTTAAAGCATGCACACACTACATGATGAATCTGATCAGTAAGTACAAAAATAACAAGTGTCATTAATCCATCTCCTGAGCCAGGGTCCACAGTTCATTCCCTAAAAACACACCACTTATAACTCCCCACATTAATCAGTATTTATTTCCTCATATGATGGCATATAGGTGACAGTTCAGTTTCTAGTGCTACCTGTTCTCATTGGAAGTTCATTAAAAGTTCATAAGGTTTTATAAAAAGTCTTATTCCCATCATCCCCATCATGTACAATCTTTTAAAAAATTAATTAATTTTTAGTTTTCAACATTTATTTCCACAAGATTTTGAGTTGCAAATTTTCTCCCCATCTCTCCCCTCCCCCCCACCCCAGATGGCATGCCTTCTGATTCCCCCGTCCCCTAGTCTGCCCTCCCTTCTATCATGCCTCCCCCCTTCTTATCCCCTTTCCCCTTACTTTGTTGTAGGGCAAGATAGATTTCTATACCCCATTGTTTGTATATCTTATTTTCCAGTTGCATGTAAAAACAATTTTTAACAATTGTTTTTAAAATTTTGAGTACCAAATTCTCTCCCTTCTTCCTTCCCCACCCACCATCATTGAGAAGGCAAGCAATTCAGTATAGTTAAACATGTATAGTTATGCGAAACACTTCTGTAACAGTCATCTTGTGAAAGACTAACTATATTTCCTTACACCATATCCTGCCCCCCCCCACTTATTCTATTTTCTCCTTTGACTCTGTCCCTTTTCAAAAGTGTTTGACCCCATCCCCCAGTCTGCCCTCCCTTCTATCATCTTCTCCCCCCAGCCCCATCCCCTTCCCAGTAAGATACCTAAGAGAGTGTTTGTATTATTCCATCTGTAAATCGAATCAGATGAGAGCAAGGTTCACTTAAAAAAAGATAATTAAAAAATAAAAAAAGATAATTTGACTTATTCTCTCTCTCTCTCTCTCTCTCTCTCACTCTTTCCTCTCTTTGTACTTACTGATCAGATTCATCATGTAGTGTGTGCATGCTTTAACAATAATTTATAAATAAATGTATAAGTAATAATTTATAAATAATAATAATAATTTAACAATAGGAAAAAAAAATCTATTTACTTTCTGTTGACCAATTTCCATTCAGCTCTGGTCTTTTCATCAAGAATGCTTGGAAGGCCTCTATTTCATTGAATATCCATTTTTCCCTCTGAAGTATTTTACTCAGTTTTGCTGGGTAGGTGATTCTTGATTGTAATCCTAGCTCCTTTGCCCTCCAGAATATCATATCCCAAGCCTTCTCATCCTTTAATGTAGAAGCTGCTAAACTTGTTACCGTGACTGTGACTCCACAATACTTGAATTGTTTCTTTCTGACTGCTTGCAATATTTTCTCCTTGACCTGGGAACACTGGAATTTGGCTATAATATTCTTAGGGGTTTTCCTTTTGGTATTTCTTTCAGAGGCAATCAGTGGATTCCTTCAATTTCTGTTTTACCTTCTGGTTCTAGAATATCAGGACAGTTTTCCTTGATAATTTCTTGTAAGATAATGTCTAGACTCTTTTCTTGATCATGACTTTCAGGTAGTCCAGTAATTTTAAAATTATTTCTCCTATATCTATTTTCCAGGTCAGTGATTTTTTCCAATGTGATATTTCACATTGCCTTCTATTTTTTTCATTTTTTTGTTCTGTTTTATAATTTTTTTTTATTTCTCATAAAGTCATTATCTTCCATTTGCTCCAATCTAATTTTTAAGGAATTATTTTCTTCAGTGAGCTTTTGGACCTCCTTTTCCATTTGGCCAATTTCTGCTTTTTAAGGCATTCTTCTCCTCATTGGCTTTTTGGACCTGCTTTGCCATTTGGATTGGTCTATTTTTTAAAGGTTTATTTTCTTAAGCATTTTTTTGGGGTCTCCTTTAGCAAGCTGTGGACTCATTTTTCATGATTCTCTTGCGTCACTCTCCTTTCTGAGTTTTTGCTTTATTTGCTCATCTTCCCAGCCAAATACTTGACTTTCTAACTCTTTGTCAAAGTAGGACTCTGCTTCCAGTGGGGGTGAGGGTGGGGATGATTGTACTGTCTGTCCCAGGCTTCAGGAGTTTTGTATCACCTTTTTAATCCCCCACTGTCTGTGGGCCCAGAGCTCCAGAAGCAGCTGCAGCCACTGCTGCTGTTGCCATTGCCACCCACACCTCCACTGTCCCTGGGCTGGGGCTGAACCCCAGCTGGGCTGCACTCCTCTTTCACCCAGGTCCCGCAGAGTTTTCTCACTGACCTTCTATGCTGTCTTTGGTGTTTCTGGGTTGAGAAGCCACGAAACTGCCACAGCTGCCAGTGTTCAGTCCCCCGTGGCCTACTATGGTCCTGTATATGCTGGTGTGACCCATGCCAGACTGTGTTCCACTCCCAGCCTGCTGCGATATACCCTTCCTATTGACCTTCCAGCCTGTCTTGGGCTAGAGTTTTGCTTCACTCTGTCATTTTGTGGGTTCTGTAGCTCTAGAATTTGTTTACAGTCATTTTTACAGGTATTTGGAGGGGTTTGTGGGAGAGCTCAAGCAAGTTCCTGCTCTTAGCCTGCCGTCTTGGCTCTGCCCTCATCATGTACAATCTTATGTGTAAAAAGGCTAGAGTCAGGGAGTAGGGGCTGGATGAAAAAAGAAGATATTCACATAGGAGCAGAATTTACAGTCATTTGGGTAATGGCTCAATCACTAATGTGCTTCCTCTTCCTCCCTAGTTATCTGGGAGTTCAAAGAACAGGAAGAGTCTCCAGGAACCTAGATATGATTATTACAACTATGAAGCTCATGAACTTGACATAAGCGATTGTGAACTTCCTCATGTCATTGAAATCTATGACTTCCCTCAGGAATTTCGCACCGAAGACCTCCTACGTGTCTTCTGCAGCTATCAGTGAGTGTTCTTACATGGTTGGGGGGGGGTGGGAGGCCTTGGGGTAAAGAAACTTTGAAAGCCTTCTGCAAACACTTGAACGTCTTCTCTTTTCCTAAAAATGACTACAGCTTCAAGTTAACTTATGTCCCTAAAGTTTAATTTTTTTTTTACCAATACTGTTATCAAAAATAATCCCCCACAATTAGTGACTTTTCAAACTCTTCCTGTGAATCAAATCATTTCTCACTCAAAGATCTGTTACCCTTAACTTGCCTTCTTTACATTTAGTCCTTTAAATGGTGGAATGGTTTCCAATTGGCCGTGCTTTTTTTTCTGGACTCCATCTCCCCTAAGTTTGCCCTGAATTTTTCTGACTGTTTATTTTTGGCTTTCACTAAAAGGCTTTTCCACCCCTACTTAGATAGCATCATGAAGCTGTCAAATACTTTGCTTAGACTTAACTACAATAGAAACTTTTCTTCTTCCTTTAGCATACCATTTTCTCCCAAATCTCTTTAAATTAACTGTGCTCAACTTGACTCCATCATTTCTGACTACTTTCTGCTAAACCTTGTAAAGATTAGTGTGGGAAAAGATAACTCTACTGATTTGGGCCTGTGTCTGGCTAGAACTAACATTTTCCCCACACACAATATTCTCTAGTGTTTAGTTCAGTCTTTTTCTAAATATTTTTGTAGTAAAGAATCTTATTCTTTTTTTCCCACAAATCCAAAAGATTCTCCATGCTTCTTTACATAGTCACATTTAAATTTAATCATATTTCCTTAAGAATCAATCCTTCCAGTACTTGAATTATTTCTGTCTTATTTAAATATCTTATGCATCTGCTCGTACCCTGCCAATTATTCAATTTGAATATCAGTTCTTTTGATTACTACATATTCACAATTCTTTTTTTTTTTTTCCAAATGCTTTATTAACTTCTGGTTTACATCATTTATTTCCACCAGATTTTGAGTTACAAATTTTTTCCCCGTTTTTCCCCTACCCATTGCCCCAAAATAACAGTCCCACAGGATATCCCCTCCAATCTGCTCTCTCACATATCTTCTCTCATACCCCCTTCAACTTTTCCAGTAGGGCATTGTGGATCTCTGTGCTGCAATGCCTGTATATCTTATTTCCCAGTTACATGTAAAATAGTATTAATAATACTATTTATATATTTTTAAACATTTGATTTTAAAACTTTGAATTCCAGATTCATTCCCTTCCTCCCTTGTCACCCACCCTTTCTGGGAAGATAAGCAGTTCAGTAGAGGTTGTACACGTGTAGCTATGCAAAACATTACCATAGTAGATATATTGTAAAAGACTGACTATATTTCCCTCCCTCCTATCCCACCTCCCACTTGTTCTATTCTCTACTTTGATCCCATCCCTTTTCAAAAGTGGGTGCTTCCAACTTCCCTCCCCCCAGCCTGCCTTCCCTTCCATCATCCCCCCCTCTCATCCTTTTCCCCCCTACTCTCCTATAGACTGAGATACCCTATTTAGTGTGTATGTCATTCCCTCCCTGAGCCAAATTCAGTGAGAATAAGGTTTTGTCTTTTTGCCTTCCTGTTCTTTCCCTCCATTGTAACCATTTTCCCTTGCCTCTTCTATATGAGATAGTTTACCCCATTCTGTCTCTCCCCATCTCCTCTTGTCATATTCCTCTCTCATCTCTTAATTTCACCTTTTAAGTATCATCCCTTCCTATTAAATTAGTCCTGTGCCCTCTATCTATGTATACCTGTAAACATATATATACATTCATATATGTATTCATACGCCTATATATCCTCCGATAAAGACTATATATATATTTCTATTCCCTTCAACTATTTTCATACTGAGAAAAGTTTCATCAGTTACAGTTATCGTTTTTCCATGTAGGAATGTAAATAGTTCAGCTTTGATAAGTTCCTTATGATTTCTTTTCCCTGTTTACCTTCTCGTGCTTCTCTTGCTTCTTGTATCTGAATAGCAAATTTTCTATTCAACTGTGGTTTTTTCATCAAGAATGCTTGAAAGTCCTCTATTCCACTGAATGACCATATTTTCCCCTGAAACATGATACTCAGTTTTTCTGGGTAGGTGATTCTTGGTTTTAATCCTAGCTCCTTTGCCCTCCGGAATATTATATTCCAAGCCCTTCAATCCCTCAGTGTAGAAGCTGCCAGGTCCTGGGTTATCCTGATTGTGTTTCCACAATATTCAAATTGTTTCTTCCTGGCTGCTTGTAATATTCTCTCCTTGATCTGGGAATTCTGGAAGCTGGCTATAATATTCCTAGGAGTTTTCTTTTGGGGATCTTCTTCAGGAGGTAATCAGTAGATTCTTTCAACCTCTATTTTTGCCCTCTGGTTCTAAAACATCAGGGCAGTTTTCCTTGAGAATTTCTTGGAGAATGATTTCTAGGTTCTTTCTTTGATCATGGCTTTCAGGTAGTCCAATAATTTTTAAATTCTCTCTCCTGGATCTATTTTCCAGGTCAGTGGTTTTTCCCATGAGATATTTCACATTGCCTTCTCTTCTTTCATTTGTTTGGATCTGTATAACAGCATCTTGATTTCTCATAAAGTCACTAGCTTCCATTTGCTCCAGTCTAATTCTGAAGGAATGATTCTCCTCATTGAGCTTTTGAGATTCTTTTTCCATCTGGCAGATTTGACTTTTTAAGGCATTCTTCTCCTCATTGCCTTTTTGAGCCTCTTTTGCTATTTGAGTAAGTCTATTTTTTAAGGTGTTATTTTCCTCAGTCACACTGTTGACTCTCATTTCATAATTTTCTTGCATTGTTCTCATTTCTCTTCCCAATTTTTCCTCCACTTCTCTTATTTGCTTCATAACCTCCTCTATGCCTATAACCAGCTCGTGTTTTCTTTGAAGCTTGTGGTGCAGGAGTTCTGACTGTACTGTCTTCCTCCTGTTCCATGCTTTGCTCCTTTTTGTCACCAAAATAGGAGTGTAAAGTTGGGATACTCTGTTTATTTTGCTTCCTTTGCCTGCTCATGTCGCCACTCAGTCACATGACCCCTGGGCTTTTTGCCACAGTAGGACTCTGCCACCAGATAGGGCAGCTTCGTCCCAAATGCTGGGGTTTTCTCAGCTGCTGAAGGTATTAGTTGGGTACCCTCTCTGAAGCCTCCACACACTCTGGCATGCTGGTCGCACACCCCAGGACCTCCACCCTAGACTGCAATCCAGATCCAAGCAGGTTAAAGCAAGAGTGATTACTCCTCAGACTGGTCGCTTGGACCCCCTACACTCTGCAGGCCAGGAGCTGAAGCTGCCATGTGGGGGCAGCTGCACGGCCGGGGCTCCTCAGTGGCTTCTGTCCCCAGGGGCAAAAGCTGACACTCCCAACTACTGGATCCCAAAGTGCACACTGCAGTGACCTCTCACTTTTTCCTTTGCATCTATGTGTTGATAATTCTGGAAACCACCACAGCTGCTGGTGATCTAAAGTCCCTCCAGCCAGTGGTTTGTCAGGCCCACCCTGGGGCTAAAACCTCAGGCTACTTTGGGGCTGGGCTCGGCTCCCAGAGCAGTGGGCTGGCCAATTCCTGCTAGCCTGCTGGGCTTTCCTCCATGGGAGGTTAGCTTCTCTGTGAAATTTTGTGGGTTCTGTAGCTCCAAAGTTTGTTCAGAGTCCCCTTTTACATAAATTGGAGGTGGTGGGAGCCAGAGCCGCGCAGAGGTTCTGTTTCTACTCTGTCATCTTGACTGCCCTATCCCCCCCCTCCACCATATTCACAATTCTTAACTTTAATATTAAAATTCTATATGTTTCTTATCTGGTTAACAAGTATTTATATAAAACCTGTCTTTCAATATTTGCCTCTGTCATCTCTTCCCAAACATATATTTTCCTCACTTTCTCATCTGCAAATTGGTAAGTATTTATTGAGTGCCTGTAGTTTACTTAATAATTCTCTTTGTGCTGTCGGGGATTCAGATCAAATATAATGACATAGATCCACCCCTGAGGAAGTTTACTGTTGGCTTTTCAGGAAGATGAGCCATCCACACATAAAGCAAAATATGATTAAGTGCTGTGTTGTGTGGTACAGTCTAAGTATTAGAACATTGTAAACAATTGCATATACTGCTTACCACTTTGCAAAACATATTTTTGTGACTATATAGAAGCTTTTGTTAATTCTGTTCTTTCTTCTGTCAGGGTAGAGGAGCCCCTTGCTAAGTGCTGATTACTAATATTGCTAGTAGGCCAGCTGCCAGGGAAAGAGAGATAGGAGTTTTCTTAGGAACCTCGGCAAACACAGTAAACAAGCAGCTTTTAGTGACAGTTTGCAGGCAGATTAAGAGTTTAGTTGAGGAGTGGGAGTGTTGTCAAATACTTTTTTCACCTTGGAGACAAGGAAATATTGATACAGAAGAAACTCTTGCCATGTCATATAGAGCAAATAAGGTGATCACCAGCTATATCTAACACACTATAAGCTAGTCTACTAGAGAAGGTGAAAGACTTGAAGTCCATCTGAAGTACACTTCTATGTTATTAGAGATAACAAAGTTTTCTTATATAAAATGAAAAATAATTCTGAAAAAAAAATTATTTGGGGACAAGAGGACCAAAATCATTGTTTAGAGTTAGGTAAGTAAAAGATTGAGACATTAAGGAAAGAGAAGAAACATTTTCTTATTGGAACTCTACAATAGATATGAGATTTATCTTCAAAGAATAATTTGTTCTGCTCTGAAAAAGTACCATCCCATATTCCATAGAACACTAAGGAATATTCACAGGCACAAACCAGTGGCAGAATTCTATTACCGTCAAGTTGAAAAGATCTGTTGATGATGCTAGACCTGACATAGAAAGTAGAAATGTGTGCTGTCACAACATGTCTTAAGACTGTATCTCCCAAAGATGACAGAGAGCTACCATTAGAAGTACTCAGTGATTTTATATATAGATAGATAGATAGATAGATAGATAGATAGATAGATAGATAGATAGATAGATAGATAGAGATATACACACATAATAGAAATTGGCATGGTTGGTACTACATAGATGAATAATGTTTATAATCTCAGCTGCCAGTGTATGAGTACAACAGATCCTCCCTCCTTCTGCTTGGAGAGGGTGGAGGTCAGACTTTGGAGTGCTACTCCCAGATCTTCCACCATTTAAAGAGGGTACCCCGAGGGGCAGCTAGGTGGCACAGTAAATAGAGCAACGGCCCTGGAGTCAGGAGGACCTGAATTCAAATACAGCCTCAGACACTTAAAACTTTACTAGCCATGTGACCTTGGGCAAGTCACTTAACCCCAATTGCCTTGCCTTCCCCTTTCCAAAAAAAAAAAAAGAGGGCACCCTGGGAATTCACTTCATTTCCCACCCAGATGTTCTCCTAGATTTCAAGATCTATAGATTTCATCATTCTGCAAGATGAATTTAGTTCTGTAACTTGTACCTCCTCAACTCATTTTCCCACCTTGACTACAAGATTGTATCATGTTCCCTTCTACTGGGTACATACCACCACTACCATCATCACTACCACTGTGCGCGCACACAGATTTCAGCTTCTTTTTTTGTATTGTTTCCTCCCATTAGACCCTGAGCTCCTTGATGGCAGGAACTATCTTATTCCTTTCTTTGTGTCCCCGGAATTTAGCACAGTTCCTGGCACATAGTAGGTGCTTAATAAATGTTTATTGACTGACAACAAAGTACAGATAGCAAATACTATTTCTTGAATTCAGGAACCCAATTGCCTTGCCTTCTCTCCCCCAAAAAAAGAAGTATGTGTTTGTATTCTAGAACATAAGAATTAAAACACAAAAGAATATTTACTGATGTTTAAATAAAGGAAAAATAGAAACAGTATTGTTATAGGGTATATGTGGTCCAGTCAGGTGGAGAATATAGATGATATTATTCTAAGATAGACTATAAGACTGGCACAGGAAGCAAAATTTGGTGATAATTTGATGGGAAGAAAATTTGACAATGTAAGCATCTTCTAGAAGTCTCATTCTTTTAAAAGCAGAGCATCTGATAAATCCTTGACTGGCCTTGCTGTTAATTTATTTTCTCATAAGGCAGAGGAAGAAACAAAAGGAATTATTGTGTATGTTTTAGGATTGTAGCTTAAAATGTTAAGGAACTCAGAAACTGTTTATTGGCTCCCCCAACCCACCCTCATCTTACAAATGAAGAGTTTGAGACCTGTGGAGTTGAAATGACTTGTATGTGTCAGAGGTAGGATTTTAACCTGGATCCTCTGACTCCAGAATCCATGTTCTTTCCACTGTACCAAATTCTAACAAACATGAAAGAAGTTATTGAAGGGGAAATGGTAGGAACCTTGGGGAAGGCAACCATATAATGCTAGACAAAATGAAGAAAAGCAAAGATAAGAGAAAAGAAGAGTGTAATGCCATGGTCAGAGACTCTGAAGAGAGATATACCTCTTGTAGCATCGGAGAGTCTTAAAAACAAACAAAACATTGAAACTCTTGTCAAAGAAGGGGTGGTGGGGCACACAGGAACAAACCTGTGTGCCAATATAGCTTGTTCTCTGATTAGCTCACGTTTTTAAAAGATGTGTCCAGAAGATGGAGGGGACATGTGACCAAGGATAAATACAAAAGAGTGACTCAGCCTAGCAGAAGAGAGTCCAAGAGGCTACAGCCAAGAAAAAAGAGTATTTTCAGATGTGCTTAGAGACGATTAAGAAAAGAATAAGGCAGACCCATGTGTTGGAGAAGGCAGAGCTACTTAATTTCTTCTTTCCCTCCCACCCTCTCCACTATTCTTTTCAACAAGGAAAATGACACTTACTGAGATGTAGAAATCATGTGATATGAGGGAACATCTGGAGGACCTAGAGATATTGAGCCTGGAAAGGAAGGATGGGAAGGGGGGTGGGGTGGTGGAGAGACTAAAGAGACTGATGATCACTACACTGAAGAAACTGAAGAAAAACAGACGTGTTCTCTGTGGTTTGAAAGGTCAGAAGTAGAAAGTAATGCTTGAGCAGCTTGGGGGTATTAATGAACTCCTGTGGCTAGAAGTCTTCGAAGAGTGATATATCCCCTGATCAGGGATTTTTTTTTTTTTTTGGAGGGCAATTGGGGTTAAGTGACTTGCCCAAAGTCACACGGCCAGTAAGTGTGTCAAGTGTCTGAGTCCGGAGCTGAACTCAGGTCCTCCTGACTCCAGGGCTGGTGCTGTATTCACTGTGCCACCTAGCTGCCCCCCAGGGATGTTTTAGAAAGAATATTTCATGGGCCAGGAGGCTGCACGGGAGAACTGTTGATGTTTTCCTCCTTTATGTGGTTCTATGATGGGAGTTTGGAAAAGGGGCAAATCATTGTGTGTGGGGGAGGGGGATAGTTTGGTTAAGTCAAGTTTTCATGGAGGATGTGGGGATGGACTTGGATCTTTTAAAATGGTTACAGAAAAAGGAGAAGGAAACTATTTGGGCAGATATTTCAGAGACAGAACTGACCATGCTCTGAATCATTTCAGTGAGGAGTTTGGGAGATACATTTGTGTTGAGTAATAAAATGAGAATCATTACCCAGGAAGGGTCCAAATTATCATGGTGAGTATAGAAACTAGACTGAGGAGGAGCTTTGACTTTGTCCTGCAAACCAACTTGCATTTTTTGCATAAAACAGTGTGTTAAGAAGCTAAATCTGTAGGTGCTGTACTTCAGGAAGTAGCAGCCTCCCTCTCCTGGGGGGTCTTGTGTCCAGTGGCCTCTTTTCAGCTTGGTTGTAGCAGCAATTCTTTTTCAGGTATGTGGTGAGCTAATATCCCTTCCAGCTCTGAGATCCTGTATGTAGATAAGTAAAAGAGAGATTGAATGAAGAAAAGACTAGAGTTAGAAAAAAGCAGGAGATTGTTGGGAGGCATTAAATAGTAAGGTCCTCAATTACTTGGCATTGATAGTGGAAGAGATTGGGTGGATACAGAGGACTTCTTGAAGGCAGAATAGACGAGATGTAGTAAATGAATGGGATCAATGAGATGAAGGAAGGATGGATTTAATTTATCATCTCTATGCAGATGACATCCAGATCTGTACTCGGCTGCCAAAGTGGTTTTTCTAAAGCATAGATCCGACCATGCTCCACTCCCAACTCCACCCTCCCAGTCAGTGGCTCCCTATTATCTACAGAATAAAATATAAATTCCCCTGTTTGGCATTTAAAATTCTTCGCAATCTCCCCTTTTCCTATTCTTCTTTCTAGTTTTGTTATATGTCCGTCCCTTCCACAAACTCTACAATCCAGCTTCAGGGGTCCGCTTATAGTTCTTTGAACATGACTCTCCATTTCCTGTCTCTGTGCTTCACCTTTTAGATTATCTGACTTCCTTCAGGATGCGGCTTCAGTGCCTTCTTCTACAGAATGCCTTTCCCATTCCCTTCCATCTTTTCTGTCTACAGTGTACATGCCTAGTTAATTACATGATGTCTCCCCTCAGTAGAACATGAGCTCCTAGAGAACAGGGTCTGCCTTTTCTTTGTGTCCCCAGTGCAGAGTATCATGCAGTCCATACTGAGTGTTTGCTGATGCTTTTTCACTAACCAGTTGACTCCGTGTCCAGCCCTAGTCTCTTTGCTGAGCTCTATCTAGTCCTTCCTTATCATGTCTGTTATACATTTCGTTGTGTCATTGTTGTTTTATTCTGAAATTAACAAGCAAAACCAATTAAATGGGCATTTTCTATAGATAGTAAAATAGAAAAGGATTTCACAAGAAACTACAGGTGTCTGTTACATACAACTTGTTTTTCTTCCTATGTATATAAATTCAACTTGTAGCTTTCAAAGCTGTCTGGCTTGTCTCTGCTCCTTACCAGATATCCTTGTGTTCTCTGCACTTTAAAAAAAAGATGCATCAGTTATCCATTTGTCTTTCTTTTTTTTTTCTCTCCTACACATATCCACCTTGACTTCCCACCCTTATACGAGAAGAAGCAAAAGACAATTCCTGTCCTCCAGGATCTCACATTCTAATGGAGGGGACAACAAACAAACAGATATGCTCTAACATGCTAATGACAGGGTAAATGGGAAGTGGTTAAGAGAGAGCAGGCACTGGTATTAGGAGGGTTGCTTCCTATAGAAGGGAAGGTTTTGGTTGGAACTTAAGCCAAGGAGGTCAGTAGGTGATGAGGAAGGAGAACATTCCAGGCATGGGAGAGGGCCAGATAAATGCCCAGAGCCGAGAGATGGAGGCGCCATGGAGTAGTCAAACAAACAAATTCCCACATTGACTGTATCTGAAAATGTATGTCTTTTTCTGCATCTTGGGCTTCAGTACATTTCAAGCTGTAATCTCTTACCCAGGATGTTCAAAACAGAACTTAATATCTTTTCCTCCCATCTCATCCTTCTTCCAGACTTCTCTGTTATTGTCAAGGGCACCACCATCCTTCCACTTACTCAGTTCACAACCTCATAATTATCCTTGACTTCTCATTCTTCCTTACCCCATATATCTAATCAGTTGTTTATACTTGCACAATACCTCTCACATCCATCCCCTTCTCTCTACCCATACAGCCTTCAACCTAACTCAGTCCTTCATCACCTCATGTGTAAATATTGTAATGCCTCCTAATTAGTCTCCCTGTCTCTGTTCTCTCCTCACTCCTCCAAACAGCTTGCCAAAGTGATTTCCTAAAGCATCTGTCTGGCGATATCACTCTCCTGTTCAGTAAACTCTAGTGGCTTCCTTTTACCTCTGAACTAAATATAAACTCCTCCATTTGGAATTTAAAGGCCTCACAACCTAAAGGCTCCAACCTTTCCAGCCTTTTTAACTTTCACACTCCCTGTGATCTTAACAAACCAGCCTTCTTTACTGTTCTTCATCACAGCCTTCCATTTGCTGTTTCTGTTCTTGAAGAATAGGACTGATGAGGTCACTGAAATCCCAAGCCTTGAGAATGGATCTGCTCTCCAAAGCAGAAAGTAACAGTTGTGCTTCCCAGCTCAGGAGCTGAGCCCAGTTTTGTGTAATTCCAGAATTGGCCCTAGAGTCAGTGAAACCTGGCTGTGGTTCAGAGGGAATCTGAGAGACCATGTCAGGAATCCCATTGTGCTCCAGATTAGAGGGGATGCTCAGAATTGAGTTTGGTCATTAGCACCCATGTTCAAGAATTACCAATGTTGGCTGTAATGATAGACACCATGATGTCCAGACCCACCTGAGTTGTACCAGGTTGTTGAGTACCTCACTTTGGTGAGTTACAGCTTGAGAACCAGGATTCTTGTTTGAAAATATTAATTTAAATATTCATGACTTTATATATTGAATTCATGAGATCCTAATTCTGAACATGTAAAATAGATCAAGGAGTCTAAAATATGTTGCAATTTTTTTTCAGTGTCAGTATTAAAGGCACATGACTTACAAAATGCATAATAGGTTTTAAAAACCAATTTAATCCTCTCTCAAAAGAGTAATCTTCTAAGTTAGGCTGTTGTTAGTGAATGGTATATGTTAAAGCCAAAGTACTTTTATTGTTGTCTTTAAGGGATAAACATTTATTATTTGTTTTCTAGACTTTGCCAAAGAAAGACTGTAGGCCCATCCCATCACTTTCAAATATACGTTTCAGACTGTGGCAACAAGAATCTTCCAGAAATTATAAACTTCATCTTTCATCACACAAATCTTTTTAGATAGATAGCTGTCATGTTACCGAAGCTTTCCAGAGAAAGATCCTCTCCTATCTCTCTCTGTAATAACTTGAAGTGCTTAATCACTTTTTCAGCAAGGAAATTCTTTTTTCTAATTAACCTAAATCACTTTCATTTCCTTTTATCTGGTTTTCCTCAAAAGGGTCTTTTCCTGGCTGGATGTCCTGAGAGTGGGGTATGAGTAATGCCTATATTGGTGTGATTTTTCAAGTTAATACGTAATCCCTTTTTGAGAAAGCAGGAGGGCAGACGCCAGACTTGTGCGTTCAGACTTCTGAATTCACTGAGTACTATAGAACCCTAGAGTTGGAGCTATAAGAGACCACAGTAAACATCTAGTTCAACCCCTTTCTTTTATTGGTGAGAAAATGGAAGCCCCCAAATAAAGACTTACTCAAAGGCATGCAGCTCGTTCTGGCAGAGCCTCTGCAACATCTCATATCCATCACCCTAGTCCAGGCTCTCATCACCTCACTGTTACAGTAGCCTGACTATTAATCGGCTTACCTAATTGTTGCAGCAGCCTTTTAACCAAACTTCTTGCCTCTGTACTTACTCCAGTCCATTCTCCATACAGCTGCCAAAGGGATTGTCCCAAAGTGCAGGTCTAACTGTAGCACCCTGCTCAGTAAACCTCAGTAGCTGCCTGTTATCTCTAGGCTCAGTGGATAGAGTGCTGGGTCTGGCGTCAAGAAGACTTTATTTGAGATCTGGCCTTAGATACTTACTAGGCAAGCACTTAACTGCTCTCTGCCTCAGTTTCCTCAGCTGTAAAATGGGGATAATAATAGCACCTAGCTACCCAGGTTGTTGTAAGGATCAAAGGAGATAGTTATAAAGCACTTAGTACAGTGCCTGGCATATTGTAGGTATTTAATAAATGCCTTCCTTCCTCCCTCCCTCACTGCTACCTCCCATCCTCTTTCCTTCCTTCTTTTTTTCCTTCCCTCTTTGCTTTCCTCTTGTCCTCCCTCCCTCCTTCCCTCTCTCTCCCTTCAGACATTCACAACCTGGCCCCATCTTGCTTTTCTTGACACATCATTCCCTTTTATGTATACTGTGTTCCGGCCAAATTGGCCTTTTTACTTTTCTTCCCACATGCTACTCCATTCCACCCCTCATGCCTTTTGCACTAGTTGTCTCCCATGCCCAAAATGCACTCCCATCCCACTCTTTTCTCCTAGCATCCCTAGCTTCCTTCAGGACTCAGCTCCAAGGCTACTTCCCACATGAAGCCTTTTCTGATCCCTCCCCCCCCTCCACTGCTAGTGTCTTTCCTACAAGTGCCTTGTGTCTATTCTCACTTGATGTATGTATGTGTAGTCTGCCCCTTCAGATACTGTAAGCTCCTTGAAGGCAGAGATAATTGTATAGCTAACACCTAGGACAGTGCAAGGCACAAAACAGGTATTTAACCTTATTGCTTGATTCTGCCTGGCTCCAAAGTAGGTAGCCTATTAATTTTGCCAAAGGGCTAACTTTCCTCTGCTTTGTCTTCTAATCTGATCTAGCATCCATTTTATATTTTATTATTTCTCTTTATCATAGTTCTTCTGACTTCATCATAGTTTTTACTGCAATAGTTCAAAATAAAAACAGAAGACATCTTTTAGTTGAGCTGCCCCTTCTTCATTATTTGTTTTTGCCTTTTTTCTATGAACTCCATCTTACTGTGTGATCTCTTTATGCCCTTGAGCCTACATTTGCATTAAATCCAAGTAACCTTCCCAGTTCACCTTATCCCTTCTAGTACTCCTCCACCCCCTCCCCTGTACCTGCTTTCCACCTCTCCCTTGTCCCCTGCCCACAAGAATGCCTCTTCCAAATAGTGCATTTAATACATTCCCTCCCCAGGGACTTGTGAAGATTAATTAGTTGATGTCTGTAAAGTGCTTGGGAACATCAAATACTCCCGGGTAGTGCTCTGTGATGACATTATTGCTTTTAAAATTCAGCGGCAGCTTCTGTTCTCCAAGCTGTGTTTTTTTTTCCCTGTATATCATTATCCACTTTTGACTTTATATGAGATTGGCGGTTTCTTTCCCTTCCTTTCTCAGTGTAATGTATTTTATGAGACTTTATAGGAACTTAATAAATGTTTATCAGAAGAATAAAACTATCTTATTTTAAGGAGTACAATGTTTGCTTTCTTGTGTTGCAGAAAGAAAGGATTTGATATTAAGTGGGTGGACGACACACATGCTCTAGGAGTGTTCTCCAGTCCCATTACAGGTATCTCTCTCTCATCTGTTCTTACCAATTGAAGGAACCAGGCATGTTTAGCTGGAGAAGAGAAGACTCAGAGAAGATATTAGGACTGTCCTCAAGTATCCGAAGGACTGTCCTCAAGTATCCGAAGAACTGTCCTGAGAAGGGAGGTTAGGCTTGTTCAGTTGATCCCAGAAGACAACTTGCCTTAAAGGCAGATTTCAGCTTGATGCGAGGAAGAACTTTCTAACAATTAGAGCTGTCTGAAAGTCACATGGCTTGTCTCCAAAGATGCTCGATTCTTCCAGCTCAGTGGTTTCCATGCAGGGGCTGGAGAGGAATGTCTGTAGTATAATAGATTAAGCCGAATAGCCACTGGGTTCCCTTCCAGCTCTCAAATTCTGATTCCCTTCCTTTCCTGCCCTCCTTTTCCTCCTGTAATATGACTACCCTTATCAGCTCTAATGGTCCTTTGAATTTCTCTTCAGACAGTAGGGGCTCTGGGACAACTGCAGGTTTTTTTACAGTGGTATCTTGGCACCTTGATTTGTAGGTGATGGGTGATATAAAGAGAGCAGTCCTTCTCCATCTTCTGAAGGATTACTTCTGAATCTGGTGGAAGGTGTTACATTTACTTACTAATACCTGGAGGAGATTTTTCCACAGTACTTTTGATGCTATTTCATCACCATCAGAATCAATGAAATAATAAATCTGAACACCTCTCCTCCACCCTCCCCAAAAAAAGGCACCAGGAGTAATTAAATTGTGATACCAAAAGACCCCTTGGAAGCTTGTGATAGCCACACTTTTTTTGTTTTTATATGCCTTCATATATGTAAGCATCCCCATGAAAGAACTGGGGGGGGGGGGGTCTTCTCAGACATTAGACTCCCCCTACCCTTACCCCCAACCCCTTGAGACCAGGATCTGTTGTGTTTGTATTCCAAGTACCTAATATAGTTCCTGGTGTATAATAGGAATAAAGAAATATTTGTTGAACAAGTGAATGAAATGGATAGTTTCTATCACTTCCCCTATTTCCAAGAAGTTACTTCTGAGAACCAGCTTCAGATTTTTCTTCTTTTCATTCCTTTCTTACTGTTCATGTTAAAACTTCTCTGCAGCTCGTGATGCCCTGAATACTAAGCACATGATGGTAAAGATCCGGCCCCTCTCTCAGGCCACAAGAGCAGCCAAAGCCAAAGCAAGAGCTTGTGCTGGTGAGTCGGGCCCCCATTGGTACCTGATTTTCTGTCCCTGTGTGGCACCAACAGTCCCAGAGCTGCAGGGCTGTCCCTCTCTGAGTCCTCTTGACAAGTGAAGAAGTTCATCTGGGGCTCTGATGGGGTCGTTGGAGCAGGCGTGTCCTCCCTCCAGCCTGTCCTGTGTCTCATCACTGCTAGATCCAGGTCTGGCTGAGACTGACTGGCTTAATGTAATCACTGCATAAAGTTGTGTTATTGCAGATGATGAAGCCAAGTTGTACTTCACAATGTTAATTTCCTGTGATGCTCATCTAACACTAGTATTAATTACTGCTGATGCAGCCCTTGTTAGTCTATTTGGTATGTTAATTACTGTGTTAAATCACTTAGGACTGAGCTGCTTACTTCTTACTCCTGCTTACTCCCTCCTCCTCCCTGCTTCCTCCTTAGAGTTTCTCCAGCCAGCCAAGGCACGTCCTGAGACTTCCGCTGCCCTGGCCCGAAGGCTAGTGATCAGTGCCCTTGGGGTGCGGAGTCAGCGAACCAAAGCAGAACGGGATGCCGAGCTCAAGAAGCTGCAGGAAGCCCGTGGTGAGTTGGAGAATTGATTCCTTCCCTTGTTCTTTTTAAGAACTTTTCCAGAGCCTCCCTTGAAGGCCATTGAGGAAAGGAGAGCAGCCTGTTTCGTTTTGCCATTTCCCTCCCTGTGAAAGCTCTTGGAGGTAATGAGATGGTTGTTGTGCTGATGCTGTTGTGCTTTCTTTGGGAGAAAGGCATTCTAAAATCTGTTTTATACCCAACCAGATATTCTAATCAATGCTTCTTGCAGTGTTTTTCATGAGATATGTATCAACCCTCTAGATAACATCTGTGGTTCTTTGTAAAGCATAGTAATGTCTTCCCCAACCTTTAGCAAAGACTTTCTTGTGAAGTACATTTCTAGTGGAAATCCTGCCTCTAGAATGAAAGGAAATTTGCCATGGTTTGTGCTCAGCACATCCATTAGATCAGTGTGATCTGATCTTATCAATGCTCAGGTAAGAAGTAACAGAAGCATAGTGCTGGAAATTCTGTTAACAACAAGAGAGAATGATTTTGATTTTTTTTTTTTTTGGTCTGAGACACCCCTGAATATTTCCAGTGTGACATGATCTGGAGTCCCTGTCTTCTAATTATTTACTAGTAGCTAGAGTTCTAGGAAAATGTTTCTAGTCCACAGTTAGATTTTTTTCTTTCCCCACAGTTGGGAGCTGAAGTTAAAGTCTGTCTCTTTCCCTTTATCAGCTGTTGACTTCTTCGCAAAGGCTTGGGATTCTGGCTTGGCTCCTAAGTACTTTTTATTGACATTTAAGGTTTAGACAGTCTCATTGCCCCAGCTTAGGATCTGGGGAATCTGTGAAGGCAATTTATTCTGAGAATTCTCCTTACCAGAAAGTAACTTCATTTTTTCATTAAATGAATTGAAGTTTCAAAGACCTTGTTTATTGCTGGTCTAACAAGGCCATTAATACTTCCTGTCCACTCTGCTTGGGTGATAGCCGCCAGCTCACAGCCTCTCAGCTGCACTGACCAGATAACCAGTGACAGAGTGTGTCATGGCAGGTGCTGAAGCTCCAGAGCTGAACCCAAACTGGCTTTGAAACCTTAATGATGGTAATGAGCTAGTTGTGAGTTCTGTGCTCTGCTCCGTCATTGAAGGCCTCCTCGAGGCAGGAGAGAGGTGTCCTGCTGATGTGGAGGAGCAGTAACTAACTACAGGGCCCGGTGGAGGACCAGTGGGATGTTAACGCCTGCGTTACGTCACCTGTCTTTGGAGACATTTCAGTTGGCAGACGCGAGTCCTGCCTAGCCTCCCTTCAGCGCCCTTCACTTCATGTTTACTTGGTAGGACTGTAGCAGACAGTGCTAGCAGCAGCAGTAGCCGTGTCAGTACCTTGCCATGCCAGTTATATGTAAATGCTGTGGATGTTGGGACTGTGAGTAGCCTCTGCAGGGAGGGAGGAAGGGAGGGAAGCAACCATTTTTAAGCACCTCTTATGTGCCAGGCCCTGTACTAAAGTGCTTTACAGTGTCATCTTGTGTGATCTTCACAGCAGCCCTGGAAAGTAAGCGCTATTATTATCCCCATTTTACAGTTGAGGAAAGTGAAGCAGGTAGTGGATAAGTGACTTGCCCAGGGTCACCCAGCTAGTAAGTATCTGAGAACAGATTAGAATTCAGGTCTTCCTGACTCCAGTGACCTACTATATCAAGTTTCTTTCTGGTGGTACTGATGGTCTAAAAGATCTGTCTTCATAGACTCGTTCTTCCATATTTTCTAGAAATGATCCTAATCTTTGTGTCTGAGAACAGGATTTGCATAGGAGAATTTTGTGTTGTAGTAAAATCTCCTCTTACCAGCACTGTTCCAGATTAAGTAGATGCTGTTGTGTTTCTGTGGAGCCCACAAATTTCCACTTATCAGCATCTGAATTCAGGCTCTAACCTTTTTTTTTCAAGATGAGAGAAAGCTCTAGAAGAAATGGAAACCCACCCAGCACTATTTCTGTCACCGTTTTTTTCCAGCCACAACACTTTATATTTTCATAACATTGATCAAATCTTACCACTGTCAGGAGGCCTCCTCTCCATTCATGGGTTAAGAAAATATATACCTCCCTTAGGCATCATAGATGAGTCGTTTCTCTTTTCATTGCTGCCCTGCAGATTAAAGTTAAAAAAATACAAAACCATAAAAATCTTAGCGTCAGGCCAGGTTGGATGAGACCTTGAGGCCATATCATACTTAACCCTTCCCTGGAAAATGATAATCAGTTCTGTTCTGAAAGACTCCAGAGGAAGAAATTCTACAATCTCCCCTGGTAACTTCTATCAGTTTCTAGCAACTTTCATTGCCAGGAAATTCTTCAGTCTAATTTAACTTTGTTGTTGTTGTTATTAACCTTTTTCTCCCTAGTTATCTCCTTAGTAGAAGTAGAGAGTCCTTTGTGAAGACAGAGTGATGAGTGGGAACAGATCTGAGTTAGCAGTCAAAGTCTGTGTTCCAATCTAGTCTCTGCTTTTATGTGTCTGGGTGGCCAGAAGAAAGTCACTGTGCCCTAGTTTCCTCATCTGCAGAATGGACATAATAATACTTGACCTGCCTCCCTGATGGAGTCTTTATGAAGATAAAAACAAGCCAGTGTGTGAAAATGTCTGGGAGAGCAGACCTCCGTTTTCTCTTCTTAAAATGATGAGGTTGAATTAGGTGATTTACAGAACCCCTTTGTGCTCTCTAACATTCTCTGATTCTGCCACTAAGGAATCCTATTCAGATGCCACATGCTCTTGTGATAGTAACTGGGTGGATTTGTTGTAAAATCATTATAACAGTATTGACATTGTTCCTGACACCATCCCATCCTTACCCTGCAGCCTTCTCCAGGCCTCGATGCCTTTAACTTTTTTTCCTAAGCCTTATTTGATCATCTTCATGCCTTGCTTGTCATCTCCTTTACACATTTTCTCCATCCTCTTACTCTGTAGCTTGGATAGCGCAAGAAACTGTCCTGTTCACAGATTCAGGATTTGTGGTTTTGAATAATTTCACATAGTGCATCTTTGTGCCATGAAGCCATGTGTGAAGACCTGACTCAAAAAGACCTGGGGAACTTTCCCTTTTCACCTTAGATGAGATCCTCTCTTACACCAGTTTTGTGATAGCAGCCTCAGCTTAGCTCCCTCTTATCTTCTCAAGTTTTCTGTACTTTTGGTCCACACTGCCCTTGGTTCTGCTTGGTTGTGGCCGAGTTGTAGACTGGAAGAAAGAGCTTTCATCACCCAGTCTACCTAATTAAAACATTGATAATTTAAAAGTAAGATCTTTTTGTAGATAACTCTGGAGGTGCCTGTGACAGAATTATCTTACAGGATCTCTGAGGTGGCAGGGACCCCAGAGCCATTGAGTCCAGTCCATGTCCACATGAGACTCTAGGCTTCAACCTCTGTGACCTCAACAAGTCACCTTACCTTCACAGTCTCTGTCTTCAGTTGTAAGATGAGCGCATTGGACCACATGGTGTCCGAGGGCCCTTCCAGCTCCAGAGCTCTCATCCTCTGGTCCTTGTGCCGCATACATAACAAATGGTCATCCCCACTTGGCTTGAAGATCTCCAGTGAGGGAGGGAAGCCCACTACCACCTGAGGAACCCATTCCATTTTTGGACAGGTTGAATTGTTAGGATATCACCCTCACTTGGCACTTGAAAACATTTTTTTCTTTGTGTGAATTTAATACTCATGAACAAATAGAGATATTCAGATATACACACATGTAAGGATTGTATATGAAACTGTGAAATTCTGTTACATAGTTTGTATTGAAAAGTATATATTAAACTTAACATGATGATAAGAAGATTGCCCTAATTGTTTGTTCCCTTCTGAACTTATTTTTATTTTCTTCTTTGTAGTTTTTAAAATTTTATTCTTAGTATATAGTATTCTTACAAAAGCTGAAAATTGTTATTTTAGCTAGAAAATAATACATTCAAGAGTTGAAAGAATTTTAAGTTTTTTGATCTTGAATTAATACTAGTTGAAAAAATTCCCTATTATTTTCCTTCCTAAAATATTTATTAAGTCACTACAAGGTAACTTGTAGTGTTGTTCAGGAATACAGAAAAGTAAGTCATAGCCCCTGCCTTATGAAGTTTGCATCCCATTCGGGAAGACAATTCAATTCAGTTGATCCTGTGTGTAAAGCAAATAGACAGCCTGTCATAGTGACTGGAGCTGGGCGAGCCTCTTCTACGACCAGGTTACAAACTGCCAGGTTACAATTTTGTTGTATTTGCCAGATTGTAATTGTAATTGCCAGATTTTTATTGGATGAAGAAATTGGTTCATCAGAAGTTAACTATAACAATGAAACCACAGGTCCAGGCCAAAAAATCATTGTAAAGGACTGTGCTAGATAGTAGGAGAGAGAGAGAATGATATGAACCTTGGCCCTTCCCTCATGAAATTCACAGTCTGATACACAATAAATATATTAGAATGATCTGAAAGGTCGGATCAGAAGGGAGCTCCTGACCTGGGTGTTTCCAGCAAGGCTTAGTTCTAATGCCAGCATTCATCCCATTGTTGGGCTGTTTTAAAATCACAAAACTACATCGATGGCTATTGCTCAGCTTTGTACTATTTAGAAAGTTTTCTGTTTGTTGTAATCCAGGTTACTCCTTATATAAATTTCAGTACCTTTGTATCTGTCTGACCACATCACTAACACATTCGATCTATGTCCTTCCCCCCCACCCCCCGGCCAGGGTCACTAATAGTTTTAGTGAACATCTCATTTCTTCCATCACAATCAGCAGTGAGAATTCTTATAGCTTTTGATAGTTCATACAGTACTTACCTCACCACAACCCTGAGAGTATGTCATGAAAGTATTGTGCCCATTTTACAGAAAGGGAAGCTGAGAACTAGATGCAAATGATTTGCCCAGAGTCACAGAGCTAATTGGTGATAGGGCCAGTACATAAATCTATATCTTCTGACTTCTCCAAGTCTCCCTCTTCTTTCCACTGATCCATAGAAGAGTGATGAAAATGTTTAACAGCCTTAGCCTAGGAGCCCTGCTGAATACCACTTAGTTCCCCAGACTGATAATACTAACCCCTAGATAATCATCTTCTAAGTATGACCTTTCATGGTGGTATATCTCCCCACCTCAAATATAACTCTTCTGCAAGCTGAACTACATTTTCTCAGTATATTGATAAATATCTAAATGCTTGCTGAATCAAAAATCTAAAGCCTTACCAAAATCAAGATAGGTCACATTTTTCACCTACCCTTGATCTACCACATTTTTCACTCAAAGTAATAGAACGATATTAGATTAGTATGGTTGGACTTGTTCTTAAGAAAGCCGTGCTCATTATTATTCTGTAGGTGTTTGTGAATTGATTTTGTGATGATTTTTTTCATTATTTTTCCCAGGTGTAGAAGTAAATCATACAGGTCACATCCCCTTTCCCTTTTTAAAGTGAAAACACTGGCCCTTTTCCAATCTTTCATGCCTGAAGTCTGAGACATGGTAGCTAGTGACCCTCCAGTGACTTCAGTCAATTCATTTAAAACTAGGAAATGTATAAGTCATTAGGCCCTGTTTATTTAAATGCATTGAGGTGCTTTCATACTCTGGTCCCAGTTCTGCTGTCATTTTTTCCTCTCTATCTCTCCTAAATCTGTCTTTTATAAAATTGTCCCTGCTCCTAGCTTCTGTATCACTTATTAAAACCATCTTGGAGCTCCGCAGAAATAGGCAAAACAAATCTTCACCACCTTTTAGTGTTTTCTGTTATTTTCAGTTGGTTAAAGGGATAGCATTCATCTTGATTTTTTTGTTTTACATATCTTCCTGTTTGTGTTTCCAGGTTGTATTTTAAAGTAAGATTAAGGGAAAGAGCACTTGACTGAGAGCATGGAAGGCCCTGGCTCCCAGTGTGAACTTTGGAAGTTCCTCTCTGGTCCTCCTTTCCCTTGTCTTTAAAATGAGCATGGTGCCCTTAATGTTCTCTCCTTCAGCTCTGAAATTCTCCTATTCTAGGCTTACTTGAACATTTCAGAATGTATTCACAGTTGCTTTGTACTGATTGCTAATGGGTAGACTAGGTGTTGTTGGTTTGTTTGTTGGTATGAACCATCTAGTTTTCCTTCACATTTCCAGTGGTTTTTATATTCTCTTAAAAGATTAATGTTCGGGGCTACTAGGTAGTGCAGTGAGTAAGAGGCCAGCCCCAGAGTCGGGAGGACCCGGGATTGGTTCCGGCCTCAGATACTTAACACCCACACAGAAAAAAATGGCCATGTAACCTTGGGCAAGTTACTTAACCCTGATTGCTTTAAAAAAAAAAAAAGATTAATGTTCATGAACTTACCCCCTAGGACTCCTTTGCCTTTTATTCTACTTTCCCCTAAAACAGGTGTTCTGAACCATTTTTATGTCATGAATGGACCCTTGTCACAAGCTCTTGAAGTCCGTGGACCCCTTCTCAAAATGTTTGTGGCCTACATTCCTAATTGAAGTGAATGCTAACTTTTAGTGAAGGATTAATAAAAAAGAGAGATACACATACACATATATGGAATATATGTGTCTATATATGTATTGTATCTGTGTGTATGTATGTATACATACATATGTAAATGCTTGTATATTTTTCTGCCCCCCAATTAAAGTTCACAGACCCTATAAAAATCTCTCCATTGATCATCCCTTGGTGCACCATAGACATTAGATTAAGCATCCCTTGATCTCTAGCCCTTTATAGTTTCCTTAGATTGTTTGAAAAGCTTGATTTTTGAAAATTCACTTTGTTTATTTTGTAAGAGTTCAGTTTACTTTCCTTGTAGTCTAGAATCCTTTTCAATTTCTGCTCACTTTCTCTTAACATTCCTCCACCTTTAATAAGCTCCTCTCTGTTGGAGAATTAGACTGTTCCTCAGTTTTCTAAACAAGCCAGCTACAGCCATTACACTTGTATGCCCTGTGTCTAGAGACCCCAGCCTGACCTAGAGCCAAATAATAGCCTCAGGGCTATCCCCAGGCAGTCATTTTCTGACAGGGAAAGAACAGGGCACTGATTGACCAGCCATTTGCCTTGATGAACTTCTCCTACAGGCTCATTCTCATTTTTTACTTGGATATCTTGGCTGCTGTATTCAGTGCATGCCACAAGATGGAGCCCAAATTGCAACGAATTCCTTTCCCTGTCATTGTCACCTACTAGTCTGCAACCTGTCAGTGCTTTTGCCCCCAGAGTTTTACAATCAGAGAGTTAAAGGCAGGATATCTCATTTCTCTGTTTAGGTATAATTCAAAAAGTATTTTTATATATTCAGCCTCTTTGATCTTCATACTGTAAAGTCCCTTATATCTGTTACCATATTTAATCTTTTCAATAGACCCAGATGGCAAATAATTGGTAAAGCTTGTTTTATAAAATTTGAAGATAGTCATTTCATTGGTGTGAGGAAACTCCAAAATCATGCAGGTTGGCAAATTCTCTATAACTTAAAAATCTTAGAGTGACCTAGAGCGCTTAGAAGTTGAGTGACTCTCCTAGAGTCTCACAGCCAGTTTATGTTAAATGTAGGACCTGAACCCAGGTCTTCTTGTCTTCTGGGCAGGCTCTCTATGCATTCTGCCATGCTGCCTCTCACTGTCAAATTAAAAAGAGAAAATTAAGCCACTGCCTCCAAAATTGCATTTTCAGTGGTCTTAGAAGCAACATCAGTTCTCCATCATTTCTTGTGGTCATTGTCATTTACTGGATATTCATTCTGCCTTCATCTACCCCCAAACTCCCCCCATCAGTAATCCGAGAACACTAAACTTACGAAATATTTTGCAGAAAAGCAATGTTAAGAAAGTATATAGCTTATTCCATTGGAGTTTAGAACTAGAGGTTGGGTAATGAGTACTCAAACACATTCTTGACCCCTCACCCCAACCCTTGTTCCTCTTGAATAAATGAGAGATGAATGTAAAACAAATTAAATCCAAAATGACAGGCAGTCTGAAGGAGGCATTAATACAGTTGAGAAGTAGAGTGTAGAGTAAGAGGGGCAAGAATAACCAGGCAAGAACTGATAGCTGGGATGTGCTGGAGTCCAATCTTAATTCTAAAATATATTTTTCCAATATCATTACTAAACATATATGTCCCATGATATAGCATCCTAATGTTTGAAGAAGTTAAATGAGTTACAGGAGGAAATAATAAAATTATACTAGTTAAGGATCTCAACTTTCCCCTCCCAGAACTAGAGAAATTTAACCAAAAAATAAACAAGAAAGAAAAGTTAAGGGAGTGAGTAGAATTTTAGAAAAGTTAAATATGATAGACCTGGAGAACATTGAATGGGCATAGAAGGGAATATACCTTTTCTCAGCAGTACATGGCATGTACACAAAAATGGACCATGTATTAGGGTATAAAAATCTCACAGTCAAATGCAAAAAGGCAAAAATATTAAATGTATCCTTTTCAGATCATGTTGCAATAAAAATTACATTTAATAAAGGGCCATGGAAAGAAAGATTAAAAATTAATCGGAAACTAAATAATCCAATCTTAAAGAACAAGTGGGTCAAAGAACAAGTCAGAGGACCAATCAGTAATTTCATTAAAGAGAATGACAACAATGAGACGACATTCCAAAATTTGTGAGTTGCAGCCAAAGTACTTAAGGGAAAATTTATATCTCTAAAATCAATAAAGTAGAGAAAGCAGATCAATGAATTGGGCATGCCACTAAAAAAAACTAGAAAAAGAACAAATTAAAAATCTTCAGCTAAACACCAAATTGGACATCCTGAAAATCAAAGGAGAGATTAATAAAACTGAAAGTAAGAAAACCATTAAACTAATAAATACACCTAGGAGCTGGTTTTATGAAATACACCCTTTTCTCGTCTCTTCATTCTTCCCCTTGTTTCTCTATGATACGACATTTTCTTATTGGTGTTGCAGAGGCATTAGTTACTGATAACCACGTCAGGAAAAAACAGTGATTCTATTTGTCGTTGTTGAAATTTCCCTAAAACCTTGGCCTGAGGGAAAGTCAGTTGGTTGGAGTTCTGTGGAACCGATTTTAATATTGCCTCTCTTTACAGAAAGAAAGCGGTTGGAGGCCAGGCAACGGGAGGACATCTGGGAAGGCCGGGACCAGGCTACTGTCTGAATGTCATGCAAAGAAATGGATACTTTCCTGAATTCAGAAGGCTCCAGACTAGAAGACCCTTGCTGAGTTTCCTTTGTGTGAGAGAAAGACAGAGACTGTGGGTTCAGAGAAAAAGTGAACTTCTCTGTCTTGGCAGCTCTGCTTTCTAGAGCTGGAAGGAAAAGTTTGGAATCACTCCATGCGGGAAATAGGAGGAAGTAGTGTTCATCAACTAGGAAGGAACTCGGAAGCTGATGCCTCTTTAGAGTCTGCTGGGCAAGAGAAGCCATAGATGTGTGAGCGATTTACCTATGAAGAGTTTAACCAACCTAACAGCAGAAGGATAGAGGGGCCACCGGGGCCCCAGGCCAGGAGATACCAGGACCTTGAGAGGAAAGACGTAGGCCCTGACAAACATCCTCCAGCACCTCTTCCAGCTGTAAACAGAGATGCCTGGACAGTCTGCAGATGGAGGTGAAGCACCTAGTATTCTCAGGGTGCCCAGAACCAGAAACTTAGTGCTGGCTCCATTTTAATGATCGGTCCAGAGCCCCATAGATGGCTGACAGCAGCACATTATGAGCATTGGGTCTCAAGAGCTTTAGCTTTGCTGAGAGCCTGCCTGCTGCTGCTTCTGTCACGTGGCAGCTGGGGTGTGCCCCTGGCATGACGGCCACCCAGGCCTGTGTAAACACTGATGTCATGGGGTAACAGAGATGCATTAAATCTATTTCCTGACATGGGTGGCTCTACTCTGTTTTGTCATCACCACAGCCATAGGGAGGGTGGGGCTGCAGAGGGAATTCCTTTCTTGTCTTCATGTCAGTAATACGTGTGATGCACAGGTTAAGTGGAGTTTTTATTCATCCTGCACCCTAATGATCTAGTCCTATGTCTCCAAAGTCCTCTGTAACAGTGGCCTTTTCTGGCATGGTATTATTGTACAATTGTTAGCAATTGGCATTTGTGCCTTGTAGCCCCCTCCTTCTCATCACCCATCACCCTCTAATCTGTCATCCCACAGAAAGCATCTGGCACACAGCATGTTCTTAGTGTAATCATCTCAGCTTGTGCCAGCAGCACTTGGCAGGCAGCTAGAGACAATCCATTAAGACTAGGAGCAGCCAGGGTCAAGTAAACCCCTCTGGGCAAGGCCAGGAGACTTTCCTACAGGAAACAGAACAAGTCAGAGACCTAAACCCAGGCTCTGTGTACTGTGGAGTCGGCAGGGCCATACTACAAGGTGCCAGCATGGCAAAACCTAGGCTTTCCTGGGGTCCTCAGCAAGGTCCAGAGCCCTGCACCCTTGGGGCTTAGTGCTAGGGACAGTGATAGATGAGCAGCCCTGCCTGAGTCAGGACAGAGGAAAAAACATTGCACAAATATTTCCCATGAGGGAGCCGATATCCTAACCCTGCTCTTCTTGGAGCCCCCATGGGCCTGAATCAGGGTCTTTTCTTTGGTGATCTGGTTCTTGATTATCACTATCAACATCCCTTGGTCTTGCTTCCTACCTACCCTGTTTTTACAGTTTTTGAGTCATTCACTGATACTTCTAATTCTTTTCCCAGAATTTATTTATTTATTTTTAGTTTTCAGCATTCATTTCCACGAGTTTGAGTTACAAATTTTCTCCCCATCTCTCCCCTACCCCCCACCCCAAGATGATAAACATACTGATTATCCCTTCCCCCAATCTACCCTCTCTTATATTCCTCCCCATTCCCTCCTTACCCCTTACTTTCTTGTAGGGCAAGATGAATTTCTATACCCCATTGCCTATATATCTTATTTCCCAGTTGCATGTAAAAACAATTTTTTTAACATTTGTTTTTAAAACTTTGAGTTCCAGATTCTCTCCTTTCTTCCCTCCTCACCCACCCCCACTGGGAAGATGAGCAATTCAATATAGGTTATACATGTGTAGTTATGCAAAACACCTCCATAGTTGTCATATTGTGAAAGACTATATTTCCCTCCATCCTGTCCTGCTCCCCATTTATTCTATTTTCTCCTTTGACCCTATCCCTTTTAAAAAATTTTTGCTTCTGACTACCCTCTCCCCCAGTCTGCCTTCCTTTCCATCATCCTCCCCTTTTATACCCTTCCTCCCTACTTTCCTGTAGGTTAAGAGAACCAGTTGAGTGTGTATGTTATTCTCTCCTTAAGCCAAGTCCGATGACAGTAAGATCGACTCATTCCCTTTCACCTCCCTGCTCTTCCCCTCCATTGTAACAGCTTTCTCTTGCCTCTTTTATGTGAAATAATTTACCTTATTCTCTCTCTCCCTTTCTCCTTCTCCCAATATATTCCTCTCTCTCCTCTTAATTTTATTTTTTAGATATCATTACTTCATATTCATCTTACCCTGTGGCCTCTGTCTATGCATACACATACACACACATACACCCACCTATACATACATATGTGTATGTATATATACATACATACCTATACATATACATAAACATACGCACATATATATTTCAACTCTCCTAATACTGAGAAAAGCCTGTTAACAAATATTATCTTTCCACGTTGGAATGTAAAGAGTTCAACTTTTTTTTTTTTTGCTTTTTGGAGGGCAATTGGGGTTAAGTGACCTGCCCAAAGTCACACAGCTAGTAATTGTGTCAAGTGTCTGAGGCCAGATTTGAACTCAGGTCCTCCTGACTCCAGGGCTGGTGCTGTACTCACTGTGCCACCTAGCCGTCCCAACAGTTCAACTTTAATAAGTCCCTTATGATTTCTCTTTCCTGTTTACCTTTTCATACTTATCTTGCTTCTTGTATTTGAAAGTCAAATTTTCTGTTCATCTCTGGTCTTCTCATCAAGAATGCTTAAAAGTCCTCTGTTTCATTGACTGTCTATATTTTCCCCTGGAGTATTATAATCAGTTTTTCTAGGTAGGTGATTCTTGGTTTTAATCTTAGCTCCTTCGACCTCTGGAATATCATATTCCAAGCCCTTCAATCCCTTCATGTAGAAGCTGCTAGATCTTGTGTTATCCTGATTGTATTTCCACAATACTCAAATTGTTTCTTTCTCACTCCTTGACCTGTGAATTCTGGGATTTGGCTACAATATTCCAAGGTATTTTCTTTTTGGGATCTTTTTCAAGAAGTGATTGGTGAATTCTTTCAATTTCTATTTTACCCTCTGGTTCTAGAATATGAGGGCAGTTTTCCTTGATAATTTCTTGAAAGATGATGTCTAGGCTCAAAAGATCATGGCTTTCAGATAGTCCAATAATTTTAAAATTATCTCTCCTTGATGTGTTTTCCAGGTCAGTAGATTTTCAAATAAAATATTTCATGTTGCCTTCTATTTTTTCATTCTTTTGGATCTGTTTTATAATATCTTGATTTCTCATAAAATCATTAGCTTCCATTTGCTCCAATCTAATTTTGAAGGAATTATTTTCTTCAGTAAGCTTTTGAACTTCCTTTTGCATCTGACCAGTTCTATTTTTTAAGGCATTCTTCTCCTCTTTGGTTTTTTGGACCTCTTTTGCCATTTGAGTTAGTCTATTTTTAAGGTATTATTTTATTCAGTATTTTGGGGGGATCTTCTTATCAGTCTGTTCACTAGTTTCCCATGGTTTTCTTGCATCACTCTCATTTCTCTTCCTAATTTTTCCTCTACTTTTCTTACTTGATTTTCAAAATCCTTCCTGAGCTCCTCCATGGCCTGTGAGCAGTTCATATTTTTTCTTAGAAGCTTTTGATGCAGGAGTTTTGACTTTGTTGTCTTCTTCTAGTTCTATGTTATGATCCTTTTTGTCCCCAAAAAAGGATTCTATGATCTGATTGCACTTCCTTTGCTTGTTCATCTTGCCAGCTAATTACTTGACTTTTGAGCTCTTTGCCATGGTAGAACTCTGCTTCCAGAGTGGAAAGAGCTGTGTCCCAAATTTCTGGGGCTTTGTACAGCTGTTGTCAGTGTCTTTTAGGCACCAGTCTTAGGACTGTGAGCCACCACAAGCTCTGCCATGCCAGCACTCCTCACCCCAAGACCACCATCCAAGACTGTGACCCAGATCCAAGCAAGGCAAAGCAAGAGAATTCTGCCTCAGTGCCAGCAGAGAGATTCCTGCATTTTCGCTCTGATCAGCCTCTTGGCCTCCCCACTCTCTGTGAGCCTAGAGCTCCGGAAGCAGCGGCTGCAGCCACTGCCACCTCCACCACCCTGGAAGCAGGGGCTAGACCACACTCTTCTCTCACCTAGGTCCAACAGAGTTTCCCCATTGACCTTTTACTTTCACTGTGGTGTTTATGGGTTGAGAACTCTGGAAACTCCCACAACTGCCAGTGTCTCAGTCCCCAGAGGTCTGCTCTGGCTGGTCTGTGCTGCTGGTCTGTGCCGTTGCACCCACACGGTATGGCATTCCAGTCCTAGCCTGGTGCAGTAGACCCTTCCTGTTGACCTGCCAGACTGCCTTCATGGAAGACTTGTTTCTCTCTGTCATTTTGTAGTTTCTATAGCTCTAGAATTTGTTTAGTCATTTCTTTTAGGTATTAGAGGTGGTTGGGACACAAGCTCAGGCAAGTTCCTGCTTTTACTCCACCATCCTGGCTCCGCCCTCCAGTCCTTCTAATTCTGATCCTTAATCCCACCGTCCCTCTCTAACCTACAGCAACAATGCCTTATCCTCCCTGTCTTCCCAGAACAAGTTTCCCTGAGGCCTTTGCCAGATCTCTGAGACGGGAGACCTCTGTTTGAGAAGTGTTAGTGCTGGGCCTGCAATAGAGTGACTTCATTTGTGGTGGTCTCTGCTGTTTCTGCCTCGGGGGATCCCTTTTCTTGGCTCTGTTTCCTTAGAGCCAGGAGTCATTAGCACAAGTAGGGAGTTTTCTTATTACTTCCCATTGAGGACTCTTGGCCTTTCCTAAGAACATTTTAGCCTTCAAAGGCAGTTTCATTGTTAAGATGTGCAGTCTAATGCAGTTACATTCATTACCCGAGATGTCATATCTCTCTCTCTCAAAAAGTCACTTCTACCTCCTTCCTAATATCCTGACATTTATCGCCATAACCTAAACAAGAAGAAGGATTTTCTTAGAGGCAAAAATCAAAAGTTCTGAGACTCTTCTCTTTCATGTACAAATATGATTCTGCTGCCGTATCAGTAGGACATATGCTTCGAGTTTTTTCAGTAATGGCGATGAATCTGTTTCCATTCCCTTTTTGAACAATGACTTTTTCAAGACCTGTTTTGGGTGAAGGATACAGGCAGAAGTCATGGAATAGTTGACCTTACCAGCCTCACCATACTAGCCCTAGCCCTCTGCTGTAACCTGTTTCCTACCACCCCCAAATGGAATGAGCCTCCTTGGGAGGTGGGAGGTTACCCCTTGTGAGAGCCCTTCTGAGGCTGAGATCACCACTTGCTGGGAATTTTGGGCACTTCTTGGTCAGGGTCAGACTAACACCTCTGACAGTTTATGATTCTGTACCAAGTGGAGCTAGCCATGGTAAGTCATGGCATTTAGCCCTGGAAAAGGCTTCAGAGAGTATCTCAGGACCTTCGGACATCTCCACTTTATAAATGAAAAAACTCAGATACTGGTAGCCAGTTGTAGAGCCAGGATTCAAAGCCAGGTCTCTGACTCTTAAGTCTGTTGCTCGTTCCCTGTACTGTACCATTTTTGTTAGGCTGAGTAGTTGTAGTCATCTTTACATGCATACAGTGTTCCATCCTTATTCAGTCATTAATGTCTTGTGATTTAGTGTCTTAATGCCTCGAATTAAGTCTAGAAAACAAATATTCCCTGTTAGTCCTAAAATCCTCTGCCCACAGCTGAAATAACTAATCGCAGTTCCTAAAGCCCAAGAGGCTATGTAGAATACAACTGAACTTGAATTCTGAGGAGTCAGCTCAGGTTCCTCATGCCTTAGCTTCACAGAGACTGAAATATGCTGAGGCCCCATCCTCCAGCTCTTTGGGGTCTGTCTGGAATCTAGTGGTTGGCCCTTGGTTAACATTCCTCACCCAGTTATAAGCTGTGTTAGCCAACACCACCCCCTCCACATCTCCCCTCCTTCCTTTTCAACTTAGCCACGTAACAGCACAGCCCTTGTGCAGTCTCTTCCAAAGGTTGGAACTGGCCACTCCTCTCCAACGTGTGATGTGGGCTACTGAATTGGGACTGGGACGGTGGCTGTCTGCCTGACCTGCTTTCTCTGGCAATCTTTGAAACTGGGTCCTGCCAGGAGCTATGGGTGACCTCCCTGCCTGGATCTGGCCTGCCATAGTCATCAGTCACCACATACTCCTCCGCTAGATGCACGCTTTTCCACAGACCATTAGCTACATGTGTGGGTATAATGTTGTTACTGTTTTGGAGCTGTTTGCTGAAGCCAACAGGAAATCGGTCCTTCCCTTGTTTACCCAACCTGCCATACCAAAATATAATGTCCCTTCTGCTTAATAAAAGAACTGGGGGAGTTGAGAAGAGAAGGTATGGTACAGGGAACAAGGGAACATAACCATATTTATGAATATTCATGTATTCATGACATGAGTACATCCCAGAACGTGACCCCTTTTGCTCCCAGGGAGACAACTCTAAATGGCAGGAGAGAGCAGCCGAAGTGAGTGGGATAGGCACATGGTCATAAATCTGTCCTGTCCACTCTAGACTTACAGCTACAGGAACAAAAGAATACCTTCCCCAATAATAAAAACGAATAATCCTGGGGATTTATCTTTTTATTTGTTTTCTTGTATCCCACCACTCTTGGCACTGAGCCTAGGGCATACTCTTTGAGGGAGGCAGGAAGCAGAAGCTGGTTGACCATTTGTGTGGGAGGTAGAAGAAGGGATTCATTTATCAGACACAAGATTGGACTAGATGACCTCCAAAGCTAAGTATCTATGATTCTGAGGTTTGTGGTAGCCTAGGAATTTGTCCAGCGCCTGGTTGGAGAGATGGTGTGAGGACTGGCACTTTACTGACCACAGTGTCCCAGGGTATGTTCCCAGAGAAGTTGGAGTTTATGCCACCTGTGTGGGGGCTTTTTGATAGCTCCTAACAGCCGCGTTGCCCAATTCAAATTTCTATCTGGCACTTTGTCTCCTTCCTTCGAGCACCACTCTTCCCCCAAGACTTGTTAACAGATAGTCATTACATTGCAAAACTTATTTATTCATTATGAAGTTCACTCTAGAGACTTTGTCCACACCTGGAATTAAACTGAACCAGAGGCCAGTCCTGAGACAAGAGTGACCCTGAGGCAGGCCTACTGATGACAGAGATCATTCTTTGGTGCAAAGACCCCTGGAATATCTTAGAGCCCAGGTTTTGCTGTCCCTGGTGTTTTCTCGGGCCATTGTTCTGTATGACCTGTATATACATCCTCACAGACATCAGGCACTAGTTGGTGACCTGAGACCTAAGTTGCCAGGGAAATGGGACCCATGGACACATAGATGAGTGTGGTGAGGATCCAAAAAGAAGACTTGGGTAGTGGTTCAGGGAAGAGGGCGGATGGAAGCCGTGGCCGGTACAAAGCATGGGGCCAAATCCACTGACTTCTATGATCATGTTGACTTAGACGTCACTGTTGACTTTTACTCAAGCTGCATTGCTTGAACTGCTGACAAAGAACAGTTTATTCCATCAGACTTCTATTGGCGTTATCCCCAGTGCTGCTGCAAAATGTATAAAGCACCATAGAACCGGGGCTCCTGGCCATCCCATGAAGGTAAGAGTCTGTGGAACCGGGGGACGGTGACTCCGTGAGAGACTCGGGGCTTGCATCTGCAGGCTGCATGTGACAAGTGCCGTCCTTTGGGAGCTGGGCACATCCTGGTCTGGCATGTTCTCCTTCCAAGGCTCCCTGAGTGTATGCTTGTTGCTTCTGGGCACTGTCCCCTCCTCAGGAGGCTGAAGCTCCCCAAGGGCTCTGGCTCCAGTGAGCTGAGGTAGCAGGTGGAGGCTCATGGCCAGGACCTCAGATGAGGTTGTTCACAAGTCGCTGCTGCTGTTCCAAGGACACTTCTCTACTGGCTCCATAGGCATCACCTGTAGTATGGGATGGTCAGGATGAGGAAGTAGCATCAGTTTCTGTCACATCTCTTTCCCCATGACCTCATCATTGCAAATACACACGTTTTCTACTCAGTGCTTGCCCCCCCAGGCCGTCCTGTGTCCTGGCACCCATCCATAAGAAGGGAACCCCCTCCCACCAGCACTTCCAGACAAGTAGGTCGTTTCTATGAAATCAGGATGAATAGACCAAGGCCTTGCTGTGAATCAATAGAGGCCTCTTTAGTGTCCTCAGCAGTCATGGGAACTAACTTTGAAAGAAAGGTGGTTCCTCTCCCCCCTTTCACTTCCATGTTCATGGAATGACACCGCAGTATTCTGGAGCTAATGCTGTGTGGAGGGTAGGTGTGACTCCTCCCCACTCCCAGCCCCCAGCCTCCATCATTGCCACCTTTGTCTTCCCTAGCTCTACTGCCCAAAGGGTATCCCTGGGCTTCCAACCAAATCCAGAACTCAAGTCTTCTCAGTGCATAAAGTGCCTTGCACATAGTAAGCACCTAAAGTTCAAGTTCAGTTGAAATTAGGCTAAGTTTGAAAGGGAAATCAGGAAAGGTCTCACAAGTGGATGCCATTTGTTACCCACCATCCTTTACTTCTGCCCTAACTCTGCCCCTCTCAGTCTTCTTGCTCAGGATCATGTAGCCACAGCTTGAGAGGAGAGCCCCACACTGAGAGCCATTGCTACCACTACTGCCAAGCATTGCCATTGTCCATGTGGCAGCCAGGGCAGGGAGAGGCTAAGGGTGGGTGTGGATAGGAGAAAGTGCCAAGAGAAAAAAAAAGTCCAGGAAAAGGGGGGAAAAAAAAGCTTGTTTTCATCTTTGTAGTTAGGGATGATTGAAAAGGTTGAAGGAGGTTGGGGGGCATACAGTTAAGAGGCTATTTCTTGAGGTTTGGGGGAGCTATAAGGGTCATATAGGGATGGAGATTTAGTACTGGGAAGTGTTAGGAAAAGTAGGTTCTGCAAGACTTTACTAGGGAACACATCCTCCCCTCGATTGAATGCCCCTTACAGACAGTGAATGGGCATAACTTGGGACATAATTCTAGATTACCCCTTCACAAGGTCAGCAACTCCAACCTGACTGGATTCTCCCGCCTACCCTCACAGCCCATTACCTGTGTGACAGCCATGCAGCCAGACCCGATGCCCATCGTACTTGCATCGGCACCGCATCATGTTATTGGAAAAATCTGACTCGGCCACCTCAAATTTGGGATTTACAACCACCTGAAGGAGAAGTAGGGGACAAAGAAAAGAAGGCAGAATCTATAAACAGAGCAGAGCATGGACACATTGCCTATTTGAGAGAAAAGATGGGGGGGGGGGTCGAGGTGATTGCAACCCCCAAAGTGGAGTAGGCACGTCTGCCAAATCAGATTCCTTACGTGCTGGTAGAGAGGACATTCCAGAAACGGACCACAGTAAACAACTTCTAAAGGCAATGCTATAAAACATGATTAAGTCACAATCTCCCTAGCCCTTAGTTTGCTGTATAAAAAAAAAACAACGCGGTCATTCTTTTCTTACCTACCTCACAGGGTCATTTGGAAGAAAATATCAGGGGTTTTAAAAATGGACTTAGTGACCCCAGGAGGTAGTCTGAATAGCAGCTCTCTCAGGCCCCCAGGAGGAAGAAGGTAGACGTGTGAACTGTGGTGGGCCTGATCCCTAGAGTCGACCAACGTTACCTGGAAGATGTAGTCCCCAGGACGCACATCTGTAATGTCCACCCACTGGCAGTCGATATCGTGACGATAAGTGTCCCAGCAGCCCACAGTCACCCCCTGCTCTCCAAAGTTGGCACAGGCATAGCGCCTCTGGAGGCCTAAAGGAAGGCGATGGCAGCTTCAGCGGTTGGGCAAATGTGCTTAGTGACCTAGAGACATCCTCCCTCTCCCTGCACATTCCCAGGGCCCCGGGCGGCAGGAGCGCTTCCTTTAGCTGACTGCTAGCTTTCTCCAGGCCTTACCTGAAGGGTCTGTGAGGGCTTGGCACAGTAGGAAATGTAACAGCACAGGGAGAATGGGACAGGGATGGGGAAGAATCTGAGAACGTAGGCTAGTCTGAAAATGGAGGGCCTGGGTACCAAGTACCTGTGGGGCAGTTGGTGTCCTCTAGACAGAAGCTAGCCTTGTGTCCTTCAGCAACCTTGGAGCCATTGAGAGTGAGAAGGTCATAGTGGGTAAAGACTTCAATGCTGTGGTAGTGCCTACAAAGGAAGCCCATCACCCCCGGCATCAGGAAAGGGTCTGTTCTGGGGAAGTCGGCTCTATTATTACAGAGTGTAATAGAGAGCAGTGCCCAGAGCTGACACCCAGATGCAAGGCCAGTGTCTGGCCAGGGCCTCCTTTACAGTAACTTGGTCCCTGCTCTCTGCCAGGCAACAGCAAGGCTGTCCCTGCACACTTGTCCTCCTCAGCTTGAAAGGAGAGCTTGACAAGGCAGGGCAGGGCTGAAAGCCTTGATACCATGAGGCCTGGGGACCTGTGTGGGAGCCAAGACGCCTTTAAGGGGAACTCTTTCTTCCATGTCAGACTGAGACCAAATTGCTAGTGTGCTGTCCAAAGTGGCAGTAATAACAGCTCTGTTGGGAATGTTGCTTATTATCCTGGGTAGGACCAGTCCCCAAAATGCCTCCACCCCACCGCACCCCTGCAGCTCTTTTCCCTAAGAGAAGGTGTTTTCTGTGTTGTCCTTATCACTAGCATTGTCTCTCCCTCTGGTTGAGTCTCTGTCACATGTCAGGGGCACCACAGGTTTTCAATCTTTCCCCCTTGACTTCTGGAGTCTCCACTTTTCCTGTCATTGAATGACCAGGAATTTGTGACTAGGTTCTCTAATGGCCAACCTCCTAGGTGAAGTAGTTGAGATACAGAGAGCTCAGAGGGCCAGGGGGCCAGGACAGTATGAGATAAGTGGGCCCCTTCCAAGCTCACAGGTTTCTGCTTATCACTACCCTGAAAGAACCCTCCAGGAGAAGGTGCCAAATCCATGGTTGCCACAGGGCCTAACCTGTTGGCAAAAGCCTCTGTGCCCAGGAGGACTGTGGAGTTTGGAGCCAGGACCCTGAAGAGCCATAGCTAAGAATTCTGGTACCTAGGGCAAATTCATTTGAGGTAGGGGGAAGATGCCAGACTCCAGGGGCCTGGGGGGAGATAGGGGTGCCAAGCTTCTTTCTCTGGGTAGGAGAAAGGTCACAAGCACCCTCTATGAAAAGGGTGGCATGAGTCTCCAACAGGGTCCACCCCTGAAAGTCTGATCTGCCTCTATGGTACCAATTCAGCTGATAGAAATCCTCTCCCAACTCTCAAGAGAAGTCAGGGAATGTAACAGTGGCCTTGTGGGAGGTGGGTTCCCAGGAGGGGTCAAGGGAGCCAGGTCATTGGGCAGGGTCAGTCATTGAGTGCCAGCCTGCTATTGGAGGAAGTATGCCCTTTCCCCCAAAAAATTCAATGTGCTAGGACAAAGCCCTTCTCAAACAGCCGAGATTTTAACTCTGACTCAATGTGGGAGCATCAAGGAAAGAAGAAAGACACTGCATGGTCTGTACCCATCCTGCTGTGACTGTTCAGTGCCTAACTTGGAGAAGTGGACATCTAACCAGTAACCATCCACCCCCAAGGAAAGCCTTTCTGATGGGGACGGTTAAAGGTCCTAACTGCCTGACGCCCTGGGGTAGCAGAGAGCACAGAAGCCCCACTTCAGACGTAAGCATCCAGGCTTTCCAGAGCCAAGGCTAACATGGATGCCCACCTATGGCACTGGTGCCAGATCCAACTATGGCGCCCCGTCTTAGGTCGGAAGTCTGCCCGGCCAAGGTTGTGTATTTGGGAGGAGAAGCGCAGCAGGCGGCGGTGCCCATAGGGCCACTCCATGTGGTCAGCGGACTTGGAGAGACAATTTTCCTCATGGGCACAGTACAGCAGACTCAGTGGGCGGTCCTCTAGGTAGGCTGTCTCTTGTACCAATTGTGCATTCATCACCAGGTCTGGGGCACCTGGGGTCAAGAGAGGGCCAAAGGCTAATTGCCTTCCCCACCCCTCAAAAAAAGACCTTTCCTCCTGCTCTACCAAACTAGAGCCAGGGACAGGCTTCCACCTGAATAAAATTTCACACGAATATCAAGCAGTTCTTTAGAATTTACAAGGAGCTTTTCCTGTTCCATTAGAACATTCTTGGGTAAGGCTCACAACAAGACAGGGAGATTTTACTATGCCCATCTTTCAGATGAGGAACCAAGGTTCAGAAATGGAAAGTGACTTTCACCCAAAATCACTGAATGCTAAGTAGAAGAGGTGTCCTGAGTCCAGGGCTTTCATCATTCGTGATTTCATCAATGAACAGACCTCCCCTCCCCTACCAACCTGGCTCTTTGAATGAGATACTCCATGACCAAGGGCCGAGGCTCCCTTTGCTGCCCTCCCCCGTGCCCCCACCTAAGGCCCTCACACTCTGGTTGTTACTCACTATCCGTACAGGTGACTCCTGCTGAGAAGCGGCCAACCCCGTGGGAGCAGTGCACGGGCCCGTGCCGCTGACATTGCTGCAAAGCCAGCTCTGTGCCCGAGCAGTGTACCCCACTCATCACCACCTTGCCAGCCCCTGGAGTACCCTGCCAGTACCAAGTGTCCTGAGAAAACAGCCATTGACACATCAGTCAGCATAGACCACCTGGTCACAGGAACGGACTTCAGCGGGGCCCCGGCTCCAAGAGCCCAAGGACTTTACCAAGGGGCAGCACCACCCAGGGACTCCCATGAAACGGACCAGAAAGGGATCATTGGGGAGGCCATCTGGGACCTACCTGGATGGCGTGGCTGGCAAAACCCATACCAAGCTGCCTACAGGCCACCATGGCTTCATTGAGTCCCCAGAGGTCACTACACACAGCTCCCCACTGAAGGGCCCCGTTCATCTCCACCAGAACCTCCACCACGCCCTCCTCTGGGCTGCGCCCACCAGCCAATCGGATCTGCAACAGCCAAAGCCGAGTGAATAGCAATCATCTCCTCCTTATATATAGTAATGTCCATGAGTGATTAAGAAGTGTTCTTTGAGAATTGCCCCTGAGACCACCCGCTGCCTAGATACCTTCTGTCCTAGAATACCAGAAATTACCACCATTAGACAACATTCCCCTAAGGGTAAGATTTGTTTTGTAAAGGTGAGAGTGTGATCTCTGTTAAAAACAAAAAAAACACCTGGTACCTGGGAGAATAGACCTGTTTCCCTTTCCCTACTAGTGAAAATTAGTTGACGGTTAAAAGTTATCTAAAATCTGGCCCTTAAGAGATTAGGTAGAGGATGTAGTTTTCAGAGCAAGTCAAAACGCCCTAAGGACAGTGAAGGAGACAAAGAGGGGGCGGGGCCCTAGAGAGGATGCCCCGGGGAACCCTGAGCCAAGGAAAGTAGTCCCTGGGTCCATCACCTAGGGCCGGGCTGGCTTCGGCAGTGGAGGCACCGAAGACCAGCTGCCGTCAGTCAGCGTGGGACAGGGATGGCATCTCCCTGTGGAAGCCTCTGCGGCCGCCCCTGCTGCCCCCAGCCCTGGCTCACCTGTCTCTGGAAGTCCATGTTAGGGATATTGCATCTGACGGCTGCATCGTTCTCATGCTGACAGCCGCTCTGAGCCGCGTCGTGAGCGGGGCAGTCACTGAGAACCCTCTCATACCCACTGCACCGCACTTCTCTCAGGTGGATGGGTCCCAGCCCTGTGCACGAGAAGGGGACGGTAGAGTTCAGTCTCTCTGTCGGCCTACCCCCGCCAGGGCCTCAGTTTCCCTCTCATCCATGCCCGTATTTATCACTTTGTGGACCCTGCAGGATGCGCTCTCCAAGGTTACGTCACCCCAGTTGGAGTGTCAGGCCCTATCCGGGGGCTCCTCACTCACCTTGGCCCAGCTGAGCCCCAAAAAGGGCCTCCCGGGCAGAGCCGTAGCCTAGCTGGCGACACAGGACACTGGCTGAGATCAAGTTCCACTTGTGGTCACAGACGGTGCCCCACTGGCCATTCATCAGCACTTCTACCCGGCCCTCACCCACCTGGGCCCCAGCCCGGAGCCTCACCCGGGCCTCCTGGAGGGAGAGACCTGAAATGAGCAGGCAGCTTGGAAGCAAGGACGTGCCGGTGTAGAGCAAAGCGGCTGGGGCCGGGAGTGAGGGGATCTGGGCTCTGGTCCTGGCCCTGCCCCAGATTAGGCAGCCACCTCGGCAAGCCAGGGAACTGGGTTTGGTTTGGTTTTGTTCTGTTCTGTTTTATCTATAAAATGAGGCTATTGGTTACCAGCAAGGTCCCTCCCAGGTCTTACTCTGCGATTCCAAACCCTCCGAATGCCAGGGGTTGATAAAGCCTCCTTTGAAATAGCCTGGTACCATAGAAAGAGCTTCAGACTTGGAGTCAGGACAAACCCGTGTGCAAATAAATCCCAGCTGGGACACGCACTATCTGTGTGATGGTCTCGCCAGCCTCACCTTCCTCATCTGTAAAATGGGGTTACTTACGTGTGCCTATTCACACTAGCTGCCTCTCAGGGTGGATGTGAGCAAAATAGTTTGCAACTGTTAAAGCACTTTGAAAATCGGAGCTGTTTGGAAAATGTTCCCCATAGGAGCAAGCTTATACCCTTCGCCTTAAAGCCCCTCTCTCCAGGAGCCCCTGGTCACTCGTTTCTGACCAGCTGCTGGGGCTTCCAGTGGGCCCTTCCAAGGCTGCTTGTCATCATTAAGAATAGCCTTCCCTCTCCCCCTAAAGCCCTCACCTCCTTGCGAGGGGGTTTCCCCTTGGGGTGGCGGAAGCGTGGTCCTGCCACACAGCTGACCACAGCGTGGATGCCTGTGGGGCAGGCTGGCCGCAATTTGCCCTTTGGTGGGGACACCTGCACTTGGCATTTGGCCATGTGGGGCTCGGTCCCCAGGCAGTTCACACGATGGATCCAAAAGGAATTCTTCTTGGTCAGGCTCCTCAGTCTACAAAGCAAGGGAGGAGGAGAGCATGGGCTGCCTGGAGGGAAGGAGGGAGAGAGAAAGGAAGGGAAATAAAGGGAGAAAGGGAGGGAAAGAAAGGGAAAAAGCAAGGGAGGGAGTGAGAGGAAAGGGCAAGGGAAGAGGCTGACCCTGCCACCCACCTCCCCACTCTTCACCTAGATTTGGGGTCCTTCATCTTCATGTTCCAGAGTTTCCTGCAGATGAAGAAAACTCGAGGTGAGGGATTGGAATGTGGCTATATGGACCCTTCCCTTCAGCCCATTCCCACTTGCTCTGGGGACAAGCTTTGGGGTTCAATGGGGAGAGCCACAAGATCTGGATTCAAATCCTGGTTCACCCTCCTTCCTACTTTTGTGTAACTGGGCAAATCATTTAACCCTCAGTTTCTTTATCTATGAAATGAGAGTGTTTGGGCTCCCTCTGAGGGCCTTTCAAACTCTAAGGCAGTGACACCCTCACTGTTCCATTGAGCCCCTGAATCCATCCCTTATCTCCACTGCCTCCTTTCATTCCCTCTGGATCCAAGGGGAAAGAGACAGGGAAAGGAGTAATCACCCATCAAGGTGAAGGTCGTTGGTTCTAGGGAGCAGCAGCCTAGGCTATAATCAAGAGCCTCCCAGGGTGGTGACTGAGTCAGCAATGGCCCAGACATGCAATTAGTAGAATTTAGGCCAAGCAAGGGCCTATGTCCTGGCAGCAGTCAAAGCAGGAATCACATGATGCCCTCATGGCCCCTTGTCACCCTTCCTTTGGGGCACGTGAAGCTGGACCTTGGGTCAGAGCCACATTGAGCAGGCCAGGAGAGAGGAGCTACTTGGGGGAGGAAGAGAATTCCCAATTCTGTGAAAAAATAAGGTTTGACCCTCTATGGAGCAGGGCCCCCACTCAGACCATTTGGAATTAGAATCTTGGCTAGCTTTGAGCCACCTGACATCCAGCCAAAAACACCAATTAGACAGCACTTTAAATAGATCTGACATAGTACAGATTTTTGCTTAGGAATTTAAACATGAATATTCTCATCAAATTCCTTTAAATGTTGCAGCTTTTTCAGTTTCACAATTAAATACTTTTGTCTTGCAAATGGATTTTTTTCTTCTTCCTTCTCTGGTCAATTCTATTTCTACACTCTCTATCCAAACCGTGGCCGTGTTAAGTTGGAGAAGCCCAGAGTGCCCCCAGGTGACTTAGGGTCTGGTTTCCTTACTACTGAATGCAATCCCTGAACCTAGAACATCCAACCTAGGCTCACACTTTAACCTCAGCCCCCATACCCAGCCTTGACCCTCAAGGCTCTCCTTGCCTGCTGGCACTCAGGGTCTCCCTACCTGTAGAAGTGGGTGTTGACTGGCATCTCACTGGGGAAGCCCAGCATCCCGCAGACCACTCTGCTGTTGTTCATGGTCCAGCCCTGGTCACACACCTGCCGCCAGTGGCCCTCATATCTCACCTCCACGGCCCCCTCCAAAATGGGACTCTGCCGTTTTGCGCTGGCCAGCACGGGCTTGATCCGAACCTCCTCGAGCCGCTGTCCCTGCCCAGACACACAGGATCACGTAAACATTGAGAGTGTAGGAAACCCACGGAATCCCCTTTCCCTTCCATACTACCTGTTGGGAAACCACCACAAGTGAGCTGCTAGGTCTAGGAAGCTAGGAGCCAGCCTCCACCACCTCTAGTCTAATCCCGAGACCTTCCATCTACTTTCTGGCCCTCGAACCGCCTTGTCCCAGGCAAGACCACTGTGGAAAGTTTTCCCCTTCAAGCCGATCTTCCCCCATCAGGTGGGCTAAGGGTGGCTGCCCTCAGGCTGGCGGCTATCCCGTACAGAGCCCTGCCCTGCCTGCCCTTGGTTGTTTGGCCGCGGCTGTTTTTAGCTCTGGGATGTTTGTGAGGGAAGAGGCAGCAATTGTGGCTAGCTGTGTGGGTGAGAGCCCCCACTTGGCCTCCCTCTGCTCTCTCCCAATGGGTAAGCTGCTTCCGCAATTCTCAGCAGGCCCAGCCTTTCTTCTCCAAGTCTGCTCAGCCTCTAGAGACTCAAAGATGCTCCCTGGTCCTGGGGTCTGGCCTCAGCCTTCATCAGAGAAACAGCCCTGGGGAGTTCATTCTCAGCAGGAGGATCTCACTTCCTCATTCTCTACTCTCTGGGTTCCCAGCATCAATTCAGTGTATTTAGTAAGCATCTGTTCTGAACAAGGCAGTGTCCTATCCTCTTCGGATACCAAGACAAAAAAAAATTCCCTTCCCTCAAGGAGTTTTCAGTCTACTGACATACAGTAAGGGGACCTCTCCACCCATGGCACCAAGGGCTGTGTGTGTTATCTGTCCCGAGTTGGAGGGGAGCTCATTTTCCAGGCTCTCCTCTCACCTGTGGCCCCAGGGTCTGGGAAGGTCTCTCTGAATGGTGCCCGGGCAAGCGCTGAGGGTGGCACACGACCCCGACGTCTTCAGAGTGGCTGCAGTCACTGACCCCCCAGCCATTGAAGCTGCACTGTGCTAGGGAGTGCTCAGTACCCACACAGCGAACATTATCCATCCAGATGCGGCCTGTCAGGGGAGAAGGTGCTTAGGGCCACGAGTAGATGAGGCCACCGACCCCACTTTCTTTCTTAACCTTGATTTTCTTTAAATCAATCAATCCACAAGCATTAATTTACTCGAAGGCAAGGCAATTGGGGTTAAGTGACTTACCTACCAAAAGCATTTATTAAGCAACTGCTTTATCATAAGTACTTCGCCAAGCAGTAAGGAGCATGTAATTGTAGGGGAAATGGATGGTGTTTGCCATCAAGGCTCTCCTTTCTACATAGTGAAAATCAGCACTTTACTTACAATGTACTCTACTAACATCTCATGTGGCCTTTACGACAATCAGGTGAGGCAAATGCTGTTCTTAGCCCCACTTTACAGATAAGGAAACTGAGGCTGAAAAAAGGTCATGAGTCTTGCCCCTGAATTACATGGCCAATAAGAATATGGGGCAGGATTCAAACTCAGATCTTTCTGACTCCAACACTTTATCTGTTACACCACCCTAAGAGAGTTCTTGGCCAGGGGCCTCTTTGAAGACCCCTGGCATCTAACGGTAAGCACCCTCCTGTAAGGAGACTAGCAGAAAGAAGGGGAAGGAAGGGAGGGTTGAGGGAAGTTAATGTTAGGAGGGACCCTGATCTCTCTCTCTTGTCTTGCGTCCTCCCCATCAGGGGCTCTGGCATGAGCTCAGCTCTGGAGAGAGAGCAGCCTCTGAACCCTGTTGCCTGGTCACTCACCTTCCCCTTGACCATACTTGGCACTATGTGCCCATGTCAGAGCAGACTCAAAGCCAAGCTGGCGGCAAGCTACGTTGGCCTCCGGGAGACTAAAATCATCATCACACACGGTGCCCCACTGGCCCTCATGCAGCACCTCCAGGCGACCTTCCTCAGGCTGGCTCCCAGCGCCCACCAGCCTCAGCTTCAGGGATCCCAATGACTGCTGGCAACTTAGTGGAGCCTGGCATAGCCACAGCAGGACCAGAAGGCAGGCAGGAGGTAGAGGCCACATCAGGGCAGCCTCGGAAGCAGCAGCGGCTCAGGAATCTGGGGAAATAAGATGAGGACGGGTATAAGGACCCGGGATCCACTTGGCCATAGAGGCTTCGCCCCCGTCTGGGGATCCCAAAGTCTCAGGTGGAACCCCCAGCCTCGCCCCACTTATACAAGGTGGTAAGGAAGAGAGGAGCTGGCACATGGTAGATGCCTAATAAGTGACGATGGACTGGCTAGCCCCAAGGCAGCCGTCTGAGGAACACACATCTCCATGCGGCTTCCGATCTTTATGGAGCAGTGCGGTCAGTGCTGGGCTGCATCCTCATAAAACTGCCCGGGACCTTTGCTGTTGAAACAGTTTAGAAGCTGGGGAAGGGACGGGAGCAGCCTGTGCTCCTCGGTGGTCTTGTCACTGTCTGGCTAACCTGCCAGTCACCATCAAGCTAGTCACCATCTGATGGCATTGCCGGCTGGCTGAGAGCTTATAGCCAATTCCGCCAGCCCCCAGTGACATTGGGCGGAACACGAAGAGGGAGAGCTCCCCTCCTCCCAGGCTTGGATGTGCCCTGGAACAGCTGCTGGGCTCTCATCAGGGCTTGAGCTCCTTCACTGACAGGCCCACCCAAGGCTCTGGAGGCGCTTCCCGGCTCCTGGGGCTTAACCAGCTCCTGCTTTGTTTGATTGTTCAGGACTGACCCTCCATGGATCCTGGGAGGTTTAAATGGGGAAGGAAGACAGAAGGGTATCCGCCCTTGAATCTCTATCCTCCCACCCTGCCCCATCTGCCATGCTCAGGGTTAGACAAGAGAGGAGGAAGGGTGACTGTCCCCAGAAGGCCCCTGCCATGCTGAAAACACACTCTGCGGTGTTCTTAGATGGGGCGGGCATGGAGGGAAGCTCCTTCCCACACCTGACATGCAGCACATGTGTTTCATTGTTAAAGGGAACTCCCAGTCAGGTAACTCCCTCCATCAACTCTGAAGCTGATGGTCTCCGAGAATGGCTCAGGGAGCTGAGAGGCTGAGTGATCTGTCCAGGGTCACAGGGATAGTATGTGCTAGAGGCCCAGTTCCCCCCTGGCCTCTTCCACTTCAAAAGAATAGCTGACATTCCTAGCAATAGTATATTATCTATTGGGGGGGGGGGCTTTTTTGGAGCTCAATTGGGGTTGACTTGCCCAAGGTCACACAGCTAGTAAGTGTTAAGTGTCTGGGGCTGGATTTGAACTCAGGTCCTCCTGACTCCAGGGCTGGTGCTCTATTCACTGCGCCACCTAGCTACCCCACAATAGTATATTATTAATAGTAAAAACAGTGGAGGGTTACAAGCTTGACAAAAGCAATTTGCATACATTCTCTCATTCGAGCCCCAGATCTCCCCGAGAGAGAGTATGATTGCCCCCATTTTACAGATGAAGAAACTGAAGCTTTGAGAGGCAGAGACGTGCTCGGAGGAGTCACAGTTTAAGTGTCAGGGCTGGGACTGGGCCCCAGGTCCCCCGACTTCTGTTTCAATGATGCTCCTCCTACACCGAGACGCCTCCATTAAAAATTTAGACAGGTAGTTTATTAGGTTATCTAATTGTAACCCTGAACACAGAGAATGGGGAAGGGGAGGTTTGATTAGGGGGAGTCACATATAGCCAAAAGGAGAGCAGCATTGGAGAGGGAGAGAGGCGGGGAAGGGGGAGGGGGGCAGAATGCAGACTTTGGGGTTTGCCAGCGGGAAGGGGGGTTAGCTGAGTGCAAATGGAGAAGCATAATTTGGGAACAACAATGACCAGCTCTCCTGGCTGGAAGGGCTCTGCCCTAGGCTCGGAACTCCAATTAAGGCTAAACTCCCTCTCAGCAAACACTGCCTTGGGCAGTGTGGAGTTAGATGGCTTCAGCTCCTGGTAACTCTCCAGGCTAGAAGAGCCTTCAAGGATCCTCCGTTCTAATCCCTTCATTTTAGAGAGGGTTCTGGAATCAAGTCTACCGAACTCTTTCTTTGAACTTCTCCTCCAACCCTTCCTCTCCACCTTCGCTGAGGCCATGTTGGTCCAGGTTCTCACGTGGCACCTGCTGGGACACTAAACCATCTGAGAATCAAGAAACCTACTTTGCCAACGAGCCACATGACTTCTCCATTACAGATACCATCACCAGCTTGCTAGACGGGAGCAGGAGGAAGATCACAAAATACAGAGACAAAGGTCCTGAGTTAGAATCCTGACTCTTCTACTTACTCTCTGTGAGAGACCTTGAGCAAGTCATTCACCACTCAGGGCCTCATCAGTGAAACAAAAGAAATGGACTCAACGGTCCCTTCCTGCTATGGATCCATAATATGGATCTTCCTAAAGCTCTACTTCCCTCATTTCCCCTCTCCCCTGCTCCCCATTGCCTCCTAAGTCAGGAATGGGTAGCCCATACTTTTGGGTGCCTCTGATTTCTCCAAACTACTCAATTGACTGCAATAAAGCAAACAAACAAACGTGTCATTTCTTTGTTTCAGAAGGGAACATTTCAGTCATTGGGGCATACCTGGCATAGGGTGATGCCTCTGGGTCACTCCCGGTCCCTCTCACCAAAAATAAATAAGCACACAGTGTTGTGAGTCTCCCTGTGTGGTCAGAGAGGCTTGGAATGGTTAGTGGACAAAGAGAAATAACACCTTGGTCAGTTAGTCACCAGTTTGGGTCTGGCCCAGAAGAAGAGGCAGATCTTCAGGTGGGTGTGGGTGGGTCTTCACTGTGGTTTGTGGCCAACAACACCTCTACACCCAACATGAGGGAACTGGAAAGAAAGAGACAATGTGTGGTAGGACATCACTGATCGGTAATATAGGGATAAGAGAAGACACAATGATGGGCTAGCAGTCAAGAGGCCTGAGAGGTCCCCTCTCTACCCCTCGATGCCTGTGGGATGAGCCTCAGTTTCTCCATCTGTAAAATGAAGGATTGGACCTGATAAAGAAGGGCCTGGATTAGATTAGGGTGTCTTGGGGCCTCTAGGTGGTGCAGGGAATAGAGCACCAGCCTTGAAGTCAGGGACCTGAGTTCAAATCTGGCCTCAGACACTTAACACACACACACACACACACACAAACTAGCCATGTGACCTTGGGCAAGTCACTTAACCCCAATTGCCCTACCTTCCCCTCTCAAAAAAAAAGTTCAGGGTGCCTTCTAACACCATGGCTATGATCCTAAGGTCTTAGGAATTCTAGCCCCCATTTGTCTCTGACACTGTGATTCTAGGGGGGAAAGAAGAGGCTTCATCAGAGAAACTGAAGTCAGGTAGCAGTTCCAGGATCCTTTTCCCTTACTTTCCTCAGTAGATGGGAGAAGTTCATCCAGCCACTGACCAGCCTTGTTCTGCTCTGAGTCCCCTTGGTCCTAGGCACAAAGACCATTGATTTAGAGCCAGAAGAGGCCAGTCCAATAGTGTCAGACTCCAATGGAAACGGATCCTCGCCACCGCACACTGACTTAGAAACCCACAAACTGACAGCATCTGTGTTGTATTGTATTTTAGTTTATTTTGCTAAACGTTTCCCAATTGCATTTCAATCTGGTTCCAGTGCTCAGGACTTTTGCCTCAGCTTGACAGCTCTGATCTAGTTCAGCCCTATCTTTTTAGGAGGAAACTGAGGCCCAGAGAGTTACCCAAGAAGTAAGGAGTACAGTGGGAATGAGAACGCAGGCCTCCTGATTTCCAGCCTGTGGTTGTGCCTGCCCTTGTCTCTGATTCCCTGCATTACTAACTAACGATGTGTTGACTGCATTCTCTCTCTCTGTCTCTCTATTTCTGTCTCTCTCTGTCTCTCTGTCTCTGTGTGTCTTGTCTCTCTGTCTCTGTCTTTGCATCTCTGTCTCTGACTCTGTCTGTCTGTCTGTCTCTTCTCTCTGTCCCAATCTCTGTCTCTCTGTTTCTGTCTTTTCTCTGTCTTTGTCTCTGTGTGTCTCTCTCTTTCTCTGTCTCTTCTCTCTGTTTCTGTCTCTGTGTCTCTCTGTCTCTTCTCTGTCTCTATCTCTGCCTGTCTCTCTATGTCTTTGCATCTGTCTCTCTCTATGTGTGTCTTTCTCTGTGTCTTTCTCTATCTCTCTATCTCTGCCTTTTGAATCTCTGTCTCTATCTCTCTGCGTGTCTTTCTCTGTCTCTGTCTCTCTCTTCTCTCTATCTCTCTCTGTCCCTATCTCTGTCTCTCTGTCTGTCTCTTCTCTGTCTCTGTGTATTTTTCTCTGTCTCTCTATCTCTGCCTGTCTCTGTCTTTGCATCTCCGTCTCTGTCTCTCCCTTTTTCTCTCTCTCTCCAGTTTTCCCATATTGGTGGCAGTGAGACTGCCTACCACAAACTATACCAAAGACCTGCTTAACTACAGACCCACCTCTACCTCTGGGTCAGACCCAAGTTGGTGACTATCTGGTCAAGGTATTATTTTCTTTTGTATACTAAGCAATTCCAAGTCAGGATCCAAACCCAGGTCTTCGGACTCCAAAGCTAGGCAATCCTCCTTCCCTGGCTCCATGCAGCTCTATCTCTACTCTGTGTGGGCTGATGGGGTGGGATGAGGGATGATTGCAGAGATAAATTGGAAATAGGAAAGGGAGATGGTTAGAGAAAAGGGATAGGGCAGGAGATGAAACAGAAAGTTGTCAGGAAAGCAAGGTTCTTACCATGTGAAAGTGAGCTTGAATGCCAAGTTTCATTCACTAAAGGGAGACACCACACACAGGGCATGCAGAAGCAGGGCTGTAGATAGCAGGGTATTGGAGAGGAAAAGTGAGAGGGACATGTGAGGAACAGGGCTGGGGGAGAAGAATGAATGAAATTCCATCATGTTATGGACTGATTTATGACCCTGGCAGAAGTGTGTGAGAGCCCTGGGGTGGGTGCCAGCTCTGAACTGAGCCAGGAGACAGTGCCCAGGCTGGTTCCAGCTCAGGGTAGAATGAGGCACCTGCTCCATGATCCTTGCCAAACAAGACTGGCACCTGGCCTGACCTGGCTGAGCAGGAAAACTGCTAGGTATGGGGGAATCCCAGAGCCTGCTAGGAGGGCCAGTGGGGTGATTACTGGGAGCAGAGCAGGACAGTTTGGACCTGAGGGACTCTGGTCTCAGGTCACTCATGCCGCCTTTCCCCCAGAGCCTCCTCAGTTCTGGACTCACAGGCAGGTGGCAACTTTGAGTGGTTCCTCTTAGTCAAAGCCTCCTGTGGCATAAAGAATGAAGGGAAGTCAAAACTGTCCACTTAGAATCATAGGCTACAGAAGATCAGAACAAGAAGGGACTTTTGAGATCTTTTGAGTTCAACTCCATTTTATGGATTAAAAAAACAACCCAGAGGATCAGAAAGGTAAGATGTTTTACTTGTAAGTGGCAGAAGTGGGACAAGAATCCAGGTCTTTGGATATCTAGACTAGTTTTCTTTCTACTGCACTTATTCCATCTCCCAAAGTGGGCTGCAATCTATTTCAAGCTAATGGGATGAAGTACATATCTTTCCAGGTTCACAAAAAGTGTAATTTCAGCCACACACCACTCACCTCTCTCTAACTCTAAGGAATATCCTCTTCCTCTCTCTCTCTCTCTCTCTCTCTCTCTCTCTCTCTCTCTCTCTCTCTCCCCCTCTCTCCTTCTCCCTCCCTCCCTCTCTCTCCTCTCCCCTTTTTCTCTCTCTTCCCCCTTTCTTTCTCTCTCCCCCCCTGTTTTCCCCTCTGTGTGTCTCTGTCTCTCTCTAACCCTAATCTTCTTTTGCCATGGACCTCTGCACACTTCTGCCAACCTCCAAAGACTGTCAATCTTCTTTGCCCCAAAACATCCACAAAAAAAGTTACTCATAAAGAAAGGATGTGTTTGTGCCCATGTGCAAACTAGTTCAGTCATTTTACCAATCAGTAACAGGCTTCTAAGCAATTAGCAAACGTCTGAGGACCAATTCAATATTACAATCCAACTTCCTGAATGATTACCATCCTTTCCCCCGCCCCCCATCATCCAGAGTTTTACTGTTTTGAAAGTACACACATCTCTATCAATCCTGACCCAACCCAACCATAGGCAAAGCAAGAGGTTTATTCTCCTCTTACATGAGAAAACAGGTTCAGAGGAGGGGATGGGTAAAGAGGTGACCAAGATCACTCGGTCAGTCAGAGGTGGGACTGGAGCTGGAATCCAGATGTCTGGATTCCTAGGTTAATGTTCTTTCCAATGCAACATGTTCTGTTTAGACACAGCCCAAAGTTGTTTTAAAAAAAAATCCTCCAAAACTCAGAGTCAGACAGGCAGACACAGAGACAGAGAGCTGGGAGGGAGAGAAAGAGAAATACCAAAAGATGAAGGGGGGCAGGGGGAGAGACTCCAGTAGAGAAGTGGGCATCCAGGAGATCAGGAACACTGACTCAACACTCAGCTGTTTCACTCACCACTCGGAGCACAGAATGGGTTAGGGTAGACCGAGGCTGCTGCCGCTTCTGCTGCTTCTGCTGCTGCTGCCGCCACCACCTCCTGGATTGCTTCCTGTCAGGTAAATCTAGGAGCTGTCCTGGCCCTTATATCCTGGCTCCCTTTTCCCTAACCCCCTCCCTCTACTCCCACCTCCAGCTCAGTCTCCAGAAGCCTAACGAATCCATGAGGAGGGGATGGGGAGGAGCTTCCAGGGGCCAGATGCCCAGCAGGAGGGAACCAGCTCAGCCCAGCCCAGCCCAGCTCAGCCCCCTGGGCACAAACCTGAAATAACCAGGGCCTGGCTCCAAGCTCGACAACCTGTACCCCACAACCAGGACTACCTCACTGGGCGGGGAGGGGTGGGGCACAGTGGGCTGAGTTCTGGGGCTTTGAAAGGGAGAGTTTGATAGTGGAGCTTGAGGCTAGAGGAGGAAAAAGGAAAACCTCAGCCCTGAAGGGCTGGGGAGGTGTTTCCTCAGCTCAGCCAAGGGCTGGTCCCAGGCGGCTTCCCCCAGAGACTAGGCAGGCTCTCCCTCTTCCCTGTGCCCAGGCTCCTGGTGACACATGCATGTCATTCTTCTCCCCCTGAATATTTTTTGCTTGGCTTGAGGTCTTGGCAGTTGCAGGCAGCCCGGCGCACTGCTTCATGAAGGCTATTTTCACCGAGGACCAAAGGAAAGGAAACATGCATAAACAGAAGCATGAGAAATCGAGGTCAGATAGAGGGAAGCATTTCCTGGCAGCAGAGTTTGTCAAATATTGGAACAGATTACTTAGGGAGGTTGTGAAATCCTGCTGGAGTTTGAAAGGGGCTTTAAAAAAGGGATTTGTATGACATGGTTTAGCTGTGGTCCTGCCCCAAAGGTGGGAAGTATAGACTTAGTCCTCACCAGTAACAGAAAACATTTGTTGAGCCTATGTTACATTTATACCCTCCTTCCTACCTCCCTCCCCCCCCCCCAGCGTTTTCTTTCTCCCCCCGTGGGGAAACTGAGGCTCTTCTCTAGGTCAAGGAGAATCAGTGGAAGGATTTACATCCTTATCCTCCTGAATCTTAGTTCTTTTGTCACTGATTCACTATGTGATTTTGAAAAAGACACATTGCCTCAAAGTGTTCTATCTATAAAACTGGGGAAAAAGATTGACCCCAGCCAGCCTACTTCCTTCCTGAGCCCCAGAGCAGGGCCTGGATCTCTCTCCACCTAGGTGAGCCCCTGTCCTCTCAAGTCCTTGACTTTGATCTCTATAGCATCTTCTCCCCCTCTCCCAGACCCCTCATCCACATCTATAGCCTCTCTGTCCTGTCTGTAACCCTGCCCCACCCCAGTTGGAAGCGAAATATTCCTCTAGCATGTCCTGAAATGAGTCAACAGGAAAGAATGCTTCCAAACCTGGGTCAGCTGCTGTTTGGGGCGGCTCCTAGGGCCCTCTCCCTGGGACACTGAGGCAGCTGTGGGCCCGAACGCCAGGTATGCTGTTCCTGCCTTCCCTCATCCCTAGCCACCTCTAATGCTAAGCCAGGAACAACATCAGGGGACTTGGAAACACCAAAGCCACCAGCTGCCAATCATTCTTTGTGCTGCCAAGTCCTAAAAATACCCCTGAGAGGGCCTGGAGGGTGGGATCTCTTGAGCTGGGGGTGAGGGGTGTAGTCTGGAGTTTCTGGGGACCCCGGGAACAGGAGAAGAGGGGATCTCCAGGGACTCAGAGATCCCTTGACACAGGGGCTCAGTAAGCAGTAATGTGGGCTTTGGAACAAGGGAGCATGGAGTGGCTTCTCATTGCTTGTTCAACAGAGCTGAAACTCCTGGTCCTAGCAGCTAAGACCTTCTATGGTCTGTTTCAAATCTTCCTCTCTGGGCTTCTCTCACGTGATTCTGCCCCATGTACTCAAAGCTTCGTGTAAACTAGACCGCTCCTACCCTTTGCTCTGGGAACAGCAGCCAAATCAACACGTGACAATAGACAAGCCTCTAAGAACTGTCCTGCTTCTGACACGCACTGGCTGCATGTTCCTGGGCAAGTGCCTTCATCTGTCGATGCTCTAGGCCAGTGGTGACAAACTCATAGGAAAAGGGGCCACCAAACCAAACATAAGGATCCCTTTATGCTGCAGGGAAAACTTGAAAAACCATATTTTTAAAAAAAATTGTATATTTTATTTTTCCAATTATACCTAAAAACCAATTTTAACATTCATTCTTTTAAAAAAAAATGAGTTCTAAGAAAAACTGCATATTAACATTATCTATATTCTATCGTAGTTTTGTTAAATATTTCGAGTTCCATTTTAATCTTGGTTCAATAGCACCAGGGAATGTTGCTGGCTCATCTTTGACACCAAAGGCAATTCTCTAAACCAATAATTGAAGAGGTGCCAACCTGCATGGTAGAAGGAATTTCTTCCTCTGGGAATTTCCTGTACCAATGAAATACCACTTCCAGTCCTTATCTCTAGGGCTCCCCTCACCACTGCTGTAACTTCCCAAACAGAAATACCTTTCCCTGACCCAGAACCCCTCATATGTCTTGTCTCCCCTAACTAGAATGTAAGCTTTTCTTACTTTTGTATTTATAAGCCCTGCAGCATGTGATAAATACTTTTAATTCATTTAGCATACATGCTTTCCTGCCTTTGTGTCTTGGCTTATGACATTCCCTGGGCCAGGAGTGCCCTTCTCCACAATAGAACCCATCGGTGAGATTCCTGGGTGTTTTAAGGACCCAGCTTAAACACTGAATCTTCAGTGATTCAACCTTCCTTGAT
>NW_027187330.1:3119892-3136010 GCF_028583685.1 Petaurus breviceps papuanus
TTTAATCTCTGCGCTTGAGGAGCGTACCTTCTCAGCGAGTAACTCGACATGGGGGTTTTTCGTGGTTTTTAAAATCCCCCCCAACCCCCCACTATTTCAAATTTTCACCTCCCTTCGGTCCCCCCCCCCCCCCCCCGTAGGAAATGAAACTTCCTTCGTACTCACAAAGCACTTTGTTTACAACTCTGCTACACTTACCTAGTTTATTTTGCACTATGGTCGTCTGTGTATACATCCTACTACAAAAGAAAGAACACGGGCCCTGGGAGTCTCAGAATTTCTCCTCAAATGCTGCCTCAGGCACTTAGTTCTTACCAAATACTCAGTTCTTACATGTATGTACTCGTGGCGATTTCATTAAATAAAATAGAAAAACTCAGTTCTGTGCCAATCACATTAAAAGCTATCTACAAATCTGGAGGGTGTTGGCACTGACGTCATGTAGAAAGGAAAGCAAATACGTGTCCCAGAATTATTCCATTTATCAAGTCTATATGCTGAAATTAGTTCTTACTGCCAAACTGATATACAAAGTCAGGTTATCCTTCCTGAGGATTCATATCAATAAAATTGGTCAGGCTCATTTTGAAAGCTCCTGTTTGAATGTAGGGATATGGAGAATGGAGCTCTCTCCAATTTCCTGCAGAAGCTTTCATGTGAGATCAGTCAGATGTAAAGTCTCTTAACTTCCCGAGGCCTCAATTTTGCCAACTGTACAATGAAGGGATTGGACGAGATTGCCTCTCTGAATCTGATTCTATGAGATGCTTGCTGCAGGGAAAATTGTTACCAGTCATGGGGAATCGAGCTGAGTCATGGAGGGTCCGATATATGGTTCTCAGGAAAAATCTGCAATATTTCATCACAATTTGTAGCATTTCTTCTGTCCTGTTTCCGAAGAACTGCAGGCTGTGATCGGGGACCATGTGAGACACTCAGGAAGACACTAACTCTCCCCATGAGCTTTTGGCTGCTTTTCCTGGAAATATACCAGCTGGGGCCACACACCATACTAAGGGAGACAGGGAACAAAAAGCAACCCTTTGTGGCCCAGTGGACTGGAACTTCTTGGAGCTTTATCTGCTCCCCATTTCTGAATCCTTCAAGACAATACTTCAACTCTCCCAAGAAGAGGCTGGCTCGACCAGAGTGTTGGTATTGTTGTTTTTGACTTTTTTCTGACCCCATTTTGGAGTTTTCTTGGCAAAGACACTGAAGTGGTTTACCATTTTCTTCTAGAGTGTTCCCATTTTACAGATGAGGAACTCAGGCAAATAGGGATTAAGTGACTTACCCAGGATCACAGAGCTGGTAAGTGTCTGAGGCCAGATCTGAACTGAGGTCTTTCTGATTCCAGGCTAGATGCTCTATGTGCTATACCACCCAGCTGGCTAACCCAGTATTCTAAGCAGTGGAAGGCTGGCTGGTTTAAATATCTACACTTACCCATACCAGGTATGAGCGAAGACCTTGCCTTTTATCTCTGGTAAAGGTGTCTGACCAAGGGCCTCCATCCCAAGACTTTCTCAATTGTGTTATGAGCAGCCCTTTTATGAGACTATAGCAAAACACATGTCTAAGCTAATTCCTTATCTCTTCTAAGACTTAGCATGTACTAAACACAGTAGGTATTTAATAGATTTCTTTTCTTTTTGTTGTTGTTGAATTGATGTTGAAAATGGTGTTTCAAGGAGATTAATCTGGCCTTGGTTCACCAAGAGATAGATGAATATCCCTGAGAGCAGTTGGGAAACTTCAGAGAGTGGGAAAGACCAGGCCTGGGGTTAAATCCCAGCTTCCTATTTGTGTGACTGTGGGGAAGTCCCAACCTGTCTGGGCCTCAGTTTCATGATCTATATAAAATGGAGGGCGGGTGAGTTAAATGACTTCTAAGGTCCCCACCAGTTCTAAATCTGAGACCCTCTGATCTGGGCATGCATGGGTGGGAGCCTGGACTAGGATGGTAGCCGAGAAAAGAGAGGAGCGAGCTTCAGAAGCACTGAGTGCTGAAAGGGGTTAATGCTGACTTTAGGAAGCCAGCATCAGAGGTCATCAATCCAACCCCTGGAGAGGAAAGAGAGGAGGAATTCCCCTCAAGGAAAGTGCCAATTCATCAAGCTTTGAGCATCTCGGCCCAAATGATTTTGTTTGGGCTTTTTATGTATCTTTACTGACTTATTTGTGTATAGTTATGTGAACCCCCCTCCTTCCCCCTTCCTGCTTTATGCCCTGCCCCCACCCAGTGTAAATTCCTTACAAGAAAGGACAATTTTTATATTTGATTTTGAATCCTTACTACCTAAGGCACAGGGCCTGGAATATTCATTGATGTTTGTTGTTCAGGAATTGAAGTGAATTGAAAACTTCAGTGCCAGGGTTTTTAACCTGGGATCCACAGACAACTCCCCACCCTCACCTCCATGAACTTAAATGGGGAAAAAAAACCCACCATTACATGCTTATTTCAATATATAATTGAGTACCTTTGCAATCTTATGTATTTTATTTTATTCATTTAAAAATATTCTTCTAAGGAGGGGTTCATAGACCTCACCACAGTGCCCCAGGGCTCCAGGACAAAAAAAAATGTTTCCCTACCCTATTTCCAGTGACTTCCTATCTCCTAAAGGGTAAATTACAAACTCCTTCATTGCCATTCAAAGGTCTGGCCTTTTTACTGCATCACTACTATAGTGGTGAATAAACTAAGATTTAGCATGTAATGAATACTGTAGGTATTTAATAGGTTTTTCTTCTTGTTGTTGAATTGATGTTGAAAAGGGTGTTTGGGGGTGGGGGGGTGCTAGGTAGCACACTAAATAGAGTACCAGCCCTGGGGGCAGGAGGACCTGAGTTCAAATCTGGCCTCAGAAACTTACAAAACTAGCCATGTGACCTTGGGCAAGTCACTTAACCCCAATTGCCCTCCAAAAAGCAAAAAAAAAAAAAGAGAAAGAAAATGGTGTTTCAAGGAGATTAATCTGGCTTCATCCACTCCCTGTAGAATCCAAACATACTGGCTTTCTTCCTATTCTCCCTCCTCCATACCTTTGCATCAGCTACCTCCAAGCCTGGAATGCATGCCCTCCTTCTCTCCACCTTTTAGGATTCCTGGCATCCTTCCGAGTTCAGCCGGGTCCACCTCTTACCAGAGGCCTCTCCAGCTTCCCCTCCCCCTCAGCCTTCTCCCCTTCTAGGACTCGGTCTCTTCTCTTTATATGTATAGCATCTGCTTGGAGGTATATCTGCTGGCTCCTCCCCTAAAATGTACATTTCTTGAGGGCAGGGGCTGTCTCAACTTTGTGCTTGTATCCTCCCTACCTAGCACAATGCCTGGCCTGTAGTAAGTACTTAATAAATAAAAGCAAATACAATAAATAGCTAGCATTTATATAGAGCTCCAAGGTTTGCAAAATATCTTACAAACATTATCCCATTTCATCCTCACAGAAACCCTAGGATCTTAAGAGACAAGGAAACTGAGGCAAACAGGGTTAAATGACTTGCCCAGGGTCACACAGCTAGTAAGTATTTTTTAATTCAGGTCCTCCTAATTGTGTTAACACTTCTAAAATAGCATTTGTGGTAAATATAAGTGTGTGCTGTTTGCCCCTCATAAGAGTAATCTAGACATCTCTACCTGCTTAATCCCTACAACTTCAAACAGCTTCTCTTGATCATTTCTCCCTCTCCACCCCAGTGCCTTTCTGAGGGAATTAGAACAGCAAGTAGTAGTGGGAATTTAGTGGACCACACTGACTCCATCTTGTGATTCAATTCTGGAGCCAGCTAACTCTCCTTTAAATTCAATTATGGGTCTAGTCCAATTTCTGTCTTGTGAGAAAACTTTATTCACTTATGGGGAACTTTATTGCACTGTTTGACTGTAGGAAGCTGGACTTCCTCTGCCTGCTGCTTGGAGACCCCTAACTAAGGATTTAGGTCATGCCGATCAGAAACCCAGTCAAATCCAAAGATCGATGCTGGGAGTTTTCTTACAATTATACATCTCAAGCAACCCACATGTCTTATCTGAAAACTGGCCCTGTACGGATGAATCAGTTATTTTTTTAACTTTTTTTTTTGGAGAGGGGAGGGCGGGGCAACTGGGGTTAAGTGACTTGCCCAAGGTCACAAGGCTAGTAAGTGTTAAGTATCTGAGGCCAGACTTGAACTTGTATCTTGAGGTCCTCCTGACTCCAGGCCTGGTACTCTATTCACTGCGTCACCGAGCCGCCCCAGGATGAATCAGTTATTGTTTCAATTTGCCTTTGACTGAATACAGGCACCCCTTTTTCTGATTTCAGGGAGGGAATTACACCTGTTTGCTCTCCCCCTCCCAAATTGGAAAGTTCCTAATCTTTCCTCCAATTAGAAATCAGATTACCTAATTTTGTATCCTGGTTAATGGTTTCTTTTTAACTAATTAGTCTTATTTGATTAATTGATTTTAATGCATAAAAGTCTGTCTCCCACTGTATTTTGGGTCCAGTGGCAAAGCTGAGGAGGCTTGGTCCCCATTTGTCATGCAATTGGCATAAACTGCTTAATAAATTGAGATGCTCAGAAGCACCAACCTTTCTTTCCTCAGTCATTTCATCTTTCCCCTGCTCCACTTCTCCCCTGGAGATACCTCCACCCCTGCAACTTTTCTCTCATCTGTGAGTTCCTTCTTTGAACTTCAGTTTCAAGAAATTCCACCAGAGTCATGTTCACCTCTGCCCTGGCTCTCCTCCTGACTCTGGACTACTTTTCCACCTTTCCCCACCTCCAGAGTCCCTACCTGCCCCTTCCCCATATACCACACCCACCTTGGCTTCTCTGCTCCTTCTTCTGTCCTGTCTTCCCCCATTAGAATTGAAGCTTCTTGAGGGCAGGAACTTGTACAGTATTTGTATTCCTAGTGCTTAAAGGCACAATGCCTGACACATAGTAAGTGCTTATTGAATATTAATCTAATCTTTTCTTTAACGAGAGCACCTGTCCCAATCGCCAGACTTAAAACACCATTCATTTCTGGTTCTCCATCTCAGTGGAGAACTCCCCCACTCACTCCCCAACATCCAACCAAGTGCCCAGTCCTATCAATTCTAATAAAGAATATAATTCCTTACATCTCTCAGCTCCTTTCCATTCTCACTCAACCCTAATCAGTCCTAGCTGGGGCCTTCATTACCTCTCACTGCAGCCAAGCTGGACTTTTTGATTATAAGTTTCAGTCATGGCCTTTTCACTGCAGCACACTTGGCCCCCCATGCACAACAGAGCTGATAAAGACAGGCTGGCCCAAGTCCATTGGCCCCGTGAGCTGGTAGAACCCGAGGTGGCCTATAGTAGCCTACAGAGGTGGCTTGGCATGAAGCTGGATCCCCAAAGATGATTAGGATTTGAATAGTGGGGGGTGAACTGGGTGGGGAGAAGGGTGCATTGCAGATGGTGTGAACTGCATAAGCAAAGGCCCTAGGGGAGAGTGGGAAGTTAGCTATGAAGTAACAGAGAGAAATAAAAGGATTATTAAGCAGCCTCGAGTGCTCTACTAGAGATAGGCAGCATGAATTTGAAATGTGCCAAGTTCAAGTTTGCATGGTTCTGTGCTCTCCAGCCTGGCACAGGAACCAAGGAAACAGATGGTGGCAGGGGGCCAGCTTTGGGTGACAACACACAGAAGGTTAAGACTGGGGTAATAGTGAGAGCAGCATTGGCTTCAGCCTGGACAGAATGGGAGCTAACAAAAGGAGTGAAGGAACAGCACCCTCAAAGAAGAGATGAGAGGTAGCATGGACCAGGTGAGCCAAACCACCGGCACCAGCGCCATCACCACCTTCCCTCAGACCCCACCGGAGAAGAGCCTTGGCACAGCAGCACCACAGCCTCCCTCCCCTCTCACAGTCCTGTATCTATTCCAGCCCCTGAAGCCATCATTCAGGAAATCAACCCTTGTGGAATGTGACCTGGCAACTTCATTTGCAAAAGCTACAGCCTCTGCCCCTTTGGCAGCCACGGCTTCTAAAGGCCCAGAAAATTGAGTTTTTGCCACCAAAGTCCTGGACCCTGTTAACTGGCTCCACAATAGAAGCTGATCCTTTTTTATCAGTGGAAATAATGTAAAATAAGATGAATCACTCCCTTTCCTTGATGCTGCACCCAAAGGCCAGGGGGCTTTTCCATCTGCTTTGCAGGTGAACCCTCCTTGGTTGGCTCCCATTATTAGAACTGCAGAGACTGTCTTGTTTTTCTATTTGTATCCCTAGCACAGGGCTTTGCACTTATGAGGGGCTTAATAAATGACTTTTTTCATTAAGTTATGAGAAAGGTAGAGGCCGGAGAAGGCAAGGCAGAGAGCTGTTGGGGAGGAAGGGACATGAAAAATGTTCTCAGAGAAGGGATATCAGTTCATGTTTTTGGAGGCAGGCTTCCTGAAGTGATGAAAATCATGGTGTAGCATCATTTTTTGTAGGGTCAGGGTCCCAAAGGAGGCAGACAGTGATGGGGCCCAAGTGCTTAGAAATTCACATTCAATTTAGCCTTGGAATGGATGTGAATTTTGTTCTCTCCTGATCATAGAGGGGAAGGCACCAAGGATGGATAAAGAGGAAGGAAGAAAGAGGGTACCCAAGAGAGGACCTTAATTTTCTTAGCAAAGCAGAAGACACAGTCAACCAGAGAATTGGGGACATGGGGAACACAACTGATGGCTTAAAAATGGTGAAAAGGTTCGGTACAGTCATTGTGAGGAGCATGAGGGAAGAATAGAATTGTCAATAGTATGAATGGCCTGTTGAAATTAGCAGGTAACATGACAAAACAGGAAGGTGGTGGGTGTTGAAGAAGATGTAGGAAAACTGGAACACTGGTGCATTGTATGTGGAGTTGTGGACTGATCCAACCATCCTGGAGAGCAGTTTGGATCTGTAGGACTGTGCATATCCTTTGACCCAGCAGTGCCACTTCTGGATCCATATCCCAAAGAGATCATAAAAATGGGAAAAGGACTCACATGTGCAAAAATTACTTGTAGTGGTTCCTTTTGTGGTAGCCGAGAGTTGGAGGTTGAGGGGATGCCCATCAGTTGGGGAATGCCTGAACAGGTTGTGGTATAGGAATGTGATTGAATTCAAATTTTCCATAAGAAATGATGAGCAGGCAGATTTCAGAAAAACCTGGAAAGATTTACATGAGCTGATGCTGAGTGATGTGAGCAGAACCAGGAGAACATTGTACACAGTAACAGCAACATTGCATGCTATGACTGACTTTGATAGACTTACCTCTTAGCAATGCCAGTATCTAAGACAACTTCAAAAGACTCATGATGGAAAATGCTATTCACATCCAGAAAAAGAACTATGGAGTTGGAATGCATATTTAAGCATATATTTGCTCTCTTTGCTTCTTCTTTCTCACGGTTCTTTCCATTGTTTCTAATTCTTCTTTACAACATGGCTAATGTAAGAATATGCTTAGTATGAATGTATACATAAAGCCTATATCATATTGCACTCCATCTTGTGTAGGGAGAAGGGGAGAAAATTTGGAGCTAAAAATCTTATGGAAGTGAATGTTGAAAACTAAAGAGAGACAGAGAAAGAGAGAGGGAGAGAGAGAGAGACAGAGAGAGAGACAGAGAGAGACAGAGAGAGAGACAGAGACAGAGAGACAGAGAGAAAGAGGGAGAGAGAGGGGGGGAAGGGAGGGAGGGAGAGAGAGAGAAAGGAAGGAAGGAAGGAAGGAAGGAAGGAAGGAAGGAAGGAAGGAAGGAAGGAAGGAAGGAAGGAAGGAAGGAAGGAAGGAAGGAAGGAAGAAATTAGCAGGAATTTGTAGAAGGTTGGGTCTACATGGGTCTGTGATTCCTTCTCTCCCTGACCCCACTTCCCCCGCTCCCATTGTGACTCTTCAGCCTGGCACCAGAGGAAATAGATGCTGGCAGGTACCCAAAGCTGAGGATGGGCATGATGAGCACCTATGGGAAAGAGTCCAAAGAATATGGTGTCCAGGTCTTATAGACTGCCCAGACTAGAAGTCAAATGGAGGAAGCAGGGCAGGACAGATTAGGTAAACTGAGAAGAGCAGAATATTAGCCATCTCTGGAAAAACAAAGAGAATATTCAACAGGCAAGAGGAGATGAAAGAGGGTCTTTTTGTAAAATGATGACAAGATCAGATCTCTGGGAAGTTGGATGATTTTTGGCTTCAACAGAGCCCTTCACAGAACCACAGAACTTGAGAGTTGGAAGGGAGCTCATTGACCATTAGTTCAAGCCATACCCAAAGGAGTCCTCACTATAATGTACCCACCAAGTAGTCAACCAGCCTCTATTGAAGACATAAGGAAAAGGAGTCCATCACCTCTGGAAGCAAGCCATTGTACTTTTGGAACCACTTTCATTGTTGGGAAGTTTTTCCTAACATCAAGCCAAGTAGGTTTCTTTGTGTCTTCCATCCATTGCTCCTGGTTCTCTCCTCTGGGTCAAGCAGAATTAATCTAATACTTCCTCTATAGGAAAGACTTCTAGCACTTAAACCCAGTTTTCCTGGTCTTTCATCTTCCTTTCTCCAGGCTAAACATGCCTGATGTCACTAATTCTTTTATTTTTCTAGTCCCTTCTTAGCTCTAGTGTTCTGTTTGAAAGGTTGTATTTGAAAGGTCTTTATCAATATTTAATCTTAATCACTAATCAATTTACTAATATTTTCTGCATATCCATTCTGCAGGTTTGTGGTGAGGATGCAATGGGATAATGTATGTAAATACGAGCTATTACTATCATTATCTTCATGGATAATGGAGTTGAACTCATGGAGTTCGTATAGAAACCATTCTTCATCATATCACAACCCTCTTACTGTTCTTTTATATTTAATGTTTGGTAGACTATTGTTTTTTGTAATTGAATAATAGTACTGGGCTGTAAGCTCACCAAAAACAACTTTGGGCCACCTCCATTATTGCTGGGGGATGATGTGTACTTTATTATCGCCCGCCACATGGCTTTGATTTTCTCCTCTAGGTCTCTATTTTTTGAAATCTTTTTATTCTATGTAGTTTGGAGGTTATGAGTGTTTTCTATTGTGATATCTATTTAAAAAATGCTGTTTCTACAATTTTATGGGTCAGCATTATGCCTGGGCAAGTGTGGGCAACAATTTTGTCTGCAATGATGCTCCAATTTCAGGACAGTTTATTCACTGAATTTGGGGGTTTGGATCTGTATTTCTGATACTTGTCATCTGTTAGTTTATGTACTCTGTCCTGGATCTTCTCCATCATAGTGACAATTACCTTTGGCAAGTGAATGTCTCCTTGTTTTATGCCAACCTTGATGTTTATTATCAGAGGGTCACTGAACAGGGTTCTTTCTGTTGTTTCATCTTCCAAGAAAACATGAATGATCTAGATGTGTGAATGGGGCACACTTACCTGTACAAGAACCTATAATGGGGGAATTTGGGTGTCAAAATAATGCTTGTTAATTGAAAAAAATGAATAAATTTAAAAAATACAAACAGAACCTATAAGACATTGTTTTGTCCTATCACATCAAATACTTTTTTCACAATTAGTAAACAATAAGCACGGGTATCTTCTGTTCTCTGTGTCTTTCAGTTAATTTTAAAATGGTAAAGATGTGATCCATTGATGACTGTTGCTTATAAAAGCCTACTTACCCTCTCTTAATACTTTAAAATATGCCAAAATATGCCCTCATTTTGTATACAGATGACCCTATAAAGATTTTGAGTAGAAGGGAGAGTAGGTAGATAGTCAGTAGTTATTGACGTCCTCTTGGTAATGTGGAATTTTTGTTTTGTTTTGTTTTTGCTTTTTAGAGGGCAGTTGGGGTGAAGCGACTTGCCTGAGGTCACATGGCTAGTTTTTTTGTGTGTTAAGTGTCTGAGGCCAGATTTGAACTCAGGTTCTCCTGACTCCAGGGCCGGTGCTCTATTCACTGAGCCACCTAGCCGCCCCCAATGTGGAATTTTTTACAAGTATTTTCTTCTCCTTCAGATATCTTGTGCATCAGTGTAATGGGAATGTAAATTTTTAAGATCTTCCCTGCCCTAGGCTAAAGTGCACCTGGAGCCTGGGGTAGGAGGCTTGTTTTTCAGTAGATACTTTTTGATTGGCCAGTGGGTCCAAAAGGTTGTTACATTCTCTGAGCCAGGAGAAGGCTATATAAGCCTTGATGTGTAGCTTTGTTTTGGGGCTCACTTTGAGAAGTGTTCTGTGATTTGATCAGATGAAATTATGGGAAGCCATTGTTGAGAGCCCCACCTCGGCTTTGAAAAACCCAGATGTTGATTTGGTATGGATGTAATGGTTGGACAGTTTGGAAACCTGTCTACTTGATCTGTTTCTGTCTTGATAATTCTGTCTGTATATTCTGAAGTTCGGGGTGCTGACCTTTTTCCCCTGAACTAGGTAAATGATACATATTGACTGATTAAAGTAAGCTTGTTAACCCACTTTGAATTGCTTTCCTTTATCAAAGCAGATCCAAGAGCCTGTGTTGGCAGACACCCTGGGGATGCTGGGGTGCTTGCCGCTACAATCAGTCCCTCAATACTCTCATAATTGCACTATCCCCAGCATAGATCCCCTCTCATGTACTTGGTCCAGTCTTTTCCTACCTTTGTTGTCCATGTTGCTCCTTCTATCCTTTCTATAAACATACCCAGACTATGATGCTGGGTCCAAACATAATGTTTTCACCATCCTTCATGGAGAAAACAGTTTGTTAAAATGGTTTTTGCAGATATTTTCCATTTTTCTGCTGTTTGTAGTTCTTTTACTTTCTTTCTTGGATGCCCTTCAGTTGACATTGGATAACTTGTGAAATTTTCTTTATGCTGATTTTATCCTCTACTGCTTCTCTCTGACTTATGAGACAATATTACTCATGACCATCCATCATCTTTTTTTTGTAAGAGTTTTACAAATTTTTATATTCTGACCCAGTATTGGTGGCATTAGGCAGCTATTTCTCACCATTCAGCAATAAAGTCAAATGTTTGCTGACCAAGGCATTTTCTAGGCAATTGTAGCCTCTTTGTTGTGCAATTAATTTATGTTTATTAAACTTCTGTATAAAATTATTATAGTTATCAATGTCATTTTTCTTGTCCATTTCCCATTTTTGATTTTCAATGGCTTCTTTAAATAATTCAGGGTTAAGTAGTTTCAAGTGCATGCCATATCTTTTTCTCATTTTCTTCTTTCTTCTTTTTAAAAAATTAATTCTGATCTTGGAGACCCAATGCAGAATCCAGGTCAAAAAAATGATTCTCTGTGAATGGTAAGGTCCTTAAGATGCTCCTGTTGGCAGATGACATTGTTTTGATTTCCATGAACCTCTGAACACTGCAAAACCTCCTGGCAGAAATCTGTAATCACTCAAAGGAATTCAGCCTGTCCACCCACACAGGAAAGACCAAACAAATGAAAAATGTCTATTGCCTAGATTTCAACATGAATTTAGGTGGACGCTGTAGAGCTTGTCCAACAGTATGTATATCTGGGACAGCCAGTGGGAGTTGGGCCTGGAGTCAAATAGGAAGAAGGTAGTAGGCTAGATTACTTTGGGAAAAGCTCTTGTATTGACCCCAAGCTACTCATGAAAGCAGAAATCTATCTTTTCAATGCTAAGATTTAATCAGTGATACTATATGGCAGTAAGACACGAAACACCACTCCCTTTAAAGAACTAACAAAGAGGGTAATGGAAAAGTGTATGGTGGGTGTGAGAAAGCTCAAACAGATAATTAGAGAAAGGTAGGAATTAGGAGAAAACCTTACTACATTATTTAAACCTAGCCCTGCATGGCTGGGAAGTTGGACCACCTCTATCTGCTGCTTAGAGACCCTTAACCAAAGATCTGGGTTATGCTGATCAGACCCAAACATTGATGCAAGTTTCCTCTCAATTGTACATCTCAAGCAATCCTTATGTCATCTGAAAACTGGATGCCATACCGACCAGTCAGTTATTATTTTCCTGTTCCTTTGATTGTTTACAGACCCTTGCAAAGAGTTGGGACATCTCTTTTTTCTGAATTCAGGAATTGTACCTGTTCATTCTTCCCCTCCCAATTTGGAAAGTTCCTGATCTAATGTTGTAACTGTTTCCTTTTAATTAATTGGCCTTATTTGATTAATTGTTTCTATTGTGTTAAAAGTCTGCCTCTTCCTGTATTCAGGGTTCAGGTCTAAACTGAGGAGATCTGGTTTTGTTGTTGGGCAATTGGCATGTATTGCTGCATAAGAAGGCTGAAACTTTGTTTCCTCAGTCATTTCATCTTTCACCTGTCACATAACCAGAGGGAACTGTGATGAACAGGAGTAAAGGACATTGTCAGGAAATGGTATGACTGGAAAAGAAGAGTGAAGGATGACAGGTAGACAGTGAAACTCCTCCATTGGTACCTTCACAAAAAGGGAAATCAAGAAGGATGTGAAGAAATAAAGAAATGCCTCCAGCACTGTGTAGACCCTCACTGGTGAACTTTTCAGAAGACATGGGCAAGAGTTGTATCTTTGACTAGACCTCCCAAATTGGTAAGACCACAGATCCATTTCAGAATTTTAATTTGTGAAGGATAGAGAACTTCTGCTGTATAATTTGGGTAAAATGATTGCCCAAAATGAATCTATTACATCTTGCACCCAGGGTCACTCAGTGTATGAGAAGCCTGTCATTACAACAGTGGATTGGGGCGTGGGTGATTCATTTGATTGGGGGGGCTGTATCCACACATATACTTGCCACATTTTCTTCAACTGGAAAATCAAGGTGATAATAATGAAAATAATTCTGGGAATACAAGGTATAAAACAGCTCCCTGCCTTTGAAGAGCTTACAATAGGCTCCAGGGGGAGGGAATGCATTATTGTTTTCCCCAAAATGTTTTGCGTGTGTGTGTGTGTGTGTGTGTGTGTGTGTGTGTTATCCCACCTTATCTTCAGCACAGCTTTCAGCAACTCTGCAGAGATGGTCAGAGTTGGGTTTTTTTAAGCAAACAAATATGTACCCATATATTAGACTTTATTGACCATGATTATAAAGAGCAGTAAAACACCAAAAACCAAATTCTTGGGACTTTATGAGAAATTTGAATATTTCTTCTAACAGTCCTGGGTATTCAGATTTTTTAAAGCCACAGCCCCTCCCTAATCATGTTAATGAGTTGTGGTAAATTCAGGAAAGCCAAGAGCTACTTACTGAGGAAAGATCTTGGCAATAGTCATTCCATTAAATTAAATTCAACAAATAAATTTATTAAGCACCTACTATGTGCTAGCTACCATGCCAGGCTTTAGGAATACAAAGTTATAAAGGAAACAGATCCTGCCTTCAGGAAGCTTTTAGTCTAACGAGGGCCACGAATATAACATGTGTAGTGTAAATAAATACAAAATACCTCGAAGGGAGAGAGAGCAGTAAGAGGCATGAGGATTGGGGAAAGCTTCAAGACCAAGTAGCATCTTAACTGAGTCTTGAGGGAAAATAAGGAGAGGAAGTTTATGGGAGGGATGTTAGAGTTCTTCTCCTGATTTTGCAGCTGAGGAAATTGAGGCCTAGGAAGATAAAGTGACTTTCCTAAGGTTGTACAAGAAGCAGCAAGACCAAGTTTTGAATCCAAGATTTGGATTCTCATTCTCCTGTCCCTTCCAAGAAGCCATGTTGCCTTTCTTTGAGGGGAGCTAGTGAAGAGGAGGTTCAGCCTTCCAGGTATGGGGACAACTTCAGTGAATGCACCAAGGTAGAAGAGGGACTATTGAGTCCAGGGAACCATCAGGCCATAAACATTTATTAAGTGCCTACGATATGCCTGGCACTGTGCTGAGTGATTGATGCGGATACAGTGTGTATTGCAGCTTGAGAGAACACTTTGGAGTGCAGTTTGGCTGGAATGGAGAGGGTTTGGAGGGGAGTAAAGCTATGGCTCAGTTGTGGAGGGCCATAAAAGCCAGGCTGAGGAACTCGAATTTCATCCTTGAGGCAGTGGGGAGCCACCAAAGGTCCCCTTTTGTACAGGGGAGTAGTGACATAGTTAGACGCAGGCCTTTGAATATTAACTTTGAGAAGGATTAGAAAGGTAAGAAGACACTGAAATGAGGGAGATCAGTAGGCAGGCTATTAGTCTAGTGAAAGTCCTGGGGAGGGTCCTGGCTAGAGCAGAAGCCAAGAGAGTAGGGAGGAAAGTGAGGGCAGGGAAAGAAATATGGTAACCTTCCCAGTTAGCCTCCACTGCTCCACCACCTGTCAGCGGTCCTAGCTAGCCCTGAACATTGCTGTTCTTCAGAGTCAACCTCCTTGGAATAAGATGGATGTTTTGGGAGAAGGGACAAGTTCATATTTCTTTCTTGCCCTTCATTTCTGAGTTTCTGCAACTCAATTCAGCAAACGGTCATTAACCGGCTGCTGCTTGCAAAGCATTGTGCCAGGTCCCAGGGGAGAGAAGGCAGGGAATACAAAGACATATAAGGCATTAACTCTGCCCTCAGGTAGCTCATGGTCTAAAAGTGACTATATAACTTGGGCCCTTTCATTCCCCTCCCGCCCCATTTAAGTCTCTGAGTTGTTTCCCATGGGCACCTGGAGAGACGGGGAAGACTAGGGGGGTGGGAGAGAAAGAGGATAGGTGGTAGGGTAGTATAGGGCAGGGTTGTAAGTAAGAAGAAGAGAAAGGGGGGGAGAGGAGAAGGGAGAGATAGAGGAAGAGGGAAAGGGAGGGGAGCAAAACAAAAAGTAGAGGAAAAAAGAAGGGAGGCAAGGAAAGTAGTGGGGTGACATGGAGGGAGGGAGAGGAGAATGGAGGTGAGAGGAGGAAAAAGGATGAAGAGAGACAGACAGGGAGAGGGAAGAGAGGACACAGAGAGGGAGAGAGCAATTAATTACGATCCTTGCACATGAAAAAAAAATCACCATTTGAGTTTTTTTCCAGACAATCACAGGAAAGAAAGATAATTTATTCAATCCCTTTATCAAGGGTTGTGAATAGAAGTCACTCATTTAGCTAGAGGGACATTATCTAGACACTTCAGCAGGACCCTTTCTGGTCCCTGTCTCCCCTCCAATGCCTTTGCCATTCTGACTCCTAGGAGAGAAATGGAAGTGTTTAGCCTGTAACCAAGCAACCACACGGATAAGGCACAGAGACCACAGCCAGTGATGGCACCAAGAGAGAAAGGCACATAGAAGCCAACTGAGCTGGGAGATGTCCTGTCCCTAGAGTTAAGATGGAGCTGAGAGCCTCTAGGAACAGAGACAATGAGCCGGAGAGAGTCAGTGCGGCTGTGAGGAGAAAAGATCCAAAGGTTCTGAGACGGCCAGCTACTGGACATCCACCCCTCCCCCACCCCCCAGCTAGTGAACTGGGGGTGCTGATTTCCGTTTGGGTGTGGAACCTCCTCATCATGTACCCTGCTTTCCTTTTTCTTTTAATTCATGATTCTGAGACAAGGAATGATCACTCTTTTCCTCTTCTTTTCCTATGAACCATGGTTGAATGTGGTTGGAATTTCCTTTGTCTGTAGTCAAAGATCTGGGAGGGTGACCAAGAGAAGGACTGGGAGGAGGTTAGAGAGAAATGCCTCCATAAACGAATGACAGTTCTAATTTCCTTTGTCACTTCAATCTAAGCAAATCAATTACATAATCCCAGCATATCAAGTCTCTCAATCTATGAATGCATTGGGCAACAAACAGAAAAAAAGAATCCATAGCTGACTCTGAAGGCTCTGCAATAGGTAGAGAACAGATTGGATATTCTAAACAGCATTCCATTTCATCCCTCAGATTAATGTAAGACCTGGCCATCAGGGAGTCAAAGCTTTCTTGCTGCCTCTTCGGCATGGGCTTGCTTTGGAGGGAAGCAGCCCAGGCATTTATTAGCAGGACGAGTGCCCTCAGTTGGCCCCCGGGGATACTGTAGCCTCTTGAGAGAAGGCTTTCTCATCCAGAGAATGTCATTTATGAGGTCAGTGGTGTGAACAGAGCCTCACTTGGTGGGCAAATCAGATACTGTGCTCCCTTGCTGGATAATTAATATAGTGACATATTCTCATTCTCATTCTCTCTCTCTCTCTCTCTCTCTCTCTCTCTCTCTCTCTCTCTCTC
>NW_027187330.1:3136110-3147701 GCF_028583685.1 Petaurus breviceps papuanus
CCCCCCCCCCCCATTAAGGAAAGCATCATTGGAACCACATAGACAAAAGGCCTTATGCTGAGGCCAGTGTCACAGCTATGGAACATAAGTGCTATCTGGGATCTGAAGTGCTATTGCAGCTACTCTTTTGGGACTTAAGAGATTTCCATAGAAGAAGCAAACCAGCCAATAATGATAAAAGAAGAGCCCTTTCATTAGTTATTGTTGTTCAGACATTTTTCAGCTGTGTCTGACTCATTGTGACCTCATTTGGGGTTTTCTTGGCAGAGATACTGAAGTGCTTTGTCATTTCCTTCTCCAGCTCATTTTACAGATGAGGAAACTGAGACAAACAGGGTTAAATGACTTGCCCAGGGTCACACAGCTAGTAAGTGTTTGAGGCCAGATTTGAACTCAGGAAGATGAGTCTCCCTGACTCCAGGCCCATGCTTTGCGCACTATGGCACCCCCTAGCTTCCCTTCACTAGTGAGGTGCTGCTTCAAACAAGGGAAAGCCCTTACTTTTAAATGCCTGATGTGTGGAAGGGGAGGAAATTAAAAGCAGGAAAAGGAAGGCAAAGGAAATAGCTCAGATTGATGATACAACCTTTGAGGCATCTAGGGAGTACAGTAGATAGAGCACTTTGGAGTTAGGAAGTTCAAATATGACCTCAGGGGTGGGGAACCCGGGGCCTCCAGGATACATTTGGCCCTCTAGGTCCTCAAGTGCAGCCCTTTGACTGAATCCAAACTTCACAAAACAAATTCTTTTATTCAGGGGATTTTTCATCATAGTTTATTATCCTTTGATTAAGAAAATTTGTTCTGTGAAGTTTGGATTCAGTCAAAGGGCTGCACTTGAGGATCTAGCTTAGACACTAGCTGTGTGATACTGGGCAAGTCATTTAACCTTAGTTTATTCATATGTAAAATGGGCATAACAACAGCCCCTACTCTCCAGGATTGTCTTGGGAATGAAACAAGATATTTGTAAAGTGCTTGCTTGGCACATAGTAGGTGCTGTTAGCAGTCATTATTAACCAGGCAGTGGCAAGATGCAGAGGGTTCAGACTTTCCACTGGAAGCGATCTTCGGCTCCATTTAAGGAGAACAGTCCAGGCCAGCGTCTCTTCATGTCTCACCTGGCTGTGTGCCTGCCTCTGGATCTCTCCACCATGCTCCAGGGCTGGTATTCTCTCCTCTTTTCCTTGGCATCAGGCCTCCCTGTCAACAGCCCCTGATTTTGTGAATTGTTTTTCCCACTAGAGTGTCAATTCCTTAAGGGAAGGGGCTCTCTTTTGCCTTTCCTTGTACCCGTAGCCCTCAGGATAGTGCCGGGTATATTGCAGGTGCTTAATAAATGCTTATTGACTGACTGACTGGTCGAGGGAGGAAAGGGATAAGCAGGAATAAAGGACCCAGGTGAGAGGTGCCCTCCTGACCAGATTATGACAAACTCTCGGTCACTCCTCTAGACCTTTGGTGCACCCCACTGTCCCACGCCACACAGAAGGACAGCAGTGCTGAGCAGGCTGAGGCTTTACAGGGAGGGGTGGGGTCTCACTCTGATGTCACAGCCTGGAGCCAGGCACCAATGAACATGGGGGTTGCATGGAGGATGTCAAAGAAGAATTCCTATATGAAGCAGGGGTCTGAGGAGGGGGCAAGGCAAGGAGGAAGGAGCATGTCTGGAACATGCACTGTCTATCAGCTCCAGACCAGTCTGGGAAAACCCTAGTTTTTTTCCACATAACCATAGGAGAAAAAGGTTATATCCAGTTTATTAGTGGGGAAAAGCCAAAATTATGAGTTGTTTTTTCTAAAATTAATTTAGAAAGCCCTAGAGTTGAAGGCTGAAAGATATGTTAGGTATCATCTAGTCCAAATTCCTCATTTCAATTGATAGGAATCTTAAGGCCCAGGGAGGGTAAGCCACCACCCAAGGTCACTCAGTAAGTAGTAGGCCTCAAATTCAAACCCACATCCAGGGGTTATTCCCCTACTCTATTTCCTGTCATCTATGAGTGATAATTAGACTGTGATCCTTCTTGCTGAGCATTTAACGTGATCAAATTCAATTGTTTACACTGTCTCCAAATATCGATTATTGAGCCCTGTGTCCTAGAAATCTCTACCAGCAACTTGTGAGTTTCGCACTGACTTGGCAATCCTTATACTAATCCTAACATCACATGCTAAATTGGGCCTTTCCATATGACTGCTCTCAATGATGTTTCATTTTAATTGCCTCGAAGATAGGGAAGAATAGAAGCTTCTTTCAGTAGCCTGAATGGAAGGAAGCAGGAGCTACACAGTTAATGGGGCATAGAGCTGTACCCAGCTGGGAAGGATAAGGTTGGCTGCCCGGGATGTCATCACAGGGGATGCATTAAGTAGGGCCTGGAGATTTGTGAGAGATCATCAGGTGTAATTAGAGGGGTATAACATCACAGGGGACATGGATCTATCCTTCACTCAGCCTCATCCTCTTTCTTCAATAAGGACTTTTTCTTCATTCTATGTTTACGCCAATAATTAACTTTCAATCAGTTACTCTATGAGTTATGAACACATGACTTAGAAACACAGCTTGCACACATATGTCCAGTGGCCCACTGCCTTGCCTTCCTCCCACCCATCCTGAGATCAATCCCTATTCCCTATTTCATCCAAAGAGCAATGAAATTCTTCTGGACCTACAACGCCACCTGGAGGCTAGCTCAAGGAAACGGCTGACTCATTGCTGCTTCCCCACCATTGCCTTTCTTTCCCCTAAGGGGTATCCTTCACACTTTATGCTCCCTGATGATTTCCCCTCCACTTTTCACTGTTCACAACTCAGTTTGGTTTACTTTAGGCAATTTCTTTTCCATACATATAAATCTTCACCAATTGCCCTTCCAACTTGTCCTCTAGAAAATCTCTTTTCATTCCACTGGTGTACAAAAAAAATGACAGCAGTCTTCATTGATGAGCACAAGAATAGTGTAAGTGGTATAGATGTATCAAGAAAAGGAAATGCTGCTTATCAACAAGGGATAATGACACATCTTAAGCAAGAACTGGAAAGTCCTTAGTGTAGAAGTAAAATTAGGCAGAACCAGAGCCATCAACCACTATGGCTCTTGAAAGTGCCTGGAAGTCACTGCTTTTAGAATTGTTTCAGTCCAAGCTTTTTACCTTCTCCTCCTCAAAACAAACCTGATTTTCCTCAAGGAATAACAAAAGAAATAATTTTTTTATTCTGCTTCATTGTTCTTGTGTTTTGCAAAATGGCTAGCATTAGAAAGGCCTCTAAAAGTCTTAGAGCCAGAAAGAACACATACTAGAAATGTGACTAGGGCAAACCACTAAACCCTAGAATCTCTTTGAGACAATAAATAATAGAGAATGGTCAGTTTGCACTGGTGAAAGGAGTTTCCACAATGGGAATAAATTAATCACTCAACAAGCTCTTATTAATCACCTACTATGTGTCTAGTACCATGCTAAGCCCTGGGGATACAAAGAAAGGGGGGGAAAACTCAGGCCCCACTTTCAAGAAGATCATATTTTAATGGGGCATAAAATGCAAACAACTATATATATACAAGATATTTAAAGTAAAAATAGGAGGTAATCTCAGAGGGAAGGAGGACCAAGAAAGGCCTCTTGCAGAAGGTGGGATTTGAGTTGAGTCATATAGGAAGCAGGGAAGTCAGGAGAAATAGGCGAGGAGGGAGAACATTTCAGATATGAGGACAGTTAGTTATGGGGGACAGCTAAGCTAGAGGGACAGCTTGTCAACTGACTGCCTCATTATTCCATTTCATTATCTCTGTGACTTTCTGCACTCAAATGCCCTCCTCTGGCCACAGCGCTTTGTTTTTAACATCACCTTCTGACTCTCTTCTCCCCAGACAGCTATCCCTTATAACAATGAATAAGGAGAGATAGAGAGAGACAGACAGACAGAGACAGAGACAGACAGACAGATACAGAGAGAGACAGAGAAAGAAAGAGAAAGTGTTCAGTAAAAATAACCAAGATGTCAGATCTAACATTGAATCTAATTCTATATTCAGTGTTTGACAATCCCCCACTTCTACAAAGAAATGAGGGAGGTTTATTCTATCCACTCTTCTTCAGGGTCAAACTTCATCATTATATGGTACTTGGCTTCATTTTTCTTCTATTTACATTGTTTAGTCATTATATATATGTTGTCTTGGTTCTATTTCATTTTGCATCAGTTTATATGTTTTCCAATGCCTCTCTGTAGTCTTCATATGCAGCATTTCGAAAAGCACAGTAACAATATGGTACATTCTCATACCACTCTTTGTTTAACCATCTCCAAATCTATGGGCATCCACTCTGTTTCCAATTCTTTGCTACTGTAAATAATTTAGTGTATGGATCTTTCAATCTTTGACTTTCTTGGGGAATATCCCTAGCAGTGGGATCTCTGAGTCCAAAGGTATGGGTAATTTAGTCATGTTCTTAGCTTAATTCCACATTGCTTTCCATAATGATTCAACTAAATTGCATATTCACCCATAGTGTGTTTGTATACCTGTCTTTCCTCAATTCCTTCAGCTATTCTCATCTTTTGTTATATTTGCCAGTTACCATAGATGTTAGCTGAAATCTCAGAATTATTTTGATTAACATTTCTCTTATTAATGATTTGAAGTAATTTTTCTTTTTTTGTTTGCCATTCACAATTCTCTTGAGAACTGTTTGTGATAGTATTTTAGCTGGGGTGGTAACAGAGGTAATGGGATTGAGAAATACTTCTAAGTTTAAATTCCTGCCAATAATCTGGCATTTGTTTATGTGGTTTATTAATAAAGTATGTGTAGCAGCAAGCACCCCAAGCACGTCCTCAGGGTTTGCTGCCCATACAGGTTCTTGGATCTGCTTTGTTAAAGGAAAGCAACTCAAAATGGGTTAACAAGCTTACTTTAATCAGTCAGACATATATCATTTACCTTGTTCAGGGGAAAAAGGTCAGCACCCCGAACTTCAAAGCATACAGGCAGAATTATCAGGACAGAAACAGATCAAGTAGACAGATTTCCAAACTGTCCAACCATTACATCCATACCAAATCAGCATCTGGGTTTTTCAAAGCCAGGGGGGCCCTGGACAACGGCTTCCCAGAATACAGATCAAATCACAGAACGCTTCTCAAAGTGAGCCCCCAAAACAAAGCTACACATCAGGGCTTATATAGCCTCCTCCTGGCTCAGAGAATGTAACAACCTTATTGACTCACTGGCCAATCAAGAAGTATCTACTGAAAAACAAGCCTCCCACCCCAGGCTTCAGGTGCACTTTAGCCTAGGGGCAGGGAAGATCTTCCAAATTTGCATTCCCATTACAGTATGACATCTTTGGATAACACATCAGTAAAGGATCAAGTGTTGTGACTGTATATTTGTATCTTCCAGCTTGGGACCCAGCACAGTTTCCTAAAGAGAGTAGAACTCGCTAATTCAATGCTTATTGGAAGAATGAATGAATCTTTAAGCATTATATTTAAAGTATGGTTACATTATATTTTGGTGCGTTGAAACTTGTCCTATTTAGTTAATTTTGGAGTGAATGACACGGAGCACATGGAAGACACAGGGCCAGAGTTTCTGGGCTTGGGTTTCTGGTAGGGTAGGACAGAATGTGTTCTTTGAAAAACACCTGGCAGCTGGCCCAATTCTTCTTAAAGGGGACACCCAGCCTGCAAATAGCACATTGGAGAACAGGCTGTGGCAGAGTTGGAGGAGACAGAGCAGCTTATTGTATCCTGGGCCTGTTGCTTTGCTCCAGTATTGTGCAACTCTGTTTCTAGCTTTGAATCAATTGGGGACACTGGAGAATAGGGAGGGTTAGAGAGCTACTTGCTCAGGCCTCTCATTTCTTGTTATTTTTGTTAAAGTTTCATTGATACTTACTGCTCTTTCCATCACTCACTTCCCAATAACGGCTCTGGAGCCACAGAATCCTCCCTTGTAGCAAAAATAGTTAAGCAAAGGGGGGATACAGATACTGTAGCTGAGAGTCCATACGGCGCTCTGTGCTTACAGTCTCCCACCTCTCAGAAGGATAGAGGGAAGTGTCTTTCATCATCTCCTCTCTAGGACTATGAGTAGTCATTGCATTTAATCCCAGCTCAGCTCCTCGTTCCTGTCGTTTCTACTTTACATCACTGTAGTCATCGTTATCCTCTTTCTGCTTTCTTGGCTTTGCATCAGTTCCTATGACTCTTCCCATGTTTCTCTGAATTCCTCTTACTCTTCTTTTCTTACCACACAATCATAATATTTCACTACATTTGTATAAATGATGAGTTTTCTTTTTTTTAAGCAATTGGGGTTAAGTAACTTGCTCAAGGTTACACGGCCAGTTATTTCTGGGTGTGGTGCTGAGTATCTGAGCCCAGATTTCATCCCCAGGTCATCCCGACGCTGGAGCTGGTGCTCTTTACTCGCTGAGCTACCTGGCCGCCCCAATGATGAGTTTTCTTGAAGTAGCGAGTAGAGTGAGCACAGTACATCGCTGGAGGGTCTTCTTTATGAAAGAAGTGATCTAACCTTGCAGTGCTGCTCCCACTTGAGAGCATTTTAAGAGGCTCACTGATCAATTGAATGCTCTTTTCTCAGTTTTATCTTCCTTGACCTCTCTGCAACATGTGACTCAACCTTTACTTTTAAAAATTCATTCAAAATGATCATTTAAGTCTTTCCTGAACCCTGCTAGAAGCCTCCCTCCCTGATTACCTTGGATTTATTCTGTGCATAATCGTATATGTATGTTACATGTGTGTATGTATGTATGAATGAGGATATACACATACACACATAACACACATATATGAAGGAAATGACAAACCACTCCAGTATCTTTACCAAGAAAACCCCGAATGGGGCCATGAAGAGTCAGACAGAACTAAAACAACTGAATAAATATCTACATATACATACTTATATATATACACACAGTCAATCTCAATACTTGCACATTTGCAACTTCAAGCATTCAGGTGATTTTATTAGTAACCTCATTTTCATTCTTGCACTGGCTACTGTGCATATTCCCAGCTATGCACAGTAGAGAAAAATGAAAGTGTATTGCATGCAAGTTTGTGGGAAGATTGGCAGACTAACACTAGGTAAGCTTCATTGTCTACCATTGAAGAGTAAAGAGCTGCCCAAGCATTTGGAGCATCAGAAATGATCTCAGGATCTCACCAATTCTGGAGTCATCTGAAGGCAGCGACTGAAGTCCCAGCAACCTCTCCTTTGGATTCCAGAGGGTGTCCAAAGTCAAGGGGTTAATAGCAGGATAGTGTTGTCTGAAATCAATATTTTGTTTTGTTTTTTAATTGAGATGTTAGTACAAAAGGTCATAGAATTCTAGGGAATTACTAGCAAGAAAAAATGTTTTGGCTGTTACCAGTTTTATTTTGTGTACTTCATTTTATGGATTATTTCATGTTTATTGTGTTAGGGAAAGTGCATATTATCAGAATTAGTGTTTGTTATAAAGAACTGTGTGCAGAAAAGGGCATTTTCAGTAATTTCTAGCAAGAGATTACAGTTTTTGGTAGTCATGGGAACCTAACCCCCTATTTCCCATAGATTCAGCATATCAACATTCATGGTTTTTACTTTCACACCATTTTCTAGGAACATTACCCTCACTTAAATCCAATTCACAAGCAAGTCATCACCCATGATGTCATTGGTCCTCTCCAAACCAAGGGCTAAACAGCACTACCCATGTTACTTGAGGGTTTTGTGTGTGTGTGTGTGTGTGTGTGTGTGTGTTTCATATATAGTGTCTAACATTAAGAAATGCCTACTTGATTACTTGATTGATTAAGCACCTATTCTGGGCCAGGTAGTATACAAGATGTTTGGAATATAATGAATGATACAGTCCCTGGCTTCTAGGAGCTTATGTTCTATTGAGAAGACAAGTGCACAGACAAATAAATGTAAGGTGATTTGAGGAGAAGGAAGAGAACATTAGCAACTAGAAGCGGGATCTGGGAAGTCTTCATTGAAGAGATGGGCATTGGAGGAAAATAAGAATTATGAAAGGAGTTTATACCAGGCACAGGGGTTGGTTTGTGCAAATATATGGAGGCAGGAAATTAAATGTTAAGTTTGAAGAACAATACGTAGTTCAGTTTGACTAGAACATAGGAGAGCATGAGGGAGTTTGTTTCTACTCTTTTCATAGATAATGAGTATATTTGTAGGAGAATGTATCTTAGGTTCACGTGGCTGTTGCTTGTCCTTGAGGACCATGATGTCAGGAAGATGATGTCATGACTTGCAAATGAACTGGATTTAAGTGAGAGAGGGCTGTGCAAAGTCACCAGTCTCACTTTCTTCTCTAGAGCCATCTGGGTTCAGTGGTCAGATATAGATCAGGATGACTGGAGATGGCCCAGGATGCAGTGGGAGACCTTGGCCTTTTTTTTTCAGGTTTATGGGGAGAAATACATTGTAGATACTGTACTTACTATGCTGTTTTAGTAAATGTCTTTAGTTTGAGTTTATTTTATCTACTGACTGATTACTAGAGGTAAAAATATCCGGTGGGAGCTCATGAGCTATAGTTCTAGAAGTATAAATCCACAGAGCACCCGTGAAACTGAGTAGTTGCCTCCCATGGTCACTAAACCTGCAAATAAATCTATGAGGACCAACTTGGGAAGATAGCTCAGAAGAGGGGGTTACATATACTTCCCTTTATCTTCCACCTCCATACCCTTGTACTGCCTGTCCTCCATTCCTAGGATGCCCTCCTTCTTTACCTTTGCTTCTTAGAGTCCCTAGTTTCTTTCAAGACTCAGCTACATAACCAAATTCTACATGATGTCTTTACTGACTTATCCAGACATTGACTGAAGATTTCTGTATGCCAAAAGCAAAGCAAATAATGACATCTTGACTTGCCTTAGTGATGATTTAATTCATTCCTAGAGGAATCAATAATCATAAATTTTATGCTGGATCTGATTCTTGCTATAGGAATTTTGCTGTACTGAACATGATAGGAGATGGAGTGGGGGAAGAGAAAAGTGCCCACTCATGCTGAAGTTTCTGGCAAAGAATGAGAGGAATTCTAGGCATAGTCTGACATGCACCCTAGATTTGAGCAAAGCAGATTTCAAAGGGTTCTAAAGATAGGTATGAAGCCATGTGTTAACATCTGTAAGGAAAGTCAGCCCAGGAGAGATGGGAGATGTTCAAGAATGAGATTCTGAAGACACAAAGGGAAGCGATTCCAGTGAGAAGGAAGAATGGGATTTATCTGGACAGGCTGGTATAGATGTACAGGGAACTCACCGACCAACTTCGATTTTTAAAAAGATATGTATAAAAGATGAAAACTAGACCAGGGAACAGGATGAACATTATATCATGGCACAGAATTGTAAGAATAATGTTAGGAATGCTGGAGCTCAGGATGAGCTGAGACTGGTGAGGGAAGTGAAGACCAACAAAAAAGGATATTTTGTTGTTGCTTTTGGTTTGATTTAGCTCTCCTGGAAGAAAAAGGAGGATCAAAGAAGGAACAGGACCTTTGTGTGGGGTGGATGGGACAATGACAACTGGCTACAGAGAGAGAAGGAAAAATGCTCATTTCTCACTTTCTTTCTGTTTGCTCTGCCAAGGAGAAGGACCCTTGAACAGGAAATGACAGAACAAAAATGACTAACAAGGAGTGACTACCTAAAATAAGTAAGGAGATAGCAAGAGAACGCCCAGTTTCCCTTGGTGAATTCAAGTCTCCTGGCCCATGAACTATATTCTCACAAACTGTCAGAAGACATCATGGAAAATGGGAAAGGCATTACAAGATTGGGAAAGGATGGATTTGGTCCCAATTTTCAAAAGTGAGAAAGGAATGGACTTTGCAAACTACTGGCCAATGAATTGGTCTTTGACTCCTAGGAAAGTCACAGAACTGATTGTAGCACCAATGAAATATTTACAGCACCCACGATCATGATAAAGACCGTGACCGTAAGTATCGCATGATGTTCAATCACAAAATATACCAAACTCTCCAGATAGAGGATAGAACTGAAGCATTTATTTAGACACCAGAAAACTGAATCCCAAAACCACTAAGCTGATTCCATAGTAGTACCAAAGATATTCAGAAGCCATAATAGTGCTGAGAGCCATAGCATCCTTCAGCCTTCCCACAAACCAATACAAGATCAATATTTTCTCACAAACCTTTCTATCTCCTTAACTGAATGTCCTTTCTCTCCCACCATCTGGCTAGCTCTGACTACCAGCTTCCTGTGGGTTCTGCTTCCCTTCAGCAAACTCCTCCCACCGCAGGTTCTATGTGACTACATTCAGCCTATTAGGGGATAGAGTTTATCTTCACAGCAGGGAAGCTTCCTGTGGACTCTGCTCTACCCTTTAGCAAATTCCCTCCATCATAGGCTCCATGTGATTACATTCAGCCTATTAGGGGGAAGAGTTTACTTTCAAAGCAGGGGAGGTCTTCAAACTCCCCCCTAGGTCTAGTAAGGGGCAGGGAAGATCTTCAAATTTCCATTCCCATTACACTGATCTTTAAAGAGGTGGCTAGTGGATGTCTGGAAAGAGAGGCTAGCACAGCGTCTTTGAGAATAAGGCATGCCAAACTTACCTCATTTGTTTTTTATTAGATTACTGAACGTGTAGATGAAAGAAATGGTGTTTATATGGTATACCTACATTTTTGCAAAGCTCTTAATAAAGTATCTCATATTAGTCTTGTGGAGAAGATGGAGAAATGTGAATTCAACAATAATTCAGTCAGTTTCAGAACTAATTGAATGGCCAGACACAAAGAGTACTTGTTAATATTTTAATGTCAATGAGATAAGCCATCTTCAGTGGAGTACCAAAGGGATATGGGGTTGGTCCTGTAATGTTTAACATTTTTATCAATGACTTGACATTGATAAATGACAGGTTCATCGAATTTGCAGATGCCACAAAGCCAGGAGGGATTGCCAACACTGGATGACACTAAGAACACAGGATCTAAGCATTCTAGAGTATTAAGCTCTGATTTTATCTACCAAGATAAAATTGAGCAGGGATAAATGTGGTATCTTTCACTTGGGTATAAAAGAGAAATACCCAAAGTACAAATTGGGGGATTTGTAATTAGACAGCAAAATTTCTGAAAAAGATCTGAGAGTTTTAGTGGATAGCAAGTTTAGTATGAGTCAGAAATGTTACAGGACCCCAAAATGAATGTAATTTTGCACTATGTTAAGAAAGACATAGTTCCCAAGAATAGAGAGGTGGGAGTTCCATTGTACTCTGACCTTACCAGACCTCATCCAGAGTCTTGGGTTTAGTTCTTGGCTGAAGAATAGTAATAAGCAAGTGGGTTTCTAGAGGGGCTTGTGATATAGCCATTGATATATAGCCTTCAAGAATCCAGGGTCATCTCCATGTCATGGTGAATTGTCAGAAGCCTTCTTTAGTGGATGATGAATGATTGTCGACACACGGTATTTTATGGTGGCCAGAGCAGTGTGTGTGTGTGTGTGTGTGTGTGTGTGTGTGTGTGTGTGTGTGTGTGTGTGTGTGTGTGTGTGT
>NW_027187330.1:3147711-3167617 GCF_028583685.1 Petaurus breviceps papuanus
TGTGTGTGTGTGTGTGTGTGTGTGTGTGTGTGTGTGTGTGTGTGTGTAAAACAGAATTACAGAATCTCGGCATTGGACAAGCTCTTAGGGGTCATCTAGTCCCATTTCAGATCTATTATCTCTACAACATTCTCAATACATAGTCATTCATCCAGGCTCCCTTTGAAGATCTTCAGTGAGTATGACTATTCTCTAATCTCACTATTGCCTGAGGTAGCCCATTTCACTTTTAGTAGCCCTAATCATGAGGAAGTTTTCCCTTATGTCAAATGGATCAATATGTACCCATTGCTCTTAGGAACCATTGCCCTCTTAAGGAAAATCTTATTCCTCTTCCATATGACAAGGATGTGAAGATAGCTTTCATATCCCTCAAGATCTGCTTTTTCACAGGCTAAACATCCCCAGTTCCTTCAAGTGATCTTATTGCATGATCTCCAGCCTTCCAGTAGGTTCCCTGAAGACAGGAATATACTTTCTTTTTTGGTTTTGCTTCTGTATCTCCAACACTAAGTATAGTATCTTACACATGGTGGCTACTTAAGAAATGTGAGTGTGTTGAATTACAGGCTGCTCACTTTCATATGAATGTGCTCCAGTTTATGCATATCCTTCCTAAAATTGGACACCCAGACCTGAACACAGTACTCCAAATGTCTGCTGACATAGCCACGTACAGCAGGCTATTTTAGTCTCCATAGTCTGGATACTAATTACACTTAACGAGCACATATTGAGCTGCAACTATGTGCCAGGAGCTCCTATGCTAGTCACTGGACATATAGAGAAAAAAAGTAAAACAGTCTGTGTCTTCCAGAAGCTTATGAGCCTCTTTTGGGCTGTGAACTAAGATCACATTGGCTTTCTTAGCTATGTCATACTGTTGGGTTATATTGAGCTTGTAATTCAAAAACAAAACCAAAAACAACCAAAGCTTTTCATCTTTTTTATACAAACTGATATCTGACTATTTCTCCCACCTCCTACACTTATGCTGTTGAGTTTCTGAACCCAAGTTACGAGACTTTTCATTTGTTTCTACTAAATCTCATCTCTTTTAGATTTAGTCCATCCATCATTCTAGCTCATCGAGAGATTTCTAGAGCCTGATTGTCATCTAACAAGTTATCTGTCCACTTACACTTCATGTCATCTGCAAATATGATAAACATTTTATCTATACCTTTTAAAAATATTCTCATCTTATTCTTATGACAACCCTTTGTAATAGGTAGGGAAGGCATAATTGGCCTCACTTGTAAAATTGAGTAAGAGAAAACTCAGAGAGGTTAATCAATTTTACATAGCTATAGCAGAGGACTTGGGACTTGAACACAGAACCCCCTGAAAGCCGAATGCTTTTTCTACCAAAGCGTATTGGTACCTACTTGGTTCTATTTCTGGACTTTTGAAATTTCCCCTTTTTCAGAGGCATCTCTTTACTTTATGTAGTAGAAGCTTTGGAAACAAGAAGACCCAAGGTCAAATTTAAGTAAATCACTTAACCATTCCCAGCCTCAGTTTCCCCAACTGTTAAATGGGGATAATAATAGTACCTACCTCATGGGGTTGTTTTAAGGATAAAATGATATTATATGTGTGAAGGGTTTTCACAAATCTTAAAGTACTATATAAATGCTCCCTATTATTAAGTGGATTCATTTTGTACTATTGGAGAGGACACAGGAAGACCCAGAGGGGTTCTCTGGCTTCCAGTATAAGGAATAGAATGTAAGGGCAGATGTGGACAAATCTCATCAAAATGCCAGGTCCTCCACCCCCTCATGTCTTGGGTCTGACCACTCTCCCTGCTCCTGCCCTCATCCCCAGCTAGAAAGAAGTTTTCCACTCAGTCTACTTCTTGTCTTATGGGAACCCAGCTCTGGTTTGATGTGAAAAATCAAAGGGAAAACCAAGTCAAAATAAGCAAGCAGAAAACAATGGTCCTGGGAGCCCCGGATGATCCATTTTTCCTCCCTCCACTTTGCTGAAATACAACTTGGCCCAAAATCCCAAGGATAATTTCTGAGGATGAGAAAGAGGATGTTCCAGGAGAGGCAGCTTTGGTTAGAGCCCCAAGGTCCAGCCCCCTGTGGCTCCCCTTCCCTGCTCTTCAAAGAAACTGGAGAGCACTTTATAGTGGGAATCCTGGTACAAGTCTAACCATATCAGAGGAAACAGGACCCCAGGCAGGAACAGATCATTGACCTGACTCTAGGCTATCTGGGGGTTCTGGTCTGTTTCCTGTTTTCTACTCAGCCTTGCACTCCCTCCTCTCCCACCCCCGGCTTTCCTGGCTTCTTTCAAGGCTTAGCTCAGATCTTGGATTCTGCAGATCTTTCCCAGGCTCCCCAGGTGCCAAAGCACTTCCCTCTCAGACTGCCTTCCATCTTCTTGGTCCATGTCTTATGGGCACCTAGTTATGACAAGTTGTCTCCCCCATTAGAATGTAAACTCCTTGAGGGCAGGGGTGGGATTTTTTTTTCACCTTTCTTTTTATTCATTCTCCCTCTCACTTAGCTTGGCCCTAGTAAGAATTTAGTAAATGCTTGGTGACTGACTTTGACAGATTACACTTGTCAGCCACCCAAAGCTACTTCGATAATCTCTCTGCCTTTAACACCAAGCCCGTGCCTAGGATTCTGAGACACACTGATTCCCTTGGATCAGTGCATCTCAACTTTCTTTGTGTCATGGAGCTCTTTGATAGGCTGGTGAAGCCTATGGCCTCCTTGCTAGAATAATGTTTTTAAATGTGTAAAATGAATAAAAAAGGAAAATAATTATATTAAAAGTATTCAAATTTTTTTAAAGCCCATGAACTTCAATTTAAGAAATTCTGTCTAGATACTCCTGTCCCAACTTAGAAACCTTCTTTATTTCTCCTCAGATCCCACCCCAGCTTTAAATATATATGTGTATATATATACATACATATATATGTGCATATATATACACACATATGTATATATGTATGTATGTGCATATCTAGCTAAGTTTTTTAAAAATTTATTTACTATTATTACTACTTATTTACTAAAATTTATTTTCTATTATTATTTATTTACTAAAATTTATTTGCTATTGCTATTTATTTAATATCCACAAGTTTTTGAGTTCCAAATTTTCTTCTCTCCTTCCCCCCATTCTATCTATGCTTTTTAAAAATGTACATATGTGTATGTATCTATATGCCTCTATATGGGCTTCTCTAGTACTCAAGGACAAATTATAATGTAAATAAAAACACCATAGCTCAGACTTAGGGAGGTAGAGAACACAGGAATACTATCTCAGGACACCTTCACTTGGGCCATTAGTGACCTGCTCAAGCTTCCAAGTCAAATCAGCCCCCTTTCATCTGACCAACATTGCTTTTGGCCATCATTTCGGGGATGTTGTGAGGCTCAGCTAAGACCATTGATAAGAAGCATTTCGTAAACCTTCAAGACGCCAGTCATCATTACTATTATTGCTGTTGTTTATCATTAGTCTCCAGTCCCATGACGACTTCATGGTCTGAGCCTTGGACTGTGCCTGAGCTCAAGTGATGTTTATAGAGTAAAACATGTTGTGCTGGTAAATGTTTGACAACTGGACTGGGGTGGGGGCAATGAATGAAGTTTAATCTACATTATTAATACTTTCCTAAGTGCAGAAAAATAACAAAACGATAAATCAAACTGATGGTTTCTGAAGTGTAAAGGTCACACTGAAATAAATGTAGCAGTGGGGTCTCCCAAGCTGGTTAGAGCTGGCTCTAGCATGCCTCCTAGTGACCCATGGGGTCATCAAAGACCTGCCATCTTGACTTGGGAAAAAGCTCAACCTGACCGCTTCTCTTTCAAGTTCTCCATGGAGATGTGCTGAAAGAACAGAGTAGACTTGCCAAATCTGCCTTCTACAGGGATGCCTGGTACTTCCTCTGAAGAAAATTCCTGGGCAATTATTTTCTGGAGATGTCAGGGAACTCAGTGGATGACTATGGGGCAGAAGATGGTCATAGCAACAAAGGAGTTTTTTCCTCCTTTTTTTCCTCACATACCTGCTGTGGTAGCCACCATCCTACCGTGTTTCCCCGATAATAAGACACTGTCTTATTATTTTTTTTGGACAGAAAAACACCAGAAGGCTTATTTTCAGGGGAGGGCTTATTTTAATGAACATTGACAGCAATTTTAATAAACAGGTAAATGTGAACAAAAAAATGTACCTTTATTCAATAAGCAAATCACTGGGGAAGAACAGGATGACGCGCTCACTGCTGCAGCTCTGATTGGATGCAGCTCGGAGCGTGGCGTGCGTTTCACGGGGGTGGGGGGGAACGGTGCATACTGAGGGTACCGTAATGTAGCGCAGGGGATCACCTTCACTACAGTAGCAATCTCAATAGGGCTTATTTTCGGGGGAGGGCTTATTTTAGAGGAATCTTACACAGTAAGGGGAGGGCTTATTTTCGGGATAGGTCTTATTATCGGGGAAACACGGTAGGAGAAAGCACAACTACCTTCCCCCCTCTATTCTTCCCACAAAAAGAAGAATGTTGGCAGCCACCCTGCTCCAGTTGGGAAAGTCTTGTAGAACTGAAATATACTGAACTGGCAGACCTAACGAGGAGCTTCAAGCAGGCTTTCCTAAATGATCAAAATGCAGAAAGAGTGTGGTATGATAGAAAGAATGTTGAACTGGGTTCTAATCCCAGTGACCTTGGTTAAGGTCCTTTGCGGGCCTCAGTTTTCTCCTCCGTAAAATGAGGAGGCTTGTAAACAAGATGATCTTCCAGGTCATTTCCAGACCTAAATCTCTGAGTCTTCATTCCTAAGGAAGAAAGAGCCTGAAGAAAATCCCAATTCACATTATAGTTATAGCAAAAGCCTTAACAAAGTGCCACTCACTCATCTCTGAGATTAATAACAATAGCAAACATTTATATGGTGCTTTAAAGTTTGCAAAATGCTTTCCATAGATTACCACACTTGAGTTTCTCAACAACCCTGTGAGACAAGTATTATATCATCCCTTTTTTACAGATGAAGAGCCTGAGACCAAGAGATTCAGAGTTACATGGTAAAGGTCTGAGTTAGGATTTGAACTCTGGTCTTCCTGACAACGTGTCCATTGCTCTCTTCACTGCCCTCTCTCTGTGTCCTCTAGTCTGGAGGGCTGCAGAGTGTGCTGAGGGAGGGGCGGCTCTGTGTCCTGTTTGCAGTTCAGGATACACACCTAATAAATGTTCATTCAGTCTAATCCCATCATGAGACACAAGGGGTACGTGAAAGCCAGTGCATTCTGACTTTTCATTATTAAACGGTATAAGAGGTGAAGAACTCTGGAGCTGAAGAATTAATCAGCAAGCAATTAATGAGCAAAGTGGGTTAAAGATAGGAAAGTCTGATTATTTATTGGTCTGTGTATCCATTTGGTTTTTCTAAAAAGAAAATAGGATGATGACTGGTATTGCTGTAGAAAGAACACTAGATTTGCGGTCAAAGAACCTGAGTTCAAATCCCAGATCTCAGTTTCTTCATCTGCAAAATGACAGGGTTGGGCTCGATGATTGCTAAGATCCTTTCCAGCTCCAAATGCATTGGATCATTGGACTGTTAGTGCTAAGAGGACCCTTAAACCAGTCCAAACTCTCATTTTAGAAACGCCTATCTCGGGGCGGCTAGGTGGCACAGTGAGTAGAGTGCTGACCCTGGAGTCAGGAGAACCTGAGTTCTGATCCGGCCTCAGACACTTAACACACACAAACAAAAAACCTAGCCATGTGACCTTGGGCAAATTACTTAAACCCAATTGCCCTCCAAAACATCAACAAAAACAACAAAAAAATAAATGCCTATCTCACAAGTTTGTATTAAGGAAGTCCCAGATAAACCCAAATTGCTATATAAGGGCGAGGGAGTATTATTGCAAAGGGGGAAACTGAGGCTTATAAAAGTGAAGAACTTACCCAAAGTCACACAGAAAGTTAGTGGGAGAACCAGGACTAGAACCCAGGTCTCCTGGATTCCAATCTGGCTTTAATTCTGCTTCACTGAACCATGTACAGGGCTGCCAGTACTTTTCCCCCTTACTCATCACACTTAAAAACAACTCCACCCATTTACAAAGAAACTTACCCAACATTCTTCACCTTTGGGCCACAGTTCAGAAGGAGAAATATCAACCAAGAAGGAAAATTTTGGACAAGTTCTAAAGGAGTGAGAAAAAAAGGAGGGGTGCTGGAAAAGCCTTTTAAGTCTTGGTTTCATGGTCATTGCCTGACCCAGTTTTTTCCGTTTGAAAAATATGTTCAGGCCTCAAAGGCACTGGTGTTATATGTAGGAATTCCTGTGAAAGATTCACAATGAAAACAAACTCCAGTGAATGTCGGTCGTGGCTATGGAGAGAATACTGCCTTCCTTCCCCAAGCCTGGATCCCTGGATCCCAGCCAGGTTCCAAAGATAGACCTGGCTTTATGCAAATCCTAGTCAAAACCTTCTGTGCAAACTCCCCACTGGTGAAATCTGAGCTCACTGGGAGATTTCTCTTTTGCCCTAGGACAGGAAGTTCTGAAGCCTGCTAAGATGAATGTAACCAGTGTGGCCGTGCTAGGACCTTTCCCCCTGCTCCCACAGTGAAGTTATAGGACTTGGAGAAGTACGACTGTCTCCAGCCGCCCCTTACTTGAAGCAAGGTTAATAACTAGCTCGGATCGTTAAGAGCAGAGGATAATTTTCAGTACTTAATACAAATGCAAGACTACTTGGAAATGTCTTTGATGTTCTCTGTTGTGGGTATTCCTTCCACAGGTGCAGACCAGAACCCATCTATGCCTTCTTATCTTGTGCTGTTTGTTTCTATTTCCTTCCATAAATTCTCCAAAGGTGATCCATCCTGGCTCATCTTTGGGCTAGAGAAGTTCCTCTAGATCAAAGGCCTTTAAACTGGGATCAATGGATTTGTGAACTTGGACAGGAGAAAATGACACTTTTATTTTAATATGACTGATTTCCTTTATCATCTAATATATTTTATTTTTCATACTTAAAACATTATTCTGAGAAGGGGCTCAGTCCTTGAACTTCATAAGCCTTCATAAGACCCTTAGACAAAGGGGTCTAGGACACAAGAAAGGTTAAGAACTCATGGTCTAGATTTTTCTAGATTTCCATATGTACCAGGACAGCCAGGCTGTCCATCATTAATCTTCTTTCCCAATCATACATTTCCTGGGCATCTTTCATGGGACTTCTTGGGTCTGTCTTCACTGGCCATAGATACTACAACCTCTTCATAACCACCACAAGTCTCCCCATGGACCCTTGCTGCCATCCACACCATTGATTCTTTGGCATTCCTGATGTTCCATGATTTGCAGCCCCACAGTACCATTGGAAGACTATTGGTGTTAAAAATAGGAGGGTTTAAGTCAGGTTGTAGACTGGGATCGTTGAAAGTACCATTTAGTTTCTCAAATGCAATCTAGTCCACTATCCTTCTTCGCTTCAATTCCCAGTCCAGTTCGATGTCTGTAGCACCTGTCAAAGACATATGTACTAATGGGCTAACTCAGTGGAAAACTGCTTGTCACAGTCAGGACAAATGCATTTTTTCATTTATTTGGTTTTTTTCTGGATGGATTTCTTCTCTTTTAACTGTCTCTGGGTCTCATTGAGGAATCCTTACAGTGTTCTGGGGCTACATGTGGAACTGTTATACATTCCACTTCTAGCTTCACACCACTTAGGACATCGTCTGTAACAGTGGAGGGGGAGGGATGAGGAAGAAGAAGGTCTACTCTGTGTCAGCCACTGTGCTGAATGCTTTAGAAATACTATTTCTTTTGATCCTCACAACAAAACTGGATAGAGTGTCTGATCTGGAGTCAGAAAGACTCATCTTCCTGATTCAAATACTTACTATCTGTGTGACCTTGGGCAAGTCACTTCACCCTGTTTGTTTCAGTTTCCTCATCTGTAAAATTAGCTACAGAAGGAAATGGCAAAGCATTCCAGTATTTTTGCCAAGAAAACCTCAAAATAAGGTCACAAAGAATCAGATATAATGGAAATAACTAAAAAAACAAAAAGAAACCCAAGAACTAGGTACTATTATTATCCCCATTTTACAGTAGAGGAAACTAAGACAGAGGTTAAGTGACTTGCCCAGGATCATTCAGCTAGCAAGTGTATGAGACTGCATTTGAACTCAGGACTCCCAGTTTAGCACTCTAACTACTGCACCACCTCTAATAGAGAACTCCTCTGATAAAGAACCTCTGCCTCTAATGGAGAACCCCCTGTGATGAACATACATATTTTTAGAGATAGAGAGGCCCTTAGTTATTATTAGAACATTCTCCTTATGATTTTAAGAGATGGAAGAGTAGGCATGTAGCTCAGTAGTTGCTGATGTTTTCTCAGTCATTCAAGAACTGGCACCCAAGACAGGGAGATCTGGGTTCAAGTTTCACCTCTGACAAACACCAACTTCGTGACTTTGGGCAAGTCATTTAACCTCTCTGTCATTGCTGGGGCAATTCTCTAAAACTGCAACACCTAAAAGCATGAGTTTCAGGATAGTTGCTAATCTGTTTTGGCAGAGGAAGCCCCCTCATTTGGGAGCTGCCTGGACCAATGAAATCACCTCCATGAAGTGATGTATGCTCACAAAGTGAAAATGACCCTGGGTTCTCAAGGTATACGCCAATGGGACACCAGCTCCAGCAAATTGTACCAAGATGGAAAGCTAGAATTTGGTACACGAAACAGACTACTTTCTGAGAGATGGCCTAGCCAAGTACAAAGGCTCCTCCCCCGGAGGCTGGCCACAGGATGGTTACATTCTTTGGTCATGAAACAAAACAAAATGTAAATGACCCTGCTGGGCCCTCCCACTTTAGCAGTGCCAGTAGCATAAAAGGGAGTAGGGAATACCAAGAAATTGCATAGTTTTAATATAATCCATACATATATTATCACTATTATCACTCTAAATAGGAAATCCTTTTCCAATGACCAAAGAATGGACATACTACTAGAGGAAATGAACCATACATCTATCTTGACAGTTTAACTATAAAGGAAACCAGAAAATGAAAATAAGTTACAGCCAAATGGAAGGAGGGTTTATAATGGGTTTCCCTTGGAGAAATAAATAGAGGGCCAGATTATCACTATTTCCTAAGGAAGGCTAACTGAAGATAATTCATTACATATAAATTAAAAACCACAATGAAGAAATCAAGATGTCTAGAAACTATCTTAGCCAGTTTATATTTCTTGCCAAGAAGAAAGATATGGCATCCAAAGGCTACGGCAGATTAGAATGACTATACTATACTGGAGGGGATGGGGGAAAAATAGGTACACTAATAAACTGTTGGTGGAGAAGTGAACTAGTCCAACCATTTTGAAGAGAAAAGCCCCAAAAGGCTATAAAACTGTGTACTGTGAAACTGGTTCCACCCAGCAATATCACTACTAGGTCTGTATTCCAAAGAGATAAAAGGAAAAGGACCTATATGTATAAAAATATTTATAACATTTCTTTTTTGCGGTGGCAAAGAATTGGAAATTGAGGGGATACCCATCAAGTGGGGAATGGCTGAACAAGTTGTATATGATTGTGATGGAATACTATTGTGCTGTGGGAAATGAGAAGAGGGGTTGCTTCAGAGAAACATGGCAAGACCTATATGAACTGATGCAAAGTGAATGAAGAACTGGGGGATTGTTGTACACAGTAACTGTAATATAATTATGGTCAACTATAATGTTCAACACAGTGATCTAAGACAATTCCAAAGGACTCATGATAAAAAAAATGCTATCCTCCTCCAGAAAGAGAATTGATGAAATTCTGAATGCAAATTGAAGTAAAATTTTCTCACTTTCTTTATTTTTTGCTTTTTTTGAAATATGGCTAGTATGCAAATGTGTTTTGCATGATTTCACATGTATAATTAATATATTGTTTGATTTTTCAGTGGGTAGGAGATAGGGTGGGAGGGAGGGAGAGAATTTGGAGCTAAAAATTGAAAAAGAATTTTAAAATAAGTAAATTAAAAACTGTTTTTTTAAAAAAAGAATGAACATACCCATTTGTAAACTTTTACACATCTGCAGAAAGTCTGATGAGAAACCCAATGAATAAAGTCAGACTATTTAAGTATGGTACTAGAAGAAGGGTAGCAAACAGATGAAAAAAGAAAGATCTGCCCAGATTACTATACCAAACTCTTCTCTCTATCAATGAAAGTGGAACAACCACATTTGGATGCTAACATTACAGTCCTTAATGTCCAGTATATCTAAGAACGACGAATGGCATTTAAGAAAATTAAGACATTTTTGTCTTACTCTTTTGAGTAACTGGATTCGACCAAACACACAGTAGGAGTTAGTGCTGGAAGAGAGACAGTTTGGAGGATATTGAGGAATCAATTCTAAGACATCTGAAAGGGGGGAAAAGTTGTCCTTTGTGCTTAAAGACCAAAATCACATCAGGGTCAAGGTACTGATCTGACTGATCAGACCTATACGAGCTGAGGCTGAGGAGGCCCTACCACGGGTTGGGCACAAATAGCCCATATAAATATTTGGAGTGGAGATGTCTCTTAATTTGTGCATTTTACATTTCTTTTCAGCTACTACAATTCTACTCTGCTTATAGAGCACAATGCCCCATGTCTCACAATCAATTAAAGTTCTTCAGAGAGTGAGAGTGTCCTTGTATTGCTTCTTCTCACCTCTATATGAGCATTTGTCTTGTGTGATTTTTCCATAAAATAGTCTTTTAGGCATTTTTAGGCATATATTTGGCATCTGAACAATGTGATCAGCCTATCAGAATTGTCATCTCTGCAGTAGAATTTAAATGCTTGGCAGTTCAGTTCAAGAAAGGACCTCAGTGTCCAGTACCTTATCTTGCCAGGTGATCTTCAGAATCTTCCTAAGACAATTCAAATATTCGGAAAAAATTGAGGATCTTATTAATACCCAAAAAGGTGACAGAAAAAAAATCAACTACTTACTTATAAGCCGACTTTCCCATTTCTACAAAATCTTTGCAAGAATAAGCTATCTATCTATCTATCTATCTATCTATCTATCTATCTATCTATCTATCTATCTCTCTACCCATACAGATATGTGTGTCTATGAATCCTTGATTAAATCAATGAGAAGGGGACAGGCAGGCTTTTGCAAATCATGTATTATAGCAGAACACTTATTTTGAGTCATACAATTAACTTGAAAGGTTCAGAGAATATAAGATGCTGCTTTGCTTTTGAAGTTTTATCTCTTGGGTAAGAAATGATTGGTTTGGGCTACTTGGATCAATATGCATGGATTGTTTTGGCTCTGACTATTGTGGGTCTGAGCCAATCCTTTGTGCTAAGCCTATTTTTTTTTTTTAAAAAAAGAGGATCTATTTTAGGACCAGCCTTTCTTTCCCTTTTCCTTTTTGGAAAGATCCTGAGAATGCTGAATGTACATCAGGATCAGTGACCTGAAGGTGGGCTTTGGTTCCTGGGAAGCTCCTGCTCATAGGCATAGTCTTTCAGAGATCAATTAACTCCCTTCCCCACTCCCACCCCACACCACCACTGCCACCGAAGATCCAGTGATGGTGGCCTCTATGCTCAAAAGAGGGCAGTATCTGGGGTGTTGAAGAAACATCTGTACCCCATGTTCTTGAACTCTGAGTGTTTAGATCCAGCCTTAGTGAGAGGATGCATTTCAGGGCTGTTACTGAGTTCCTTGGGAATTCAGAAAGCCAGCCTTTGATTCAGAGAAGGGAAAATTTCTGGGCAGCACTAACCTCTTAGAGAGAAGAGGATCATGTACGAAGCTCTGAAGCACAGAAGATCAACAAGGAAGTGAACTATATAAAGAGGAGAAAAAATTTACCCTACTATTCTGAGTTACTCAAATAGGGCAGATGTGATGGTAAGGGGGTTGGTTGTCCCTCTATAAATCCCAATTTCACTTATTTTTCCAGCGTGATTGCAAGCATTTGGGCCAGTATCCATCCCTGGGATGAAACTGGGGTATGATCAGAAAGTCTGGGAGGGCTGCCTTTCTGGAACCCCAAGTTTATTTTCCTTCTAAAGAGAGTCCTAATCACAGGGTGATGCTATAAGTCTGGAGGAACATAAGGCCTTGGCAAAGAAGGAGAAACTCACTGGAGAAGGAGGAGAAGAGTACTGATTATTTAGGAGTCCTTTATGTTTATATTTACAGATCCTTTATGTGTTTTCTTAATTTTCTATGGGGTGAAATAAGGTGGCGCAGCAAATAAAGGACTGAGTCTGGATTCTGGAGGACTCGAGATCAAATCTGACCTCAGACACTTACTGGCTGTGTGACCCTGGGCAAGTCACTTACCCTTGTTTACCTCAGTTTACTCATCTGTAAAATGAACTGGAGAAGGAAATGGCAAACCATGCTAGTGTCTTTGCCAAGAAAACCCCAAATGGGGTCACAGAGAGTCGGACATGTGCCTGATTTTACTTTGAGTGCTTGTACAGGAGCTGGAGAACCTTTTACCTACATCCTGGAACATCTAGTTACATGCTCTTTTTGAACTATAGTCTAAGATTTCCTTCCAAAAGGAATGCTAGGTAGGTACAAAATGAACCAAAGAAATAGGATTTGGGGAGAGGTCACCCCCAACATCGGAACTGGTCCTTGCAAGCCCAGAGCCTTTGGTGCTGAGCCATGGGCCACTCAGATGGGTCAGTGATCTCATTAGTCTGGATGTCCCCTCCAGTGACACAAATCAAAACCCATCCATGCCTACACTTTCTGTGTAGTTTTTAATCTCTCATGAGTTCACCACCCTCTATGAGAGGATGTACCTCGACAGAGGCTTCCCTCATTTTCCCCTGACAGCTTGAGGACCCCAGTGGAGCACCCGAGTAGACCATCTGCCATTTCTCGCCCTTTCCAATGCCCTGCCCTGTCCGTCTTTTCCTATCATCCCTTTTTCTGACCACACAGTTTATTCCTCTTCTTTATCACAGCCATCACATACCTATCCATTGCTCTTGGTATGGGATTCATTTTCAGGTCTTCAGTGGCTCTTCTGTTTCATGTCTCACAGTCATGAACTTCAGTAGAATATCAGTATTAAAAATACTTTCATTGCTGGAAGAAATTTGGAATTATTAAAGGAGCATTTCAATTTCCTGAAAGCAATTCAATAAGCCTTCTTTTTTTCTATTCAACCCTAGGCTTAATTCATTATCGATTTAAATGATTTGTCCCAGATACACACACACACACACACACACACACATATATATATATAGCATAGACATGTGTGTACATATACACAAATGTGTCTTTGTAGATAGATAGACAGATATATAGATGGAAAAGTCCTATAGGTAGTCCATCTAAATGGCATGTCATACTCTGAACAACAGACATTCTTCATCGACTTTGTTCTCCCTGTGTAGATATTCAAGTCAAATTCTTTTTTCTTGTTTCTGACATATAAGATGTTTCACAATATTCCACGGCTTGATACAAGCAGCACAATATCACCTGCAGGTAGAAGCCTTTAGAGGACCTCACCATCTACCTCATTAACTTGGTGTGTATTCTACATGTCTTTCTTCACAGTGATAAACACCTTTGGCAAGTTTTATGCCTCACCTGATGCTTATTAACAGAGGGTGGTTGAACAGGGTTGTATCTTTCAAGGAATCTTGAATGCTTTTGATGTAGACAATTGCTAGAAGGGACTCTTGAAGGCAGTGTTTCATAGTCATATGTTTTTATAATCAACAAACAATAAGCATGATGGGATTTTGTATTCTCTACATTTTTTAGTCAGTTATATTAAGAGAAAGATGTGTCCACTATGGAAATACCACTTACAAGTCTTTCTTTTCTCTGCCAACACCCCCATGTATCAAGGAGGTCATCAGTGTGTGTTTAGTTGATTCAAATGTAGCCCCAGCTTTGATCACACCCACAAAAGGCAAAGAGACTTGTGGGGAAGGAAATGACCAGATTCCCAACATTCCAGATTTTTGGTTGGCAGGAAGAAGAGACAGAAAGCAATCACAAATGGGGGGTATGCTATTGGGAGTAGCTGCTAGAAGATAAGCTGGGAGAACTTGCTAACTTGAAGAAATGTCACAACTGGGAGAAGTCCAGATCACAGTTCGATGGGACAAGACTGATCCTGTCTAGTGGCCAGGTTTCAGTGAGAAGAGCCAGGAATAGGTAGTTGGGGGGGGGCAGGGGAAAGAGAAAAAGAGAGACAGACAGACAGAGAGACACAGAGAGAGAGACACACACACACAGAGAAAGATACAGAGAGACAGAGACAGAGTTTTCCTCACTTAATGGCAAGTGGTTATTCCCTTTTCTGTTCCCCCAGAAAGAAGTCACTATCCCAGAAGCTAGTAATGCCCTCTGTCTCTTATAGAATACCATTCTGCCCATTCTGGCTACTGGTAGTACATTTGACTATGTACAAATTTGCTTATCTCTTATTCAATTTGGATTTTATCTACCTACCATGAAAAAATACTGGCCAGTGATTCTGGCTATGTTTGATGAATATAGCTTGGTAAGATTTTGGAGAGGCTCCCCTTTTTTCATGGAACTTAGGAGGTATGTTTGCTCAGAAATGGGAGCTGAGCTGGGAGCCAGGACCAGAAAATTTCAGAGAATAGAAAGCATATTAGTTCTTTTTTTTAAAAACAACAACGTGCGAAGTCACTCAGGACCCATAAAGATATACCACTGGGGAACATGAGAAAAGCTGCAGCATAGGCAGAGTAAGTCAGGTAGCCATTTTTCTCCTTTCCCTAGAGACCAGAATGCGTGCATTTAGAAAGTAAAGCCATGCGCAGAAGAGGAGTGAGTTGCTAAGGAAAACTTCAGCTGCACAAAGGTAGTATTAATCAGTTCCCCTACCATGCTGACAGGTTCCCTGAGTGATTGACAGCTTGACCTCTCTTGCTCAAAATGTTACCTAGTGGTCATACTCATAACATTTTGTGTATAGGTGGAGAAGTAGGCACATAAAATAGGCACCTTGGTGGCACAGGGAATAGAGCACTGCACCTCAAGTCAGGAAGACCTGGGTTCTAATCTGGCCTTAGACACTTCCTAGTTGTGTGACCATGGGGAGATGGTTTAATCTCAATTTCTTTCTAAATAAAATGAGAATGAAAATTGTACCTGCCTCTCCAGGTAGATGTAAGGATAACATGGGGTGGCTAGGTGGTACCAAAGTGCACAGGGTGCTGGGTCTGGAGTTCAGGAAGACTCATCTTCCTGAGCTCAGATCTGGCCTCAGAGATACTTTCTAGCTTTGTGACCCTGGGCAAGTCACTTAACCCTGTTTGCCTCAGTTTCCTCATCTGTAAAATGAACTGGAGAAGGAAATGTAAAACCACTCCAATATCTCTGCCAAGAAAATCTCAAATGGGGTCACAAAGAGTCAGACATGACTGATAAATGACAGAACAATAAAAGATAGAATGAGATAATATTTGCAAAGAACTTTACAACCTTAAAGTGCTATATGAATGCCAGCTATTATCATTATTGCTGTTATTGTTGATAATGTTCTCTTCATCACTTTTTCTTCAGCATTAATAAGGTCTGAGATGTTTTCTAGACCTTTGGTATCTTTCCTTCCTCCAGATGCCTTGTGATGAACCTCCTGATTGTGTCACCGTCACCATGGATTTCTTCTACCTCATCTCATAAAATGAAAAAAAGTAATGGAGGGGAGAATGGTCCTTAAGAGAACTAATTAGGGAGGAGGGTATTTTCTTGGTTCCTGAACAAGTTGAGACTCTGTCTCAACTGTGGTAATCACCCTTCCCAGATATTCCTTCATTAACACACACATACACACACACACACACACACCTGGTATGAAAGAAGTAGAGGTGCAAACTAAGGGAGTGCACATTGTGGAAGTGGGGATTAGGCTTCAAGCTTCAACTTAAAAAGTTCTGAGGATTGAGGAGCTTTGGTCACATGGACAAGAGGTCAACACCAGATGCAGCCTTCCTGAAGATTCTGGACTGCCTCAAGAGAGACAAACAAGAGCTTCCCAATTTCTTTATTCACTCCCCTCAAAAGGACTAGACACTGACCTACCATGAGGGTTTGCCATGAGAGGAATGCCCCAGAGTGAAATCCTTGTCAGATATGAAGAGATATTACTGCCTGGTTTGAGGAAGATCATACAAACTGAGGTGATGCCCATTTTGGATGCTTGGATGTTATTTAATTTATTATTATGAATATAACCCAGTCTAGGCATTTGCATAAGTATTCACATTGGCAGAGAGAATCATTATTCCATGCTTTGTGCCTGCATAAGGGGCAATTGGTGAGAACTTCTGAGTAGAGGGCTTCTTTTACCTTTTCTGGTTTGGGGCTAAAAGAAAGGACACATATGGTTCCAGGTTTTCTTCAGGAAGAGGTCCCTGGAGGAAGAGAAAGGCTCTTGGAAGTAGCCAAGAAGTGAGATCCTGGAGCATGTCTCTAAATCTAACATGCCACACTAGAGACTTCGGGAAATTTCCCCTTGGGTGAGATCAGATTGTTTCAATTGATCTAAGATAACTTTCTCCCATAGGGAAGCCTCATTCACTCTGTGTTTTCTAGCATATGCTAATCTGTATAGCCTTTCTATTTCTGTTTGCGATAGACTTGGATAAATGGGATTCATTGGCTATGTACTATGTGTGATGGTCTTTGTGTAACTGGCATTTGGTGGAAAGGGAGTCAAATCTTTGGATATAATTTGGGGCATTCCTCTGATAATGTATAAATGGCTTAAAGGAAACTGATTTGAACCTAAACATTATTTTCTCTAGACCAGCAATATTTAGTGGGGAAGATAGATATGTTTTAAAAACATTATTTCTAGAAGATGTTGTAGGTCTTCATAGAACTGAGCATCTTTGGCCTCTTTGGTATTGGTGGCTGGAGAATAGACTATGATGCAGAATGTAGAGTATAAAAACTGGCTTGAAGCTTAACAGTAAAACAACTAAGATCATGGCAACTGGTCTCATCACTTCCTGGTAAATAGAGGGAGAAGTGGAAGTTGTGTCAGATTTTATATTATTGGGCTCCAAGATCACTGCAGACACTGACTTCAGCCATGAAATTAAAAGATGCTTGCTCCTTGGAAGGAAAGCTATGGTATATCTGGACAGCATACTAAATAGCAGAGACATCACCTTGCCACCAAAGTCCATATAGTCAAACTATGGTTTTTCTAGTAGTAGTGTAGGGCTGTGAGAATTTGACTATAAGAAAAGCTGAGTGCCACAGAATCAATGCTTTTGAATTGTGGTGCTAGAGAAGACTTTTGAGAGTCCTTTGGACAGGAAGGAGATCAAATAAATCAATACTTAAGGAAATTAATTCAAACTGTTCATTGGAAGGATAAATCTAAAGTTGAAGCTTATATACTTTGTCCACATTATGAGAAGACAGGACTCATTGGAAAAGACCCTGAAGTGGAGAAAGATTGAAGGCAAAAGGAGAAGGGGATGGCAGGGGGTGAGATGGATAAATAATGTCATAGAAGCAATGACCATGAACTTGGACAATTTTCAGGTGATAGTAGAGGATAGGAGGACCTGGCATGCCTCTATGGAGTCATAAACAGTTGGACACAAACGGAATGACTCAACAACAATATAGATATAATTTTAGTCAGTTATCACTTTTTCTGAGCACAGCAGAGCAGACTGGTCTCATGGTGCCTTTTGGGAATCAAAATCTCCCAAGGAGAGGGATGAAGGAAACTCCAGATGTATCTATTCATACCTGTCTGCAAGTTGCATTTAGAAAGACCCATACGGACAAACATAACCTACGTGGACAACAAACACTGTTTACATTAATATTCTGATTCAGGTTTTATACTATATGTCCTTGACTTGGAGTCAAATCAATGAAATTTATAGCAAGTAACAAAATTAATGAGGAGAGGGGAGTTTTCCTAGTAGGAAAATGAGCCATGATCTAACTGGGTAATCTACACATGCAAACCCAAGACCAAGAAGACAAATGTCATCACCCACAAAGGAACAGAGCTAAGGGGAAAGAGGTAGCCAGCCTCCGAGAGCTGTGGGAGCACCTTCTGTTGTTGGGTAGTACTCATGAGAGATGGGGAAAATAAACATTTGATTGACAGAACCTGACCCTTACAAAAAAAAAAACACAGTTTGACACTGATCATAATGCTCTCTACATGCTGCCTTTAGAATTCAATTCTAAATATTTATTACATGCCAGGTGCTAGAGACATAAAGACAAAAATAAAATAGACCCCTGACCTCAAGGAGCTTGCATTCTACTGTTATTAAAAATAATGTTTCCAAATCATATGAGAACATAGAATATAGGATCTCAGAGCTGAAAGGGTTGGTAAAAATCATCTAGGGCAGAGGAAAGGGCTCTTCCCCAGCCTAGAACCCAAACTACTTGAACATAATTTTAGCAAATTCTTTAAATAATCCACATTTTCATAGTTATAAGAAATAGTGATGAACATATGCAAATTACCTAAGTTTTTCTGTTTATTATAAAACCAGTTCAGCAGCTTTGCCTAGGAAAAGGTTAAAATTATGAGGCAAGATGTAAACCCCATCGTCCAGGTTTGCACTTCACAGATTAATACCCTCATGCTCTCCTTTCATGTTTATTCCTTTGTCATAGGACTGCCCTCTGCAGCTGCTGATGGTTAATCCATGATTCTCTAAAATAGATGCTAATAAATTGGCTGGAGCTCCCCTACTGTGTCCTTCACCCCCGGGAAGCACAATTATATTTCTTGGACTGCGTACCTTGGTTTTTCTCCATCATCAATCTATCTGAGTATTATTGAAGTTGGCTCTTCACGAGACACATCTGGACAACAACCCATTTGTTCACTGGAAGATTTAGTAGGTTTAACTTCCTCAGGTAATTTCTTCACAGCTGTTCTTACCACAATTCAATTCAACAATCCAACAGGAATTTATGAAAGTGCCTGCGATGAACAAGGTCCCTATGCGCCAGGAATACAAAGAGGAAAAGCGCACAATCCCTGTCCTCATAAAGCTTACAAGTGATTGGGGGAGGTGGGGAGAATGAAGATAGTATCCAAATAAGTAGGACTGAGGCAGTATGTGCTGAATGCTAAGAGGAGATGCAAAGAACTATGAGAAACACTGTGGGAAATCTGACGCAAGAGAGAAGACTTTTGAGGGTAGGGGGAAGGGTAGCAATCAGGGAAGGCTTCATGTAGCAGGAGCCCCTGAGCCTTGCAGTAAGTTCAGTAGACAGAGATAAGAATAAAAATACCGGCTCATATTTCTATAGTTTTAAAAGGTTTATAAAGTGTTTTAGAGGTGTTATCTTATTTGAGCCTCAACATGACCCTTTGAGGTAAGTGTTATTATTTTCTCTATTTTACAGATGAGGAAACTGAGACTCAGAGAGGTAAAGAAATTTGCTCAGGGTCAGCCAATTGATAAGTTTCTTGGGTGGAGTGGGGGGGTGGGACTCAAATCAAAATCTTCCTTAATTCCTGTCTTCTATTCATTAGGGTTAGAATGGAAAAATACCTTGAAGTAGGAGAGGGCAAGATGAGATTGGGAAGCAGACAGAAGGTCTGTTTGACTCTAACATATTGTATATGGAGGTGGGGAAAGTGAAATCAAGCAAGCAAAGTAAGGTGGAGTCAGACTGGATTTTTCCACATTGGACAATAAGTAACAAGGGAGGAGGAAGTAGGTGCAGTGACTGAAGGGTTAGGGGATGGGGAAGGGGGGAAGGTCAGGAGGCTGGTATTCTGGCAGCACTTACAACAAACTAATTTCCCAACCAAGGCAAGAACCCCTCCCTGACCGCATCTTCTTGGCAAGGC
>NW_027187330.1:3167627-3191349 GCF_028583685.1 Petaurus breviceps papuanus
TACTTTCATCATCCCCCAGGTTTGTGCACCCAAGGAAAGTGCCTTGCTTGCCTCTTCTTTGTTATACCTCTGATTTTTTTCTCTTATAGGTAGGAGATAAATGGTGATTCTCATGGCATGGGGTCAAGTGAAGGGATGAGGTATAACACAGGGAACAAAACTGTCATTTTCTTCAAACAGAAACTCCCAGGGAGACAAATTTCATAGTTTGGTGATTTCTGCCATATTCCCCCTACCCCAAAGATGGATCCCATAAACTTGAGCTCATAATTCATGAGCCACATGTCCTGGCCTGAGGCGAAGAAGAAACAGATATAGTCCAGGATTCTCTTTTCAGAGTTTATAGAGGAAAAATAATTTCCAGATCCTTCTTGCCTCAGTCCCCTTACTTCCTTCTTATCCATAATCTCCTGAACTTTAGGGACGACCTGCCTCATTTTCTGGGCTCTTTCTCTCTCTCCCCAACACCCACCACCCCTGCCCACTACCACTCCTTTCTATATCAGCATCTCTTCCTCCAGTCATTCATTCCCATCTCATATCTACAGGAAGTTGTCACTCACTCAATACTGAGAGGCTCAGCCTCACCAGATACTTTGGAGTACCTAGAACCATTCTGGTTTGTACTGTGGGTCACCCTGAAGAGAAGATGCAAGTCTGGGTATGATGTCAGTTATCAGCAAAGACAAGTGATAATACAGGAACACAGGGGCCATTCTCTTTAGGAGACCCTGTAAACAATCATATCTGTCCTCTCAGGACACTCGGCATTGCCTCCAACAAAACAATAACAAAATCTGAAAACAATTCTAATCCTACTTAAGAGCTATGAGCTTGGAGTCAAATTTTAACAAATATTCATGGAATGGAGATTAGTGAATAATACAGTTATGCACTAAAGAAGGCTAAAAGTGACCCAAAGAAACCAAAAGGCAAAATGTCTGCAAGTGCCTTCTTTGTACAAACATGCTGTGAAGAACATAAGAAAAAAAATCCTGAAGTTCCTGTGAATTTTGCAGAATTTTCAAAGAAGTGTTCGGAGAGACAAAAAAATATGTCTGGGAAGAAAAAAATCCCAGTTTGATGAAATGGCAAAGACTCAACAAAAAAAGTTGCAGTTTGACAGGGAGATGAAGGCTTATGGACCAGCTAAAGAAGGATGGTGGGGCAAGATCCAAATGCTCCTAAAAGGTCACACCTGGCTTTTTCCTATAATGTTTAGAATTATGCCCTAAGAATCTACAAACCCTGGGATATCCAATAGGGATGTAGCAAAAAATAAAAACAAAAACAAAAAACTTGGAGAATGATAATGAAAAGCAGTCATATAACCATAAGGCAGCAAAACTGAAGGAAAAACATGAAAAAAATGTTGCTGATTCTAAGTTCAAAGGAAAGTTTGACAGGGAACATCTAATGCTTCCTGGAAAAAGGTGGAGGAGGAGGAAGAAGAGGAAGATGATGAACATGATGGTGAATATTTGTATATATAATATTTGTTTTAAATTCCATAGAGTGAGGGAGATACTAAATGAAGCACATTTAATGATATGGTGTCTATTACATCTGTAGCATTTAATTTTTCAAATAAAAAAACAGGTGCTTTACACATTTTACTTGGTTTATATGACATGGATATAGGTGTTATGAGAACCTTGAAAGTGTATCAAACTCATACAAATTTTCAAATATTTCAAAAAGGCAAAGGAAATTTAGTGTTTTCCTCTCTGTGTATTTTGCTATTGCTAGAACAAAGCACTTTATTATTATTATTATAACAAAGCATTTTTAAAAATTATGGTCCTATATGTATGATAATTATGGTTATTGGTTAGAAATCCCAGGTTGTAACTGAGTCTGTGGGATATCTGGAGGAGAGAACAGATGTATCTCGAAGATACCGAAGGAATACGGAAGATATTCTATCTGGAGGAGAGAGGGTATGTATGCACACATAAGTATATGTATATATATATATATGTGTGTGTGTGTGTGTGTGTGTGTGTGTGTGTTTTATATGTATTAGACAAATTCTCATAAATATTTGAAATTATGACATCTGAGAAAGGGAAAATTAATTTGGATCTTTCATGAGGTGCCATGGCCCAAAGCATGCACTGTTACCATAGTGCTGATTCTATCATTGTCTATCTAGCTTAAAGTTGTCCTTGTGTATATAGTGAAATGGGCAGCTAGGTGGTATAGTGCATAGAGTGCCACGGCCTGGAGTCAGGAATCCTGAGTTCAAATCTGGCCTCAGACACTTACTAGCTGTGTGACCTGGGCAAGTCACTTAACCCTGTTTGCCTCGGTTTCCTCATCTGTAAAATGAGCTGGAGAAGGAAATGGCAAATCACTCCAGTATCTTTGCTAAGTAAGCCCCAAACGGAGTCACAAAGAGTTGGACATGACTGAAAAACAATTCAACAACAACAACAATAACATACAGCAAAATAGCAGCCTGCTGCCGTTCTTAGATGTGGCAAGGGAGTGGGGTTTTGGCTGGCACGAAAAGTGGTTTTTTAGTTGTGGTTGTTAAATGTTGTCCTTTTTAAATGGAAACTTTTCCCAAAAACTTCCACAGCAGTAGCAGTTAAAACACATTCCATACCTAATACTTAGACATTTTGTTGATTTTTTTGTATGTTTAGAATGCTAAAATATTTTCCAAACTAAATAAACAGTATTAATATTAAAAAAAAATCTATGGAGTACCTACTATATAGATTCTGGGGATATAGAGATAAAAAGTAATAGTTGTTGCCCTAAAGAGCCCCTGCTGAAGAATGTAGGAAGGAAATGAAATGCAGACCTTGATACTTTGATGGATCTTTCATGAATCCATTTGATTTCATGAATCAATATGATTACTCCCACCAATGGTACAATCTCCAAGACTTTGACTTCTTTTCTTTCTTCCTCCTAAGCCAAATCTTCCAACATTTTGTTGCCTGGGGGCCCCTTCAACATAGCCTGACTTAAGATTCTTTGGGGTTACTATCTATTCAAATACATAGCTTGTGAGCCTTTATCCAAAGTTCCCTTTTCCCAGATCAAATCATGTTACATATGAATTCAAAGCAAAGGACATTCTAATGAAATACATAACAAGGTAAATAGCAAGGAAAGAATCCCTCAGCTTCCATGCTGTGAGTGGAACCCAGACAGTCTGTGCTCCCAGAGCTGTGTCCCACGTGGAACTCTTCTCTGTCTCTAAAAACTGCTACCAGACTTCTTCTCTGCTGTCTTACTGCCACCTGCCCCTTTGCTGTTACTAGGCTGCATCTTCCCTAAAGGGAGGATTTTACAATTTAGCCGCTAAATGATAAACCTAAACAGAGGTTCCCAAACTTATTTGGCCTACTGCCCCTTTAAAAAATTACTCAGCACCCCCCCTGGAAATCTACTTTCTTTTTTGTTCGTTTGTTTTTTGTCTTTTTGGAGGGGGGAAGGCAGGGCAATTGGGGTTAAATGACTTGCCCAAGGTCACACAACTACTAAGCATTAAGTGTCTGAGGACAGATTTGAATTCAGATCCTCCTTACTCCAGGACTGGTGCTCTATTCACTGTGCCACCTAGCTGCCCAGAAATCTACTTTCTTTAACTCTGTAACTTTATTTTTTTTTAAAGTAGCTTCATTTAAAAAAATAATGCATCTTAAATTTAATAATTTATTGTACATTTGTGGTTTTTTCCTGCATTGAAATTTTGATGACACAATATCACATCATATAACCATATAACCCTATACCATAACTTTTAAAAATACTTTGTTGTAGCAAAATATACACAGAGGAAAACACTAAATTTCCTTTGCCTTTTTAAAATGTTTGGAAATTTATGCAAATTTGATACACTTTCAAGGTTCTCATAACACCTATATCCATGTCACATAAACCAGGTAAAATGTCTAGAGCACCTGCTTTTTTGTAAACAAATCACTGCATGCACATATTCCTGCAGATGCACGTCGGACTTCCCTACAATGCAACACACGCTTGCCTGACGACACTTGCTTATGAAGACCTGCCTGCAGACTTGACCACTGATGAGTTATAACTTGCATTTTGTGTGTTTATTGTAATGTAATCGCTACAACGTTGCCTTTGCTACACAACAGATGAAACATGTAAGAATAGTTTTTCAAAGTTTTCTCTTCTCTTCTTTCCTTATGTTTCCATTGCTCCATTACTTTTATTTAACGCCCTCCAATTGCACCTAAGGCTACTACCACCGGACCCTGGATCATTCCAGTGGCTCCCTCCAGGGGTGGTATTGTTGAGGTTTGGGGATGCTGGGGCCCCAAAATAGCAACCCACGGATCCTGCCTGAATGAATTCTACCAGAGCTTTCTTTCAGCCAAAGACAAGTGATTCTAAAAATCTGCCATATTGACCAGACTCAAGGAATCTGAGCATTTGTGATGCTTGTATTGACAAACGAGACAGATTGAATCTGAGCATCTTAATAGAGGCAAGATGGATCTCCTATACTGAAAGACTGTGGGAACAGAGAAGGGATCTAGATGGAATTAAGGGAGTGGTGGTCTAAGATGGGGTCAGGTGCAAACAAAGGTTGGCCCAGGTGAACACCAGGGACCTGGGCCATGTGAGAAAGTCTAGGGCTTTTCATTTTTGGGGTCCAGATCCCAAAGACATGGTCTTTTCCTCTTAAGGGTTCAGATCTCATCCCCATCAGTATCAACCACTTTGGGAGCCTATGGAATTTAGCCCATGCCTCAGGCTATTTTGTGAATCAGGTCCACAGCTACATCCACTTAGCAAAGTAAAGAATCCCTTAGGTCAAGTATCTTTAAGAAAAATAGATTAGAAACCACCACCATTTTGGGGGGTGAAGAAATTTCTTTCAACTCTCATAGTTCCCCAAATTGAATAACGAAAATTTACCCTGGAGCTTCATTAAGCAACATACAGAGGGGTGGAGGTGACTGATGATCTTTTCCCTGAATACTACACTGAGATTGCTGCTACCCTTAAATCATATTCCATTATCCTGCCTTTGCATTGAATTGCAGCCATCCTTTGCCTAATAGTTGCCAAAGTATATGCTCATTTAATTTGGAGTTTTGTCAAGTTTTTCATATAATTTCTCTTGCTTGTCCTCTTTAATATTTGTGCATAAGCCGCAATTATCTTCATGTAAATTTTTTTTTTTGCCTTTTTGGAGAGCAATTGGGGTTAAGTAACTTTCCCAAGGTTACACAGCTAGTTTTTTTGTGTGGGTGTTAAGTGTCTGAGGCCAGAACCGAACTCGGGTCCTCCTGACTCCAAGCCAGTGCTTTACTTACTGCGCCACCTAGCCGCCCCCCCATGTAATTTTTTTTTTTTTTTTACAGAAGTTCTTTATAAGCCCTATCATGAGATGGCCAAATGTCTAATAAATGATATTTATTCTTGCTCTTGCACTCACTAAAATATCAACCAATCCCTCGATTTAGTTCCTCCAGAGAGAAGAATTAAAGCCTTCCATTTGTTGTAGCCTCTTTTCATTTTTTTGCTTTCATCTGTAGTGAGAATTTCAAGATTGATATGACTCAGTTCCTCCAGGAGTATGTGCACTCATCAGTCACTGGACAAGGACCACAAATTCAGAGTACCGGCAGTTAAGGTTTATAGACAATCTACAAATTGTGTAGTTCTTTAGGACACTTTATCCCTATCCCTACAGAAGTATGCAGCTTTTTTTGCATTTTACTTTTTCTCATGAATTACCATTCCCGTATAATTCATCACCTAGTAGTCAGCTTAGTAGGGATGAGTCTCTCCATCCTTACTGAGTTGACTATCAGAAAGCAGATGTCTACTGTAGCCTGAGACCATACACGTGTACTTGGATAACTATAAAACAAGGTGGTGAAGGGGGCAAAGCATGCTCCGAGACAATGCAAGGAAGGAAAGGACACATTCCAGCTGGGAGGAATTAAGAAAGGCTTAATGAAGGAGGTGGGCCCCTAAGAGGACCCTTGATGAAAGGGAAGGATTTTGAGAGGCAGCAATAAGGAAAAAGTATATCCCAGATATGGGTTATAACCCCCACAAATTCACAGAATCATGCCAAGTTCAAGTAACAGCACTCCAGTTTGGCTGGCGCATGGAGTATGTAGGGGAGGTGTGTCTGAACTGAAGGGGAGTAATTAAAAAAAAGGCTAGAGATGTAGAGTGGAGGCAGGTAGGGGAGGAAAGGCAGGAAGATGTAAAAAGTGTCACTTTCATTCCGACCCCCAAATGGCCATGACTGAAGTTGGGGCTATACCCATCAATTCCCCTCCCTCCAGACATTCCAGGATGATAGAATAAGCAGTTAGTCCTTCTGAAGATCTATTTAATACTCGTAACACCACTTGGTCCCTCCAACCCTTTCAGTAAAAAAACGACGGACTCATAAACAAGGTTAGTAAGAGGAGAGGGTGGGGGCAGGAGGGAGCAAGGCCAGCCATTGGAAGCTGTAGCCATACCAGGTGTGAGCATGCAGCTGTGAGGAAGTGACTGGCCCTAGGAGCCACTCTGAGGGGACCAGGGATAATGAGTGTGGAGGGGAGGCATGTCTGATCTTGTATTTTTAGGGGGTTGCCCATTATCTGTCACAGCATTGCCTAGTCTCCTTGTCCTGGGGTGGGGCAGGAAGGAGGGAAGGGTGTGGCATTATGAGGACTCTTTTGTAGCAGGCAGGTGGGGGTTTTGGGCTAGACTCGGAAGCTTATTGACTCCTCCACACCTGGAGCTCTAGGGCTGATTCCAGTGGATGCTGGGTAAAAATAAATATATTCCTCACCCAGCCTGGCAGAAGCTGCCCGTTTCTCATCCTGGCTCAGGCTGGAATCCAGTTTCAGGCATCTGGCATCCCAGCTGCAGCCCGCCAAGGTGCTTCAGCAGCAGAACCAGGCACGTAATTAATTCAAGCAACTAAAGGGAAAGGCTGGGATGTTATTTTTTTCCTCTCCTGGAGGAACTTCTCTCTTGCAGCTGATCCATTCGGAACAGAAAAACTCACAGTTGGATTCTGAATCACGTTCAGCGAAGCTACAGAGATGGGGGTGGGGGTTCTGAGCTTCTGAGTAAATAACAAGGGGCTTCATTACAAGTGAGAGCTGACATTGACATAGAACAGATACTATCATGCTCTATTTTCATTCCCTTTGAGGAACTAAAGGGCTGAGATGTGAAACCAGGCCTTTTGGGGGGGGGGGGCGGAAGGGTACTTTTAATTATTTTTAATGTTTTTTTGTTTTTATATTAATCATTTCTTTTTAGACCATCTTCCCCCCTTCCCTCCAACAGTGAACCCTTCTTTTTAACAGAAAAACATGTACACAGAGCCAATTTACAAAGAAACCTTGTCTTGCTGTGTATACAGTATTCCACACCAATGAGAAGGGGAAGATTCGCTCATTCATCAGAGCCTGGCTGCTTAGTGTTGTTACACTTTACATTATTGCAGTCATCGTGTATAATTAGTTTTCTAGTTCTGCTTTCTTTATTCTGATCCACTTCATACAATTCTTCCCATGTTTCTCTGTTTTCTTCATATTCATCACTTTTTACTACTAATAACAATAGTTAGCATTTTTATAGCACTTTAAGCCTGGTAGAGCTCTTTGCTAATATCATCCCACCTTATCCTCACAATAAGCCTCAGAAGTACAAATGAGGAAACTGAGGCAGCCAGAGGTTGTGACTTGTCCAGAATCTCATATCTGAATCTGAATTTGAACTCAGGTCTTCCTGACTCCAGACCACTGGGCCATCTCACTGCTTATTATCTGCATAATGATGCTTCATTTACAGTCACATGCTTTAAAAAAATTTTTTTGTGATTTTTGTTCTTCCATTTTTCATTATCATCTGTTAATCTGATAACAGCGAGGTAAAGCTGACTCAGAGTTGTTTTAATTAGCAATTGATCTTATTAGTTATTTGGAGCAACCTTTTAGGAACCCTGTCTGACCTCCTTTCCCCTGCTTGAGCAATGACTTTTGAAGCTAGCGCTTAGGAGCCTAGCCTAGGACCCTCTTTCCCTGTGCGGGTGGGGAGATGCATGTCACTATGAAATGCTTTATCTTGGCATGAAAGAGCAAATATGCATAATTATCGGGATACCAGGAAAGGTGAAAGAAATCCTATCACCTATCCAAACCCTGCCTGACCTTTTCTCTCTTTTCAGTCTATATATAGCAATTTAAAATTCACAACATGCTTTATGGATGTTACCTAATTTGATTCTCACAACAACCCTGTGAGGTGGGTGTAGTTTTAGAGAGGAGGAAACAGGTTCAGAGAGTTTGAGTGACTTGCCCAGGGTCACACAGTTAGTAGGTGATTAACTCAGGTGTACCTGACACCCAGCCAGGTGTTCTCTCAGCTGTGGTAAGCTGCCTTTCAAGGACTTCAAAGCCTAACTCAAAATGCTGTTGCTCCACGTCCTCTGCAATGAAGCCCCACCTTACTGGATTACCTGTATGGAGATGCCCCCCCTCCCCCACCTCTGAGCTTCCCTGGTACTGTGGGTTGGGGTGCAGTTGTGCTCTGTATGTTTTCCTCATTGGATTTCAAGGTCCTTGAGGGCAGGGACCATATATTATATACTTTTGGGCCCCACCTCTACCAACATCTAGCCCAGTACCTGATCCATTGTTAAAGGCATTTCTCAGAACGACACATGGTCCTGGAGTCTGATAAAAATGGTCTTCAAATCTTGCCGTTGACACTAAATCACTGACAATGGGTAAATGATTTGACCTCTCTGAGCCTCAGTTTCCCCACCTGTAAAATGGGAATAATCATCCCATTCCCTCCTCCCAAATCAAGCCCCCAGTGAAATGCCATCCCTCGGGCCTCCTGCTGTGGAAATAGCAGTGCCATTTCCAGGTTTTTCTTCTGTGTGAGGCTAAAACAGTCTGGTGCAAACTCCAAGTGCCCTTGATTTGAGCCTCCATGGTTTGAGCCATCCCATCCCAGAGGCATCATGGTATAATAATCAATAAAAAGCTGGTCTCCAAGTCAGAAAGACCTGGGTTTAAGTCCTGCCTCTGACACTCACCAGCTATGGGACCCTGGGCAAATTACTGGACTTCTTTCTAAGATTATACACTGTAGAGGAAATGCTCATCCCTTACCAATGAAATCATAGCTCCAGATCAAAAAACAGAAATACCTATAATCCCTACTTCACATTGATGTCAGGAAAACAAAATAGGCTATTATTGTATGTTAAGTGGTTTAAACCAATTATTGTATCAGCAAGAAATATTTGTGGAACAATGTAAGGAAGGGTGGAAGGAAGGGAGAAAGGAAAGAAGGAAGGGAGGGAAGGAAAGAAGGAGGGAGAAGTGAGGAAGGAAAGAAGGAAAAGAAAGAGGAAAGGAAGGAAAGAGACAGAAAGCAGGATGCTGGCTGTAGGCCTGGAAGCTGGAGAAAACTCCCTGGCAAGAGGAGGCTTGTCTCCATCAGCACATGGGAGGTGGAGAGTGAAGGTGAATGAAAGGCAAGGACAGGGCTGGGACCCCTGACGACAAGCCTGGCTGGCTGGCATTTGTGACACGCCCCACCAGGCTCCAGGTCTTGGAGAAGATAATGAAGATAGAAAAAGTTGAGGGAAGGGCAGCAAAAATGATCCAGGGACCAGGGAACATGACTTACGAGAAGAGAGTTTAATTGGTTTAGCCTAAAAAGCCCATTACGCTCTCTGGTGGACATGATAATGCTATAAATATCTACAAGGTGACAACACAGGCAAGGGGAAAGAATCTGTCACGTCAAGCACGGAGACTCAGACCAAGGGGACTGGGAGTTTGTGCCAGGCTGGCCCATGGCTTTAGTCTCACACAGGAGATGAGCCTGGAAATGGCACTGCCCCAGGAAGCAGGAGGCCAGAGGGATGGCATTTCACTGGGAGCTTGAGCTGGGAGGGGGGAAGCAGCCAGAAGCAGCCTCCTGAAGGTTGTTCTGATGGAATATGGATTTTGGACGAGATCCTGGTGGTTGAGACACCCCTCCAATCACACCCAGGAGAAGGCAGCTCATTAAATAACGAGCGCTAAGCCACCCGAAAATCAACATTATCTGGAAGAAGTGTTTGTTTCAGGCTTGGCAAGGGATCCAGGACAAGGAGGAAAATGTGTGGATGGAGAAGAGAGAAGACTGCAGAAATATTGTGTTCCTTTCCATTGAGGGTGGCTGTTCTTGGTAAGGTGTCTTCCAAGGTGGGAAGAGGAATCTCTGGGGAGTGGGTAGCTATATCCTCTGGCCCTCAGAGAGTTGTTGTGTCCTCAAAGGTTGGGGGTAGCAATCTACTGGTGAGATGTGGATGGTGGTAAGTTCGAAGGTGAAAAGGTGGTAAGTGGTCAAGAATAAGGGTGTGGCAAGCTGGATTGAGCCTGTCCCTGGGCTGTACTTGGTGTTGGCCAGCTGTGATACCACAGTGTGGGAACCCCCTTCTCTAGACAAAGATCAAGACCATGATTTGTAGATGGTAGATGGTCTCACTGTCAGCCTCCACTGATGTGTTGGTCCATTGGATGACTTGTAACAGGAAACAGCTACCCACTCCCTGAGGAACAACCCTGAAGACACCTTACCAAGAATGGCCACCTTCAATGGGAAGAAATATAGTATCCCCACACTCATATCCCCTAGCCATCCACACATTTGCCTCCCTATCCTGGAGAATAGAGTAAGGCAGGCAGAGACATACATTCAGAAATTAAAGTGATGTAAAAACAAAATATACCAATAATTTTTTTTAAAGAGATAATTGCTATGTCTGTCACCCAGGGCCAAGTTGGTTAAGTCAACAAGCATTTATTAATTGCCTACTAGTGCTAGGAACTAAGCTAGGCTGGTCCTGTCAATAATAGTAACTGCCATCTACATAAGGCTTTAAATACGTCCTCTCATTTAATCCTTCTAACAACCTTATGAGGACCTTATGAGGTCCCAACATCCTTAAGAAGCACAATAGCTGATATCATCATCTCCATTTTACAGATGAGGAAACTGATGCTGAGAGATGTTAGGTGATTTGCCCAAGTTCATAAAGTCTAATAGCTCTGAGGCGAGATTTGAATGCAGATGTTCCTAACTCCAAGTCCAATGCTCCCTCCATTAGGTACCCAGCTGCTATAGAAAGCCTTTCCCAATTGATGGGGGCTTCTAGAATACAGGACCAGGATGAGGCATCCAGAGTAGGGTTTCAGGGAGACTTGCTACATCATAATGTTACTGAAGTGGAGCCTATGTCTTATCTCTACAATAAAACTTGAAGCCCCTTGAGGGCAGGATCTGCCTCCCAACTCCTAGTCTAATGCTGGGGGCACCAGTCAACACTTGTTGAATTGGACTGATTGTTTACAGGAAGGAGAGGCCAGCCCAGAAGGTGGGGTTTGTGACTTATCAGAAGGACCTTAGGGGAGGCTGCTTTTATAAACCTTTGCCTTCCTGAAATTCTAGAAGAGTGGGAAGGAATGTGTTGGATGGGCAGTAATGAGGGACAGGGCACCCAGAGTCAGCCAAGGTGGGAAGAGTCACAGGCCAGTTTGCTTGACAGATCCCACATAGAAGTCTTCTGCCTCTGCCTTAGCCGGTCCTATTTCCCCAAGTTTGAGGCCAAGCCAAGGAGCAGGGAGGCAGGCAGTGAAGAAAGGTTGTCCATTTGCCCCTCTCCCCAGGCTTCTACTCCAGTCATTATGGAAGGTGTTTTCCCAGAGAGGGGGAATAACAATTCTATTTCTATATGTAGCACATGTACAATTATCCCTCTTTGTAGGAAGTTAAATGACTTGTCCAAAGTCAATTAAGAAACAGAACCATGGCTTGATGGTAACTAACTTCAAGGTCTTTCTTTGCTCCTCCCAGCAGGACCTAAGACACATATGAATGGGAAGTCTAAGACAGCAGGATAGGAATTGGGAGCCTTGAAAACCACAGAACTTTCCATCTCTCTCCTGCTCTGTACCAGAGGCCAGCTTCTAGATGGCTTCCTTCTTAGATGCTACTGGGAGGACCAAATGAGCGGCTGCAGGAAAAGTGGCTTGTAGACTGTAAAGTCAATGATTTTAGTGGGTGTGCAACTAGGGAAGCTGGTGGGGTGGGTGAGCTAAGCCAGGGAGGAGGCTGGGAATAAAGTGGCTCCTTCCTTCCACCTACGTATCTATTCAGAGCACTTAAACCTATGATATCTGAAGGCAATAATGATAGCTCACAATTCTCTAACCCTTTAAGGTTTACAAAGTACTTCCTGAATAACAGCCCTGGGAAAGGGATAGTTCAAGTGCTACCACTCCCATTTTACAGATGAGGAACTGATAGGCAAAACACCTCAGTTCTCTGGGCCTCAGTTTCCTCAGCTGTAAAATGAGGAAGATTGGCCTACGTGACCACTAACTCTGCAGTCCTATAACTTGGGTCCTACTCTGATGCCTCATTGTAGTGTTGGAGATGCCCCTGGGCTCTCAAAGAACTAGGCCAGCAGATGACAAACTCGGTCAGGTTTTTCCAAGATGCAAAGGCTTCCAGGAAAGAGTGTGTTCTAGGCCAGACTTCTGTGGTCTGAGCTAAGCTTGGAGAGGCTGATTGCCATGTTTTGACCATAGAAACTCTTGAAGACTATCTAGCAAGCCACAAAGGGCTTGCAATCTGTGTCAGTGGATGAAACACCCACCCTGCTGGAATCCTGGATCTTGGATGTATGTTGAAATGCTTCTGTAAGAAGCACAAGGTTAAACATACAAGGCTTAGGGTGACCTGCTCATGGTCATAGTAAGTAAGGGGACCTGGATTTGGACACGGCTCCTTCAACATTCTGTTCAGCACTGTTTTCTACTCTAAAAAATTCACTAGGGAAGAGGGTAGAACGTCATAGAGCAGTGATGGATTCCCAGTGTCACAGAATTTAAGAGTTAGAAGGGTCCTCAGCCGCCATCTAGTCCAGCTCACACAGGAAAGGAATCATCACTGTCACATTCCCAACAATTGGTCAGGCAGCCTCTATCTGAAGCCCTTCATGGAGGCACAATCCACCACCGCTCAGCAGTCAGCTTCCCCTTTGGGCAGCTCTAATTGCTAGGAGGTTTTTCCAGACACCAAACCAGAATTTACCTAAAATATCTGTCTCAGGGTTGGAGGAAATTCCTGGTTGGTCAAAAGGAAGTAGGGGTGGCAGGAGTTGTGGGGTGTGTGTCTGTGTGTGTTGGGGAATTCTTGTCGAGTTTCATAGTAGAAAGATGTTCCTGGTCATGTGAGCTGTGACTGGCATAGGACAAATGGTCAGGATGCTGCCACTGGGGTCCAGTGGAGGTGCACAGCTTCTTCTTGGCAATGACCACTGACCCACACTTTTCAGCCTTCTGCTGGCTCATCATTGGCCCTTGGCCAATCCCTTACCTAGGGTCCTGTTGATGATGCTCTCCTCTTACAAGGCAAAATTCAGTATAGTACAGCTGAGGTCCTCACCATACCTTATCCCTTTTCTCTACAACCCTTTTTTTTTGTCCCAGGTGAAAATATTCTTAGTTATGGCTTGGATGATCATGTGCTCAGTCAGAAATGGAATTTTGTCCAAGTTAGTCTGGTACAAATTTAAGGCAAGTGGGGAGTTGGCCTATGGGTGGGAGGCTCTCTCATAGAGTTATAGAATGTTAGCTCTGGAACGGACTCTAGCGATCATCTAAATATCAAACCCCCTCATTTTACCGATGAAAAAATAAAGACTGGAGTTAGGGCAATAACTTGGCCAAGGTCACACGGTTAATTAGTGGCAGAACCCCAAAACCCAGGTCTTCAGACTACTAATTTAGTTTCCAAAGTAACCTAGGAGACTCTGCATGTGCCGTATGAGGTTTTCTAGGTAGAGAAAAAACCTGGGCTTCAGGAACAAGGACGGAATGGGACACTGATCAATGTCAAAACCAACCATGATTCCAGAGGACTGGTGAAGCATGCTACCAGCCTCCAGATAGAGAAGGGATGGGCTTAAGATGCAAAATGAGACACACGTTTTCAGACTTGGCCTTTGTGGGAATGCTTTGCTTGATTTTACATATTTATTACAAGGGTTTTGTTTGTTTTTTTTAATCTGGGGGTTAGGTGGGAGGGAGAGAAGTTTTAGTGATGCAATTAATAACAACAAAGGACAAAAAAGGATCATTGAAGTATTTTTTAATGCATAGAAGAAAACAGAAAGAAAATCAGAAGGAAACACAGACAAGCAGGACAGTTTTGAAAGTAACATGTTGAATTTATTTTATACTCAAGAAGAAAATCAGCAGGGGTTCACCATTTGATATATAATCTAATTTTTCTGTTCTAATGTATATATGGGAATACTCATTTTATTTGATGTTTGCTAAGTTTTCAAAAGACAGAGTGTTCCTATGTCTTTAGTTGGTGGTATCTGTCTAAGGGGAAAGGAGTTCTCTTTCCTTCCCCTCCTTTCTTTTCTCATCATCCCATCCATTATCATTGGCATCCTGACCTTTACATACTTAGACCTTCTAGGAAATTTAGAATACATACAAGGATACTGACCAAGGACTGGCCTGGGTTCTGTTCCTGACTTTGTGGTATGACCTTAAGCAATTCACTTAGCCTATCTCCAACTCTCTATGTCTTCATATACAAAGTGAGGGGTTGGATTAACTAGATGATGTCTAAGGTCTCTTCCAAATTCTGAGATTCTGAATCCATGAAAGTCTCAGCAAGTTGCCACTTAGGCATTTCCATTTAGTACAGCATTGAAGAAAGATAACCAGCCCTCTCCTGCCCTCTTATGGTTACACTTAGCTCAGCTACTTTGGGGAATCTGTCAAAGGAAGTGATGCTAATTTGGGAGTAATAATAAAAGTAATTTCTACTTCTACAGCATTTTGTAAAGTATGGAACACCTTCCTCATATCAACCCTTGGGAGGTGGGTGGAGTATTGTTATCCTCAGTTTGTACTTGAGGAAACTGAGGCTCTGAAAGCTTACATAACTTTCCCAAGGTCATCTAAGTGGCAGCTGGAACTTAAACCCAAGTCTTCCAAACTGCAAGTTCAATATTCTTTCCACTAGACCATGGAAATTCACAAACATAGAAGAGCAGGAATCCCAATTCAGCTTCCAATAAAGGTTGCAAGGTGGAGGAGACACACCTCTCTAGTCATCCAAGCGGAGAAGGAACAAAATGAGAGTCAATGTGATAAAACAAAGTTCACTGACCTAGGAGGTTGAAGACTTGGGTTTGAGTTCCAGCTTTGCCATGTTGAATAAATCACTTAGGCTAGACATTGGGGTCTAAGGCTGACCTTGTCAGTGATAGTACCATGGGCAAGGTAGACCAAAAGAATAAAAGGGAGGGCAGGGAATAAATCATGGCTTATAAAGTAACCCATGAATCAACTGAGTGTAATTGAACCTGGGACAATTATGTGAATTGAATTATACAGTCAACCGTAGGTAGTCTGCTTGCAAGGATTCAACACACACAAGGTTTCCTCTCTAAACCTCAGTTTTCAAACCTGTGAAATGGGGGATGGGGTAAGGTTTGAACTAGGTAGCCCCTAATGTTTCCTTCTCCTGATATTCTATGATCCTGTGAAAATCCATATATGGCAAACTAAAAATAGTTTATATTACATTAAGTGTGATTTAATTATAAATGTAAACATTATAGTTTACAGTTCTATCATATATAAGAATAGTTTACATTTCTACAGCATTTTACAATTTACAAGTCACTTTCATCATTACCCTTGGGAGGTAGGTAGAGTATATTATTATATATTTTGAGACAGAGAGAGAGAGAGAGAGAGAGAGAGAGAGAGAGAGAGAGAGAGAGAAAGGAGAGGAGTAGGTGGTATTAGGGTTAGGAAAGAGTAGACTTTCTAAGACCTCTTCCTTGTCATGAAGAGGTAGTCTAAAACTAGTTCCTATTCTGAGGAGGGGATGGGTTCAAATCCTGCTTCTGATACTATTCATTCGTTAAGTCACTTGATCTCTCTGAACCTTACAGATTTCCTCATGTGTAAGATGAGAACAATATGTCCTACAGTACCTATCTCACAAGGTGATTGGCAATCTCAAATGATATGTAGACCTCGAAGTGAACTATATTCATATTTTCACCCCCAGGTCTCAGTTTTCTCTTTTGTAAAATGGTGGATCAGGTGACTCCTAAGGCCCACCCATCTTTAACATGCTCTGCTCTGCTTTAATGCTTCCTAAAGTAAATAGATTTTTTTAAACTCTTGATAATGTGTTGATGAGAGAGACAATGTGACAGAGAGCCAACCTTTTGGTCAGGACATTATTAAGTATGGGGCATGTAAGACACTTAACTCCTCAGTTCCCCCAGGCACCTCTTTAAGATATAGTTACAGAAAAGCTGCTGATCTTCAGTAGTGGAGAACATTTCAACACCAGGAGTTGCTTATGTATTTGAAATCAAAAGTTTGGATACCCCCCAAAAAGTATTGATGGGAAAAGTTTAGAATAGATCAGTCCACCTCCCAAGATCTCTCCCTGGTGACATGTATTTAAACAGTGGCCTTCTGGAGACGATGTTCTGCCTATGTTGTCTAATGTGACTCACAGTGAATGCTTCGAGCCGGAGAGGAGGAAAGGGTGGGGTCCCAGGGAGCTATATAAACTGTCTGTGCTTCTGTTCTGACATCAGCACTGCGAAGACTTAAATCTCCTGGCCCCAGCCACCTACCGTCTGGCATGGAATAACCTGCAATCTACTGACATTTGAATTCCCTCAAGCAGACTACTCTTAATTGACTGTGCAATTCAATTCACCCAGTTCCCCCACACTTGAATGCTCTGAACTTGACTCGCATCTAACTTCACAAGCCATGATTCCACTGCCCTTTTTATTCTGTTTGTCTAATGTGTCCCTTCTCCTGTCACCCAAGAGATTGGCCATAGGCCTTCCATGGCCTTGCCCTACCCAGCCTTTCCAGTTTGATCTCACACCACTGCCTTCCAGACACCCTCCCTACAGCCAAGGCTGACTACTCACCATCCCATTAAACCCAGGGTCTGAGAGCTAGAGTTGGAAGGGACCTCAGAGGCTGCTGTCCAGTAGAAATACCTTCATTTTACAGGGAGGAATATGGGGATCGGGAAGGTTTAAGTGACTACACAAAGTCAAACAAACTGTGGATAGATAATAGTTGAAAGATGGATTATATACAAAGATATAGATAGATATAAAGATACATATATAAAGCTAGATAGATGGATAGGTAGTAGACAGATGGTAGTTGGTAGATTAGATGCAAAGATATAGATAAACAGATTAGATATAGATATAAATGCAGGTGGATGGATAGACAGATGTTATTGTTCGTCCTTGGTTTTCAAGACCAGTGATATCACTGGGTGATGTTTTGACTTGTACAGGAACTGGACTTAAGTGAGGCAGAGTTGTGCCAAGGTGTCAGCCTCACTATCTCTTCCAAAGTCATCAAAGTCCAGTGGCAAGACAAAAGTCAGGATAATTAACAATGACCCGGGATGCCATGGGTGACCTTCATATCTTCATGTCTGACCAAGCTCTAAGCACTCCACGGTGCCTGCTTCAGCCACCTTCATGGTCGTTAGAACAGATTGCTCTTATCTGCCTGTTCCTCAGGGGGAAGTCTTCACATGCTTGGGGTAAACATTCCCCTAACTCACCAACAGGTTTCAGGCCTGTCTCTCAGGCCTGGGCTAGCCTGTCTGCCAAGACAGTTTTATCAGGGTGTGGCTGCTGAGCATGGCATAGCTCCTTGGAGCTACAGGTGAGAAATGAGAGCCATGTGGACAACAAAGATGCATGAGAGAGAGATTAGATAGCTAGACAGATGCAAAGATATAGATAGATAGATAGATAGATAGATAGATAGATAGATAGATAGATAGATAGATAGATAGATAGATAGATGACTTAGGGAGATAGATATCAAGACAGATAGATGGATGGATAGACAGCACATAGGTAATGGGTAGTTGGTAGATATATTAGACAGATCAAAGATATAGATATATATAAACATAGATGGGAAGACAGTAGATACATAAAAGATAGCTGGTAGATAGAGATATAAGAGGCAGATCGATGAATGGATAGGTAGATCCCAAAGTAGCATTTAAACCCAGATCCCCAGATTGCAGAGCCAGGGGGGCTCTTCCCACTATACCATGCTGTCTCCATATATTTGATGCTTTCTATGCCTTTCCTACTTCTAGAAATGCTCTATCCTCCTTCCTGCTTATTGAAATCCTACCTATCCTTCAAGGCCTAGTTCAAATGACACCTCCTCCGTGAAGCCCTCTCTGCTCCCTACAAGGTAGAAATGCTCTCTTAGAACCATAGAGTTAGAAGGGGTCTTACCAATCATCTGCTCTGGCCTTGGGGCCACACGTGGCCCTCTAGGTCCTCAGGTGTGGTCTTTTCACTAAGTCCAAGTTTTATAGAACAGTTCCTTTTATTTAGGAATAGTGTGTGATAAGGGTACAGTGGATAGAATGCCTGGTTTGAAGTTAGAACAATTCATTTTCCTGAGTTTAAATGTGGCCTCAGGCACTTACTAGCTGTGTGATCCTGGGCAAGTCACTTAACCCTGTTTGCCTCAGTTTCCTCATCTGTAAAATGAGCTGATCTCAGTCTGCTATCTCAAGGAAACCCCAGATGGGGTCATGGAGAGTCAGACAAGACCGGAAAGACTGAACAACAACATAAATGATATTCCATCTCCACTTCTGTATCTTTGCACAGGTTTTCTTTCATGCCTGAAATGCTCTCCTTCCTCACCTCTAATTCTTAGAACCTCCTTGCTCTCTTCAAGGTTCACCTTGACTCGCTTCCTTCCAAGACCTTTCTTGATTTTCTCAATTGTTAGTATCCTCCATTCCAAAACTGTCGAATGTTTATTTTCTCTATTTACTTCCCTGTAAATATGTTTTATTTCCTGAGTAGAATATAAGCTTCTTGAAGATAAGCAAAGTCTCACTTTCATATTTGTATCATCAGTACCTATCACAGTGCCATGAACATAGGTACTTAACAAATATTTTTGGTTACTTAGCACGTCCCTACACCAATTCCTCCCTGACTCAGACATTTCAACTATTGTGACAAAATCCACCTAAACTCCCCAGTCACCTATTATTCTCTTTCAAAAAGTCCCAGATCAAGGGTTAGAGTAGTAATTGAGTGACTCTCACTTCCCTCTTTCCCTGACTGAATGGTTAGAGAAGGGTTATTTTGTTTTGTTTTGTTTTTTCCTATTAAGGGCTACTGGCCAACAAAAAAAAAAAATCCATCATGGACCACACACAAGCAAAAAGCAATTTATAATTAATATCGAGTATAGGGTTTTTGTCTTTCTTTTTTGAGGGGAATAGAATATGATCAGCTTACTTACTATGACATTTAAAAGGGGTTAAGGTTTCAGGACAAGTCCTAGAAATGCTTTATGATTAATAAGAAAGGCTTTATAAATGCTGCATGGTTCTGCATCTCACCTTTAGTAGCTGCCACTGGTGATTGGTGGTATCTAATTAAGGTAGTGCAGGCATGGCAGCTATTTGGGGAACAGAGAAAGGAATAGATTCAGTTCAACTTAACACATGCTTATGGAGTGTAATGGAGATGCTAGTCAGTGGGGAGGCGTATGCCATGTGGAGCGAACTCATGTAAGAGGCCAGCAGAGGGTTTTTCAGGGAGATAGGAGAAAGAAAATGGCAACTAAGTAGGAACAGATCTCTTCTTCCATATCCCCAACCCCATATCAACTGCATTTCAAAAGGACTCTGAGAGCAGGAAACAGCTTATTTTATTTGTGAGGAAGGACAAGAGACATTTCAGGACAAATACTGTAACAAGACCAATAAGAAACTGATCCACCAATGTTTGATCCTAACCAGTTTATTCAAATCATACCATTCTTGGGAATGGTTTCTAGATGGTTTAATTTTCCTCCATTGTATCAAAGGGATGTCTTAGCAGCCAGTGATGTGGACTGTGTGATGCTACTACAACAGCAGCAGCAGCAGCTTTTCTTAGTTCTTTGAGCTGAAATCAAGAATTGGACTGAGTTAGCTTCCGTCCCCCAGATGGGATATGAGATGGATGGATTTTTTTGCCCAAATGTTTTTACTTTATGAGGGGCTAGGTCCAGGCAGGGGTATGCCAGAGCCAGCTCAAACTGGTTTAAGAGAATCTGTAGAGGTAACTATTAGATTTTCAGTGTCAGCATTTACACCTCAGAATTTTGCAAATGCTATAAATCAGGGTCTGATTTATTGTGTTTTTTTTTGTCTAGGCTTAAGAAAAGTGATTAAAAACATTAATAATGCAGATTAAATTTTAAAATGTGTCATGTATACACCCTCCCCCCTTCCCAGAGAGCCAGTTGTTAAACATTAACCAGCAAGCACATCCCTAGGTCCAGGAATCAAATAGGTCATATGAATAAATAAATGATGGATATAAAATAATTTTTAAAATGACTACTATATTCTAGGTGCTGTATTAAGCACTAGGAATATAAATACAAAAGCAAGAGCATTCTTGCCCACAAGGAATTTATCATACTAATAGGAAGATTATATATATGCATATATATATATATATATATATATAGAGAGAGAGAGAGAGAGAGAGACAGACAGACAGACAGACAGACAGAGACAGAGAGAGAGAGGAAGAGAGTTTTGATCTAGGGAGTCACAAATATAATGAGATGATCCCTAGCAGCCATAGTATCCTTTCTATGAACAGTGGTACTGATTTAATTATTGAACTCAGAACAGCTGGTAGAAAGCAAGGGGTGGTACAATCACATGGTGTCAGGATAAATAGCAAGACAGTCCAATGAATGGCTGGATAAGATGTACAACATGGTCTGGTCCAGGGCAGTCCATATATAGTGGGCTAGATGAATTTGTTGGGTTTTTTTGTTTTGTTTTGTTTTTTTGGAGGGCAATTGGGGTTAAGTGACTTGCCCAAAGTCACACAGCTATTTTTTGTGTTAAGTGTCTGAGGCCAGATCAGAACCCAGGTCCTCCTGACTCCAGGGTTGGTGCTCTATTCACTTTGCCACCTAGCTGCCCACTAGATGAATTTGTACTCAACAATCAAGATAGCTCAGGTCCAAGGCAAATTTCCAAAGATGAATAGATTAATTGCTCCCATGGACCCAGGGCATGGTTTCTGAAGGTCCAGCCCAGAAGGTATTGTTATAGATGGGGACAAGTGGGGCAGGAGTAGGGCAGATGGTAAGATGGTCTGGGGTAAATAACAAGATGGGATATGAAGCACTATATATCAATGTTCACATGCAAATAATGCCTTTGCTTTTAATAGCTTTTATTTAATCCAATTAAATGATTATAATTAATGACCTTGGGAGAGTTGGATCAATGAAGCACACAGAAGGAATGATAAAGAGGAGGAGTTTTCCTAAGCAGGATGGCTAGACCTTGGATCTATTTGATGCAAACCCATGCCCTAGAGAGATGAAGATATCGACATTCCCCATAAAGGTGTGAAATCAAAAACGACTGGCAGCCAGCCTCTCTGAGAGGCTGAGATGTACAGGAGGGTTGCCAGTTATTCCAGAGTGTTTTCTAGTGCTGATTCTAAGCTGAATCCTTGCCTGAAAGTCATATGCCTAGAGTTTTGACTGTTGAATAGATCCCAGCACTGGTCACAGTATCATGTAAGTGGCTACTATGTACAAGGAACTTTGACAAGTAGCGGAGGTACAAGCACAAAAATAAAACAATGCCTGCCTTCAAGCCAGGGATGAGAGGTAGGTAAGTAAATACATGTAGGTAAGTAAATATAAGATAATTTGAAGAGGGGAGAGAATATTAACAACTGGGAAGATCCAGAAAGGCTTTGGGGAGGAAGCAACACCTGAGTCAAGCCTTGAAGAACTCTAGGGGTTCTAAGAGAAAGAGGAAGGAGCAAGAATATAGGCAGGAGGTAGAATGTCAAGTTTGAGGAATAACTAGCAGATCACTTAGTGTGGGACTTGGAGTGTGTGATAGTAAGTGATATGAAATAAGTCTGGGAAGGTAGGCATTAACTAGATAGAGTTTTAAATGCCAGGTTGGGGAATCTGCATTTTATCTTAGAGTCCCTGAGTATTTTTTGAGTGAGTCTCATGGTCAGACCTGTGTTTTAGGCATAAAAATTAGCCATTCATGTGGAGGATGAATTGGAGGGGGGAGATACAAGAAAGAAGGAGAAGGACTACAACAGCAGTCCAGCCAAGAGGTGATTGGGGGAATGATCAGGGAATAATCAGGGTTGCAGGAGTGGAGAGAAAGGGATAGATGTGAGAAATGTGGAGGTAGAATAAGCAAGAATTGTCAACTCATTGGATGTGGGGAGGGGTAAGGGAGAGGGAAGAGTCAAGGAATAATGGGAGAACCATCCTCAGAAATAAGAAAATATGGAGGAGGATGGATTTGGATGGAAGTATAGTGAGTGTGACTTGGGGCATGTTGAGCTTGAGATGCTGATGGAACATTTAAGCAATTGGCAATGTGAGTCGAGTTCAGAAGAGTGATTATGACTAGGTATACAATTTGGAAGTCATATACAAAGAAATGATAATTTAATTCAAGGGGGCTAATGGGATGTGAGAGAGAGGAGAAGGAAGAGGAAGAGGAGGAGATGCAGGCATAACTTTGAGAAACACCCATAGTGTATGGCTCAGAGATGCTGATTATCCAACAAAGAAGAATCAGAAGGAGCAGCCAGGGAAAAGGGGAATTGAAGCAAAGCTCTGTGTCACAGAATCCAAGCCATGCATACGAAGTATCCAGGAAGAAGAGGTGATTAGCAGTGTCAGAAACAGCAAAGAAGTCAAGAAGAATGACAATGAAGTAAAAGCCGTTAATAGTTATAAGACAGTTGGTGACCTTAAAGAGAGCAATTTCAGTAGACTAGTAGAATTGTGATATTTATGGAAGGAAGCCAGATTGCAGCATGTTGAGGAGAGGAAATCAATATGCTCACATTTCTTTAATAAACAGAAATGGATAATATGCCTATTTTAATGGGGGTGGGTGATTTGGTGCCCCCCCCCACTCCCACGTCAAACTGAAACAATCAAAGAATGTAAAGGGCATGTGAGCAGAAACAATAAGGTTCTATTGTTGTTCGGTCATTTTTCAGTCCCGTCTGCCTTTGGTGACCCCATGTGAGGTTTTCTTAGCAAAGATACTGTAGTGGTTTGCCATTTCCTTCTCTATCTCATTTTATAGATGAGGAAACTGAGGTAAGCAGGGTTAAGTGACTTGTCCAAGGTAACAAAGTAAGTGCCTGAGGTCGGATTTGAACTCAGAAAGATGAGTCTTCCTGACTTCAGGTCTAGTGCTCTATCCACTGCAAAGAAGTGTCTACAACCTATTATCCCTTTACAAAGTATGAAGAAGTTTTCCTAATAGACCTGGAAGAGCAACTTGCCACTGGTTTAGGGATTATTTCTGGAATATACTTATATATAAATACAGATGAAAATTTTTTTTAAATAAACTCTTTTTTTTTTTTTTGCTATTCTTTCTTAGCATGAAAGGTTCAGTTCCAGGCTAATTGGTTTCTAAGGTTCTTCACAGAGCTCAGCTTCTGAGGCCTCTCTGCCTCTCTCTCTCTCTCTCTCTCTCTCTCTCTCTCTCTCTCTCTCTCTCTCTCTCTCTCTCTCTCTCCCCCCCCCTCTCCCTCTCT
>NW_027187330.1:3191449-3196938 GCF_028583685.1 Petaurus breviceps papuanus
GGTAGGTGGCTGGGGCCAGGAGATTTAAGTCTTCGCAGTGCTGATGTTAGAACAGAACCCCCGACAGTTTATCCTCCCCCCTCCCCCCCCCCCTCTCCCTCTCTTCCTCCCTCCCTTCCCCCCTCCCTCTTTGGCCTTCTAAATTGCTATTTACAGCCAGGAATGCACTTAACTGTTCTTTCTAATTCACTCACTTAGCTCTTACCTATGAGTGAATGCTGCCTTCATTTTATTACCTGCCTTCTTAAAAGAACTATCTCCTTCTGAACATTTTAAATATCACACAAATCAAAACCCAGTTAAACAAAGTGAACTCAACTTTTTCACAACTACTCTTGAAATTAAGAATAGGGGACATCCACAATTCATTCCATAAATACAAAAATATTCTTAAAAAATAGTTTGGTTCCTCATTAGGGTCAGTTACAGGAGAGAAAAAGGGAAATTGAAACTAAAAGAGTAAAGATCTGAACTGAATACTTTATACAGTATGGTGATCATGAAAATCTGAGGGAGCTTTGTAGCCCAGACTAAATCCAGGGGTACTTTAAATGCAAAGGACAAACCTCTAAAAACAAAAAGGAGAGACAGATGAATTCTTCTTAGAAAAGGATAAAGCTACAGAGAAAATGCACCAAAATTCACATTCCCAAACACACATACTTCCCTCAAAGCTGACAGATCTTCCCTAAAGGTTATCTGCATGCTGAACTTTAAGCAAAGCAGAATTTTTTTTTAAAGAGACCTGTATAATCATTTCTGACCACACGCTAAAACAGTCACACATCTGTAATATAGTAGGTATCAGTATGGTGATGACACTGACTCTCCAAACCAGACATGAACAGTCTCCTTTTCCAAAAGCTGAGGTTTTTAACCTTTTATTTTTTTCTGTCATGGCCCCTTTTTGCAGACCAGTGAAACTTATGGACTCCTGCCTCAGAGTCATCTTTTTAAATACATAGAATAAAATACACAGGATTATAAAGGAAACCAATTATATTGAAATTAAGAAGTACTTTTTTCCCCATCTAAGCTCATGGACCACCTGGAATCTATCCGTGGATCACTTGGGGGTTCACAGACCCCAGGTTAAGAACCCCTTGCTATGTAGTCTAGAGATCATGGGAAATAAAATGGAGGCATATTGCATTCCAGTCTGGAAGGGGAAAAGAGAAGTAGGTAATTAGGCTAAATTATATCTAAACCTTGCTGGTAATTGGATCCCTGCTTCATTTCTTCAAATGAAACACTATCAGGGGAACCTTTTGTTTTATTAGGTCTTATTGGTAGTGTGCCAATTGCCAATCAAAGTCACTATATCAAAAGATATGGGGGGAGGCCATTCGTAAATAAATTAGGCATATATGGGGGGGCCTGCCCCATCTTACCTCTACAACTAAGTATGGTAAACAATTAAACAGAAGAGTTAGCCCTAAGAGCTATCAATAAGAATAGCAAAAAGACTAAGCAATATACCTTCCTAGAAAGTATAGGTGGCAAAGGGAATTGTGCAGTGTCCTGTAGAACATGCACTCTGTGTTATTTCCATTTCTGAGGAATTGCTACATATATCTAAAGTATAGGATTGTTCCCCTCCTAAATTAGAAGGTAAAAGGACTGGCGGAAGACTGTTCTATTTTCTGGGTTAGCTAGGAAAAAGAGATGTACCATGTTGTAAGAAATAGACTCTACATAGTCCAAGTTTTAGAGAATAAATTCTTTTATTAAGGGGATTTGTTCTGTAAGCTTTGGATTCAGTCAACGGGTAGCACTTGAAGACCTAGAAGGCCATATGTGGCCTCGAGGTCACAAGTTCCCCACCCCTGAGATTGATCTCAGGGCTTTGACTTAGATGCAGGAAGACCTTGGTGCATATTCTTGTCTGTTTCTGATACCTACTAGTTGTGTGGCCATGGGCAAATCACCCCCATTAGCCTCAGGTTCCTCATCTATAAAAAGAGGGGTTTGGTTAGATGGTCCACAAGGTCTCTTCCAGCTCTCCGTCTATGATTCTAGGATCCTAAATGATCTTTCAAAGAACAGAAGTTATTAAAAGAGGAAACAGACTGAAGAGGAATAATAATAACAACTAATATTTATTTAGTGCTTACTGTGTGCTAAGGCACTTTAAAATTATTATCTTATTTGAGTCTCACAACCCTGAGGAGTAGGTGCTATTATTATCCCCATCTTACAGATGAAGAAACTGAGGCAAACAGCAGTTTGGGTCTTTTTGTTTTGCTTTTTTTTAAAGTGACTTGCCCAGGGTCACACAGCTAGGAAGTATCTGAGGCTGGATTTGAACTCAGGTCTTCCTAGCTACAGGCTTCTCCAAGATAATAAGAAGGAGATTTTTATATTCTAAATAATGATCATAGGCACTATCAAGAAAAAGGTCATCCAATGACAATACAAAGATGAAGAGACAGGCCATAATTGTTGGTGACTCCCTTTGGAGGAATATTGAGTTGCCTACTTGTCAACCTGAAATAAAGAGAGGAGTTTGCAGTCTTCCCTATCAAGAGCCTCCTGAGACTGTTTGCCCATGACCAATTCTGGTATTCACGTGGGGACAAATAATCCTGACAGGAAACTAGAAAAGCATGGCTAAAGACCATGAAATCTGAAACAGGAAATGGAAGACTCTGTGGGCATTAGGTGGTGTTTCCAAGAACGAAAGGCAGATTTAGAAAGGGAAGAATTGTCTAAGAAGTGTCATATGAGAATGAGATTTGGATTCTGGACCATAGCTTAAAATATAGGAATGATAGGTTCTTGATCAAGGATGAAATTCACCTAATGAAAATGAGGACATAAAGACATCTTCCTGGAGTCTTGTGAACCTAATCAAGAGTTATATAAATGGAAAATGGAGGCAGAGAAAGATAGATGTACATATACATATTGTACAGTGCACACACATGTATATCTATATGGGTACACACAAACACACATGAATATATATGTATGTACAAACATACATGTGTTTGTAGTTACAGCCAGATCCCGTAGGTACAACACGGGAAGCCTGGCTTCTGACCTCATTAATTAACTCATACTCCCTTCTCCAAAGTTACTAGTGATCTCTTTTCTTGTATCAATACCGAATATCACTATCTAGAGAGTCATGATAAACATACTGTTGCAGGAAACCTGTTTTTGCTTGTTTTTGTATCCTTAGCACTTAGCCCAGTGACTGGAACTTAGTAGGTGTTTAATAAATGCTTGTTGAAGATAATGATGCAAAAAATATAAGGCAGCATGGTGCAATGAAAAGGGTACTGGCCTTGGATTCTAAAGGAACTTGGGTTTAAATTCCACCTCTAACACTTTATAGCTGTGTGACGTTGAGGAAGCCAGTTAATTTCTTTGAGCCTTAATTTCCTGTTGTATAAAACAGGGTGGGGAGGGGGAGGAAATAATGCCTGTGCTAGTTTCTTGGTCGAATCAAATGAAATTATTTATGTAAAGTGTTTTGTAAGCCTTGCAGTTTTATGTAAATATCTGCTATTACTATTCCAACAGCAGAGCAGACCAATAATTCACAGAAGATAATATCTTAGATGAGAACCACCAATAAAATTTATGCCCTTAGATATTTACATACAAATGTGCAAAATATTTAGTAATAAATTGGGTGAACTGGAGAGTCTAACATAAGGAGTCAAATTTAGTTTCACAGTATCACTGAGACTTGGTGTGAAGCAATTTATGGCAGGAATTTGACTGTGAAATGATACTCAAAGGAAACAAATACATAAAGGAGTTGTGAATTAGTACTAAATGTTAGGAAGATATCCTCCAGAAGGTGTCAAGAGTCAGGAAGGTGGAGGAGGGATGCATGATGAGCATCAATGGAGGGAAAAACAAAAGTGATACTGTCTTGGGGCTATACTACAGGTCACCTGAATGTAACTGCCGAGTTAATCTTTCAAAGAGAATGGTTTACAGTGACATTTTACAGAATAGGAAGAGGGCAAATGTCCTTATTTTTAAAAAAGTCTGCAAACTTCCAGCCACTGTCCTTGATTTCAATTCTTCTCAAAATTCTAGAATACTTTATTCAAGGAATGTCTCATGAGTATTTAGGAAGGGACATGATGACCATGAAGAGCCACTCTAGTATGGTTTCATTAAGAACAGGTTATGACAGACAAGGGCAGCTAGGTGGCACCATAGTGCACAGAGCACTAGATCTGGAATCAAGAAGACTCATCTTCCTGAGTTCAAATCTGACCTCAGATGCCTACTATCTGTGTGGCCCTGGGCAAGACACTTAATCCAGTTTACCTCAGTTTCCTCATCTGTAAAATGAACTGGAGAAGGAAATGGCAAATCACTCCAGTATCTTTGCTAAGAAAACCCCAAATGCGGTCATAGAGAGTCCGACATGACTGAAACAACTGAAGAACAACAAATGGCAAACCATTTGATACTGTGGAATATAATTAGATTTCTGATAACCAAGGATGAAATAAATCTGCTATTCTTAAGTATAAGATGGAGAGATGTATTTTATTTTTTTTCAAATGCTTTATTAACTTCTAGGTTACATCATTCATTTCCTCCAGATTTTGAGTTACAAATTTTCTCCCCGTTTTTCCCCTACCCACTGACCCAAAATAGCAGTCCCACAGGATATCCCCTCCTCCGATCTGCTCTCTCCCATATCTTCTCCCATACCCCCTTCGACTTTTCCAGCAGGGCATGGTGGAACTCTATGCCCCAGTGCCTATATATCTTATTTCCCAATTACATGTAAAATATTATTAATAATAGTATAGAGATATATTTAAACATTTGATTTAAAACTTTGAATTCCAGATTCATTCCCTTCCTCACTTGTCACCCACCCTTACTGGAAAGATAAGCAGTTCAGTATAGGTTGTACATGTGTAGCTTATGCAAAACATTAACATAGTTGATATATTGTAAAAGACTGACCATATTTTCCTCCCTCCTATTCCACCTCCCACTTGTTCTGTTCTCTACTTTGATCCTGTCCCTTTTCAAAGGTGGGTGCTTCCAACTTCCCTCCCCTCCAGCCTGCCCTCCCTTCCATCATCCCCCCTCTCATCCCCTTCCCCCCCCACTCTCCTGTAGGGTAAGATACCCTATTTAGTGTGTATGTCATTCCCTCCCTGAGCCAAATTCAATGACAATAAGGTTGGCCCATTCCCTTTTGCCATCCTATTCTTCCCATCCATTGCAACCATTTTCCCTTTGCTCTTCTATATGAGATAGTTTACCCCATTCTGTCTCTCCCCACCTCCTCTCGTCATATTCTTCTCTTACCTCTTAATTTCACCTTTTAAGTATCATCCCTTCCTATTAAATTAGTCCTGTGCCCTCTATCCATGCATACCTGTAAACCTATATACACACATTCACATGTGTATTCATATGTCCATATACCCTCCTGTATAGACATATATATATATATATATATATATATACATATATATATATATATATATTTCTATTCC
>NW_027187330.1:3197038-3234559 GCF_028583685.1 Petaurus breviceps papuanus
ATATATATATATATATATATATATACATATATATATATATATATTTCTATTCCCTTCAACTATTTTCATACTGAGAAAAGTTTCATCAGTTATAATGATTGTTTTTCCATGCAGGAATGTAAATAGTTCAACTTTGATAAGTTCCTTATGATTTCTTTTCCCTGTTTACCTTCTCATGCTTCTCTTGCTTCTTGTATCTGAATGTCAAATTTTCTATTCAACTCTGGTTTTTTCAGCAAAAATACTTGAAGGTCCTCTATTCCACTGAATGACCATATTTTCCCCTGAAACATGATACTCAGTTTTGCTGGGTAGGTGATTTTTGGTTTTAATCCCAGCTCCTTTGACCTCCAGAATATCATATTCCAAGTCCTTCAGTCCCTCAGTGTAGAAGCTGCCAGATCCTGGGTTATCCTGATTGTGTTTCCACAATATTCAAATTGTTTCTTCCTGGCTGCTTGTATATTCTATCCTTGATCTGGGAATTTCAGAACCTGGCTATAATATTCCTGGGAGTTTTCTTTCTGGGATCTTTTTCAGGAGGTGATCAGTGGATTCTTTCAACCTCTATTTTGCCCTCTGGTTCTAAAACATCAGGGCAGTTTTCCTTGAGAATTTCTTGGAGGATGATTTCTAGGCTCTTTCTTTGATTATGGTTTTCAGGTAGTCCAATAATTTTTAAATTGTCTCTCCTAGATCTATTTTCCAGGTCAGTGGTTTTTCCAATGAGATATTTCACATTGCCTTCTATTCTTTCATTTGTTTGGATCTGTTTAACAGCATCTTGATTTCTCATAAAGTCATTAGCTTCCATTTGCTCCAATCTAATTCTGAAGGAATGATTGTCTTCAGTGAGCTTTTGAGATTCTTTTTCCATCTGGCAAATCTGGCTTTTTAAAGCATTCTTCTCCTCATTGCCTTTTTGAGCCTCTTTTGCCATTTGAGTTAGTCTATTTTTTTAAGATGTTATTTTCCTCAGTCACACTGTTGACTCTCATTTCATAATTTTCTTGCATTGTTCTCATTTCTTTTCCCAATTTTTCCTCCACTTCTCTTATTTGCTTCTTAAGGTCCTCTATGGCCTGTAACCAGCTTGTATTTTTCTTGGAAGCTTTTGGTGCAGGAGTTCTGACTTCACTGTCTTCCTCCTGTTCCATGCTTTGATCCTTTTTGTCGCCAAAATAGGAGTGTAAAGTTGGGGTGCTCTGTTTATTTTGCTTCCTTTGCCTGCTCATGTCGCCACTCAGTCACTTAACCCCTGGGCTTTTTGCCCCAGTAGGACTCTGTCACCAGACAGGGGAGTTTCATTCCAAACGCTGGGCTTTTCTCAGCTGCTGAAGGTATTAGTTGGGTGCCCTCTCTGTAGCCTCCACATGCTCTGGCATGCTGGTCACACACCCCAGGACCTCCACCCTAGACTGCAATCCAGATCCAAGCAGGTTAAAGCAAGAGTGATTACCCCTCAGACTGGTCACTTGGTCCCCCTATACTCTGCAGGCCAGGAGCTGAAGCTGCCACGTGGGAGCGGCTGCAGGGCCGTGGCTCCTCAGCGGTTTCTCGCCCCAGTGGAAGAGGCCTATGCATTCCCAACTACTGGATCCCAAAGTCCACACTGCACTGACCTCTCACTTTGTCCTTGGCATCTATGTGTTGATAATTCTGGAAACTGCCACAGCTGCTGGTGATCTGAAGACCCTCCAGCCAGTGGTTGGTTAGGCTCGCCCTGGGGCTAAAACCTCTGGCTCTCGTGGGGCTGGGCTCGGCTCCCAGAGCAATGTGCTGGCAGCCTGGGGTGGGACCTGTCCTCAGCGGGACCTTTCCTCAGCAGGAGGTTAGCTTCTCTGTGTCATTTTGTGGGTTCTGTAGCTCCAAAGTTTGTTCAGAGTCCCCTTTTACATGAACTGGGGGAGGTGGAAACCAAAGCCCCCGAAGTCCTGTTTCTAGTCTGCCATCTTGGCTCTTCCCCTCCCCTCCCCCCCAGAGATGTATTTTAGATGATGGTACAAGTTAGCTAGTTGAATGACCAGACCCAAAGAACCATCACGAATGGATCAACACCACCTTGGAAGGTGGTAACAATGTCCCACCCTCCCCAGGAATTATCTTTGGCCCAGTGTTATTTAGAATTTTTCTTTATCAATAACTTAAAGATATAGATGGCACACTCATCAAATTTGCAAATGACAAGGCATTTAGGGGGATAGGTAACATATTAGATGACAGTCATAATCCTAAAAGATTTGAACATGATAAAATGACAGCCAAACCTAATACAATCAAATTTAATGTGGATAAATGTGAAGTCTATCATTTAGGTTTAAAAAATTAATTTCACAAGTACAGGATGTCTTCCCTAGACATGGCTAGGCAAAAGTTCATATGAAAATTATCTGGGAATTTTAGCAGACTACAAACTCAGCAATGTCACATGGCAATCAAAAAAGCTAATGTGACCTTGGGCTTCGTTGAGAAGTATAGGTTCCATAATGAGGGAAGTCTGTGTTAGACAATCAATCAACAAACTTTTATTAAGCACTTCCTATGCTCTAGGTAATAACAGCGGAGTACAAAGCAAAAATGAAAAACTTCCACATTCAAGAAGTTTATAGTCTTGGGGTGACAAGGTGGCACAGTGAATAGAGCACCAACTCTGGAGTCAGGAGAACCTGAGTTCAAATTTGGCCTCAGACACTTAACACAAAACTAGCCATGTGACCTTGGGCAAGTCATTTAACCCCAATTACCCTACCTTCCCCCTCCAAAAAATGCAAAAACAAAACCAAAAACCCCATGGACAGCACGATCATGGGTGTCATGAAAAATCCAGACATCAGTGAACAATTCAGCAACAACAAAATAGGTTCTACTGATCCTGAAGGTCTATGGTCATACCCAGGACACATAAAGCCTGAACTTGGAGAGGATAAGCTATACCAAGTCTTTGTATTTGGTGTACTCATCCCTGGAAGGCAATCGGAAGATGAGTGACATGCAGGTGAAGGGCCACTTCACCTGGTTCACACCCAACCGGGAACCAGAAGGGTTTTAGAGTGAACAAGGTATTGTGGGAGAAGCATTTTTCTAGTGTATGGCTTCCTTATAAGCTTTCATTATGATTAGGATAGAAAATTTAAAGTAAGTTACTCAGTGGGGGTATATAACCTGATCAAAAAAATCTAGAACTATACCATACAATCCTGAAGGAGACCTATAGCTCGTGCATTTTAATCACATTCTCATGGACATGCTGGGGTCACTGAGGTCAAGCAGAAATGTTGGTGGGGTCATCATGCAGACTCTCCAGTGTAAGTTTATACCACAAGGAATGACACCACAGACCATACTCTGTATGTGTCAACATTTGGGCAAGAGTCGCAGATCCATATTGGCCTGTGGTTTGGCATTTTTGACGATGAGGAAAATACAGAGAGACTCACAACTATCATGTCATTCCTTTATTTACTTAGTTGCTGTCCAGCTAAGGCCTCTGCTCAGAAAAGTGGCATGCTCCAATTTGCCATTAGGAACTCAAGTCAGGGATAAACATGAACTCTTTTTACCACAGGAAAACACAAGACAGTGACCTGTTACAGAAACACCTCATCCCAAGTGGCACAGACAGGAAGTATTCTACTAGTCTTACAAAATAGCTCCAGGGAAAGGTCAGGGTTCCCCCAAAGGTGATTGTTAGAACAAGGGTGCATCTTGCCTTTGGAGAAGGATGAAGCACAAATAATAAAGGGTATGTAAGGTTGAATATACATAAATCTACTGTGTGATGATGGTGTATAACATATATTTGCATAGGACTTAATTATCTGGTGTATTTTGTGTGTAACTAAGATAAGTGTAATTCATAATTCTTGTATAATATATGCCTACAGGTTGAACACATACCAACATTATAATTTTCAGAAACTGCAAAAGTTTTAATTGGGGGCATTAAGGACTAAAGCAATTTTGAAGGAGATTGAACAGCTTCTTCTCTACCATGAAAGAAAAAGCTACAGAAAATATGTACTAGAAAGAGGAAGATAGAGCTTCCAGGAAAGGCAGGTATAAAGACTCAAGAGTCAGAAATAGAGCTCACTGAAAGGGGTCATTATTTTTTTTTTTTTAAAAAGCTGATATAAGACTCTTCCCTAAAAAAAAACAAACCATGTTCTTTGTCTAATGCTCTTGTTAGCCTCAGTGCTTTTCGGAGATTAGAAGAGACTTGGGTCAGATTCTGGCATTTCTAGGAGTGACTTAGAGGTGGGGACATAAGTCATTGAGATTATCATTAAAGAGATGCTCCCTAGACTAAACTCCGTCCATCAGATATGACAGGACACATCTCCATCAGGCTCAGTGCTTGTAGTTTCTATTAAATTCAAGATGACTTGCCTGTGTGTGGATGTTGATAATTGACCATTAGAAGGAAGAATGGTGTGGAGAATGGCGAAGGGCTCAGTTTTTAAATCTGAAGCCTAATAACAGCCTGGGTCATCAAATCTCCTTACAATATCTCCATACAGGACATAACCTGCCCACTATACTTTTCTTACTTTTATTCAAGGCTCCACATTTATATTTTTTAAAAACATAAACAACTCTCAAATTCTAGATTGTTTTGTGGCATGCTTACGTGGTAGTAGTGAAGGCTTATGATTTAACTACAGTAAAGACTGGCATTCTGTGTGGAAGATTGGGAGTAGGTTAGGGAGGAGTTTGCTCAGATGTGGGGGGCACAGAGCCAAAAAGCTGCCCCAAAGCAGAACCTGTCTGCTCCTCTCCACCTCAAACTTCAGAGGGCTAATTAAGAAGTGCTACATACTCACTAATCAAGTGTAAGCTTTGGTCATGCGGGCTGTCAAATAGCACGTCTCTGCCTTCTTTTATGAAGTCACGCAGATTGGAATCCATTCTATAAATTGTCATTGATTGACAACAGCTCCAGCCCATAAAGGGTAAGCTTGATCATTCTGAAAAGGAAGCAGAGTCCTCTGATGGAGTTGTGGGTTTGCAGCAGAAACCTCTGGGTAAGTATTGGGTATTTTGTGGCCTGATCTGGCTTGCTGGGAGGGGTTTGTTAAGTGTAAGGCCATTTCATCATGGAGGGTACCTCTGTAATCTGTTTCAAGCATTCTATACCAGGCACATCATTTTCTCTGGGGCCCATGAATATATATTTGTTCTCGGGTCCAAAGTATTTGTAAGATGTTCTTATAGTATTTGGAATGTTCCAACTACAGATTTGCTTCTTTCCTCCAAAGGAGTCTTCCTCTGGAAACTCACGTATAAGACATCACCAACCATCATCAAGAAGTTTACTTTTCTTCCCACCTCACTCAAGTCCACAAAGGCACATGGGTGGGTCCTACTCCCCAAAGAGCATCCCTCAAACCAGCAGCATCTTGGGGACAGAGGTAATTGCAAGTATCACATTTTCTGAAATTAAGGGACACTTGGAAGCCCTAAGTCTTCTTTGATCCTCTAGTTGTTAGAATCTGATGCTCTGACATCATGGTCTAAGTTTGATACCTTGGTTATGGAGTCACAGAATATTTGAGTTAGAAGAGTGCTCAGAAGTGTCTAACCCACTCTCTCCCTCTCTAGACAAGGAAACTGAGGCCCCAAGAAGTAATTTCCCCAAAGTAGTCACATAGTACAATAGCAGAGCTAGGACTCAAAGTTGGGTCTTCTGACCAAGTCCGGTAATCATTTCCACTATGCCACACTGTAAGGTTTGTCCCAGGCAAGGAACTTTGAAGCTACTGGTGTAGCTGAAAGAAAACCAGCAGTCATAAAGGTGGCCAGGTCTGAAGCCCAGCTCAAGACAAAGAGACAGAGAAGAGAAATGCAGCAGCAGCACTAGGATCAATCCAGTAACTGATGTCTGACCTTTCCAGGAGGCTGGGTGAAGTGGCATGGTAGTGGCAGTGGCTAATAGGCAAGATGGATCTGGCTGAGCTGTGTGCAAAGCTGCTTCTAGGTCATTAAATGCCTCTATCTTTCCTGTGCTTAGAAGTCCTCGCTTCGATGGCTTGGAGCCACTGACAGTTTGCTAATAGCTGGATGTGACTCCAGCCAAACTCATTCAGGTCAGTCCAGCTTGAGCTCTAAAGCCCCAAGGATATTTCTACTGTAGAACTGTCAGCTGATAAAACTGTGAACCACTGACGACTCGGGTCACTGCTGAGGGGAGGAGTGTGTGGGGAGTGGAGGGAAAATGATACCATGCACTGAAGTTACGGAGAGTAAAGGGTTACTTATAGAGAAAACACTAGGTTTCAAGACAGGGCACAGGGCTTGTGAATAAAACCCTCTAATAGGGGGACTGGACCAAAAGGAAATGAATTTATTGAATATTCTAGGAAAGAAAAAAGAGGCAGTCTTTGGGATAGTTGTCTTAAGCTCAAATTGAATAGTTCATATGTTTATACAAGCACTATCTAAATATTTTTCCTCACAAAGGCATTTTATGTGAACACAGTTGTCAGGATAAAGGACTGTATAATACCACAAGGGAAGGGGAAAGCGAGGAGCTACAGTCTAATGTGGTTCAAACTTGCCATCCCTGTTCTAGAAGGTCCTACATCTGAGGTCAGAGAAAGGGAAGCTACAGGGAAAATAGGAAAGAATCATTCTTTCAGAAATCAGAAGAGGCTAAAGATGAAAAGCATACCTGGGTCTAGAAGGTGAAACTGGAGTAGGCTGACCAGAGCTATTAAGACCTTAGAGATCATTTAGTCTTCTCATTTACACATGAGAAAATTGAGGTCCCAAAGAAAAGAGGAAGGAAAGACGATAAGCATTTATATAGAGCCTAATATTACAAATATTATCTCAGTTGAGAAAAATGAAAAGTTAAGTGACTTTCCCAAGCTCTCATAGGTAGTAAGTGGCAAATTTAAATTGTCTTATTCCAGATCTGGTGAAGAGGACCATGACATTCCTTTGATGCTCAGTGATTAGCTTTGATGTGCAGTAATTCTACTAAGAGCACTGGTAGGCAAGAGCTCTGTGACCCAGGGCACACAGTGACTTGATTGATTCTGTGTTTGTGGGGTTTTTTTTTCAGCTTTGCTGTGTCTGATCCCAGTAGACTTGAGAGTGAGATTTCAGGATAGGCAACAACCCTCACATGTACCTCCACCCCTTGCCTTCTTCTTTCTTGGCAGCTAGCACATACTCTACTTCCCATGGGATTGTTGTTGCTGTTTAGCCATTTTTCAGTAATATTTGACTATTTCCCATGGGAACCATGCCCTAAATATCTGTATGCCCTGATTCAAACTGTTAATGTTACTCATGCTCTCTGCCTTGGTTAGGGGGCATTTATTCTGGGATTTTATTTTCCCAACTGCTGCCCTCTTAAGAGCACCTTTCAAAGTAGGGGATGACGCAAGACTTTTGGTCTTCTCAGCCAAAGAAGTTCCTCGAGTCAGGAAACACATATTTACTATCTGAACAAATGGTCACAGTTGGTACCATAAGCCATGGCATGTGTTCCTCTTTTGTAGAAGAAACTGGAGTATTAATAGGAAAAATTCAACAGAAAATACAGAAGGCAGATGATTTTCCTCCAACTCATAACAAGGATAAACAGTATGTCTTTTTGGGGCTATTCCTAAGTAAATTCTGTCAGCTGTCAAGGCTTCACTTGCTTGGGAAAAGGAATTAGATTTGTGATTTGACTGCTGTATAAGAAACTCTACATATGAATGTCAGAAACTTCTCTAGAACTTATGTTTAGGACTCATGATGAAAATTACTGTCCACATCCAGAGAACTTTTGTCTGAATACAGACTGAAGCATACTATTCCTCTCTCTCTCCTTCAGTTTTCTTACACAAAATGACTAATACAGAAATGTTGTACATGATTACAAAAGTATAACCTATGTCATATTACTTACTGTCTCAGGGAGGGGGGAGGGATAGAATTTGGTATTAAAAACTTTTTTAAAGAAAACCAGTGAATGTTAAAAATTGTTTTTTACATGTAATTGGCAGAAAAGAAGATATTATTTTAAAAATAAAGTCCCATCTTCTGCAAGAAACTTTTCCTGATCTCCCTTAATGCTAGCACCTTCTGTCTCTTGTTTCTCCAATTTATCCCGTATTTATCTTGTTTGCACCTACTTTTTTGCATGTTGTCTCCCCCATTAAACTGTAAACTCTGAGAGCTGGGGCTGTCTTTTTCCATTCTTTGTATCCTTAGCACAGTGGCTGTCGTATAGTAAGTAAGTACTTACATGCTAGTTGACTGACTAACCTGAGTTCAAATCCTTCATCAGTCTGTTACTAGCATCATAAGCCTGTGGCAAATTACTGAACCTCAGTCTTAGTTTCCAATACAATGGGGAGAATAACAGCACCAACCTCCCAGGGTTGTTGGGAGGATTGAAATAGAGACTGTTTGTAGAAGTGTTTTGTAAATCCTAAAGCACTATATAAATGCTAACTATGATAATTCCTTGGCTGTCTCCATGTTCCTTACTAGTTTAATCCTGTGAAAATGGGTGGGCACATGTCTAACAGTTTGAATGCCTTGACTTTCTAATCTTAATTTCTCATTCATTTACAGTACAAACTAGTTTTTTTAATCTTTTATTTATTTATTTTTAGTTTTCAACATTCATTTCCACAAGATTTTGAGTTACAAATTGTCTCCCCATATTTTCCCTACCCCCACCCCAAGATATTGAGCCTACTGAATACCCCTTCCCCCAATCTCCTCTCTTTTATATCCTCCCCTATCGCCCCCTCTAACGTTCTAGTAGGGCAAGATGGATCTCCATACCCCAGTGCCTGTATATCTTATTTCCCAGTTGCATGTAAAAAACCATTTTTTAAAACATTTGTTTTTAAAACTTTGAATTCCAGATTCTTTTCTTTCTTCCTCCTCACCCACCCTCACTGGGAAGACAAGCAATTCAATATAGGTTGTATGTATGTAGTTATGTAAGATGCTTCCATTGTGAAAGACTAACTATATTTCTCTCCATCTTATCCCAGCCCCTCCATTCTATTTTCTACTTTGACCCTGTTCCTTTTTAAAAGTATGTGCTTCTAACTACCCTCTCCCCCAATCTTCCCTCCCTTCTATCATCCCCCTTCTTATCCCTTTCCCCCCTACTTTCCTGTAGGATAAGATACCCAAATGAGTGCATGTGTTATTTCCTCCTTAAGCCAAATTTATTGAGAGTAAAGTTGACCCATTCCCTTTCACCTTCCTGCTCTTCTCCTCCATTGTAACAGTTTTCCCTTGTCTCTTTTATATGAGTTAATTTACCCTATTCTACCTCTCCCTTTCTCCTCCCATTATATTCCTCTCTCACCTCTTAATTTTATTTTTTAGATGTCATCCCTTCCTATTCAACTGATCCTTGCCCTCTATCTATGTATACATGTACACACATATACACACACTCATATATGTATACACACATATGCCCTCCTATGCATACATATATGTGTGTATATATACATATATATGTATATATATATATACACACATATATATTCCCTTCAACTATCCTCATATGGAGAAAAGTCTCATGAGTTACAATTATCATTTTTCCATGTAGGAATGTAAATAGTTCAACTTTAATAAGTTCCTTACAATTTCTTTTTCCTGTTTACCTTCTCATGCTTCTCTTGCTTCTTGTACTTGAAAGTCAAATTTTCTGTTCAGCTCTGGTTTTTTAATCAAGAATCCTTGAAAATCCTCTATTTCATTGAATAGCCATATTTTCCCCTGAAGCATTAAACTCAGTTTTGCTGGGTAGGTGATTCTTGGTTTTAATCCTAGCTCCTTTGACCTCCAGGATATCATATCCCAAGCCCTTTGAGCCCTTAATGTAGAAGCTGCTAGATCTTGGGTTATCCTGATTGTGTTTCCACAATACTCAAATTATTTCTTCCTGACAGCTTGTAATATTTTCTCCTTGACCTGGGAACTCTGAAATTTGGATAATATTCATAGGAGTTTTCTTTTGGGGATCTTTGTCAAGAGGTGATAGGTGAATTCTTTCAATTTCTATTTTTCCCTCTGGTTCTAGAATATCAGGGCAATTTTCCTTGAGAATTTCTTGGAGGATGATTTCTAGGCTCTTTTTTTGATCATGGCTTTAAGGTAGTCCAATAATTTTAAAATTATCTCTCCTGGATCTATTTTCCAGGTCAGTGGTTTTTCCCAATGAGATATTTCACATTGCCTTCTATTTTTTCATTTGTTTGGATCTGTTTTATAGTATCTTGATTTCTCATAAAGTCATTAACTTCCATTTGCTCCAATCTAATTTTGAAGGAATTATTCTCTTCAGTGAGCTTTTGAAATTCCTTTTCCATCAGGGCAATTTGACTTTTTAAGGCATTCTTCTCCTTATTGGCTTTTTGGGCCTCTTTTGCCATTTGAGTTAATCTATTTTTTAAGGTGTTATTTTATTCAGTATTTTTGGGGTCTCCTTTAGCAGGCTGTTGACTTGACTTTCATTATTTTCTTATTTCTCTTCCCAATTTTTCCTCCACTTCTCTTACTTGATTTTCAAAATCTTTCTTGAGTTCCTCCATGGCCTGTAAGCAATTCATACTTTTCTTGAAAGCTTTTGATGCAGGAGTTTTGACTTTGTTGTCTTCTTCTGGTTCCATGTTTTGATCCTTTTTGTCCCTCAGAAAAGGATTCTATGGTCTGATTGTGCTTCCTTTGTTTGCTCATCTTGCCAGCCAGTTACTTGACTTCTGAGCTCTTTGCCATGGTAGAACTCTGCTTCCAGAGTGGACAGAGCTGTGTCCCAAATTGCTAAGGTTCTCGCAGTTGTCAGAGCAATGAGAGGGGCTCCCTCTCTATGGCCACCAAAAGTTCTGGAACACTGGCCACACCCCCCAGGACCACCATCCAAAATTTGGACCCAGATCCAAGCAGGTCAAAGCAAGAGTGATTACCTTCTGGATGGTTGCTTGGCCCCACTACTATTTGCAGGCCAAGAGATCTGGAGGCAGCCACATGGCAGCAGCTGCAACCGTTGTGCCTCTGCCACCTCTCTCCCCGGGGGGTGGGAGCCAGGGCCAGACTGCACTTTCTTCTCCACCCAGTTCCAACAGAGTTCCCTACTGACCTTTTACTTTCTCTTTGGCATTTATGGGTTGAGAAGGCTGGAAACCGGCACAGCTGCCAGTGTTTTACTCTCCTGAAGTCTGCTCCAGCAGGCCATGCTGCTGGTCAGGGCCGCCCCTGGTCTGGGCTGGCAGCTCACACAGGACTGCACTCGATACCCAGCCCTGTGTGAAAGACCCTTCCTCTTGACTTGCCAGGCTGCCTTCAGCAGGAGATTTGTTTCTCTCTGTCACTTTGTGGGTTCTGTAGTTCTAACATTTGTTTAGAGTCATATTTTGCAGGCATCATAGGTAGTTGGTGCAGGAACTCATGCAAGTTCCTGCTTTTATTCTGCCCTCTTGGCACTGCCCCCCCAACTAGTTTTTTTTTTAAGCAATTGGGGTTAAGTAACTTGCTCAAGGTTACACAGCCAGTTATTTCTGGGTGTGGTGCTGAGTGTCTGAGCCCGGGATTCGATCTCCAGGTCATCCCAACACTGGAGCCGGTGCTCTTACTCACTGAGCCACCTGGCCGCCCCTCAACTAGTTTTTAAAAGAATCTGATTCACAGCCTAGAGCCACTCACATCCTTGTTCCAAGTATAACAAACTGACAAATACTGTGATTTTCTTAAAGCACAGGTCTGACCATGTCACTATGTCTATTTAGTGGCTCCTCATTAGCTCTAGAATCAAATACTAGCCCTCCTGTTTGGCACGTGATGCCCTTCACAAGTTAGGAAGTATTTATTAAGCACCTACTATATGCCAAGTGTTGTGCCAAGTGCTGAGGATACAAAGAAAGGCAAAAACAGAAAACCAAACTGCCTTCAGCTCCTACTCTCAAGGACTTCACAGTCCAAGGGGAGACAGTGTGCAAACAACAAGCAAAATAGAAATGGATGATCGGGGATCACCGCAGGGGGGCGGCACTAGTGAGGGCAGTGTAGCAAGAGGGCTTCTTACAGAGAGTAGAGTTTCAGCTAGGACTTGAGTTAAAAGCCAGGGAAGCCAGGAGATGGAGATGCGGAGGGAGAGAATTCCGTGCATGGGGAACAGCCAATGAAGATGACAGGAGGAGGAGGTGGAATGTCTGTGACAAACAGCCCTGAGACTGATAGCACTAGACTGCAGATATGTGGATGGGAGTGATGTATAAGAAAACTAGCAGGACAGGAATGGGCTGGGTTATGAAGGGCTATAAAAGACAAAAGAGCATTTTTCTATTTGATCCTGGAGCCACTGGGTTTACTGAACAAGAATATGGCACAATCAGACCTAGACTATAAGAGGGAGATTAATTTGGCAATTGAGCAGAGATAGACTGAAGCTAGGAGAAGCTTGAGGTAGGGAGACCAAGCAGAAGGCTGTCGCAATAATCCAAGGGTGAGGTGATGAGGACCTGCATCAGGGACTGAGAAGGAGAACCAAGAGAACACTGAGAGAGAAGAGGGTATCAAGAAGAAGATGGTGATCAAAGGCTGTAGAGAAGTAAAGAAGGATTAAAATTAAGAAAAGGCCATCAGATTTGAATGATGAGGTCAGAAGCCAGACTGCAGAGAGTGAGAATGAGGGGAAAGGAAGTGGAAGGGCCTGCTGTACAGGCCTGTCCTTTTTTTTTTGGAGAGGGTAAGGCAAGGTAATTGGAGTAGATGTCCTTCTTAAGGAGTTTAACATGAAAGGAAGGAGGGATATGAGACAATAGATACTTGGTGTCTCAGAGAAAGGCCTTATTTCTAAAATAACTGAGTCAAATTTATAACAATACAAGTCATTCCCCAATTGATAAATGGTCAAAGGATATGACTAGACAGTTTTTAGAGAAAGAAATTAATAAATTACTATTGATTAGAGCAATGCAAATTAAAATGACTCTGGGGTACCACATCACACCTATCAGATTGGCTAATATGACAAAACAGGAAAATGATAAATGTTGGAGAAGATGTGGGAAAATTGGAACACTAATGCATTGTTGGTGGAGTTGTGAACTGATCAGCCATTCTGGAGAACAATTTGGAACTATGCCCAAAGAGCTATAAAATTGTGCATATCCTTTGACCCAGCAATACCACTCCTAGGTCTGTATCCCAAACAGATAATAAAAATGGGAAAAGGACCCACATACAAAAAATATTTATAGCAGCTCTTTTTGTGGTGGCCAAGAATCAGAAATTGAAGGGATGTCCATCAATTGGGAAATGGCTGAACAACCTGTAGTATATGAATGTAATGGAATACTATTGTTCTATAAGAAATGATAAGCAGGTAGACTTCAGAAAAACCTGAAAAGACTTATATGAACTGATGCTGAGTGAAATGAACAGAACCATGAGAACACTGTACACAGTAACAGCCACACTGTGTGATGACTGACCTTGATAGACTTAGCTCTTCTCAGCAATGCAAAGATCTAAGACAACTCCAAAAGAATTGTGACAGAAAATGCTATCCACATCCAGAGAAAGAGCTTTAGGGTCTGAATGCAGGTGGAAGTGTACTATTTGTTCTCCTTTTCTTTTTTTAAAGCAGTTGGGGTTAAGTAACTTGCTCAAGGTTACACTGCCAGTTATTTTGTGTGGGTGTTAAGTATCTGAGTCCAGAACTGATCCCCAGTCTCCCAACTCCGGGGCCAGCACTCTTATTGCACCACCTGGCCACCCCTCTCCTTTTCTTTTGTTTCTCCCTTTTTTTTTCTTTTTGGAGGGGTGAGGGCAGGGCAATTGTGGTTAAGTGACTTGCCCAAGGTCATGTGGCTAGTAAGTATTAAGTGTCTGAGGCCGGATTTGAACTCAGGTTCTCCTGAATCCAGGGCTGGTGCTCTACTCACTGTGCCACCTAGCCACCCCTTGTTTCTTTCTTTTTTTGTGTGTGGTTCTTCCCATTAGTTCTAATTATTCTTTACATCATGACTAACGTGAAAATATATTTAATATGAATGTATAAGTAGAGCCTATATCAGATTGTACAATGTCTTGGGGGAGGGGGCAGGAGAGAAAATTCAAAACTCAAAATCTTATGGAAGTGAATGTTGAAAATTAAAAATTAATTAATTATATTTTTAAAAAGACAATAGATACTGAGGACCTATTATATATTAATAAAATCTAACTGTGGCTCAGATCATGGGCTTCTTTTTGCAAAATTCAGGAAAACCATCAGACCACATAGATACCGCCTAAATAACCTCTCTTATGAATATGAAGAAGTAATGAATAGGTTTAAGGGATTAGATCTGATAGAATGCCTGAAGAAGTATGGACAGACATCACAACTATAGACAAGAGGCAGCAATAAAAAATATTCCAAAGAAAAAAGAAGATCAAGGAAACAAGAAAAGTGAAAGGTAAAGACAGAAAGAAAAAGATATATCCAACTGAAAGTAAAATTCCAGAGAATAGCAATCTTATCTCTAGAAGTTTTTTTTAAATGAGTAGTGCAAAGAAATAAAAGAAAAAATAGAAAAGGAATAAAGAAGTCAAGAGATTTCTTCAAGAAAACTACAGGTATCAAGGGTGTATTTCATGCCAAAATGGGCATGATAAGAAATAAAAATGGTAGACACTTAACAGAAGTAGACGAGATTAAGAAGTGGCAAGAATATACAGAAGAACTATACAAGAAAGATCTTAATATCACTGGGAACCACAGCAGTGTGGTTACCGATCTAGAGCAAGACATCCTGGAGAATGGAGACAAGTGGATCTTAGGCAGCCTTGCTAACAATAAGACTAGGGGAGGTGACAAAATTTAGCTATTTAAAATCCTAAAAGATGATGCTGTTAAAGTTAAAGACACTCAATATGCCATCAAATTTGGAAAACTCAACAGTGGCCACTGGATTGAAAAATTTATATCCCAGTTCCAAAGAAGGAAAAATGCTAAGGAATGTTCAAATTACTGAACAAATGCATTCATTTCACACACCAATAAGGTCATGCTTAAGATTCTGCAAGCTAGGCTTCAGCTATATGTGAACTGAGAATTACTAGGAGAACAGGCTGGTTTTTGAAGAGACAGAGGAATTAGAGACCATATTGCCATAATTTGATGGATTATGGAGAAAGCAAGGGAGTTTCAGAAAATATCTACTTCTGCTTCATTGATTATACTAAAGCCTTTGTGTGGATCACAAGAAAATGGGGCAAGTCCTCAAAGAGATGGGAGGACCAGATAATCCTCTTTGTCTCCTGAGGAACCTGTATCAGGCCAAGAAGCAACAGTACTGACCAGGGAATAACTGAGTGACTTAAAATTGGAAAAGGAGTACAAAAAGGCTGTATGTTGTCACCTTATTTATTTAACTTATATGGAGAGTACATCATGAGAAATGCCAGGCTGGACAAATCGAAAGTTGGAATTAAGATTGCTGGGAGAAATATTAACAACTCAGACATTCAAATGATATCATTCTAATGGCATAAAGAGAAGAGGAATTAAGAAGCTTCTTGATGACTGTGAAAGAGGAGAGTGTAAAAGCTGACTTGAAACTTAACTTAAAAAAAACCTTAGATGTTGGCAACTGGTCCCATCACTTTCTGGAAAATAGAGGGAAAAGGGAAGCAGTGTCAGATTTCATATTCTTGAGCAACTGCAGGAAATTAAAAGATACTTAGTCCTTGGGAGGAAAGCTATGGCAAATCTAGACAGCATACTAAAAAACAGAGACATCATCTTGCCAACACAGGTCTGTATAGTCAAAACTATGGCTGTTCCAGTAGAAATGTATGGCTGTGAGAGTTGGACTATAAGGAAAGCTGAGTGCCACAGAACTGATACTTTTGAATCATGGCACTGAAGAAGACTTTTGAGAGTCCCTTGGACATCTAGGAGATCAAATCAGTCAGTCAAATTAATTCAGACTATTCACTGTGGAAGGTCAAATACTGAAGCTGAAGCTTAAATACTTTAGTCACGTAATGAGAAAGCATTGGAAAAGATTCTGATGTAGGAAAAGATTGAAGGCAAAAGGAAAAGGGGATGGCAGAAGATGAGAACAGATAGTGTCATGGAAGCAACTAATATGAGCTTAGACAGACTTTAGGAGACAGTGGAGGATAGAAGGGCCTCACATGCTATGGTCCACAGGGTCATGAGGAGTTGGACATAATTAAATGACTCAATAATAACAACAAAATATGTTCCTCTCCATGAACATTATGATCCAGTCATTCTGGATTGCTTTTTAAAATGGTAAACTGAATTTATTTCTTCTTAGAACATAACTCCAGAAGCCTCAAGGTTTAGACCTTGAGTAACAAAAACATACAAACTAGTTCAACTGATTCAAGAATTTGGTTGCATGAAATCATTAAAGAAAATTTTGAACACTCGAAGCACAAAATGATATCCAGAGGGAGGGAGTTCCTTTGAAAAGCTAAATAATAATAAATGCATATATAATAACACTATCAGTCATATTACAAACATTTCAAAATTATATGTGTATGTATATATGTGTGTGTATCTATCTACTACTATCTCCAAATAGAATGTAAGCTATTTAAGTTACTTGAGAGGGGTAAGGACTATACATACATATAGTGAATATATGAATAAAATACATATATGAATATGATACATACATCCATTTATGTACACACATATATGTTAATGTATATATACACACATATTTATGGGCCTTATCCAATTGTGGATTTCTGCCCTGTGAGAAAGTTTCTTCATGATCTTCAAGATTCTTCAGCAAAAAAAAAAGTCTTTGGTTCTATGATTGAAATACCAAAGGAGAGATTCTAGACTTAAGTATACAGAAAAGGAGGCCCAAAAGGAGCTATAATATAATTCAGTTGCTTCTTCAAAAGCAACACTTTCACTTAAGCCTTTTTACTCACATTTAAAAAAAATCTTGCTTGAATAAGGCCCTAGTCCACTAATCTTTATAAAACCGTTAAGGGTTATCTTTACAATGCAATTGACCATTATGTCAAGCAACATAATACATGTGGAACAGTTTATTTATTAGTCTATTTGGTGCTCAAAAGTTCCAATACATGAACATCCAACAGTTTTGATAATGTCTTACGATGTAATACAATGTTCCTGAATAATGATATACATTAACAGTGAAGGCTTTGTGCGAAAGGTAAAGCATGTTCCCTTATTGTGCCACAAAAGAAATTTTCTTCAAGAGATGCTAACTTATATTGGGGTCATTACATGGGTTCTCTTTGTAGATAGCATGTGTCATTGGTCCTCTGGACTCATGAATGGTCACTATGTTCTTACAGCTTTCAAAATTGTTTTTACAAGTGTTGCTGTGATTGTATAAATTGTTCTCCTTTCTTCTCTCTCCACTCTGCACCAGTTTATATTGTCTTTCCCTGTCTTTTTGAAATCATCTATTTCCTCATTTCTTACAGCACAATAAAGTGCTATAAGAAATCACACTCCTATGCCACAACTTATTCACCCAATTGTTGAGCATTCCCCTTTTTTTGCCCCCACAAAAAGAGCTGCTATAAATATTTTTGTTTATATAGGACCTTTCCCTCTTCCTTTGATGTCTTTTGGGTATAGATCAAGCAGTGATCAAGCTGGGTCAAAGGGAATGCACTCTTTAGTAACTTTTTGTGTATAATTCCAAATTGCTTTCCAGAATGGTTATACCCACTGAGAGGTTCACTGAATAGTGCAGCTATATGCATGTTTTCCCACAGCCCCTCCAACACTGATCATTTTCCTTTTTCTGTCATCTCTGAATGTGAAGTGGAATCTTAGAATTGCTTCAATGTGCATTTCTCTAATTAGTATCACTTTAAAAAAATTTGGCTATAAATAGCTTTTTTCCCTTGAGAACTGTCTGTTCATATCCTTAAACCATTTATCAGTTGGTAAATGGCTCTTTTTCTTATTCATTTGAATCAGTTCCTTATGTATGTTGGAAATGAGACTTCCATTCTTCACTCTTGAGACTTCCACCACCCCAACAACAGCCTTCCTGGTCCCTGCATCTTAGATGTTCTTTCTGTTGTGTCTTTACCCATTCCCCTTGAGGGTATGAACAACATTTTTTTTGCTTGTATTTGTGTTTCTAGCCTTTAGCACAGTGCCTGGCACAGAGTAAATACTTAATAAATGCTCTATGTTGTTTTTGTTGGCTAGACCCTAAGCTCCCTGAGGGCAGGAAATATTTTACTTTTATCTTTGAATCTCCAATATCTAGTTCCTGTAAATACTTTTTGATTGATTCTAGATTATTGTGTGTGTGTTTTTTATTTTATCATTGCCCCTTGTTGCTATTACTTTTTTCTGGCCAGTATGTCCTTTGCTTGGAGGGTCAGCTCTCCACACCCCAGCTTTGTTATTGAGCCCCCTCCCCTCTAAAATATCAACAGTCCCTGCACAGAGGTGGAGCCCCACACTTCCTGAACTAGCTGGAGAGATAAGGCCTACCCTTGGAACTAGTTTTAGGATTTAGTGAGAGCCTTTCAGATAATTAGATTAGATTGGTTCATTTCCTCTAGCATTGCAGTAACTATTTGGTCATTTGATAAAAAGTGTATATTAAGAATACCATGCATTAAATGAGTATAGATATTCTAAGAATTCTGTGGTTCTTAACATTGTCTGCCTCTCTTTGTGCCATCTGCTATGGCTGAAGATGTCATGTTCATTTCAAGGAATAGCTAACAATCTAATATGGATGAAATATTGAGTATGTGTGAAGGGAGTAATGTGAAATTAAACTACAAAGGTAGTGTTAGAATTAAATATAACATGGGGCCCAATGGTCATGGTCCAAGTAAAACATTCAATTTCTCTGAACACCTTTGAGCCTAGCCAGGTCCCAGCCCCAACCTGAGTCCCTTCCCCACAGTCGATCCAGGGAAGCCAAAAAATGTTGAAATAATACCTTACAATGGCCACAGGAATGCTCTATGCCCTAAAGCTTCTGCTGTTCCCTGCCAGAACATTGCAGCCTCCACAACTGTTTGACATACATATAGGAAAGCTGTTGTGGTCATGACAGGGACTGGAAGAGTGGGGAATGAATTGAGACCAAGTCAAATTAGTAAGAGCCACGAAACTCCCAGAACGGTATCACTACTTCGACCCTGGTGCCCGACATCTTGTCATCCCACTCCTACATCTTTTCCTATGAGTTCAAGCTGGTCCAGCTGGCCAGCCAGATTTGTGACATGTGCCAGAAATATCCACTGATGGCAGCTACCGGGAGAATGCAGATCAGAGAAAGTCAGGGGCTACTCCCCTGCACCTCAGTTCTGACAAGTTTTTTCCCATTGGCCAACCTTCTAGGGCTGGTCCTCAAGCAAGCACACAGAGTTGTCATTGGGCCCGTCCCTGAAGCTCTCCTAGCTTAGAAGAACCTCCTACATCTTGCGTCCTTCTGGTACAACCTTTAAGAACCCAGGGACAGGTTCATGTCATAGTGAACCACTGGAGGAAGACCCTAAAAGGATATGTTTTGTCAAAAGGAAGGAGGAAAACAAGCCTTTATTAAGTACCTACTGTGTGCTAAGTGCTTTCTTTATAGATACCTCATTTGATCCTCATAACAACCTTAAGAGGCAAGTACTATTATTATTCCCATTTGACACTTGAGAAAACTGAGGAAGACAGAGGTTAAGTGACTTTTCTCAGGTCACACAGTAAGGAAGTGTCTGAGCCCATTTCTGAGCTCAGGCCTTCCTGACTCCAGGTCCAGTCTTCTATTTGCCTAGCTACCTGGCTGCCTTAAATGAGTTAGGAAGGATCTTAGAAGTCATCTGGGTTACCCCCTCTCCCATACATGCACACACACACACACACACAGAGCCATCCATATTATTGTTGTTGCTGAGTAATTCCAGTTGTGTCTGATTCTTTGTGACCCTGTCGGTGGATTTCTGGGAAAAGATACTGGAGGAGTTTGCCATTTCCTTCCATGGCTCATTTTAAAGATGAGGAAACTGAAGAAAACAGGGTCAAACAAATGACTTGCCCAGGGTCACCTATTAACTGTCAGAGGTCAGATCTGATCTCAGAAAGATGAGCCTTCCTGACTCCAGGCCCAGAACTCTATTCATTGCATCACCTAGCTGCTCCATTCATCCATGTTATAAACCCCTCATATCACAGGTAGGAATATTGAAGTTCAGCGATTTTCCCAAGGTAATATAGCTAATTAGTGGCAGAGGTGGGGCTAGAACCCAACCCAATACCCTTGGTCACTGCTTTGTAATACACTATACCTACACAGTGCACTACACTAGCTCCCTCCCTCAGGGATGTGGTGAGGGATGGGAATAACAAATATCCTTTAATTCTTAGTAAACCTTTAGCCCTAAGTTACAAACAAGGTATCAAGATTTGTAGAGGAATTGGAACTAAAAAGTGGGTCTTCCTTCTCTTTCTAATTCTTAGAGAACTTTCTTCAAAGCCAAACTGCATGCTGTCCAGAATTTTAAGGAAACATTATCATTACATTTCTTTGTCTCTGCAGCTAAAAAAAAAATGGAACTAGGTCTTAAGAAGACATAACTGTGACTGGGCATAGGCCGTTTAAAACAGTAAATTAATCACCTTCTCTATATTTGTGACAACTGTGTCCAGGAATAGGAATTCTCTCTACAAAAGATTTTGAGTTTTTCTGGTCTTAAAGCAACTCACTGTTGAACAAGTCTGAATTTCTACCTTCCCTCTCCCCAGACTTCTCCTTTACTGTTAACACACTAGGGACACAGAGATTGTTCCATATGAGCTGTTGAAATCTGGGGTATTGTTGGGTAGGCTGTTGTTGTACAGGAGGAGGGAGGATACTCAAAGTTGGGGAAGCTTAAGCTAAACCTTTAGAACCATGGAGAGGGATGTGGTTGATGTACCTGCACATGATGGTGTCAGAACTCTCCCCTCTGCCATCGCTAAGAGGCACAAGGACTCCCCCAGTACCCACAACCTCATTTCTGTGCTCTATCTTTGGGGCTGGCCATCCTAGGATGCTTGTCTCCTTTGTCACTCTGCTTCTACCCCCGGGGACATTAATATGGTATCGGAAGAGAAAGGATTATATGATGATGTTTCCTTAAAATTCTGGACAGCATACAAGAAACAATGAGATGGAAAATCAGAATCAGCAAAGGGAATAGAAAAGGGCAAAGAAGTTTGAAAATTTGATGAAGAGTAGCATATTAAATGATAAGCACTTTAGAAATAATAAGCATTTTGGAGCCGGCAATGCAGATAACATTTAATGGGGTTAAGCTAGGGACACTCACTTCATTGGATGAACTGAACTTTTTGATGCATACTGAGTAATTCCTGCCTGTGGAAAAGGGCCTCCCATCATGTCACATCACTACAGAGATAATCTAATCCAACTAATTTACTTTATAGATGAGGAAACAGACTCAGAAAAGTGAGGTGATTTGCCCAAAGTCATATAAGTTAGCTAGTGGCAAAGTCAGGAGTCGAATCCAAGTCATATATAATAATCACCTAAATGAAAATGTAACTCCAGCACCAACTTAACTTGCTTAATTTCTACTTAGGATTTTTAGGGAAACATTTCCCAAATTTAAGAACAAGATCTCAGGTGCTCTACTAGGTCAGAAGTTGTTAACTTCAGTCTTAATCATAATATAGGGTAAGATAACTAAATATTTAAGTAAATGTAATTTGTCTAAGAGCATGCATTGGTCATTTCTCATATGAGAACATTAATCGTGTAAGAGAGAATTGGGTGAATATGTGAAAAAATTAGTTGCACCAAAGGGTGGGGGTGGGGGCACTACCAAAGAAGTAGAAAGTTAGTATTTGAATTCTATCAATGAGGAGAAAAGAAGTAGATAATTAGATTAAAAATTAAAAAAGCTAAAGCCTTCATGGTAATTAGAATTCTACTTGAAATCCTCTCTCACAGAATAGCTAAGGGCAGCTTCTGTTTGCATTAGATTTTTGCAGAAACCTGCTAATTACCAATCGAAGTCAACTGGGCCCACTAGCCTCTTCCACAAGATAAGGTGGAATGCCTTCTACAAATAAAACATTTCCTAAGAGCTCCAGTGCAGCGAACACACAAGGAAAGCAGTTCATCATGTGAGTTGGCCACAAGATCTACCAACAGGAGTGACAGGGGACTGAGCATCTTGCTTCCATAAAATATGAAGAACAAAGGAAATTTTTCAATGACCTACAGAGATGAGTGGGTTCCATTTTTGTTTCTGTCACTACAATTGTATCTACATGGTGCAGGTATGACCAAGACATTCCCCTATTCAATTATCAATTCCAGTGGCTCCCTATTATCTCTAGGATCAAATATAGACTCCTTTGTTTGGTTTTTAAAGTCCTTTACAACCTAGTCCCAGTTTATCTTTCTAATATTATTATACAGTCCTCTCTTTCCTGATCTCCACAGTCCAGCCAAATGGACCTATTTGCTGTTCCTTCCACTCTCATAAAAAATGAACTCAAATATTAATAGGCAATTAAGGTATTATCCATCCAAATAAAACATTATCTATTAAGGTCACATAAAGGAAGAAGAATGGAACATTGTAGTCAGGCCCAGCAGGAAAATCCAAAAGTTAAGGTGCCTAGGACTTGAACCCAGAGAGGCTTTGGAGCTAGAACTTGGTGAAACTCTGCTATTTAGGAACTGAACTAAACTGTGAACCTAATCCCGTTCCCTTGCCCAGAGAATAAAGTAATGTAGGGGAATTATGCCTCCCAGATGTTGGGGGAGATTTTTGAATGTTTGTCTATCTGTTCTTGCTATACTTTTGCAGCACATATTCCTTTGTAAAAGCTGTTAAGTAGATAAATGGAACAGGGTGCAGAGGATACTTTAAGGATACTGGAAAACCTTGGTGAAGGAGAAAAATCTAACACACCTGGCCTTTAGGTAGTGGGGGCCAGGGTAGTTAGTATTATATACATGAAAGTATAGAGTATAGGTGAAAAGGCAAATCTGACTTTGTAAGAATCATTGAGACTTGGACAGATGGAACCCATAATTGGGATATGGTTATGGAAAGATATACTTTATTCAAAAGGAGCAGAATAGATAAAAGTAGTAGAATAGTATTATATATTATGAAGATATACTTGTGGGAGGAAATCCAGGAAGCAGAGGTAGGAAGCCTGGCTCTTAGCATTTGGATGGAGGTCAACTGAAGTAGAAACAGAGGTGATATTTTGGTGAAAGTATACAACAGACCATCTGGATAGAAGGAAGACATAGATGAAGAGTTCAGAAAACAACTTACACTCCTGAGTTATGGAGGCATGATGCAGTAGTGATGGGGGATTTCAAATATCCAGGCAAATTGTTCTCTCTTTCTGACCAAAAATAAAAAAAAAGAAAGAAAACCAATCAGGTAATAAATGGCAAATTAATTCTGTCAACATGGTGATGAAAGTGAAAAGGTGAGCTATTATTATGGATCTGATTCTGACAAAAACAGCAGAAAGTGTTGCTGAAGTAGAGATAATAGGAAATTTGGGAAGAAATAATTATTCCATCTTAGAATTTGTGATAGAGGAAAAGTAAGTCAGCAAGAGTTCAATATGCATACTAGATTTGAGGGTAGCAAATTGCAGAGTTCTAAGAAAGAATAGGCAGGCACCAATGGCCCAACTTCTATAAAGGAAATTAGCCTAAAAGAGATATGAAATTCCCAAGAATGAAATTTTAACAACATAGACATGCACAGTTCCAAGAAAAAGTAAAGGGACAAGCTACTTAAAGAGAATTATGCAAATTCACAGAGAACTTAACTAACAATTTAAAGGGGAAAAAAACCATGGATAGAAGAGAGAAACAAGGGCAGATAATGAAGGATGAATAATAATAAATGAGTCATGGTACTCTAAGAATAAAACCAGTAGTGCCAAAGCTCAGAAAAAAGACTGAGGTTAGTGATGAATTCTCAGGACAACAAAAAGGCTTCCTGAGACAATACTGTGGGCAAGAAGTAGCTCAAAGAAAACATTTTGGAGATGGATGGGATGAGGATAATGGACAGAAGAGAGAAAGCTGAAGTTCTCATCGGATGGTAGTAGATAACAGATAGCATTTTTGTAGTGCCTTAAGTGTTTACAAAGTACTTTACAAATAGAAGTTCATTTGGTTTTCACAAGTCTGAGAGATCAGTTCTTTTATTAAGACCATTTTACAGATGAGAAAGCTGAGGGTGACCGGAGGTTAAGTGACTTGTACAGGGTCACACAGCTAGTAAATGTCTGAAGCCAGATTTGAATTAAGATCTTCCAGACTCCAAGTCCAGCACTCCATCTACTGTAACACCTACAGGACTAGGTGAATTAGAAAGAAAAGAACAAAAAAAGAAAATTGAGGACTTTAGGTCATATGAGCAAGAAAATGGAGGACTAGATATTTTCTCTGATCCTCATGACCTCTCAAATCTCTCTGAAATAGGACTCAGTAGCAGAGATAAAGCAATCATTATCTGTCTCCATGGTCCAGGACACCAAGAACCCAAACAAGATAAAAACTTGATGAACTAAGAGCAGAGAACACTAATTCCCTAACCCCCAACAAATTTACTATACACCCCTCCCCCATCACTTAACCACAATCTGGGAAGCAGAACTACACAAGACAATTCACTTATTCAACACATCTGGCTCCAAACAACTCCGCCAACTTCAAAACTTAAATCTTTCCTCAAAGACTAAAAGCAATCCCCAAAGAAGAGTTCTAAAGAAAAACAAGTTTGAGGATCATGAATTGACATATAGTTTTCCATACCAAAAACTTTGGAAAAAGCTACTTGATTCAGTGTGAGTTCTAATATATTTGTTTTAAAAATATAGTTTCTATATTTAGGAATAAATATTTCAAAATATAAAATAATGAACTCTGGGCATGGGAAAGTGACTCTTTAATCCGCATGATGCAATAATATGATACCAAGGTGAGGGACAAGGATTCAAACTCAACAAAGAGCAAGAATTCCAGACTTTTGCCGGATGACCAGTTACATTGGGGATTACTTCTTGGTATGGATTGGACTAGATGTCTACTGAGACCCCTTCCAACTCTCAAATTCTGTGATTCTAAGAATCAAGTCACTAAACTTTGACCTCCTTGTGTGCAGGGACAAGTTTTCTGTTTTGTTTTGCCTTTCTTTGTACACCCAGTGTTTATCACAGTGCCTGAGACATAGTAAGTGATTAATAAATGCTTGCTGACTTGAAATTCTCTACATCTCAGATGCCTCATCTGTCAAATGAAGGGGCTGGACTAGGTGACCTCTCAGAGACCCTCTACTTCTAGCCCTAAATCTATGATGTGCCGGTAGGACCACTCAAGAGGCACCAGAAGGTCTGGCCTTCAGTTCGCCTGATAAGAATAATGCTTAAGTATTTAATGCTCTAGTGTCTAAGTATATAGGAAAAAAATATCTTGAACTATCATTGTCCCAGTGGGAAAAGGAATCCTTGCTAAGAGATGGGAACTATGAATACTTTGAAGAATGACTGACCCTTGTTTGGTCAGACTTGTATGAACTGATGCCAAGTGAAGTTAGCAGAACCAGAAAACAACTTGCACTAAACCTTCATTGTTGAAAAAAAATCTGAAAAATTTAATAAATTAAATAGCCAACCATGATTTGGGAGGAGTAATAAAGAAAAATGCTGCCCATTTCATGACAGAGGGAAGATAGAATATGCAGAATAAGAAACATATTTTTGAATGTGACCAGCATAAAAATCTGTTTTACTCAACTATGCTTACATGATGCAAGGGTTCTGTATTTCTTTTTCTTTCTTTCCTTATGTCTTTTATTCTTTTTTTCTTTGTGTCTCTTTTATTCTTTCTGCCTAACTTTTTCTTTCTTTCTCTCTCCTTCCTTCTTCCCTCCTTTCTTTCTTTCTTTCCTTCCTTCCTTTTTCTTTTTCTTTCCCTCTTTTTTCTCCCTTTCCATTGAGATGGAGAAAAAAGTAAATGTTTGATAATTGAAGACAAAAACTTATGAGAAAAAAGAAAAGCTGACCCTGCAGTGAACACGGTAAGGGTAGTATCTAGAGGAATACAGAATGGAGCACAAAATTTCAAATTGAAGCTGGCAGGCTAGGCAGAATGGAGACTGTTCAGTAATTAAAGGAATGACTAAAATGATTAATACTACTTCTCTGTATACTGTGTATGTTTCCTGTAAATTCATTTCTCTGTAGTATAGATTAGAGAACTGGTTCTGCCTCCATCCACAACTCTTGAAAAAGGAAATCATGAATGGAAAATTGGGAGTATGACCAGTCACATTCACCAGAAAGGGGAAAGGGCTCCACCTCGTGGATTTCTCTGATGGTGTCAATGGAGACTGGGACCCAGGCATCTGGGCAGCAGATCTGGGAATATTCAAATGTCAATGAGAAGGTTTTAGGACTTGCATAAGATGAATACTCTGGGGGATTGTGAATGAAGTTTGTAAAATTTTGTATGGTATAGATGGGGTGAACATTGATGTGTTTCAAGTCAGGGTATACTAGAATTATGGATATTCTTTGACATTTCAAAGACACTTTCATTTGAATCAAATGAAAGGAAATACTACATTGCAAGTTATTAAAAAAAAAACTTACAGAAATACTTATACCAAGATAGAATATAGGCTAGAATGTCAAATAAGTTCAAGAAGGGTCTAGATAAATATATGCTTGTAGCTACACAGCAAGCTATTATGGATGAGAGGGGTAGCTAGAGAATATCTGTAATCTTTCAAGATTGACATCATGGAAGACAACCATGGTCAACCACAAACATCCCCACATCATCACCATTAGAGGCTTAATCCTGACCTGGATGAACCACTTGTCTTGATCCACTGTAATATTTCCTATGGTCTTGTTTTGTGCCATGCACCTTGACTTAGAAATGGCTTAGCAAACCTTTTAATGGATTCATACATACATAATGTAGTAGCAGTAGCTCAGACAACTGGCAACATTATTCAGTCTGCAAAATTATAAATATTTGATCTTTTAAGGCAATATTATCATAAATGCTTGCTCTACTGAAAAGCTTCAAGTTCATAGTTTTAATTTACCTCTTTAAAAACCTTAATGAAACATATTCCAATTGTTACTCCATGGGGAAAGGATATATTTGAAGGGCTTAGAATTTCCAGGCTTTACATTCAGGTAAAGGATTGTGGCAAAGGAATTACCTACCATCTTGGCTTTTCTCTCCTTATGGACACAGTTTACTCATGGTCCATATGTCCAAACACAGAAAGATGTGACATTGGCTACCAAGTACTGGAGGACTATAGACAGGTCCACTGCATGGGTATCCTTAATTGAGCTGAGGGGAATACAGAAAAACTAATTGTGCATATCTGAGTATAGGAGGGACTATAGAGGAAATCAAGGACTGTCTGCCAGGGCCTGAAAGGAAATGCCATCTGGTTTTAGCTTTGCAGAGAAGAGTCTATGGAGGAATCAATAAAAGGGTTTAATTGCAGCTTTTCCACCACATTTGGCTCCAAATAACTTTTGGTTGATTCCCAAAAATCAAATCCACCTTTAAAGATGAAAGAGTTGCCACTATTGAGGATTGTTTTTTTAAAAAAAGTGCTATAGGTTCTGAAGGCAATTCCCAGAGATGCAGTTCAAAATAAAATCTTGAGCAGCATAATTAGAATAAGTGCATAAACTCCCAAGGTGACTAACTGCTTTTAAGGAAACAATATATTTGGATGTGTGAGTTGATGTACGTGCTTGAGAATCAATCTCATTTCTTATGGCCATTCTCATACTACATTTTTGTGCTCAATATAAAATTTCATCTTCCCTTTGAGACATGACCTAACTAATCATTAGGAACATTCAAAGGCTCTGACACAAGGTTAGAACCCTTACAGATATGATTTTCTAAGGTTACAGAAATTTGAGAAAGGGGTCTTCTGGATTTTTCATCCCTTAGTATCCTTATCTTTTCACAGTTCACCTGATCTAGAACAAGAACTCCAGGGTCCACTGCTACTTTCACAGACTTTTATTATTGTGCAGGGCATGAGGGATACAAAGACCAAAGTCCCTGTTCTCATGGAACGTGCAATCTAAGCAATGGGGAGGCACAATGCATACACAAACAATTAAATTCATGATTGTTAGTGGAGGGAGAGAACTTTTGCAACTGGGTAGGAGGTGGCATGTGAGCAGAACCTTGAAAAAAGTTAAGTATTCTAAGAAATAAGGGCAAAAAAGGAATGTATTCCTGGAATTCGGGACAGCCTATTCAAAGGCAAGGAGGTAGAAGGTATGATGCCTAGTTTGGGAAGCAGCAGGTAAGCCAGATTGGCTTGAATGTAGATAGTGTGAAGAAAGTGATGTGAAAAGTCTAGAAAAATACATGGGAGCCAGAAATAGGGAAGGCTTTAAATGCCAGGCAGACAAGTTTGTATTTTATCCTAGAGGCAAAAGGGACCCACTAAAGATTCTTGGCAGGGGAATGACCTGTGTTTTAGGAATATTAATTTGGCAGATATGGGAAGATAAATTGGAGAGGAGAAAACCTGGAAGCAAGGAGACCAATTAGAAAGTTATTGCAATAGAACAGGCCAAAAGTGATAAAGACATGAAGTAGTGGCTATGTAGGTGTAGAGAAGGGGGCAGTTAGTCAATTAGCATTTTCCACAATCTAATGCAGGACTCTGTACAAATAAATCATACATAGACAGGATAAAGTGGGGATGGTCTTGAAGGGAAAGCACTAAGACTGAGGAGGGCTGGGAAAGGTTTCTTGTATAAGGTGAAACTTAGCTGAGACTTGAAGGGAACCAGGGAGGCCAGGAGACAGAGGTGAGAAGGGAGAGCATTTCAAGAAAGGTGGATAGCCAATGAAAATGCTTGGAATTGGGAGATGATGGGGTGTTGAGCAAGAATGGCAAGGGCTGGTACCACTGGATCACAGAGACTGTGCTAGCGACCAACATGTAAGACCACTGGAAAGGAAAGAAGTGTTCAGGTGATAAAGGGATTTGAAAGTTTAGATATGTGTTATAGATATAGAATTAACAAGTTGTTATGTTGTATTTATCCTGAATATGTTGGTACGTGCATGATTTATTTGTTTGCTGTTTGCCTTATTAGATTGGGAGCTCCTTGAAGGCAAGGACTCTTGCCGTTTTTGTATTCCTGGTACTTAGCACAGTGCCTGACACATAGTTAGCACTTAAGAAATATTCATTGATTTTATGAAGACTTGTATACTAATTGACTATGGAGAGTGAGAGAGGAGTCAAAAATAACTCTGAAGTGAAAACCCAAGTAACTGGAAGACCTGTGGAGACTGCAAATGAAATAGGCAAATTTGAAGGAGGAATGAGTTCAAAAGATGTGGAATTCCTTCTCAGACATGTTGAGTTTGAGATGCCAATGACACATCCAGGTAGAGATTTCTAGGAGGCCACTGGTGACGTGGGCCTGGGATTCCCTTGATTTCTCTTGGTAATGGAAAGTAAGAGTCACAGTTTGCCTTTTTAGTGCAACTAACTAGTATCATGGCTCTTAATTTACACAAGAGTGAAAGCTGAAGTTCTAGGCAGACAGATATAGTATGACTTGCGAAAGAATTTACTACAGAATAGGAAAGAATAAACAAGGATCAGGAAAGGAAGAATGTAAAAAAAGAGAGGGAAAAATATTTTTATTTTCCCCTCACAGCTCGTCAACTTGTTCAAAAAACGTAATAAAGTTAGATTGTAAAGCTAAGTATTCTTGCTTTTTGCAGTGGGCTTCCATCAAGTATAGGTTTATCTGCCCCTCTTATTTGCTGACCCAAAACCCAGGCATGAAAGAGGCTGAGAATCTTAGCTTTAAAATACATTTCAGGAAATACACTAAGCAATTATCTAGCATATGGTTACTCCAATGAAGGCCAAAGTCATGAGTTTTAAACTGCCCAGTGATGCTTCATATTTTTACTTTGCTCCCTCATTTTTGTAAATGTTAAGATTCAGGAGTGAAGAAGGCTGAACTATAATGCTTCCCTGCCAACAGCTCTATAACTTTCCATTCTGTTCTGCACTTGCCCTGCTAGCCAGGTACATCCCAAATGGCTTTGAGGAAGATCCTCAGTCTATCGAAGCAACTTTATTTTCCAATTCTATCCTGGTCTATCTGGTGGTTTACGATTTCTCACTGGCTCTGCTCAAATGCTGGTGTGGCTGTCATGCAAAGAACTGTCAACTGTCCAGGGCTCTGGCAGCATGCTTGGGACATCTGAAGTGGACAAATGCACATAAAAATTCAGAAAATGTCTGTCCACTTCCACTTTCCTCATAACGACAGGAAGGACAAAGGCTTTGGCTAACACCCCAGGACTTAGCTCTTTGATACAATAACAGCATACTATTTCATTGCAGGCAGTAACCTTCCTTCTTCCAACTATACTCCCCTTCCACATTTCTGGACATACCACTGCCAGCTTCATTGCCTTATACCTGCCACTTTGGCTCTGTCATTCACAGCCCTTCCCTGCTTCCCCACTGCCCTCCAGATAAATGCTGCACCAACTTCTAATAGCTGCCTTTCAGGTGCCCTATCAACTATCCCGTCAAATCTGTTTGCCCTCAAGTCTCCTCCAATACATCAGACTCCTCTATCTAAGTATTTGTCCAAAGGTGCTGCCTGTTGCCTCCCAGGTAAATTACATCCCCTCTTTTATTTAAAATTTCTCCTTCAGGAAACTCTGATGAACTCTGTCCCTCAATCTGCCATTATAATTCCCTAACCACCCCAAATATAATGCACCAGTGTAATTATGATGGTTATTGCCTTTTCTCATGCTGTTACCGATGCCTAGAGTGTCCTTTCCCTCCTTCTCCCAATTTCTAGCTTTCAACATTCTACTCATTCTTTAAGGCCCAGATATGATGCCACTTTCTCTAGGAAATCTTCCTAGAATGTTGGCCCCACCCCCATCCCAGCAGGAAACAATCTTTTTTTTCTTCTTTAGAACTCACCTTGCACTTGTGATCTTATATATTTCATTTTGCTTCCTAATTATTAGTCACTCTTACATTCTCCTCCATGTAGCCAGTGATTTAGTGACACTGGCCTCTGCTGTTCCTTGCACGTAATAACTCCATGAATTTTTACTGGCTGTTCACCCCAACCTCATCTCCATCTCCTGACTTTTCTGGAGGTCCCAGCTAAAATCTCACCTTCTGCAAGAAGACTTTCCCAATCCCCTTCAATGCTGGTGCCTTTCCTCTAAGATGATCTAAAATTTTTCCCATTCATGTTATTTGCACACAGTTGTTAGAATGTTGCTCCTCCATTAGACTGAGCTCCTTTGGAGAAAGGTGTGTGTATGTGTATGTGTGTGTGTGTGTTTTACTGCCTGGAACATGCACAAACAGGTACACACCTGCACACATAGATGTATAAATATAAATATATATTTATATGTACATATCCACATCCATCTCAAAACACACGACTAGACTGTAATCTCCATGATGACAAGGAAATCTTATTTTGCACACCCTCCACTACCTTGCATATGGTAGAACATTGAACAAATGGTATATAGCTTATGCTAATTCTGTGTAGCTATATTATCACTCCATTAGACTATCAGCTCTTTAAGGATGTGTTATATTTAATGGATTCCATATACCTTTAGCACCTGATAGAGTGAATGCACCATCTGTGCTCAATAAATGCTTTCTGAGATAAACAACAGCTTGGCCCTAGAGGAATCAGGAAGCGAGCTTTCAATGTGATGGCCTTCCAGTATTTCTATGAATATGAAATGCCTCTGAATCTTTGACAGTGGGTAAGGTTTGTTTGGTTGTTTTTTCCTTTCGTAACTTCCATTCTTGAATGCTATTCACCACAAAGTTACCGAGCACCTACTATATTCCAAGACATGCTGGAAGTTGAGGAAGATATAAGGATAAATAAGTCATGGTCTTGGAACTCATGGAACTTACATAGATTTATCATAGGTTAAGATAGGCTTGAAGGAGGTATGGTCATATGCCCAATCAGAAGGAAGCTCAAAGTAGTTGTTAATTACTCACTTGACTATAAAAAACATTTTCTTGATGCTGGGGAAATCATCATATGGTGACAGTGCCAGATCCAGACCCTAGGGGTTTGTGACAGTGTTGGAAAAGTAAAGAACAGAGTACTCTGAGAACAGATGGAGAACCATTAATGTAACCAAAAAATGGGCAGAGATTAGCATTGTGGTAAATTAGATTAGATTGTGAGCACCTTGAGGGCAATGACTGTCTTTTGCCTCTCTTTGTATGCCCCCATTCCATGCTTAATACAATGCCCGACACATAGTAGGTGCTTAATGTTTCTTGACTGATGCAGAGAAGAGTGGTGTGACTCACAAGGGTGAGAGATGATGTAGGATGATTCTAACTGTAGGTTCATGGGTAAGCACAGGTGTGGATTGTGGTCTGTAGGGTTGGGTTTGCCTCCTAGGGTGAACCTGGATTTGGACAAGCATGGAAAGTGGGCTTTGAGGACAGGTGGAGGCCAGTGTAGCCCTCCAACATTTTTTATTTATTGTGGCTCTAGGTGCCCTACCACACAGCAACATTCACATTTGGGGAACATTAATGAGAGTTTTTAATAGGTGCTATAGCTAAATGTCATAGTTCTAAGCCCCTACTTGTCTATGCAGGGGAAATGAGAATGTCTAATGAATGGTACAAGCAGGATCTAAGCTTGAAGAGTAATCTCAATCATTGTGAGGGTGATGGAATCCATAATATCAACAGCTAAGGGTGGCTACAAAGAAACTCTTTGGACCACAATTGGGAGAAAACACATGGATTATGTCAGGAAGGTCAGGAAAACAAACTCCAATCAATGAGGTCTTTGATTTGCTCAAACTGCTTGGAATTCTTCCTTCTCTTTTTTAAGGAAAAAAAAAAGTATTTTCCTCCTTGATATTATTAGAGAACAGCTCTTGACAGAATCTGAATCAGTAAAAGGTATTTATTGTCAGTACTGTATTTCCCTCCACAGACATCCCTAGGGAGTAGTTGGCTACTCTGGAGAGAACACTGCTGCTCTGAGGCAGGAAACATATTCTAGAATGGCTGCTTTGAGCTGTGCCACTAGCTTGGGCTCTCAGACAAGTAACTTTATTTCTGCAAAGTATATTCAAGATGACTATAACATCAGCCAGCTTCTTCATCTCCTCAGGAATGTGGAAGCAGGCACTACATGTGGTCCCCACTTTTTGCTTTAGTGCTTTCCTGGAAATCACATCAGAAAGCAAAACAGTGACATATGGTTTATTTTTCCTGTCTACTATAGAGCTCCTGCATAGCCTGAAACTACCTCCTTCCACCACTAGATGACACTCCCACATTGGCAGGAGGAGATGCTCTCCTTTATGGGGGCAGACGGGGGAGGTGAGAATACTTTTTTTTTTTTTTAACATCAGCTGGAAAGTGACAAATGGGGAGATAAAGGCAGTGAAAATTTAAATATGGATGATTTGGGGTCACCACTGTGTAAGTGGCTGTATCAGTGAAATTTGAGGTAGCAAAAAGCAAGTAGACAATTACTTATTGACACTCTGGAGATAAATGTACATATACAGTGCATGTGAAATACTAAACTTTAATTTCCAATGGTAAAATTTTATTAAAATCTATGCCACTTTCTAGATGCATTCTAACCATGGTCTTATTCTCTATCTATATCCCCACCAGAAACTTGAACTCCACCTCTTAGTCTCCTATCTTCAATAGGTGGGTTTTCACCTTATCTTGCTGTGTCCTATGTCTCTGGGTACCTTCAGATCCCCAAATTCTGGTCTCCTTGTTGATACTTTCATTCTAAAGAGCTTTTTCAAATGCTTCTCTGTGAAATGCAGTGATCTTTCCTACCCATAAGAATGTACCCAAAACCCAGCAGGGGGAATAACTTGGAGAAATAAACCCATTAGAAATACCTTTTTTAAAAAATGGTGAGTTTCATATTGTTTTACATACCTGCAAGTGCACAGAACTTTTTCAATAAAAGTCTCAAAGAGACAAAGTTCTCAAGAATCCAAGACTTTGCTTGCAAAACAAATCCAAGACTTTGGTCATAGTTATCCAACTGACCCCACTAACATAGTATTTCCATTGTTCATCTAAAGTCATATAGTCTCCTTCCTTCCTTCCAGCTTCACCATAGACCAGTATGATAATCTAATGAAAAGTAATGAAAACATTACTTTATCTCTTGCCGGTGGACTTGGAGTATTCCTGGGAGCAGGTTGGTGGAAGAAACCAAATGGATTGAAATTACAACTCTGCACATTTCAATGAAGAAAGAAGAAATGAATGTGCAAGAGAATCACAAATCCTTATCACTTATCATCCAAGAAGATGGAGTAATACACAACTGGAAAATTTTAAATAAGTGCTAGCTGGGGTATGAAATTTCAGAACCTATAAATTCAGATTGAAGTATCATAGCATAATTGCTAGAGAACTGGCCTCAGAATAGTAAATCCCTCAGTCATCAAGCATTTATTAAGCACTTACTATGTGCCAGGCAGTAAATGGAGTACTGGGTATCCCTCCTCCCAAAAGGACAAAGACCAGTTTCTACCTTTAAGGGGTGTATGTTCAGATGGAGGAAACATAAAAAAACTAGGAACATGCAAAGTATTTACAGATTACAGATGAAAATAATCTGGAAAAGGAGTCATTAGCAGTTGGGAGACTAAGAAAGACTTCCTGCAGAAAGTGGAATTGGAGCCATCTTGAAGGAAAACCAGGGAAACTAAAGGAAGAGGTGAGAGAGCAGAGCATCCCAGGTCTGAGAGCCAGTCCATGCAAAGGCACAGAGGGAAGATGGAGGGTCCTGGATTAGGAACCACAGTGTAGCTGCACTGTAGAGCACAAGGAGAGGACTAAGGGTAGAATACTAAAAAGGTAGGAAAGGACTAGGTTTTTGACAAGATTTAAATGACAGAAAGAGCATTTCATATTCATCCTGGAAGTAACTGGAATCTACTGGGACTCCTGGGGGAGGGGAGAAAGGGGGGATGGTGAGATGGTCAGACTTACACTTCAGAAAAACCATTCAGGCAATCGAGTGGAAGATGGATTGGATTATAGAGAGGCAAAGGATTTGTTGTAACAGTTCAGGTAAAAGGAGATGAGAGTTATGGATATGTGAATATAGAGAAGGGGACATCTAAGAAAGATATCATGCAGGCAGAAACAAGAAGACTTGGCAATGGTTTGAATATAAGTGAGAGTAGCCAAGGTTGGGTGATTGAGAGGAGGGTAATCCCCTCAGCAGTAACAGGAAAGTCCAGAAGAGGAGGGATTTGGGGGGGGGAGGGTGGAGACACTATGTTTTGGACCTGTTGAGTTGGGAGATACCTTTGAGACACCCAGTGTGAAATGTCTCAGAAACAATTGGAGATGCAGAGTAGCTTAGCAGAGAGACTGGGGCTGGTTATACAGATCTGGGAATCGTTTAATCAGATAAACCAATGGGAGCTGAAGAGAACCCTAAGTGAGATGGCATAGAGGAAAAAGAGAAGGGGACCCAGGACAGAATCTGGGGGTTTACCTATGGTTAGAGGACATGACATGGATGAAGAATCAGCAAATGAAAATGGACAAACTTAGGAGGAGAGACAGGAGGGAACAGTGTCAGGAAAACCTAGAGAGGAGAGAGAATATTCAGAAGGAGGCGTTCAGCAGAGTCCAATGCAGAGAAGTCAAAGAGGATCAGGACTGAGAAAAGGCCATTAGATTTGTCATTTAAAGCATGAATTGTTAACTCTGGAGAGAGTGATTTCATTTGAATGATGAAGCTGGAAGCCAGATTGCAGAGGGCTTAGATGAGGGTGAAAGGAGAGGAAGTAGAAGCACTGATTAGAGGTGTGTTTTGTTTTGTTTTTTTCAAGGAGTGCAGCCACAAAGAGGAGAATAGTTAGTGGGACTCCAGAAGACCTGGGAGCATGTCCTGTCTGTGACATCCTTCAAGACATCTATTGAACCTGTTGTCACCATGAACAAGTCACTTAAGTTCCAGAGAAGATACTGCTATATAGAACTTCCTACACCAAAGGAATCATAAGTCTGGTTTTAAAAAAAGAGAGGGGGATCCAAAAGCTATTTGTTGCTGCTAAGGGTTACTCACTAAATATGGAAACATTTTCTCAGAATAAACCATAGTTAATGGGATGTTTTGAGCTATGCATTATCTTGTGTAGAGAATCTCCACTGACATTCAATGTGGTCATTTTCATTTTTCTCATTCAGCACATCTACTTGGTAGAGAGATCAGTTCTTTACTTGGAGTTCTCTTCTCTACCATTCCCTAAGTACCCTAACCTAAAAGTTCCACTTTTTGGTCTGCATATTCAACCCAATTACTTTGATCTCTAAAGTCTGCTTTATTTTGGGCAGAAATGAAGGATTCTAGCACTGCTGGGACTATTTCAAGGAATAAAGCCTGCTTCCTGTAATGGGAAGGAAAAAGTAGTTTAATAAATGAAAATAGAACCACAGCGAAAGGATGTTTCTATTGATGTTTACTTTAGTGGAAATAATAATGGTCATTGTTCACATTTATCCAACACTTAACAAAAATTTCTTCACGATGACACAGCAAAATAGGAAGTGCAAATATCTTTATTTGCATGTAAGGAAAGTCAAACTTGCCACCACACTGAGTCACTGCCAGACTCGGGACCCTTGTTTTCTGACTCCAGGGCCAATTAATATTCTTTCCCCTACACCACTTTCCAGCTTGGGGTTGAGGTAAGTCACACTCCATGCATATTCAATTGCTGTCATTCCACACTTAATAGTAATAACAATAGCTGACATTTAGATAGTGTCTACATGCGAAACACTTTACAATAATTATCTCATTTGATCATCACAATGATCATGACAGGTAGGTGCTTTTATCATCTCCATTTTACATATGAGGAAACTGAAGCAAGGATTGGTTAAGTGACTTGCCTAGGGTCACACAACTAGGAAGTGAGGGAGGTTTAATTTGAATTCATGTCTTCCTAACTCCAGATGTGGAACTCTGTGTACTGTGGCACCACATAGCTGCCTACATTTGTGGCATTTTGTTCAGTCTCTGACATCTCACTTTAAGAGTCAATGATAGGCCAAAGTATATAGTGTGATCATAAAAGTGCAGAATCCAGAAACCATGTTATACAAGAAAGGTTAGAAGACACTTGGAGCAGAAAAGATTAAGGGAAACTATTACTTCTGCCTTTAAGAATACAAAGGGCTGTGTGGTGACGGGGGTCTGGCAGACTGTCTTCTCACCAACTAGCCAAGGCCTTGGGTCCATTAGCAACCCCTTTAGGTTTTAAACTACCAACACTTCTTGCCTAATACTTCTCCACAACCTCAGGTTCCCTATTTGGAGAAAATCACCATCTTCACCACCCCACTCCCCTTGCTTTGTGATGACTATATAACTCTCTGGGGATA
>NW_027187330.1:3234569-3272325 GCF_028583685.1 Petaurus breviceps papuanus
TATAGTTACAGGACGAAAAGGTATTAATAATCATAGTTAATAGAGGTTTTTAGTATAACCATGGTGTTTCATAAGCATTCCCCTCACCACCACCACCCTTCTCCCATTAAATCCTTCTTTGTTCCGGCCTTGGTTTTAATTTAGTTCTAGTTCAATGGCCATGGAAATAGATGGTCTGGACTGCCCTTTGAAGTCTTACAGAATCTGTCTCTTCAGCCCTCAGGATGGTAAAGAAAGACCTGGGCCTGGAGAGATTTCCTGTTTACTTTCCCCTAATTTGGTCACCTTGGCTCACCTTACCTAACATTTACTGGACAAGGCTAGTCTCTGCTAAATACTCTTAAGTGTAACTGGAGGTATGTAGGGCCCATAGTGCTGCTGGGCAGGTGTTAGCATGCTTGACTGATATAATCTCCTATTTGGAAGAAGCTAGAGAGCTTTCTTCCAGAAAGTCACATTCACATGCAATGGAAGGACCTACGAGAGATGTGGAGGAGGCACAGACCCTCTGTAACTAGCTCTAGTATGCAGATAGATCCATAATAAAGAAGAGCTTTTCTGATTGACTATGTAGCCAGAACCGGGTCACTAAAAAGGTATGACTTGACCAAAACCTTAACCTTTCTCTTGGGCCTATTCATCCCTTCTATCAGTTAGAGTTGTTTAATCAATCAAAAGCACTGATTAAGCATCTCCTATGTGCCAGGCACTGTGCTACGTGTTGGAGAATCAAAAACAAAAGCAAAAACAGTCCCACTCTCAAGGAACTTGTAATACAGCTGGGAAAGACATCTACATATAGAAGTGTACACAAAATGATTTTGAGAAGACACTAGCAGCTCAGGGATGCAGGAGGTAGTGCCTGAGGCAGGCCTCTGAGAGATGGAGGTGAGGAAGGAGAGCATTCACTACAAGGAAGGGCAAGAAAGCCAGTTTGCTGGACTGGAGTGTGCATAAGCTGAGTGATGAGCAGCAAAGCTGGAAAGGTAGTTTGGAGTAAGGCTGTGAAGAGCTGTAACAGTCAAAGAGAGTTTAGAGGGAGCCACTGGATTTTATGGACACTGTCAGACATGTGCTTTTAGGAAAGTCAGTTTGGCAGCTCTGTGAAGATGGATCGGGGAAGGAAATGGGTGGCCTTTTGAGAGAGTGAGCTCCCTCTTAGGCAAAATATTTAAGTAAAGTATCGATGAACTTGGGTCAGGGATACTATACTCAGCAACCATTCAAATCAACAAACGTAATAAGAAATCAATTCAGTGTATATGATATAGCTACAATGTACAAGGCACCATCCTAGACATCCAGGATACAAAGATTTTTTTTAAAAAAGGTCCCTGACCTCAGGAAGTACATGTAATCTAGTGGGGAAGGTTACAGTATGTCCGTAGATAAATAACAATAACTGATAGCACTTCAAAGTTTACAAACCACTTGCCATCCTACTCCCCTTCTGGTGTCATAATAGCCCTGTTAGGCAGGCAGTGGAGGTATTATTATCTTTATTTTAAGGGCAGTTAGGTGGCACAGTTGATAGTGCAGGGTTTGGCATGAGGAAGACTCCTCTTCCTGAGTTCAAATGTGGCCTCAGACACTTAGTAGCTATGATGCTGGGCAAATCACTTAACCCTGTTTGCCTCAGTTTCCTTATCTCTAAAATGAGATGGAGAAGGAAATGACAAATCATTGGTCACAAAGAGTTGGACACAACTTAAAAAGCTGAACAATAATAACTCCTATTTTACATTTGAGGAAACTGAGGCTGAGAGAGATTAAGAGATTACTTATAGTCACATAGGTATGGTCAATGGCAGAAACTGAAATCAGGTTTTTATGACACCAAGTCCAATACTCTTATCTATTTTGTCAGGGGTTCTTAATTGTGGGTGTGTGTGTGTGTGTGTGTGTGTGTGTGTTGAAACCTTTTAACAGTCTAGGGGAGCCTACAGATCTCCAACTCAGAAAACGTTTTTAAAGCATTGAGTAAAATGTTAAATTTAAGTTAAACATTAGTGAAAATGAAGATTTTTTTTCCATACTGGACTCCTTGATTTCTGTCCATGGACCTCTTGGGGATGTGTGGATCCCACATTAAGAAGCCCTGTAGGGGCGGCTAGGTGGCCCAGTGAATAGAACACGGGCCCTGAAGTCAGGAGGACCTGAGTTCAAATTCAGTCTCAGACACATAACACTTACTAGCCATGGGCAAGTCACTTAACCCCAATTGCCCTGCCCTCCCCACTCCAAGAAGCAAAAAAGAAAAAAAAAGAGAAAAGAAGCCCTATAATAGGCCTGCCTTCTGTCTGCATCATTTCCATACATGATTCCCAAAATTATATTTGACTTTATATTAGTTTTATTGAGATTGCTATAGTTTGGAGTTGGGAATTGGAAGGGAAGATAATGACTTTTGTTTTTACCATGTTGACTTGGAAATGTTTAGCATTCAGGGAGGTTTCTGGAAGGAATTTGTAGATAGGACTGGAATTCAGGAAAGAGTTTTAGGTTATATATATTTAGGAGAAGAGCTTTAGCCTAAATCTATATATAGATTTAGAAGTCAAAGGCATAAAGATGAGAAGTGAACCAATGGGAGAGAACACAGAGAAGAGACCCTAAAACAGGGGTAGGTAACCTGCAGCTTCAAGGCCACATATGGCCTTATAAGTCCTTGGGTATGGCCTTTTGACTGAATCCAAACTTCACAGAACAAATTCCCTTAATAAAAGGATTTGTTCAGTGAAGTATTGATTCAGTCAAAGGGCTACTCTTAAGGATCTAATGGGCCACATGTGGTCTCAACATTGCAGGTTCCTCACCCCTGGTCTAGAACCTAAAGTTATCCTTAGGATGAGAAAGGGGCATAACGTGGGAAGTTATGCTAGATGATCTCTCAGGCCACTTCCAACACTAAGATCCTATGATTCTATGAAAACCACCATTCAAGTGGGTGCTGGATATAGACTGTTCTGTCAGCCATTTTGCAAAGGCAACTATAAGAAAAATCAATGGGAAGCAATGGCTTTGGCCTTTCTTTCCCAGATTCCATGGTGACCATCTTCCTTCTACTTGCATTTTTATTTTCATACAATGATTAAAAAATTACAGCTGATTTTCCATTAGTTTTATATAGATTAGTGATATTTGCAGAAAGCTAAAGAGCTTTCCTAAAAGCTAGAGCCAAATTAATTTGCACTTTTACTCTGGTTTCATTTATCAAATATCTGGTAAGTACCTACTATAAGTAGAACATTGTGCTTAGTATTGAAAATGATATGAAATTTAGATAAGACATGATTCCTGCCCTTAGAGAATGTATCATAACCTTCCATTTGAATATTTAAATCTGTGGTCACATAGAACAGATGCTAAAAATGTCATTTAAAAATATATAATTCTGTTTCCATAACAACTTATAAAACATGATATACATAGTTTATAAAATGTAACAATAAATATGAATCTAACAAACATATAGAAATATAAACAATTTAATCATGTTCTAAAGCGGCAATAAATAGCAGAAGAGTTAATTCCTTCTTTTTTCTCTCAGTTGAGGCCTACTTGTCATTCTTAACCAAAGGATTAAAATAGCTATACAATTACTTACCTGTAGTAATTTGGGTGAATTGCACAATCTCACTAAACATCTCAATAGGCTGAAAGTAATTTCCCTGTTTCAGCAAGTCACTTCCTTCTTTTGGAATAAGACAAAACACACCCAAGAGGTATATAGTCTGTTATAAATCAGCTTTGGGCTTTGGTGTCATTGCTATAAGCCTCTTCTGACAACTGTCCTATAGGAAGGACCTGCCAGTAGTGGCTGGGACAGGTACATTTAGACTGAGCTGTCAGTTTATAGCAAATTCATGGCCAGCACGCAGTAAAGTCTAGGACAGCAGCTTCCACATTCCTCCTGGACAAACAGAAGAGCAGAAAGGAGAACAATGCAATTTACAAGGAGTCTAGCAGTCAGGTAAAAGGTAATAAACCAGAAAATCACTGAAGAAAATCAGTAGAGCATAAGCTAAATTAAATAAAGGATTTGTGAACCAATTTACACACATCAAAGGAGGAGTAGGAGAGACATACTTGAATATGTCTAGATGTAGACAGAAAATCACAAGCTTTTCTCTTTTAGGATACTGAGTATGACCTGACTAAGGGCAGTGCAAAGAAAGAGCCATGGCTGACAGTGGAACAGTGGGCCTTGTATAATATTACAGACAAGATCTCAGTCCTTTTTCTTCTAGGTCATAGAAATATAAAAAGCAATGAAGCCAGTCCATACGGGTTGCAGGTTCCAAATAAAGTATACCCCTGATATTTAAGGACAAGGTCAGAAAGTATCACCCTCTGAAATTGGAGTCTCCTCCAAATTTTTCTCTCCAAGTCATTGTATATTTATTCTATTTATCTGTTTATTCATTCAGTCACCTAAATATCCAACCATTTATCCAGTTATATACTTATCTATCTTACTTCTTATCATGAATTTGTGAACATGCTGTATTCCCCCCAACTCTCAATAGAATATTAGTTCCTTGAAGACAGGGACTGTTTGTTCCACTTTTGCATTTACGTCCTCAGCACACAGAACAGTGCCTTGCATCGTGTAGGTGCTTAATAAACGCCTGCTCCTTGGTTAAGTGACCCAAAAAGAATCAATATAAAATGGCTGAGACTGGTTCAAATGTGGCCTCAGACACTTAACACACACACACACACACACAAAACTAGCCATGTGACCTTGGGCAAGTCACTTAACCCCAGCTGCCCTACCTTCCCCTCTCCAAAAAAGGCAAAAAAAAAAAAAACCCTGATAAGTCTGAATCTTGTCAAGAGATTTCAAATTACAAAAAGGAAACCCTAACCTAAAGAGAAATAAATTAAGCTGTAACTTTGGAAGCTATAACATGAAAAACAAAGAAAAACTGAAGGGTCATAGTCTATGTAGAGTCTGGAAAAGGAAGGAATAAGAATCTATCAGTTCCTCTAGTAGTCTCCTGGCTCTCATTATAAATGACCAGTTACTAGTTATTCAGAAAGAAATGTCCCTAGAATGGAGAAGGAAACATTCTTTAGAAACTTCTTTTGCTCTAATTCTAGTCTCAATATAATTGTTTCTGTTTTGGCCAGAAACCCTAAGGGTATTCTCCCAGATTGATTTTTTTTTAACTATGTAAAAGAGGTCATTCTTTGCCTCATTTTTCACCTAGCCTTAATCACTGAATGGGCATTGCCTCAGTCAAACTGAGACCTGGGAAAGATCTTAACTTAAAAAGGTCAAGGTCTCCCACTGCATCAGGACCATCTCCAGTAGTCCTAATCTATATCTGGCCATTGGACCCACGTGGCTACAGAGGATAGTGAGGCTGGTGACTTTGCACAGCCCTCCCTCACTTAAATCCAATTCACTTTCTTTTTTTTTTTTTTTTTTTAAGCAATCAGGGTTAAGTAACTTGCTCAAGGTTACACGGCCAGTTATTTCTGGGTGTGGTGCTGAGTGCCTGAGCCCGGGATTCGATCTCCAGGTCGTCCCAACACTGGAGCCGGTGCTCTTACTCGCTGAGCCACCTGGCCGCCCCTAAGCAATTGGGGGTTAAGTAACTTGCTCAAGGTTACACGGCCAGGTGTTTCTGGGTGGGTGCTAAGTGTCTGAGCCCGGGATTTGATCTCCAGGTCTTCTCAACACTGGAGCCGGTGCTCTTACTCGCTGTGCTACCTGGCCGCCCCATTCCAATTCACTTTCAAGTCATGGCACCACCTTCCTGATGTCATGGTCCTCTCCAAGAATAAAGGACAAACAACAACAGTCTCAACACATGAGGCAATGGATAAGACAAGCCAACACTGTTCTTGGGGCCAGGGATAGCTCCCATTCTGGTTTGTAAGTCTCTTATGTGTTCATTTAGCATGATGGGATTTCTTGGAGCTTGTCCTTCACTGAGCAAACTAATAAAAATGAATTTCTGAAGCTGCAAAACTAAGGACTCATGAGATGGTAATGGGTGTGGAACACAATTATGATTGAATATTAGTGCTAATGTTGATAATATGGCAACTACATTATTTGTTTGGGACATAAATGAATAATTTTCATATATTAGCACCAGATATACTATAAAACAGTATAAATTTTCCGAATATAGAGAAAAAAATCAGTGGGGGAGGGTTTGGCATATCCAGTGGCATTAGATGCAACATATATCTTCATCTGTCTTCTTCATCTAGTGGTCAATGGATGAAAAAAGGTTGAAAACTGCTTCTCTGTACTAAAGAAGAGACTATCCTTTGCCCATCTGGGCCAATTATTGATCTATGAAATCCTTCCCATTTTTTAAAGAAAGGTTAGATTTATCTTCCTCTCATTGTACAAAACTCAGGAAACATGTATCACCTGCCTTGATGTTTTGTTTTCTGAAAATGTTTCACTTTCTTCTCCTGGTTTACAAAGTAAAGAAAACCAAAAGAAGAACTGATATTCTCTTGCCTTTAAGCAGAGAAAAATGGAAAGAAAATGGATGGGCTTTTAGAAAAGTAAACTTGAGGGGCAGCCAGGTGGCTCAGCGAGTAAGAGCACCGGCTCCAGTGTCAGGATGACCTGGGGATCAAATCCCTGCACAGATACTCAGCACCACACCCAGAAATAACTGGCCGTGTAACCTTGAGCAAGTTACTTAACCCCAATTGCTTTAAAAAAAAAATAAAGAAAAGTAAACTTGGTAACGAAAAACAAAGAAATCTCAAGGAACATACACATAAGACAAACACACTTGCTTTTTAAGTGCTTCTCTCTTCAGAAACTGGCTTATTTTTTTTCTGAGAAAAATATGAGTTTTCTTTTCCAGGGCACCCAGTTTTTGGTGTTAGTGATGTCAATGACAATGGTTCTCCAGTATTTTCTCTGATCTCTTTCCTTCCATCCCTTCTTTATGCCTAATACAAAGGGTCACCAATTCAAAAGAGGTTTAATGATACAGAAGTAAAACAGATGGTAATGTTAAGTATACACTTATTGCTCATGATCTTTTCCCCCTAAATTTCTTTTGTTCTCTTCATTTCTGAAAAAAAAACAAAACAAAACACAAGAGCAAAAGTCACACTAGGCAACATTTCACGATGCAATTTTTAAATAGAAAAATTCAGCCACATAAGTAAGGGCTAATTATTTTACCTTTTTGCATTTTGGAAGGCAATTTTGTTGTCAACTTTTTTATCTCCAAAAATTCTATATTCTTTTATATTGTGTGATTGATATCTTAAAGCAATAAATAAAGGGCAATGAGAAAGTTATAATTTTTCAGTCACAGTCACAATTCTTCAATCTAGTTTCCTATGAAGACTGATTAAATCATGTGTCTGAATATCCTCACTCAAAATTACCTTTGATGCCATGGGTCCATTTCAAATGAATTAAAAGTCATGAGACAGTTGCACAAATCTATCTACAAAAGCAAGCAAGCAATCAAAAAACATTTATTAAATGTTTACTGTGTGCCAGGCACTGTGCAAAGTGCTTGAGAGAGAAAGAAAAAGCAAAAAACAAAAACAAAAAACCAGTCCCTCTGTCTTCAAACAGCTGATAATCAAATGGAAGAGACATGGAAATAATTAGTATGAGTAATGAATCCACACTATTTGAAGTTATAACTATGCAAAACGTGGTCATCGGTTCCAGTTCAATGGAAATATAAAAGTGAATTTGAATCATGTGACCACTTAATGGGATTCCTTATTCGCATTAATCAGGAGGTTCTATAATGGTGTGATTGGGATGGTGAGGAGGGAGAGCATTACAGCCATGGAGGCCAGTCAGTGCAAAAGCACTGAGACAGGAAAGGTGAGGAACAGCAATAGGAAAGGAAAGGAAAAGAAAAGTGGACCACTGTGTGTGCAGGGGAATTAAGAACAGAAAGATAGGAGGGACCATGTTATGAAGAACATTAAAGGCTAAACAGAGGACTTTGTATTTGATCTTGGGGGCAATGGGGAGTCACTGGAATTCACTAAATGGGGTAGTAACATGGTCAGAACTGTGCTTTAGGAAAAACACAGAACTGAGTGGAGGATGGATTACAGTGGGGAGGGGGAAACAAATAAGAAGGCTAAGGACAACTCTAGTCTCTTTCACTATAGTGGATCACAGGAGACAAGGGCACAGGGAAGAGGGCAAGTCCCATATAGGGGTACCCTTGTCTTAAGGGTGTAGTTAGTGGAGCTTAAATAAGAAGTCCCTAGCAGATAGGAGGGAAGATGATGGAACAGATAGCAGGCTCTTCCCATAAATGAAGCATTCCTTCAGGAATTATGTTTTGAGGGAATTGGAAGAGGAATTCTACAATCATCAGTAATCGAACACATACCAAAATGCATTTCTGGTCTATTACTGATAAAGTTTCCATTTAAAAAATACATATGCAGTGGTCAGTCTGTCCTTCAAGAATAGGATTCAGAGCATCCAGGAGATGATGTCCACAGGTTTCTGGATGAGGGTAACCAAGCAACAAAAATACATGCAAATACCCTTCCTAATCTGGTTGTCTCTGGTATGAGCTCTACAACAATAAAAAGAAGCAAGCACACTTTACTTAGAATCAAACAGCATTGTAGAAGATTAGATGTGACTGTAAAGTAATGAAACTGATTTCCATTTACTATACCACAGAAATCAATCTCATTACTTTATAGTCACACCTTGATCGCCGTCCATCTTAGTTTACAATAATAAAAGAACATAAATAAGCAACTAAAATATTTACCGTAAAAAGAGTATTTTAAAGAACTATTTTATGAAATATTTCACTATTTTTAGAACAAGAACCATTAATTACAATACTTAAAAATCTTTCATTTTATAATTTTAGTTTTTAATTTAACAAATATCAAATACAATGGGCATTTGCATATACATAGTAGAACCAAAAAAGAGCATTGTACATGAAAATGCAGGTTAAAAGAGTCTTTAAAACAATGGGTTCTTAACTTTTTGGGGACCCTTTCAGCAGTTTGGTAACCTGGAGACTCCTCAAACATATGTGCTACCTACATTAATAATCAAGGAAATGCCAAGTTTCATTTAGAGGCTAATAAAAAATAAAGATGTATTTTTTCCCCATTCAAGTTTATAGACCCCCTGAAAAGGACTCATGGTGGTGGGCCCATGGATCCCAGGTTAACAATTCCTTGCTTTAAAATATGGGTTGTGTGACAATATACTAAAACTAACAAACAGTCTTTGTGAATTTATTTCTTATGGTTTTTTATCTATATACATCCAAATAAGTATCCACAGGTTATATGAATCATTAAAATGAACAAAAGCGTGGATATCTGAGTGTCTCCACTTTTGCATGAAAAACAGTCTTTCAGAGGGCATTTGAGTCAATAAAAAAGAGGCACTATAACATACCTCAGAAAAGCTATTTCTGCTTATTTAGAATTTCTCTAGTTCCCAATCTGCTATTTTCAGACTTTGGCCAAGCCAAATTCAAAATGGCTATGTATATACACAGTTTCAAATGTTAAAAAAAGTAAAGAAATCTGAAAATAGCCTTAAAAAGAAAACTCAACGCCCTACATACAAATCTGCAAAAGCTGAAAAAGTGGTAGAACTGGTTATTTTCTCAAACATTCACTCACTTTAAATTTTACCTTTGGGTTAGAAAACATCCGTAAATCTACTCACTTTCTTTCTGATCACTTTCGTAAAAGTTCTAAATGCTTAAAACTATGGTTTTAAATAGAAAAGTCCCACTGACTTTCACTGTCCTCTATATCAATTTCTCCTAGGCTATACAAGGACCATGTTTGGGGGTGGGTGTAATGAGAAGGTTAAGATTTATTTTTAAAATTCCCAACTGAATGGCTGTTGTCAGTTTAGCACTGTCCATTAGATGGCACCCACTACTCCAGGTTGCAAGAGAATAGAGGAGAGGTTAACACAAGATTAGAAGAAGGTAAATGTTGCCCAGATTTTCATAAAAGGCAAGAGAACTGAGTTTGCAAGCTATAGACCAGTGAAGTGGACTTTGATTCCTGAGAAAACTGTAAAATGAAACAGTCATTAAAGAGATGATGAATACCTAGAAAAGGAAGTAATGATTACAAATAGCCATCATGGATTCAATAAGAACAGGTGATGCCAGACTAACCTCATTTCCTTTTCCGACAAGATTACTGAACTAGTAGATGAGGGAAATGTTATAGATATAATTCAGCTAGATTTTATCAAAGATTTTGCTAATACAGCTCATACTGTTCTTGTAGAGAAGATAGAAAGGTATAGATTAGCCAATAGTACAGTCAAATGGATTCAGAACTGGTTGGAAGGTTGGGCTCAAAGAATGGTTGTTAATGGTTCCATGCCAACATGGCAGGGGGTTTCTAGTAGGGTACCTTAGGGATTCAAATTTGCTAGGCCCTACATTGTTTTAACTTTTTAAAATTAGGGATTTGGACAGGGGCATAGATGGCTGACTCTTCAAATTTGCAGATGGCACAAAGTTGGGAGTGCTAAGTAAAACTGGATGACAGTCAGGATCCAAAAGGACCCTGACAGGCTAGCACAACGAAAAAAATCTAATAAAATGACATTCACTATATTTAAATAGATGGAAGGTTTTCTACTTGGAGAAAAAAATCTATCTCAGAAGGGATAAAAGATAAAGGAGACATGGCTAGACAGTAGTTCTGAAAAAAAATCTGGGAGTTTTAGTAGACTGTAATTTCAATATGTATGAAGTGTGATGTGGTAGCCAAAAATATCAATTCAATCTTGGGCTTCATTAAGATGGTCTTTGCTGGGGCAGCTAGGTGCTGCAATGAATAGAGCACCAGCCCTGGAGTCAGGAGGACCTAAGTTCAAATCTGGCCTCAGACACTTAACACTTACTAGCCATGTGACTTTGGGCAAGTTACTTAACCCCAATTGCCCCTCTAAAAAGAAAAAAAAATTGGTCTTTGCTTCTAGAAATAGAGAGGTGAGAGTCCTACTGAACTTTGACCTCTACAGACCTCACCTGGAGTACTGTGTTCAGCTCTGGCTGTCACAGTTTTAAAAGGCCACTGATAAGCTTGGAAACATCCAGAAGACAACAACCAGGACAGTGAAGGTTGCCTTGAGTTCAGGTCATTTGAGGATCATCAGTTGAAGGAACTGGGCATGTTTAGACTAGAGAAGAGAAGACTTGGAAAGACATGATACCTTCAAGAATTTGAAGGGCTACCTTCTCTAAGGAGAGCTTAGACTTGTTTTGGTGTTAGCGGGCAGAAGCAAAAGGATTTTATCAATGGGTGAAAGCAGTGAGAGTCAAATTTAGGCTCAATGTCAGGAAAAATTTTCCAATTATTAGGGTTGTATAAAAGTGGAACACGCTGCTTTGAGGGGTAGTGTTTTCCCCATCTTTGGAGTTCTTCCAACAGAAACTGTTATAATGAAAGAAAATTCCTTTTCATCTGTGGGTTAAACTAGATGCCCGCTGAGGTCCTTTTTAACTCTTAATTCTCTGATAAAATTTTAGAACTATTGCAACTTGCTAAATCATTAGGGTTTTGCCTTGAAGTGTCTTTAATAAGTCTTCAGACCTTATTAAGTGAAATGATCATATTTTCATATATTCCTGAACAACCCTTGATGCTAAATTTCCCTGATTCTCCTTATTGCTATGACCATTTCCTCCTTTGTCAACCATAAAGCTTCATTCTTTCCTTTCCACCAAGTATGTATACCTCTCAAAGATCTTATCTCAACCCTATGTTCTTCTTTCTACACTACCTTCCTTAGTGGCTTTAACATCTCAGTTCTATGTATGTGACTATCAGATCTATATTTTAATTTCTCCTTCAATCCACTGAAATTTAACACAAGTTATTAGGTATCTACTTCTGAAAGGTGCTATGCGAGAATCTCAGGATACAAAGATAAAAAAATTACATACTAGCTGACCTTGAAGTGCTTACAAACTAGTAAGAGGGTTAGACATTTGCACATATGATGGTAATACAAGTTGGAATTTGAACAGTGCATGATAGAGAGGTCAAACACAGAAAGATGAAAGTGTGGAGAGGAAAGGATAACCTGTATATAGAGTAATCAAAGAAGATGTCATGGAGGAGACAGCACTCAATTCATGTTTGGAAGGAAGAATGTCCATTTCAGGCATGGGGGATTGCCTACACAAATGTACGGAAAGGAAAAAGAAACAGGACAAGGTCTAAGAATGCCTAGCAGTCAAGCCTACCTACAGAATAAAATGTGTCAAAACTAGTAATATGAAGTACAGGGAAATGAAGTCACCAGACTTGTGCACTAGGAAGATCAATATAATTTTGACAATTAAATGAAAGATAAATTAGAAAGGGTAAAAACTGGAAGCAAAGAGATGAGTTAGGAGGTTATTACAGTAGTATAGACAAAAGGCAATGAAAACCTAAACAACAGTTGTGACAGTGGGACTAGAAATAAGGAGAAGAATATAAGAGATATTTCAGAGGTAGAATCAATGGGATATAGCAACTTACTGCCTTTAAGGAGGGAGGGACATAGAAGAATCAGAGAACTATGGAGTTTGTCTGGCTATCTGAGAAGATAGAGGAAGAAACATGGAATAATGGAAAGAGAATTCAGTTTGAACCGAAAACAAAGAAATGTCTTTTGTACTTGCTTTGAATAGCCCCTCTAATGAGAACATTTGCATATAGGTTCCTAACAAATACCATTTAATTGAAAGTGTGATGCTACAAATTTCCTAGAAAAGTTAAAACAAAGAACTTCTGTCAAGTGAGTGAAAGTAAGAAATATAGTCCACAGTATCCCCTCAAAAATGGCAACAGATATGTCAAACAAAGAATTTTTAAAAAATAATCCTCAGAAGAAAATCAATCCTAGAAAAACGGGGAAAATGATAAAAGAAATGAATACACAAAAAAGTCCTAAGATGGTAAATAAACATTATAGAGTTAAAGAAAAGAAAAAGAAAGCATACCTAGGAAAAAAATAATCAAAACTTACAATGGCTCCAAAACCAAAATTAGCACTTTCATAAGATACTTGAATATACATAATTAGCTCCCTAATAATAATTAAAGATCTATCAAAAATATATACTTTTTCCCTGAAAAGACTTATATGAACTGATGCTGAGTGAAATGAGCAGAACCAGGATAATATTGTACACAGTAACAACCACACTGTTCGATGACTGACTTTGACAGACTTATCTCTTCTCAGCAATGCAATGATCTAAGACAACTACAAAAGACCTATTATGGAAAATACTATTCACATCCAGAGAAAGAACTCTGGAGTCTGAATGCAGATAGAAGCATACCATTTGCTCTCCTTTTCTTTTATTGTTTTGTTTTGTTTCTTCTTTCTCATGGTTCCTCCCATTAATTCTAATTCTTCTTTACATCACGACTAATATGAAAATGTTTAACATGAATTTAAGTAGAACCTATATTGGGTTGCACACCATCTTGGGGAGGGGGAGAAAAGACGGAGGGGAAGAAAATTTGAAACTCAAAATCTTATGGAAGTGAATGTTGAAAACTAAAAATAAATAAATATACATATATATGCATACACACACATATATATTTTCAAATTTTCAAACTAAAAGAGGTTTAAGACAAGATGACAATGAAACTCAAAAACTTTAAATTATCAATGGAGAATATTAATAGTGCCATGGATTTATCAAAAATACAACTGTTTTGAGGGAAAACAAAATGGTGGAAGTAGAAAACCAGGTAGGAAAATAAGCTTAGCAACCAATAAAAGTGGAAAAATATATTAACTCTACAAAGTAAACAGAACTAAAATATAGAGCAAAAAGTTACTAGTCCCCCTTCCTTCTTCCTTTCCAAATATTAAAAAGCAACAAATTTTAGGAAATCATACAGTAATTTTCCAGGAATGGTTGAAATGAAAGGACAGATAGACTGGGGATTAGAACCATGGCATATCAACAGAGATGAATCACAGGAGATGGAGATGAGATATGGAGAATACTTTTATGAGCTTTACAGATGAAGAAGAAAGGAAGAGAGAAGGAAAAGGAGAATCAGATAAATACAGAATAACATTCCTATGGGCAAAGAAGAAGAAGAAAAATTTAAACTTTCAATACTAATAGTATAGTTAGGAACAGTATCTTAATGTTATATATGAAGATGTGACTAAATGTGCACAAAGAACAGTATTAGATTTATACTATGAAATAAGTTCAAAATATTATTGTGAACAGAGCAGCATAGGAAAAAAAACACAAATTCAGCAATTATTACCTTGAACAAAAGCAGACTAAGCTTTCCTATAAAAAAAGGATTAGAGAATGGATTTTAAAATATGAAACATGCCTAGGATAAAAAGACACACACAGATTTAAAATAAGATATTTCAATAACATTTCCTCTTTTTCAGCTGTCTCCAGAAAATTAGGAGTTGTAGTCATGATACTGGACAAAGTGGAATTCAAAACAGAAAACATTAAGCCAGAAAACACTCAAAGTATGTCATGCATAAAGACAATGAAACAATATCAATATTAATTAAATACATACTCCATGGCACAGCAAATAAAATTTAAAAGTACACATTAATTGAAATATAAAAATATTTAGATAAAAAAAAGTAAGAAGAGACTGCAACACTCCCATTAATGGAAAATTACAAATAACTGAAAGATAAGAAGAAGCAAATTACAGTTTTTAATAGAATTCTGAAAACTTAATTTGATAGGCATATGGAGAGCACTAAATAAAAATATTAGGGAATTTACTTTTCATACTAACCACATGGCTCCTTTTCTGAAATTAATCACAGAATAAGATATAAATAAATATAGATGAGCTAAAATTTTAAAAACTCTCTATAGGCCATAACATAGTAAAAAGCAGTAAACAAGGAAAATCTGATCAAAAGATGAAAATTTAAATTGAGACTAAATGATTTCCTAAATAATGTTCGACTAAAAATCCAAATTATAGAAACAATAATAAACTATGTTAAATATGATTACAATAATAACAAAATATACCAACTTTTGTATGATACAGTAAGTCTCAAGAACAAATTTGTATATCTGAACATTTATATCAATAAAAGAGAAACAAAAAAAATCAATGAGTTGAGCATGCACTTGAATTAGGAAAAAAAATCAGCAACCTCACACAACCAAAAGAAATTATCAGAATTAAAGGTGAAATTAATATAACTGAGAGAATTATTGAGTGTTTTTAAGAGCAACATAAATGTTAAACTAATATGTAATTTAATCATAAAAAGAAGGGAAAAGCAAATTGCCATAAACAAAAGTGAGTAGAAGGAAATTCACGAATAGAGAAGAAAAAAGGTCTCAGAAACTGTTAAACACAGTCTGCCAAATAGAAAATATGAAAGTCTAAATATCAGCATAAATATTTCTTAAAAATCCAGATTGACAAGGCATGAAACTATTGCCAAAGGAAATTTTAAACAGGTCATATAGGAATGGCTATAGGAAAGCAATAACAAAAACCAGGACCAGATGTATATGAAAGCAAATTTAACCAAACATCTAAAGAATAAATAATCAACGCCATAGAAACTGTGTTCAGAAATAGGCATCATCCTGTCTGATTCTTTCTAGAAAGCAAATGTTACATTGATCCCCAGACCAGAGAACAGAAAAAGAAAACCAGAGACCAATAGCATTAACAAATATTGATACAAAAATATTAAATAAAATGTTTTTGAATAAAACATAGGAATACATAAAAAAATTTGCTGTTACCAATCTAGATTAGCATAGCTAAGATATTTGCATAGGTGTATTTGATAGAGCACAGTTAGGAAGAACTGAGTTTAATCTTGCCTTAAACACTTGCTAGCCATGTGACTCAGAGCAAGTCACTTCATTCAGTTTCAGTTTCCTCATCTGTAAGATTTTGATAACAGCTCCTATTTTATACTATCAAATGAGATAATATATGCAAAGTGCTTTGAAAAGTGCTATGTAAATGCTAACTATTAGGATAATGAAAACAATATAACTATACTAGTTTTTAAAAAGTAATTGTAATTTCATCAATTCAGTAAGTTCCTGGTATGGGGATCAGTTTTCCAAAGTAGGTTAGCATTGTGCTGGAATTTTCTCTCTGTCAAAAGCAGAGCAGTCAATAATTCTTTATTTGCCTCAAAGACCATTTTATCCTTCAAAAGAGGAAGGAATGATAAAGGTCCACTCTATTCTGGATCACCAACAGAGAGAAACTGGTTGCTAGAGTGAAAATGATGAGAACCTTGGGAGGAAATGAACACTCCCTCCTAGAATTTGTGGTTGAAAAAGAGATGAAAACCAAACACAGTCCTTTATGAAAACTAGATTTGGAGAGAGTGGATTTCAAAATGTTCAGTGGAAGGATAGGTAGGATATACTACAGAATAAAATTCCACAAGAGAATTTGGCCCAGGAGGAATAGAAAATACCCAAGAATAAAATGCAGAAGGCACAATAGGAAGCACTTCTAATGAGGAAGAAAAACAGGAGTTGTCTCAGGAAACCAATATGGAAGCACAGGGAATTCACTAACCATTTTAGATTTTTAAAAAGATAAGTATAGGGGCAGCTATGTGACACAGTGGATAGAGCAACTGGCCCTGCAGTCAGGAGGACCTGAATTCAAATCCAGCCTCAGACACTAGCTGTATAACCCTAGGTACATCACTTAACCTTGATTGCCTTAAAAAAATAGATATGTACAGAAGACAGGAGCAAGGGCAAAAAAGGTCCTACAAATCAAGTGTTAGGAGTGCATAATCTCAGAAAACTAAGGAAAATCAGAAGGATCTTGGGGCTTTTTAGAAGGCAGACTAAAAGGACAGCACTACTGCTTAGAGTCGACAGGATGATGGAGAGAAGAGATTATTGCTCATTCTCATTCTGCTTCTGTCTTTTCCCACAAGGAGACTAACTTTTGCATGGGAAATGACAGAAAAAACTGGCTAACACAGAGTTGGTACCTGTAAAGCCAAACATGAGCAGCTTTCCAGAGGACTGCTGCTATGAACAGTAAATTCTAATTACATAATATAATGAACTCTCTATTTATTCAGCAATAAATTAAGGCAAAACATTCCAAAAAATCGAGGCATAGCATTCACCATGTCACAACTCAACAACTTAACACTAAAATGGCCACATAGTTTTCACCAGCATGGTCACATAGTTTTAAGTAAAGTATATTAATTTAGTTAATCACAAAGTCCTTAATTCAATCACAAAGTACAAAAGTCAAAGTTCTCGACATATGGAGTGCAATTAAGTTACAATTTCATCAGTCACTACTCAATACCCTATTTCATCAGTCGCTGCTCAGACAATTTAATCAGTCACTACTCGGGACCCATGGAGAGGTCTTTTCATCTTGACCTGAGGCAGGCTTTCAGCTTCCATGGTTCCTCTTCCATGGTCCCAGCTCCTGCCCAAATCTAACCAACTGCCACCTGAGTTCAAAGGCAGACAGCTCCCAGCTCCTTGTCCAGCTCTCCTGTTCCACATTGGAGCTCACAGTGTCCAGTTTACCTCAAGTCCTTCACAATTTATGTTCCTGGGAAGAGAAAACTTAACAATATCTACACACATCAAGCTTAGCAGAATTACAGCAATATTCACACACGGTTGGCACTATCATCTCAACTCACTTTCTGCCTGTAAAATCAACATGGAACCAAAACAGACAGACAAAGTATTGACACCACAGTCATGCTTCCTCTGGAGGCTCTAGCTGGCTCTCAGAAGTCCTCAGCAGTGTGGCTGGCCCTTGGAAGTCTTCGGAAGCTCTGGCTGGTTCTCGGAAGCTCCCAGCAGAAGTTTGGCTGGCTCTCAGAAGCTCTGCCACCACAAGTTCTGTTCTCAAAATCAAAATTACTTTCTCCAGCTCCATTCTCAAAATCAAAATCACTTTATCTAGCTCCATTCTCAAAATCAAAATCACTTTATCCGGCCTCCAGTTTGCGCCAAGAAATTGACTCAGTTCTCAATTCTCATTTCTCTTCTCAGTTCTTCTCAATTCTCAATTCAGTCTTCAGTCCAGCAGTAGCAGCCCAGCCTCCAGATGCTTGCTGAGAGAAATTCTCCCTCTCTTCCCGGCAGCAGCTGCTCTATCTCCAGATGCTTACCCCAAGAAATTCTGACTCTCCCTGCTGTGGCTTTTCCTTATATACAGTATTAGCTCCTCTCTCTTCAGCCCCTTCCTGTTACATCAGCAACATGGGTTCATACCTTGTTTCTTTACAGAGGCTTAAGTTGAAACGAAATGTTAAGTACCTGTTAGCTTGGCAATACAAAGGGATCTTCAAATTTCATTACTATTAGAGTACCAAAAACAAGTAATGGGATGGGAGAGAGTACACCTGGATGCTCCTGTTTTACTCAAATCAGCTGGCCTTGTTGCATGACATCCCCAGAAACTCATAGTAGATATTACTAACTGAGTCACTGAGGGTGATATTAAAAGGACCACGGAAAAAGGAAGAGGAACCACAGTACTGGTGATGGGCAAATTCTGTCCAGATTTTCAAAAGATGAGAAAGGGATAAAATTGTCAAACTATCAGTTAATGCATTAGAATTTGATTCCTGGAAAACTTCTAGAATAGATTATTAAAGATATAGTTAATAAACATCTAAAAAAGGAAATATAATTACAAAGAACCACCATAGTTTCATCAAGAACAATTTATGCCTAGCTAACTTTATTTCCTTTTTTTCTTTTTTGAGTACTAAACTGGTAGATCAGAGGCAGTTCAGAAAGACTCATCTTTCTAAATTCAAATCCAGTCTCATACACTTACTAGCTATATAACTAATGCAAATTTGGGGGCTTTAAGAAAGGCCTAATTACCTCCAGAAATTAGGAATTGATAGTCCATCTGTAGTCTGTGTTGGCTAGATAAGACCTAGAACATTGTGCTCAGTTTTGTGAGTCACAGTTTAAAAAGCATATTGATTAGTTAAGAAAGTATTCTAAAGAAAGCAACTCATGAGTTCATTGTCATAGACAGGTCTGTTTTTATTTAGCCTGTGGAAGAGAAGTCTCAGATGGACATAACAGCTGTATTCAAATATCTGAAGGATTGTCAAATGGAGGAAAGATTAGACTTACGTTTGGTCCAAGACAGCAGAACTAGGAATAAATGGTAGAAGTCGCAAAGAGACAAAATTATACTACCGTGTTTCCCTGATAATAAGACCTATACCGAAAATAAGCCCTCCCCTTACTGTGTAAGATTCCTCTAAAATAAGCCCTCCCCCGAAAATAAGCCCTATTGAGATTGCTACTGTAGTGAAGGTGATCCCCTGCGCTACACGCTACATTACAGTACCCTCTGTATGCACCGTCCCCCCTGCCCCCCCCGTGAAACGCACGCCACACTGCGAGCTGCATCCAATCAGAGCTGCAGCAGTGAGCGCGTCATCCTGTTCTTCCCCAGTGATTTGCTTATTGAATAAAGGTACATTTTTTTGTTCACATTTACCTGTTTATTAAAATTGCTGTCAATGTTCATTAAAATAAGCCCTCCCCTGAAAATAAGCCCTCTGGTGTTTTTCTGTCCAAAAAATTAATAAGACAGTGTCTTATTATCGGGGAAACACGGTAGGTGTCAAGAGAAACCCTTAACAACTATGGCTAACTGAAAACAGAACAGGGAAGCTAGGTGGTGCCACAGTGCACAGAGTACAGGGCTTGGAGTCAGGAAAACTCATTGCTGAGTTCAAATGTGACCTCTGACACCTAGCAGCTGTATTACTCTAGGCAAGTCACTTAACCCTGTTTGCCTCAGTTTCCTTATCTATAAAATGAGCTGGAGAAGGAAATGGCAAACCAGTCCAGTATTTTTGCCAAGAAAACCCCAAATAGGGTAACAAAGACTCAGACAAAACAGAAATAAATGAGCAACATAAACAAAAAGTAGAATAAATTGCCTTGTGAAATGATGGAAGGTTTTCAAGTAGAGGCTGGATAACCAACAGCTATGTTATAGTAAGCATTCCTTTTTGGAAATGGGTTGAACTTCATGGATACTGAAGTCTTTCCAACTCTAATATTACATAATTTTTGTTTTATTGTTTTTCATATTCATATTTTCTTTTGTTCTTGTTTATATGTTCTAAATAGTTTCATTTAAAAAAAATAACACAAATTTTGTCATAATAAAAAGTTAGAATAAGGGGAGAAAAAGAACTTGAATTTCAACAAGAACAAATCCAACTAATACAGCTAAAGAAAAATAAGTAGGGGCAGCCAGGTAGCACAGCGAGTAAGAGCAACGGCTCCAGTGTTGAGAAGACCTGGAGATCGAATCCCGGGCTCAGACACTTAGCATCCACCCAGAAACACCTGGCTGTGTAACCTTGAGCAAGTTACTTAACCCCAATTGCTTAGGGGCGGCCAGGTGGCTCAGCGAGTAAGAGCACCGGCTCCAGTGTCAGGATGACCTGGATCAAATCCCGGCTCAGATACTCAGCACCACACCCTGAAATAACTGGCCGTGTAACCTTGAGCAAGTTACTTAACCCCAATTGCTTAAAAAAAAAAATTTAAGTAAATGCTGAGACACTTAGCACACAGAGAAGCAGCTAACTGTCAAGATATGCCTAGAGATGACCAAGTTAAGAATTTGAAATGGACAGGCAGAAGTAAACTACTAATATAATTTCAGTTACATTACAGAAAAGTTTCATATCATCAGGCAAAGAGATAAGACTCACAGCCTATATAACCTGGAACAAATCCAAAACACTGTATTCAACCGAGGGTACCTCCTTTCTAAAGAAACTGTACCTCAAACCAAGGAGGAAAACCCATTCATATTCCTTTCCTCTGTGGCCTTATCTTTTTCCTAAGTTTGAAGAGAACAGATTAAGTCTCTAGCAACCTCATACTAAATAAGTACTTGTTTTGGAGATGTTCTCCATTCATTCCACTGCAATGCTTGACACTGAATCCCACCTTGTTAGACAGCAATATTAAGTCATTATGGCTAATGGTAACAGGAGAAAGCTGTACAAGTGCTTCAAAACATTAAGTGGGGCAAATATCTGCAAAAGTATTTGTTTAAATTGGAAAATAACCTAATAGTGTCTGGGATGTAAAATGCTTCTGCTAGAATCTTTGTCATTGTATTCAGTGTATATAAGCTATGAACTAAGAGAGAAAGGGTAAAATTGTAATCACAAACATAAAATATTAATTATCTCACTGGAACTTTATATATCCAAAAGCAAAAACTCAAAGAATGGTCCTGGAAATGTGCATCAGATTGCTGATCTTACTGAAACAGTACTTAAGGTATTTTCTTTAACAAAGTATTTGTAAAACTTCTTGAATAAAGAAGAATGTGGCTCAGATCTGCTAACCTAACCCACCTATTACATAAATAATGTTCAAGAAACAAGTGGGTGATTCTTCTAAGAATGTTACCTATAGTTCCCTGAATAGATATAAGATTCTTACCCTGCTGTGGTTTCCTTGAACATTCTCCAGGTATGAAATGAACTAGTAGGCAAAATCTTATAATTTGATGGCTTCTACAAGTTTGCACACAGTAGGTGCTTCAGAATACTTATTATAATCTGATCCACCTACAATAAATAAGAAATTCTTCTAAAGGGAAGTTTAATAATGGCTATTGTGAGCATGAATTTTCCTTTACTCTAGCCCGCAGAATAATCCTTCAACACTCACAAACCTAAAATTCAAAGTATCATTTTTTATGTGCGCTTGACAGCTGCCAAAAATGTCATCTTTTCCATATTCTGGTCCGTTATCTGGGCTTTGGGACAGACCCTGGGAAGATAAAACTGATCATAAGCCAGGTGATATGAGAATATAGTTAGACATTTGTTATTGTGTTGGTATTAGAAATGTTTGCATGCCTCTGAATTATTAGAAATGTTAGGAAAGAGTGGAATTGGCTAATTCTTTTGGATAGAAACAGTACCTACTCAATGATGTCGGCTGACATTGGCAGAGGTAAAGCACTCTTGGTGATATTCTTTTTTAGAAAGCATGTGAAATTCATAATCTAATCACTTGGGATCATTAAAAATCACAAACTTTCTGCTATCAGTCTACTTGCTAAAGGGAGAGTTTTCAGTGTGTACATCCACAGTTTATTTTATCAGACATATATATATATATCCATTGCCCATTTCTAGAAATCATGGTGTTCAATCACTGGTAAAGATGCCCCAATTAGATTGGCCGAAATGTTCGCTAAGGTTCTTGCCCCAATTAGATTGGCCCAAATGTTTGCTAAGGTTATTTACCAGCTCTAACATTCTATGGCTCTGTGAATCAGTTTTTGTGTTTTCATTGGAAACTTTAAAATCAGCTGAATTTACCAAGATGGCATGAGTCATAATGGTTCTGGAAACAACAATGATGAAAATAAAACCACATCAGAAGTCCAAAGAATTAAGCAAAAAGGTTTGGTACTAAAAAGAGGGAGCTGCTTTGAAAGAAAGGGGAAAAACAAGGAAGAGTAGAGAGACAGGACAACAACAAAGTGTTAAGAGTTCCACATTGTGCTAAACACTACATAACACCTTGTGTTTGCTTTGCGCCTAGAAGCTAATTCAGATGCAACTCTACCCTGATGGTGTGGATTTCCATCACTGCATCTTAGAGTGTCTTACATATCACTTAGCCTATCCCCTTAGGACAAAGAGCCATTTTTAGATGCAGTTATTGTGTATGTCTTGTGGAACAAAAGTCACCCTGAAATACAAATAGATTATACATATTTCCAGGTGTTATTCTTACTTGAGGATAAATGGATATATTAGTCTGACCAGGCATGTCCTTTATGAAGTCTACCACATTCCCTGCTCTCTTAGGTGTTTGCAAATTGATTTTGTGATGTGTTTTTATTTTTATAGTCTCAAGGTCATCCCTTTTTCTTTTTTTCATAGCCAGGCACCATATATTATCCTCTTTTCAATTTGGAGACATTTTCCAGTCCTGTAAAAAGTCTTAAAAATGATAGGAGGTAGTCCTCAATGACTTCAAGTTAGTTCTTTATGCACAGAATAATGCAAGTCAGCAATATCTGAAAACATCTAGTTTCTTTAATAATGATAATGGCTTATATTTATAGAACATTCTAATAAATAGTATTCAATTCTCACAACCCTGTAAATATTAGTTATTATTTAACTAATATTTTTATATTAGTTGCAAATGAAGAAACTGAGTCTCAGAGAAGTTAGAGAATATCCATGGTCACACAACCACTAAGTGTCAGAGCCAGGTCCTCCTGACTATAAGTCCAGAACTCTTTTTATTATATCATACTGTCCTCTCAATCCTACTGTAATTTCTTTGTAGCAACATTCATTCTTCTGGCAAACATTGATGAAAATACATTGAAAAGCTGTATCTTTTTGTAATCATATATTATTACTAGGGGAGAGTGTGTCGGGTCTAGAATCAGGAAGACTCATCTTTCTGAGTTCAAATCTGGCCTCAGACACTTATTAGCTTTGTGACCTTGGGCAAGTCACTTAACCCTGTTTGTCTCATTTTCCTCATCTGTAAAATAAGTTGGAGAAAGAAATGGCAAACCACACTAACATCTTTGCCAAGAAAACCCTAAATGGGGTCATGGAGAATTGGGACATGATTAAATAACAATAACAACAAAATCATTACTAGATTTTTACCTCCAATCAGAAAGTCAAAATTTATCTTCCTTTTGATTCTAATTTTGCTAAATATTATGTATCTGAGGTTTTTTTTTAATTAAACATCTTTTCCAAATCCATATATATTTCTGGGTAGTTTAGGCAATATGCTTTCTCATTTGCATTCTGTGATTTCCCCATTTGTTTTCCAGGTTAGGTTATGGAAAATATCAATAAAAAGAAACTTCTAAAAAGAATTTATAAATTGAGCAGCAGAATAATGAAAGGGGGTTATTGAGAGAATAAATGAATGGTACCATTTAACCTCAAACTTAAAAAAAACGTCAAAGGAAACTTGAAAGGCAAACAAATCCTAGTTTTCAATTTGTAAGCTTCTCCTTCCTTGTTGAAGGGGCAGAGAGAAGAAAGTGGAGGAAAAGGGTCGAGTCCATCCATACTGAGTCAAAACTGGATTAAGCTGAACAATGGAAAAGGTAGGATAAGTAGGAAAGGCTCCTTAAGGACTAAAGCATAAATGTTTTTTGTCACCTCATTTAGAAACAGGCTTCCCAAAGGTGGTCTCACCAACCATCTAGAATGTCTTCACTCCTACTTTCCATTCGAAATTCTTAACGTTTTCTATGTACCCTCACCCCCTGCTGCTGGTCTGCTGCAGCTGTGCACTATGACCCCACCAGCATGGTCTTCCTCACCATCACCCCAGGTCTTTCTTCCATGATTCATGTAATGTAATGAGTGCTTTGTTTAACTTCCCCAGATGTCTCTTCCCATGTTTCCTGACAGTGAAAATGAAAACTATCTGTTATATGGGTATTTTTCCTGATCTTTCTAAGCTTCTATTCTCTTCACATGCACAATGCTCCCTCTGAAATGTATGTTATGCTGATTAGGACACCATAGGAACAAGATAAATTTTTGAAATGACAAAAGGAACCTTATAAATATAGAAATGTACTTTAAAAGTGTCTGCCTATTTCAGCCAACATTTGATTTTGAGCTAGCTTGGAAAACATGGAACATATTTTAGCAAATTTATTAATTTGAAGCAGTCATATAATGGAGAAAAGCTCTAGATGACAAATCAAAATATCTCTGCTCCTTAGTAATTACATGATTTTGGACAAATGTAGTGGAAAGAGCACTGGATTTGGAATCAGAACACTTGGCTACTTCTGTGACCTCGGGCAAAGACTCTCTGTGCCTCTTTTTCACTTAATCCCAGGATCAAAGATGGAAAACTAGAAGGGACTTCAGAGATCACCTGGTCCAACTCCCTCATTTGACTGATGAGGAAACCAAGGCTTAGGAAGATTAAGTGACTTCCCCAGCATTACAAGTAGTTAAGCAGTTGAGCTAAGATTCAAAACCAAATTCCCTGCCTCCAAATTATTGGTCCCTTCCTGCTCTAAATCCAATGATCCTAAATTATTTAACCTAATGGAGCTTCAGGTTCTCATATATAAAATGGGGATAACATTACCTGCCCCATCAATTTCACAGAACAAGTTATAAAGATCAAATGAGGTAATGTAAAGAACTTTCAAAACTGTAATAAACTATACATAATCTGCCTAACTCCAGCCTACCTTCCTAGGCTTAGGACTTTCCTTTACTAATTCAGTTTTCCAGCCAAACTGGAATTCTTGCTATTCTTCATTTAAGACATCCCCCACCTCTTGCCTTTGCACAGCCTATCCTCCATGACTAAAATGCTCTTCCTCCTCATCTTCAACTCTTGGAAAACCTTCCTCCCTTCAAAGCTCAACAACTCAAGTGCCACCTGATTCAGTAGGCCTTTTATGATTCAAGTGATCCCTTCAGGAGTCTCCTTCAAATCTCTGTGTATTTATTTTGTACATTTGCTGTATTTACTAACCTACAGGGTATGGATTATCTATGTGTTCTTGTCTAGGGGGTTGCCAATTATGAATTTGGTCTCTCCCTGCTATAAAACAAGGTAAAAGTACTTGAGGAATGACTATCTACTCTGTTATTAGAGTTAAGTGGTTAAAGTTAGAATAAAACCAACTCCATAAAATACTTATGACTTATTTTTCACCTAATAACTGGGTATCCAGTTCATATACCATAAATATTTAAAATTCATTGTTTAAATTATGTTTATCAGTAGTGATACAAAATGGCAGTGTGACTAGAATGAAAATCACCTTGAACATCCTGCTTCTGACTATACAGATACACTTAAAAAAAATTTTTTTTGGCTTTTTTTTTTGGAGGGGGGAAGGCAGGGCAATTGGGATTAATTGACTTGCCCAAGGTCACATGGCTAGTAAGTGTTAAGTGTCTGAGGTTGAATTTGAACTCAGGTTCTCCTGACTCCAGGGCTGGTGCCTTTATTCACTGTGCCACCTAGTCACCCCCACTTTTTTTCTTACACATTGAACAAAGCCTAATAAAATAATTGTTATTTTATAATTTCATTTGCTTATGTATAAGAATGTTTAAAAAATTAGTTGTTCTTAACATGCACTGATATTAACTTGAATTTTTCTTTGTTAAAGTCAAGGGTTCCCCTGCTAAAAAAAAAAAAAAAAGAGGCCATTCAGAATAACATTTTGTGCTAAGTGTAAGAAATAATATAGGTAAGAGAAATTGATTAACTCCTGATTCCAAATTATCCCCCATGAACCTAAAATACTGTTAATTCAGAAATCCAGAAGTGGAAAATTGGGTTGGGTGTCATGGTCTGTGTGTAAAGCATAGTGTGAAAGCAGGAAGCCAGCTACAGTAACTAGGATTTGCAGCAGGATTCTAGTGCCGGGGAGAATTGGCAGGAACAAGGCAAAGTCCTAATCTCACATTTATTTCATCATCTTGTCTATAATTTATAGTCTTATACCAAAGGCTCTTAAACTTTTTTTGTCATCTATTCTTCTGGCATTCTGGTGAATCCTCTGGACTTCTTCAAATAATATTTTTAAATATTTAAAATAAAATACATGGCATTTACAAAGGAAGCCAATTGTATTAAAATATATTCTACAGATAGGCAGACTGGGATCATATATGATCTAATTCTATCTAGCTACAGTAATTTATGAATGAGGGTAAATGATATTTTGAGATATCTGTAAAAATTATAATGTGACATGAAAATATTTGTGATTTCTATTGGAGAAAAGTCACAGGTATCGTTAGTACTATTGTGGTTTGTTGCCTATATTCATCAATGAAGGAAATACTAAATTTCAGTAAGAAATTAGTGAAAATATAGATGTTTTTTTTTACTATCCAAGTTCATAGATCTTCTGAAACTGACCCTTGGTCCAAAGACTACTTAGAGAAGTGCTTGGGGCGATGACAAGGTAAGGGACTTAGCCATGGTCAAACAGCTAATAGGTGTCAGAGGCAGGACTGAATCCAAGTCCTTCTGCCTTCGAGGCTCGTATCCTCCCAAGCCATGTTGATTCTCATTACTTACTGTATAGATTATATTTACTTATATCTGTGAATATTATTTATCTTGCAGTAGAATACAAGCTCCTTGAGGGCAGCAAGTATTCTGTTTTAGTCTTTTTTAGCTCCAGTCCCTATTTCCCAAGTGTAAGCTAGTACCCTATCCACTTTAATAAATTTGTGTTCAAACTGATTTGGATCAACTTCTCTGATATTTCCCATTTCTTAAACACCTGCTTTCTTCTATGTGCTGCCTCTCTGCATCCTGCCCTCCTGAGATATGTAGAAATATTTCATGTGTAAAACTTTCAAATGAAAGTGGGACTAGTAAGGACATAATTTACGTTTTGACACTTTAGTTAGGAAGGATGGTGAAGGATATCACACAAAAATTATAAAACACATGGTATATTCCCACTTTTGCTAACTTGTTAGATAATATCAGAAGAATCAGACAAAATTACAGCTACTTTCAAAATGATGAATATGATAGATTCAATTTCAGACTAATTATGCTATAAGAGGGTACCTCATGATACCATACAATCTTTTTTTATGAATATAAGGTGCCTTATGTATATTAATCATTTACTACTAACTTGAGTATTCTGCCATTTCAGAACATATACATCTGGACTTACAACTAAGACAGGGAACAACAAATTCCTTTTTGGTATTGAAATACAGGTCCCCTGGTACACAGCATGCATGAAGAACTGACTCAGTCACTTTCCTGGTTTTCTGACCTTAAACAATCCCAAATTCTCTCAAAACAGAAGGGGAAACTTTTATATTTACAAACAGCTGCCAAATAAGAATTAAGGCTCCTAGAATCATGCCGAGAGTAACCCTTAAATATACCACTGGCTGAGTTGAATTTTGACCAGAGGGAAAAACTAAATGTGATTAACATGTAACCATTAAAAAAGAATAAAAAATGGTAATAAAGTAAAATGACAGAACATTAAAACTTGAAGGAGCCTTAAAAATCATCCTAGTTGAAACCTCCAATTTTGCAGAGAAGAACACAAATATATATAGAAGGAGAGATAAATTTTACAAGGTCAACTTATTAATGGACTAGAAAACCCAAATATACTGGTATCTTAAGCTAATTACTACAATCACACTGCCTTAGTACAAAAGTTAATATCAAATCAACCTAGGCAAAGCCCCTTCTCAATAAAACTAGCATTCTACTTACTAGGATACTTTGTTGTAAAAAAAGTTCCTGGCCCTAAGTCTAAAGGCAAAGCTTGTCTGCTTGCATTAGGAATCTTAAAACAGGATCTTTTTCAAATTTGTTTTACCATTCTCCTTACTAATTAATCTTGTTCTTTTACTTTATTCCTGGATCACCTTCCAATGGTTATTTCCTGCTTTAAACTTGTATTTTCTTTCTCTACCATATGTTAATTTTTCAAAGCCAATATAGATCCCATTCAGAAGAATTTTTTTGAACTTCTTTCACATAAACTGAATAACTGCACCTGGCATTTATTGAGTATTATACAGTTTATAAAATGCTTTCACAACAAGGATTGCATTTAATCCTCACAACAACTTGTGAGGTTGATAGGGAAAGTATTACCCTAATTTTCTAGATAAAGAAACTGAGGCCCAAAGAGATTGTGAAGTGCAGCTCTTAAGATTATTAAAACCTATGATTCAAGTATACATTTTTTCTTTAAATTAGTCCTTTTTCCTATAACTTCTGGATTTCAATTTTACTTTTATTACCCCCTTCCTTTCAGTGAGGCTATTTACACTAACAACTTCCAAATACCAGATTAATAACCTCTTTTAATATCTTTTTCATTGTTACTGTCACATTCCCTTTTTCTAAGCTTGTATTACTCTATATTTTATTAACAGTATCTTCCACCATTCCTATCACCCTGGGTCATAAAGAAGGGTCAACAAACCAAACAAAATGCAAAACCAGAACAGTTAGGATAATAGTAACCATTTAAATGTACTAATTAGAAAATAAAGTTAATGTTGCTATAAAACCATGATTCAGTGATTAATATTATGTAATATCAGGGCAGGAAGTTGGATGCCTGAAATAAGTAAACATAAAAAGAATAAATAGTAAAGAAAAAAGTGTCTATGGATAACATAAAGACTTAAGTGGAGAGAAGAGACAGGAAGTAAAAAAGATGACCTTTCTGGGGTTACGGATGGTAAGGAGAGCATGCAATGATGTTATGATTAGCAGCCCCAGCTAAAATCCCTGATGCTTTGCTGTTCGCCTTCTTTGACAGAAGAACAGATTTAGAAAGCAGCAGTTACAGTCCCCAAAAGATCACAGGACAATGGTGACCAGCAGGGAAGGCCTAAGGCATCAATGCTATCAGCCAGTCAGTCCTAAGAAAAGTATTGTTTTCCAGGAGTTTAAATTAAAGGATAAAGCTTCAAAATGATTTTGCAAAAAGTTTGTGGAGTTTTACACAACCGTGGATTTAAAGCCCCCCACAGAAACAAAGTAAGTACAAGGCTATCAGATAATGAGATAAGGAGACACACTGGTGAGGTTCTCCTCAACCATTCCATAGAAAGGTAAAGGTTGTGGTTGTGTTTGTCCTTCCTTCTCAAAGAGAACCATGACATCAGGGAAAGGATGACATGACTTTGATCTGAGTGAGAGAGGGCTGTGCAAGGTCACTAGCCTCACTTTCTCCTCTAGAGCCATCTGGACCCAGAGACCAGATATTCATTAGGAAATAACCCAGGATGCAATGGGAGACCTTGGTCCTTTTAGGTTAAGATCTTTTCAGGTTATCACTTTGAGTGAGGTAAAGAGCCAAGTATGGAAAGCTCCCTTCACTATACCTGTAAAGCTAAGCAGATCTTGGAAAGCACAGATTAGGTTGGGTACTTTGGAAACAAAGATGTCATTACTAAAGAGGTGTTATATGATAATTTACTTCTTCAGTCCTCTTCAAGCACCACTCTGACTTCCCAGACCTCTTTCTTTCTCCACCAGACCTTGAACACCTGCACCTCCTCTCCCTTGCTACTCTCCACCCTCCCCCTGCTTTGCAGCTTCCTTAGCACCATACAATCGCAACGTAAATCATACCTCCAGGGGTACTTCAAATTGCTACCCTTATTTGAACTCTATGGAAAAATTAACAAAACAACCAAACTCCTATATATGAAAAAAAGAAAAGTACCATCTGAGAAACATTGTAAAAAAAAGTTTGTGAATATGTATAAACAATGTTAGCACAACAGGAAAAAAAAACAACCAGACACATTACAGCTTAAATACAAAGGCAGGGGGCACCTGGACTGTGCAAGTAGAAAGATTTTTGATCAGTCAACAAGAATTTATTAAACACCTACTATGTGCCAGGCACTGTGCTAAGTTATAAATTCTCCTCTTACCCGTAGTAAGCAAGTGTATTTAAGCTGCACAGATCAATCTTTAGTAACCTTCCTTTATATTTCTAGCTTCTTCATCTGCCTTTTGATTGGGAAGTGTAGCACCCAGTAGGGTAAGGCCTTTCTTTAAAGGAACTGGTAAGTGGTTTGTCAAAGGACTATGTTTAGAATGAATAGATTAAAGGTTAAATAAAAACACCTGTGGAAACTTGTGATGTCAGCTACAACGTTTACCAAACCCCTAACAGGTCCATGGCATTTTGCTAGGACCTAGGAGGTGGATACTATAGCTCCATTAACGAAACATTGACAACTATTTTTTTTAACTGTTGGTCTTGTGGTCAGCTAAAGTCCCAAACATTTTGCATGAGTACTTATAAAACCATGCTTCTCCTTTCAATATTTGCATACCACAGAATTTTTTAAGCTAAATGAAGAACTTTACATTTATCCTTGCAAAATGGCATTTGATTTTGATCTAATATTCAAAACTGATGCTAGAATATGTGAGTCTAATGAGGCTGAGCTGATATTTAATCCTTATGTGAGCCAGTTATCTTCATACAAAGGAAATATCCATAATCTCTAACCAGCCATCTCACAAATACATGCCAGTTGGCAATAGTGTGGAACTCAAAGCTGGCCCAGACCTGCTACTAGAAAAACAACTCAAGGCATATTCCATGATCATGATGGGTAAGGTAAGTAATTTTCCTAAATGATACACACCACACTTCAAATTTAAAATATATGCCAAAGAAATAAACAAATTCATTAAATCTACTTTTTGAGAAATCACCAATGTCTTAGATTCTAAGACTTAGAAAATAAAGGGCCAAAGTATGATTCTTGGATCACACTATCCTAGAAGCAGCAATGATTTAAACATCTGTCATTTGACACTTAGCAACTACCTTTCTTTATTGTAATTTATCTTTTCATTTTGAAGGCCATCCACAGAAAAAAAAATTGTTCCCCACTTTATATGTCTGCCTTTAGGAAGTTGCCTATAATGAGGAGGGAATGAAAAACACACTAAATAGGGTATCTCACCCTCCGGGAGAGTAGGGGGGGAAGGGGATGAGAGAGGGGATGATGGAAGGAAGGGCAGGCTGAGGGGGAGGGAAGTTGGAAGCACTCACTTTTGAAAAGGGATGGGATCAAAGCAGAGAACAGAACAAGTGGGAGGTGGGATAGGAGGGAGGGAAATATAGTCAGTCTTTTACAATATATCTACTATGTAATTGTTTTGCATTAGCCACACATGTAAAACCTATACTGAACTACTTATCTTCCCAGTAAGGGTGGATAACAAGGGAGGAAGGGAATGAATCTGGAATTCAAAGTTTTAAAATAAAATATTCAAATATATATGTATACTATTATTAATACTATTTTACATGTAATTGGGAAATAAGATATACAGGCACTTGGGCATAGAAATCCACTGGAAAGTCAAAAGGGGTATGGGAGAAAATATGTGAGAGAGCAGATTGGAGGAGGGGATATCCTGTGGGACTGCTATTTTGGGGCGGTGGGTAGGGGAACAACGGGAAGAAAATTTGTAACTCATAATCTGGCGGAAATGAATGATGTAAATCAGAAATTAATAATGCATTTGAAAAAAATAAGAAGTTGCCTATAATACAAATATCTGTAGCCTATTATTAGTTTCTTGTTAGCTTGAATTAAAAGATTAGAGATATGGTTCTTTGTAAAAAAAATTCCAGTTATAAGACATAAAAATCACATTTAAAAGTACAAACAATTTCCTGTTTCCCCAGATTGCAAGCTCCTATACAGCAGGGACTGTGTCGTTTTACAATTTTGTAACCCCAGAACCTAGCATACTGCATTACCTAACAGATACTCAGCAAAAGTTGATGGTGATTAAGAAATGACAGAAATATGAGAAGAGACTATAAAAACAGAGAATATTCAAGTAGGAAGAGATAACAGGAGATGATATCAAGACAGATAATAATAGGGATAAAATCACTACTTTTTTTCTGGGATACATGGGATTGCTAAGAGGAGTTAAAACTACAAAGGAAGAAATAATGGCCAAGACCAATGTAAAGGGAAGCAAGAAATAGAATAACACAAGACTGAGATATACTGACAATGCATACTGACTGGAAAGTACTGACAATAAGGAGGGAGGAAAGGAAATGGTGCACAAGTGATACTGAAAATAACAGTGATTAACAAGCAAATGAAAGAATCATGTCTAAAGAGAATTAAGGTTATGCAGGAAGAAAGGAATAAGGAGGAAGTAAATAGAGCATTACCTATACATACACACTTCAACATGCCTGGAGACAGAGAGAAGGGAAAGCTGTACAGCTTTGAAGGACAAAAATGGGCAAGTCAAGACCAAATCATTAATGAGATTATGACAGATAAAAGAGCAATTTCCAGATCTGCCAAAGAAAATGGAAGTGGCTACAAGATGGAAAAGGCTCTTGGGTCCTCCTTAAGATGCTACTGACAGAAGGGGAAATTAAGGATTTAGGAGAAAAAAAAACTGCCGAAGAGGCAGAAGGCATAATAAAGCTCTTGAATAAAAGTGCTATCCTTGGTGTTGATTGATTTAATCAAAGACCTTCTAGTGTGATATTCTTTTGGATAACAAGAGGCAAGCACAGAGCAAGCATGTGCTCAAACTAAAGAGGAAACGACTCACCTGAAGAGTATTCCCCCCTCTCCCTACTCCACTCCTGGAGGGAGAAGAAATGCTGTGATTTCCCCAGTAATTCAAGTCCATTCCAGGATTGAACATACGGTTAAGTTCAACTAACTCTGTAAGGTAAAATTTAAGGGAACTGCTCCCTTCCCCAAGGTGAAATAAGACTGGAAATTTAGGTTGGAATTGGATTTTGGATAGCATTAAAAGTTAGGTTCATATGGATAACAGGAAGTTAGTAAGATCATTAAGACCAATGCCTCAGAAAGATTATTTTTTAAAAGAAAGGCAGAGCAAATGGAAGACTATTAACAATAGTTTGGGTAGAGTCATGGTAGAGCCATGGCACAGAGTGAAGTAAGATGGCAAGTGAAAGATGTTGTGGAAGTAGAATTAACAGGACTAGCAAAATAACTGAATGTGAAGCAATGAGTAAGGAGGAGGGGCAAAGATAAGTTCATCTCCACCAGACCTGGAACCATTACCAGACTCTTCCAACTCTAATTAGTTGCCCAGTCTTCTGTTTTGGTTATTTCCTACGTCTAAAATAGACCTTCCCATTTCCACCCATCCCAGTGTTGTCTATTGATGTTCCTTGCTTCCTTTAAAGTCAAAATGGGATCTTACCTCTGCAGAAAGTCTACCCTTATGTCCCCCTCTACTCCTGCCCCTCCCTTAGGTTAAAATGATCCTTTCTCTGAATTTTCCATTGCATTTTGTTTGGACCTTTCTTTTGTACTTACCTCATTGTCCCTTATATCATGGTTATTTACACATCCACTCTCCCAGTAGATGATGAGGACAGGACCCATGTTGTATCGATTTTTTTAAATCCCCAGTTACCAGTGTCTTATGCATATTAAGTGCTTTACTAAACTTGTTCAAATGAAGAAAATGTGTTAAGGTTAGGTTTGCTGAGTTAGTTTCCCCCTAGTTTTTGTGTCCTCTCCCAAAATTACTCTATCTTTACTTTATGTGTGTGAATTTTATAAGTATTATAAGAATATGTATACATAGACATGTATATATTTGATAAGTACTTAAATACTTTTAAATAAATACTTTTATTTTTCCTCTGAAAAGAACGTAAGCTCTTTGAAGGCAAGGGCTATTTTATTTTTGTTTCCCTAGAACTTAGTCCAGTGACTTGGTAATAGATAGTAGGGGCTTAACAGATGATTCCTGAATCAAGAACCAGTGGGTTAGTCATGTGGATGGAGATTTCTACCAGTCTGAACATGAGATTCAATCTCAGGGGAGAAAATGGGTTGGATCTATGGACAGGAGAGTTGTCTTCACAGAGATAACAGAAACCACAGAGAAGGTCAACAATAGAGAGAGAACAAAGAAAGAAAAGGTACTAAGAACCAAGCCTTAGGAAAGATCCACACACAGGGAGCAGAAAAAGGAGGAAGAACTCATTAAAAAATCACATAATCAAAATATTTCACAGTTGGGGAAGGACCTTAAGTCTAGCTGAAAATAAATCTAGTCCATCTCATCCAAAATAAATCTCCACAACATACTCATAAAGTGATCATCCTGTCTTTGTTTGAAGACCTAAGTGAGAAGGAATCCATTACTTCCCAACATAGTTCATTTTATTCTTGGATAGTTTTTTTTTGTTATAATAAGCCTAAATTTACTTCTTTGAAATTTTGGCCCATTTTCTCTTAAATTGGCCCTCAGAGGCCAAGCACAAAAAGTCCAATTCCTTCACCAAATGACAACCTGATAAATACAACGAAACTCTCATGTACCTCCTAATTTTTCTTTTCTTTAACCTAAAAATGCAAAATTCCTACAAATGTTATGTAGCATCACCTTCAAGGTCTTTCATCATGGTGGTTATTCTTTGAATGCTGCCAAGCTCATCAAAATCCTTCTTAAAATATGATTACCAGAACTAAATACAATATTCCAGGTATGGTCTGACCATGGAAGAGTACAGTGGAATTATCACATTATTCCTGAATGCTACTTCTCTTAATGCAACTCAAGATCAAATTAGTTTTTGTAGCTGACATATCACTATTGATTCACATTGAGCTTATAGTCAATTAAAGCCCCTAGATCTTTTTCAGACAAACTGCTGTCTAACCATGCTGGTACCCATCTGGTGAAGCTGATTTTTTTTAATTCAACCATAAGACTTTACATTTATACTTGTTAAATTTCATTGTTAGATTGGACCCAATATTCTAATATGTAGAAATTTCTGTGGATCTTGACTCCATCCAATGTGTTAGCTATCCCTTCAAATTTTGTGTCATCTGCAAATTTGATAAGGATATCATCTATGCTTTTACCCAAGTTATTTAATACATGTTCTAAAACACAAGGCCTAGCACAGTGTTCTATATAAAGCAGCCACTGTGTTTACTGAATCAAACTGGAATGAGTCAAATAAGTGGTCTGATGTGTCTGGCATTCATTAGAAATCTCCTACCAAGCTGACATAAAATTTTTAGAAATTATTCTGAGTCCAGTCATTCAATCAGTTCCAAATCTACTTAACTGTATTAACACCCAGCCCGCATTTCTCCATATTTTTTTTATAACAATAGCATGAGATACTTTATAAAACACTTTTTTAAAAATTTAGGAATAATATGTCTACAAGTTTCCTGTGGTCTACCAGTCCAAGTAGTTTCAAAGAAGACATTCAACTGAGACCCTCTCCTCGGAGGACATCATATAAGCCACATACTGGATATGTTACAGTGGGGATTCCTTTGTGACTTAGTTGGAATAGATATCTATTGAAGTCCCTTCCAGCTCTCATATTGTGATTCTATGGAAAAAGGAAATAAGATTAGGCTGGCATGACTTGTTCTTTTTTAAAATTAGATTTTATTAATGCCTTTTATTTTTTTACATCATGGTCACTTCTGAATATATATCTTTTTCTCTTGTCCCTCCACTTCAGTAAGCCTTACATTTTAAGGGGAAAGGGAAAAGTTTAAGCAAACCCAACCAACAAATCAACCATATTTTCTAACATATGCCATATTCCACCCTCACAATGCCCCTACATTCAAATGAAATGAGTATTTCTTTCCTGAGGCCAAGACTGGTCATTACAACTAACAGTGTTAATTTCATTTTACAGTTCTTTTTGTTTAAATTGTTGTAGTTGTTGTGTATACTATTTTCCTGATCTCCTTGCTTTTCACCTAATCAGTTCATACAAGTCTTCTCATATTTCTCTGAAGACCTTGCATTAATAATTTCTTACTATAGAATATTTATAGCATTCATATACTACAAAAGGTCTAGATATTACCCAAATTATGGGCATTCATTTTGCTTATAATTCTTTGCCACCACAAAAAATGTTGCTATAAGTATTTTTTTATGTATGGAACCTACTCCCCCACTCTCTCCCTCCATCTTTAACCACCTTGGTAGTAGCAGGTAGGTGGCTAGTACAGTGGAGAGAGAATTGGAGTTGAAATCAAGACTAGAGTTTGAGGCCTGCCTCTGACATTAGCTATGGGACTCTAGGCAGGTAATTTAACCTCCCTTAATCTCAGTTTTTCTCCTCTGTAAAATAGAATATCAGCATATAAGGGAATGAATAGTTTAGTCCTTTTCCCCCCACATAATTCTAAAATGTTTTCTAGTTCAGTTTGACCAATCCAGAGCTCTAACAGCAGTGTGTTAGTAGGCCTATCTTCCTGCAGCCCCTCCAAATGACCTATTTGTCAAGCCATTCTGGCTCTTAGTGATTACCACTTCCTTTTCTAGATTATAACTAATCGTGTCTTACAGTCAGATCAATAAATCAATGCCTAGATAGATGGATGACAAATGAGTGGCAGGCATTGTGCCAAGTGCTAGGGATAAAATCCAAGCAATCAAGAGAATTCCATCCCACCCCTAAGAAAAGTAACACTTTAATGGGAGAAGAAAACACATAAAGGACAGCCCAAAAGTGAAGTAGAGGTACAGTCCCTGGAAAAATAAAGCAAAAGATCATCTATCAAAGCCTGAAGTGGTCTAAGGGCCAAGTCCAAGGTTGCTATGAAAAATAGGTGGGGATGATGGCCCAAGTAGATATGATATGGTCTGGGGCTGTTAGCCAGAAAGTGAGTTGCAGGCCTGATCCAGTCAAGAGAAGGCAGAAGCTCAGTTATCAGAGCCCAACATAGTTTCAAGGAGCAGAGTTCAAGGTTCCTAAAGTGAGGAGGTAGGGATGATGGCTTGAATGGAGGCAGCATGGTTGGAACAGTTGGCTGTGCAGTTATAATATGTTACAGAATTTGTCTAGGGAATGAAGGCAAACTCATTACTCTGAGGTTAGAAGACTTCCATTCTCTTGCATTTTTCAAAAAAACCTAGCCATCTGCCTTTCTGCAGGTATTGCCGCACCTATGCTTATTTCCATACTCTTGAACAATGGCTCAGCTGTCATATCCACTAGTCCTTTCAGTAAACAGAACATTATTAATCTGGGTCAGATGACTTGAATTCAAGGGTAAGTACTGTGTTTCCCCGATAATAAGACCTATCTCGATAATAAGTCCTCCCCTTACTGTGTAAGATTCCTCTAAAATAAGCCCTCCCCCGAA
>NW_027187330.1:3272425-3342403 GCF_028583685.1 Petaurus breviceps papuanus
CTACATTACGGTACCCTCTGTATGCACCGTCCCCCCCCCCCCCGAAACGCACGCCGCGCTCCAAGCTGCATCCAATCAGAGCTGCAGCAGTGAGCGCGTCATCCTGTTCTTCCCCAGTGATTTGCTTATTGAATAAAGGTACATTTTTTTTGTTCACATTTACCTGTTTATTAAAATTGCTGTCAATGTTCATTAAAATAAGCCCTCCCCTGAAAATAAGCCCTCTGGTGTTTTTCTGTCCAAAAAAAATTAATAAGACAGTGTCTTATTATCGGGGAAATACGGTAGGTGGTTCTTTAAATATCTCCTTATCTATCATTGCTATTGACCACCTATTAGCCATTTTATCTATCCTTTGCAGTCAAAGGATTACTGGCTGAGAAAAGAGTTAAATAAGAACTGAGGTAATGTGGAGTAGCTGATAGAACACAGTACTAAGATTAAAGAAGACCTAGGTTCAAAATCCTGCCTCTGACACTTATTATTAGCTGGGTGATGATGAGTAAATCAGTGCCATGTGCCTAAGTTTCCCCATCTGAAAATGAGGGTGTTGGACTCAATGACCTTTAAGGGCTCTTCCAGCCCTACATCTATATTCCCATTAATATATATATATATATCTGCCTTCTCTCCATTGTCAGTAGTCTTCATCCCATTATCTCATGCAACTTAAGTAGATGGAAATACAACAGAATCTTGGAGTTGGAAAAGACTGGAGGCTGCCCAAACTAAGTCATACCTGTGGAAGAAACTCTCTACAATATACCTAACAAATAAACATTTGGCTTTGTGGTATTTCATTTATAACATACTTGTATATTCCATCTTTTTAGGATTCCTTCTGACCTAAAGCCTAGGCAACAAGCTATATTGCAGCAGGTAGTTTAGTTCAATTCAATTCAAACTATGCCTACTAAGTTTCTTGAGGTAGGGTTGAGCAAACCTCAGCCCCTAGCTTTGTGTACTAGCCCAGAACAATGAACAACTATGAAGGACTATGAAGAAAAAGTAGGGTGACTCATTAACTGTACTGTTGCTGTGATTAAAATAAATATCATATTATTTGCAAATATATTTCACATCAGAATTATTCAGTTCTACTAAATACAATTTATTAAACTGATAATAACATTTTGAGAAATACTTTTAACTTGACAAAAATAAATTACTTAAGCATTATGTTGTGCAGAGCCCCACACTGGGCAAATGTCAGGCTCACCTAAGGCTCAGTCCCTGCTCTCACTGAGTTCACAGTCTAGTAGGGGAATGTGACACATGACAAATAATTATAATATTCAATACATTCCTGAAAAAGGAACAAACAAGGTAGATAATAGAATGAAAAGTAATAATAAAGAAATAAGGGAAGACTATGAAGAAAGGAAGCTCCTACAAGAATGAGTACTATTTTACTAAAAGTGGATTAACTGGGAGCTTGTAAATCTGAGCTGAGTTGACTGAACATAAAATTATATGTAATGATATTTCTTCACAATCTGTAAGTATGATTATACACCAAAATTATCTCTGACCTGGGAAGCAGTGGAAAAGGTGACAGACACCTAGAGAAGTTGAGAGAGAGTGAAGACAGGGAAGCAGAACTAGAGGGTAGTTTATAATGGGAGAAGTTCCTCCCAGTTTGTTATACTACTCTCCTGGATCACCTACTGCCAGTTACAGTTTTCACTTTTCTTTGCTGGTTGCTCCTCCCCCTCCACTATTATGGGTATTCCCTAAGGTTATGGCTTTTCCTCTTCTTTCTCTTTTCCTCCTTGGAAATCTCATCCATGTCCACGGCTTTAGTGATACGTCCATGCATATGACTCCATAATCTATACATGGAGGCTAATCTATTCATGGACGCTCCCTTCTCTGAGATCCAGTCCCACATTTCCAAAGCCAGCAGGACCAACTCCACTCAGATGGCCCACCAGTGCATTAAAAATGGAACTAATAATTCCTCCTAACTTAACTTCCCTATTTCGGTTCATGGCACCTCTATCTTTCTAGTCACCTGGTTTGAAACCTGAGTCTTCCTTGACTCTTCTCTCCTTAACCACTTGAATGATTCAATAGAGATATTCAGGCCTTTTTTTTACCCTGAGTTTACACTTCTGATTGACTCATGATGGAATTCTCAGTTGATAGAAGTAATGGGATAAGTGGTGGGAGTGATTGATTGCCTCTACTGACCCCCACCTTTACAGAAGCATAATAAATATTTCTAAATTGACTTGAATCCATCCACAAGCAACAGAACAGGGATATGATGGGCTAGGTTGTTGTCATCCCCTTCATCATGGCTTGAAAAATTTTAACTTGGGAATGATACGAAGAAAAGCTACCTTTACTCAGCCTGTCATATCTTTAGGGAACTAAGATAGTAGGGCAGGTTGAAAACATAAAAGTTTGGGATAAATTCATGGATGATAGGTCTATAATTGATTATTAAAGGAAAACAGGTATTTTTGAGGTCTGTGTTAAAAAGAAAATACCTCTTATAATTACGTCACTTGATGCCAATAGCAAAAGAATACTGAGTGGCAATGGGTCATGGTCTTAGCAATGTCTTAACTCTTATTTTCTGGTATTCTTATAATATTTGAGTATAAAAGGAAAGCAGAATAGGGAGGCAAGGTGAAAAGGAGCAGTCCAAAACTCTTAGGAAAGGGAACTATGAATACACAGCTATAAAGAAAGAAAGGATATTAGCTAAACAGACATAAGCAAAAAAACCTTCAACTAAATGCTTGAAAATAGAGGAATTTAAATTATAAATTAAGGTGGAAGAAACAAAAGGAGTATGAAATAATATTTAAAAAGAAAATAGTCCTCTAGACTCCAATGGACTCATGCTGCCCTCTAAGTGTACAAAATCCCCTACTGCATCTCTAGGCCTTTCACTTAATTTCAAACTTTCCTTTCTTTCCTCTCAAATATAATTTCACTGAGTGCTTCTAACCCAAGCAGGTTCAGAACTGATCTTTTAATTCAATCAAGCACCTAAGTATGCCAGGAACTATACTGTGCTGAGGACACAAAGACAAAAAAATCCCTGCCCTCAAAGATCTTACATTTCCCTAGGTGAAAAAAAAAAACCCCCAGGAACACAGATAAGCAAATACAAAACATACAAAGTAAATAAAAATTAACTGGAGTGGGGGAGGAAAACTTACAATTGGAGATATCAGGAAAGGTCCCCTGCAGGAGATAGCAATTCAGCAGAGAATTGAAGCGAGTTAAGGATTCTAAGAGGCAGAGATGAAGAGGCAAAGTATTGCAGGCATGAGGAACAGGCTATGCAAAAGTCAAGAGGTAGGAGATGGAATGCTGTGTTTGCGAACAGCAAGTACAATAGTTTGATTAGAACTTAGTAGTATGATAAAGAATAACATGAAAAGGGCTTCAAATGACAAACAGAAGAGTTCACATCTTCTACTGAAGGTAATAGAAAGACTCTGAAGAGAGCAGGGAGAAGGCATCATACAATGAAAAGGGCAGTAGAGCCCCTTGTATCACATGTATCATGAGGTGGCCCTTCTCTTTGCCAAGGGAAATGCCTCTCTCTGTACTCTTGATTCCATCCCGCTTCCAGACATTTATCAGCTGTGCTGTCCTGGTCAAGTCATTTAGCTCTTCTGGGCTTCATTTTCCTCATCAGCAAAAGGGAGGGAGTAAACTCAATGGCCTCTAAGATTCCTTTTAGTCTTAGAAGTATGATCCAGTGGACTCAATTTACTCTAATTGGTGGCATCTGCTAAGTAGTATTTTTGAGCAGGAAGTTTCCTATGTTCCTTGCCTTCTCTAGCTTTCATACCCATCCTTAGGGTGCAGTTCAGTCACCTGCCTCTCCCACTTAGCTAGTTTATAAAAGACCAAAGAATATGGAATCAGGATAGCAGTCAAAATACCATGCATTACTATACTTTTCCCTTCCTCATCTCTGCAAGCTAAGCACCAGGATTCAATAAAATAAAGTTATAATGGTAGATTGGAAGAGCTAATTTGAATATATGACATTCTACTCAGAAATACAAATAGTCCCGTTACATTAGGGTTGCTATAAGCATGATATTTCACACAAATTAAGAGCTCAATAAATGTTATTGATTATAATTACTAAAATCAACATTCTTCTGCCTGGCATTATATCATTTGTTTAGGCAAGGCAGATTGCTGTATTAAAAAGAATGCTGGCTTTGGAATCAAAGGACTTAGATTCAAGTCTTGGCTCCGATTCTTATTACCTATATGACCTTGGGTAAGTTACTAATTTTCCTTGGTCCCAGTTTCCTTGTCTACGTCAAGAGAAGGTTGGACTAAATGTGCCCTAAAGTTCCTTCTAGCTCTAAATCTATGATTCTAGTTAATGGCTATTTACAAGGATAATCAGCTTTCTCCTGAACCTTGGGCAAAAAGAACTGTCTTAGGTCTTAGTTTCCTCATTTGTGAAATGAAAGGATTTATCTAGATACCTTTTAAGGTCCCTTTTAAATCTAAGACTCCATAATTCCAAATACTTGAACATCAGTACTGCTAAACATTATTTATGGCTTTCTTTATTTGAAAATAAACTTGTATAAAAAAGGGAAGGGCAAAGTTCTTCACATTTACAAAACACCACTTCTTAAACTGGCAGAAATTCCTATAAATAGAGCAGTTTGTTTCTATGTCCTAGAAGAACCTAGGAGAATAAAGTGATTGTGGAGGGGCTAAATACAGAAAAGTAAATGAGGTACTTTTATGGATGTGCTTATTTTTTCCTGTCTCCATGAAGACATGCTGTGACTAAATTAGATTTCCAGTGTCTTGCCCTCCTCAGAAACAGATTCCCCAGGGATTAGGAGGAGATGAAAATGACTAAAACATAAGAAGTTATTGGCCTATGTGGTTTTGTGTATGTTTTACACAAAAACACAAAACATTTTTATAGGAAATGCACAAATAATGAACAAGTCCCAGTTTACAAAGTTGCAAAATTCAAATAGTAGATGATATTCATGAGTGACTAAAAAGCTTGTCAGTTGTTGGTTAACTTGTAAATTTCTCCAAATTTCTTAGGTTAGTACTCAAAACACACATAATCCATCACTGCACCTGTAGAGTCAAGGCCTTTCCAAGTTGGTACAATAAGCCATATCTTTGGATAACCCCTATGACCTGATCTGGGGATTCAGTAAAGGAACCAGGACCGTAATGGTTTAAAAGAATCTTATTTTTTCTCTTTTTACACCATAAAGAGACTCCTCATCTTTAAGTCAAACTATGATATCTGAAGCACTCTGAAATACACGGGAGAGAGTCAGAATGGGAGAAAAGGATATAAGCATACCTCACTTTACTAAATAGATACCTTCTTTAAGGTGACTGTAATACATAGGCCATCTAAAAGCTTTAGTGCAGTTTTAGTAATTTCAAAAGTATAGAAGTTATAAAGCTTACAAAAACATCATCATAAAGGTAACACATTTCTTTTACACTTTTACACTTGTTATGTAGATTCTAAATATCAGATTTTTAATTTCAATAAGATGGGGTAACCTGCCATGCATCACAGTTTCTAGACACTTTCTCAGACCAGTGGATCAGTAGGAGGTCCCCTTGCATGTTGTTTCTTATAAATTTGTAGCATTTGATGAAGTTAGTAAAGCTTAAAGCTGCACTAAAACTTTTGGGACAACCATTGTTTATGTCTCTATATCATGTCTTTTTTTCCATTGAAAATAATAAAATTGGAGATATCCTTTGGAAAAATTTCTAGCCCAAAGTTATAATAACATAACATCTAAATATAAGTAATCCTTTTAAATATCTTCTTCAATACTTTAAGGATCTGTGATTTCATCTATACTGGTACTTCCCCTCTACCGATGCTGATGCCAACCCCTCAAAAACCTAGTAGATAGTATTTATTCAAGAACCTGCAGTAGTTAAAGAACTCATCAACCTTATGGTAAGCCTGATGATGAACCTATCCAAATATTAGCTAGGTTTGCCCTTGGACAAAAAACACATAATTCATCAATGGGTCCTTATTTGAAATCTTTTAAACTTGGAATAGGACCTGCTAGAACTTGTACTGTACTGACATAGCCTTTGGGAAGACAGAGTCACCTTCATGACATGCTGAGGCACTGGATTATGGCTGTAGTGGGGATTTAAATACACATCCACATGAAAATAATGATTTTCAGGTAAATATTAATAACATTCAAAATAAATCATAAAATACAACAAAGAAATAACTAGGGTTGTATTATTTTTGTGTTTGGGACAAGAACTTAAAGATTTAAAGTAAACTAAAAACAGCCTAAAAACGTCATCCTAACTGAATACAACCAACTCAACTGAAAAAAATTTTAATTCCTATTCATCTCCCTCCCCAGTATTTTGTATAGACAGCATTCAACTAATTCTCACTGATAACTCAGTGTTTCCAAGCACTTTATTTAGACGCTCCTGGCTTTTAGAAAAGCACAGGTTGATCTGGGTTGAAGGAAAGAGGCACAAAAAATATACCAGAAAGTAGTGATTCAAAATGAACAGATGGAGAGCACATTTGCTGGAACACACAAAAAGGTAAAAGTTAACAAGGTAGTCTATATATACTGACATTTATAGCAAAGGGAATTTATCTTAATCTGATATTGTAATTTAGTTAAAATAATCTTTTTCTAATAATATGATATATATGATATATTTTCCTTAATTTATGAATTTAAATTCCATATGTTGTTCAATATTAATATTAATCTAAAAGTATTTATTTCTGAAGGATTGACAGCTTTAAGTGTGTTAAAAGACATTTCTTGATCTAGCAAGAATACAGAGAGAAATTAATTAAATGTAACAAATCATGTGTTGAGCAACTACTACATACCCATAACTGTGCAGGATTCAGTGGGGAATGCAAAGGAAATATAAGATAGTCTCCTTCTTTAAGAAGCTTACCATTTTGTTAAAGAAAAAAGACTTCGGTATACCATGAAACAATGAGGGGACAATATAGTATAGAATCAGGGCTAAAATTAAATATAATCTAGTTCCACAATATAGACTTCAATGGGTCTCAACAGTGTGGGTCCTCCTTCCTCCACACCTTCTCATTCCACCTATGAGATCTTATCCATGTCTTTCCACAAATACTCCATGGAAAAGTCACCTAATGGACTGGAAGCTTTTCTTGTGTAGACAAGGCCACACTCAGGCTGTTTGTTCATCCGTTATCCTCCACTATCTACCTATGACACTGTTATATCTCTTGTGTCCTCAACCTTGTCAGATTACACAAGGTTTGTAAATGCTTCACAAACCTTAAAGTGCTCTATGAATGTTATTTATTGTTCTTTTATTTATTTATAACACTCCTCAAGCACAAGGGACTATAGTGACACAGCAAAGTCTACTTGTATCCTTTGCCCTTTGGCTCCTGGTTCATAGATATATAGCATCCTTTGGAACATAGTGGTATTTAAAAGATCAGGTTTCATAGTATTGAACAACTTGGAATCATAAAATGTTTCATATGCATCATATGCAGTTTCCCTAATGAAATTCAACTTGACCTCTTCCTTTTTATTCTATTGTAAGCAAATGTAAATTTGTTACATTTAATTCAGCCTTTCTGAAGTGCATGCCATTATATGTGTATGTACGTACTATGACTAGACAAATATTTCACATGACACATATATACACACACATTTGAAGTATAGGTCACATGTGTGATGTAACCAGGCACACATTTCCCATGAAATATATTTGTGTATGTTTATATTGTATATATGCACAAGTAAAATTGTTTTATATGCATACACATATGTATGCATCAACACATACACACATCTATACACATATACATATATAGAAATTCTATCTACCAATTAAGATTGGCCACCTGTTTGGGTGGCCAGGTAGTGCAGTGAGTAAGAGCACCGGCCCCAGAGTCGGGATGACCTGGGATCAAATCTGGGCTCAGATACTTAGCACCACACCCAGAAATAACTGGCCATGTAACCTTGAGCAAGTTATTTAATCCCAATTGCTTTAAAAAAAAAAAAAGATTGGCAAGTATCCTGGGATAACAAGAGGCTGACTTATCTAAGGTTAGTTATGCAACTAGTATATGTCATATTTGGAACTCAAATTCTGATTTTCCTGACTTCAGGGTTGGGTCTCTTATCTACTAGGGTTACACAGCCAATATATGTTGGACGTAGGACTTGAATCCAGGTTTTCCGATGTCAAAAGTCAGGCCTATATCCAAAAGAGATATAGCTATAGTGATATGTATGTCCATACACATAGACATATATTGATAGGATCAAACTGACTGCATATTAGAAACTGCGAAGCATGCATTTTTATCCTCTTAGCTTTGGTGTTTTAGGGTTTTGGGTTTTTTTTTTTTTGATGTAGGTAGTTCTTTTGGATGACCATTCATTTCACTAAGGTGGTCCCACAGTGTTCCAGGCTTGATGCTACCAATATAAGGTCATGTGCAAACAGGGTAAATTAGAAAAATCTTGTAATCAATAGGGAATCCATATTCTATTATATGACATATATGACTTGACACTGATAAATGCCATCAGTGAGCCTATGTCTGTCTCCCTGTTTTATGCCTAGCTTAATGTTGATTGTTGAACAAAGGTATCTCCAAGATCACATCTATCATACTGTTATATGATTTTAATCTATGTAGGAGATATTTTGTTTTAGGCAATATTTTAAGGCTGCATTTTTTTCCACCAAGTCAAATGCTTTTCAAAAGTCAACCAAAAATAGCTATAATAGTATTTTATATTCTCAGCATCTCTGTTGTGTGACAACGAGAATATATGATTTGTTGTAGAAAAGAATCAGTGAAAGCTTACCTATTCTCATTATCTTAACAAAGAATAACCTTAATGAATGTATAGACCATTCACATAAATATTTTATAGAAATGAGAGAGTAGGTATATGTTCAATAGTCTTCTCAGGTTTTTTTGAGGGGGGCAAAAATATGATCCATAACAATCAAATGAGATAACAGATGTGAACTCACTTCGTAAAGTGTAAAATGCTGTACAAATGTGAAGGAGTAGGAGATGGAGAAGAAGAAGGAATAGAAGTGGTAATAAATGCTCTGGTAGCTTAGGTATAGAATGACCCTGTTGGCTAGAAATATCCATGTTGAACATAATTCCTAAGGAAGATTCATAGGACTCATAGATAAGGTAAAACATGATGGGCCTAAAAGATTGGTAAAATTTAGATAGAAATAGATAGATCATCTAGGGGTTAGTGGTAAATTCATGAGCAAAGACACAAAGGTGAGTTAGGTGGGGGAAAAGGTATCCATTACAGCACATGATCATAGAACTACATAACTTTAGGGCTAAAAGAGACTTTAGCCAATACAAAATCATATTGTGCCCTTCAGAAGCAACAGTTTTGCCATGAGTATAATAAGATGCTGCATACCAGAGCTGAATTATCAAATGAACTTCATTATTGTAGGACATTAGCTCTGCAGTCTTTTAATGTCAACATTAAGTAAAAGATTAGCTGCTGTCAACAAATATGTCCATCATTTTCACTTATTTATATTTTTTCCTATTCCTTTTACTTCTAGTTGAGAGTGAAAGGTTCAGAGAGGAAGCAAGGTTTCCTTTAAACCAAGTTAACCTTTTTTTGTATTACAGAGCCCTTTGGCAGTCTGGTGAAATCTAGTCTGTGTATGTTTTTGAAATGCTCAAAATAAGATAAGTAAGATTATAAAGGAAACCAATTATATTGTAATAGTTATAAAAATAGTAAAAAAAAAACAAGTTCGTGGATCCTAGGTTAAGTACCCTTTCTCTACACTGTGTGTTCGTTTGGATATATTCAGCAAGGGCAAGAACAGTAGTGACTAGAGGCAGAAGACCAGGGAGGCTATTCAGAATAACTAGAGACTTGAAAAGGGCCAAAGAAAATTAATGGAGCAGCATGGCATGGGGACTAAATAGTTTCAAAATGTGAAGGTGAAAAAACTGTAGTTGCATAGCAATCTTTTTACCTCTACACAGAAGACAACAGATATTGGTTTATATAACAAAATTCATTTTATAAGCAGAAGAAAAAGATGAGATGGAACACTGGGGTTATCAAGCCATATCATATTCAGGTAGGCCTTTTTTTTCTAATTCAATTACAAAACTACAGTCCCAATAAATCATAAACTAATTTTATATCCTCTAAAAGCACTCCTATTGACAGGTTGTAAAAAATATCAAGCATCAAACTCAGGTGTTCAGGAGTCTGCTAAATCAAATAAATATGGAGAGAAAGAGGGCAGAGAAAAAATAGTATACCTAAGGCTGCCAATTACCTCGACCAACTAGGGAATGACTCTGGATATTGTGTTTTCCTGGTAAATAAATTTCTCTTCTACTAGATTTCCCCTCTCTAATTGTATCTTTGCCATCAGAATTTAAAGTTAATCTCAATGCTTCAAAGGTTCCAGTCATGGATATGTGATCAGAAAAAGATACCCGATAATATTACTATCAGGTCATAAATTGGGGGGGTGGCATATGGGGATGGAAGCTATTTTGTCACTCTGGGAACCTAAATCTATTCTATCACTTTTTTCTGATGGCCCAAAGTAATCCCAAGATACTTGTCTCTCTTCTTTAGTTTGGTGACTGGAAGAAGGTAAACTACGAGGGTAAAACTGATGGTCAGGGTTTGTGGCTATTATAAGATGTGGGGTTTAGTGGTTAGGATAGGGGAAGATAGGGAGAAAGTCTGTTCTCAAAACACTACTGTTCCTCCCAGTTGTTCCCCTATCTAGTCCTGACCTCATACATTTTCTTTGGTGTGGGCACAAATCATAAAAGTACCTGCCTAGGTTTTCAACTGGGGTCAAATAAGCAATGGGCACAAATAAAACACTAAACCAAACAGGCTGTGAAATTTTAGATGACTCTTAAAATAGTTTAAAAGCTACTGATACAGGACTTGAATTTTAGCATTTGCTTAGGTAAACTCAACTATATGTACAAACCACTGACATGAAAATTAACTGGCTGCAAGGGCTTGAAAATCAAATAATATCCAAATTAGCTATAACCCCTAAATTGACAAAGGACACGATAAAAAGGATACAATAAAAAATTTTCAAAATAGCATGTGGACAATTTGCCTGTTTATGGGCAGAAGGAATAGTATGAAAAACACATTAGGAGGAATTAGCCTGGGTAAAAGAGGAAGCATACTTTTTTTCCCTTTCACACCTACCTATAGCAGGTATTTTGAGTTCTTGTCTTATCTTCCTAACAAGATTCTAAACTCCGTTTACAGCTGTGCCCCCCTTGTAGCTCTCTGATATAACAGCTCACACAAATACATTGTGCTTAGTAGGCACTCAAAAAATACTTGTTGAATGGATGACTAAGTGAAAACATCAAGTAACTTGAAATTCTAGCAAAAAGCTTAGCTACAGATTAACACAATTCTTTGTATTTAAGTTAACTCTTCATTAAGAACTTAGAAAAACATCAGTGTCAAAGTAAAATAAAAGGGAGAAAGCAAAAAGCACCAAGTTATTACTGTTTAAAACAACAGAAAAAGGAGTTAGTGAAAGGCAAATGGGAAGATTAGACCTTTCTATTTCAGAAGTATAATAAATCAGTCACTGAGTTTTTATTATGCTTATTTGCTTCCTTATGTATAATTACAGCACTTTGATCAACACATTATTCCAGATAATCCACAGGGGCAAATATGCAATTACATTTGACAACTCCTTCCATACATTTAATGAAACATAAAATGGCTGAAGAACAGCAAAAATCTACTTAGTTTAATACATTCTACCCACTTGGAGCCAGTCCAATGTAACAAGAATTTTCTAGTCACCTTAACCTACCTCTAACCTTTTCACACAGAGTTCATTCTTCATCCCAAAATAAAATGAAAGGGTGGACTTGTCTACCACACCATATTTGCTCTTCTTTATTGAAACTATTTCTACTCCCATTCCCTATGTATTACATAGTACTTAATATAATCCTTGACACTCAGTAATCTTAATACTTACTGAATGAAATATTTCAGTTATTGCTTTATTTCAGCTTTCCTCCTCTAGAAAAAGAAGTTTCTCTAACAACTCTGTGAATTACTTCTTTAAACTTCAATCTTTATTTACCTTAGATCAAGGTCTCTTTTTCTGATGAGGAAGCTACTACTCTTGATTTATCTGAAGTAGTATAATCTAGAAATATAGAACAATGGAATAGTTAGAGTAAACAAGGCTGAATTAATCAAGGAAAGTTATCTGGAGGAGTTTAAAGCTTGCTCTGGAAGAAGATAACTGACACTTATTAACAGAGGTAGTGGTTTGTGTGAGTGGGGTGGGGCGTGGGGGTTAGGAAGAGAAAAGGCTCAGGCTAAGGCACAAAGGTAGAGATTAGGAAAGAACAAAAATGAAGTTGAAAAGGGCCAGAGGTCTGATTGCGGGGACTGTCTGGAGGAGTTTGTAACTTCTTTTAATTCCAGTGACTAAGCCTTTAAGCACTTACTGTGTGGTGAGCATTTGGGGAGATAAAAAAAGATCAGGTAATACAAGGATCCTATTCTCATGAAGCTTACAGCCTAGCACTGGGATATGACACGTGTAGCATTTTGCCTAAAGAAGACACAGGGATTTTACTGGACCACAACCTCAGTGAGTCCACTCACTCCTACCTTGCCACAGGCAGTAAAAACAGAGTAGTGAGGAAGTGGAATTATCAGGGCTAAACTCCTTTTCCAAGAAGTTTGTCGATAAAGGTAAATAGAAAAAAAGGATGTTTTAGAACTGGAGAAACTTGATATTTTTAGGTAGATGGAAAGAAGTAAGAAGTGTATGAGAGGAAAATGAAATCAAGGACTCAAGAAGATGGAATAGTTTTGGCAAGGTTAGGGATAACTCTTACTCTAAAACAAAAATAAAAGAGAAAAAAATCAATGATAATATTAAAAAGCTTTGAGGAATGTAAGCAAGTAGTTAAGGGAATTCCCATTGGATAGTCTCAAATCTTAAGGATGTAGAAGGTTAGGTCATCCCTAGTATGTGTGGGAAATAGGTAGTGGGAGCTTGAAAAAAGAAAAAAGCCTGGAACAGTCCCTATGAAGAATGAGATAAATAATTAATAAGAACAGGAGGAGTTCTGGGCAGTATTAAACACAGATGAGATTATGTACCTGAAGGTTAGAATGAGATTTGATACATGGAGGAAAATTCTGGAAATTCTCTGGCAGAGGAGTGATATGATGAAAGTTGTTTGAGACAGAATGATTACTCAGGTAGCTATGTATAAAATCAATTAAAAAGGGAGAGATTAGAGACAAGGAAACTAGCTAGGAGGCTTTTGCATTAATTCAGAGTTGAGGTAATAAAGGATTGGTCTATGGTTAACGGTTGTGGAAACTGAAAGAATAAGGCTAATCCATGATTTAATAGGAAAAATGGTTTAATAATTTATCTTGTTGACCTTCTAAGCTAACAAAACTTGGTCTTTTAAGTTAGCATGTCCAATTATCAGACAAAATATTTTTGTTCTATCTAAATAATTGTCTTGATCTTAAAATTCAGGCAATCTACTACTTATAAAGAGTTGATATGGTCTGCCTCTTTCTGATGGACCTCTGGCTTTCTTCCACTGTTGCCAAGAATCTAATACAAGTATAGCAAGGATCAACCCTGTCCCATCCCCTCCTTGGTAGCCACTTGACAGATTCCCTTCTCTTCTGGTTCACGTCTGTAGATGTGGTTATGGCAGTGGCTGCAGTTGATGGCAATAGTGAAAGGAAATTGGGAACAGGATTGGCAGCAGTGCTACTGAAAAGATGAAAGAGAGAGCACAACCAGAACCAGGGATGAAGAATGTTTAGAATTTGGTGCTGGATCAAGGCTGGAATTAGAGGTCAAAAGGAATGGAGGTTGGGAAGGGGAATATGAGAGGGTTGGGTCAGAAATGCTATTTCCCAAAAGTCTATTTTCACCTTTGTTGGAAAAGGTCCAGACATTCTGCAAAAAAAAAACCTAAAAACGTTTCTTTTCTGGTTCATGGTTCTGCCCTCTCTGAGGACAGTAGGGCATGTATGGTAATTAATTCAACAAACATTTACTGATTTAATTAATCCATTTATTAAATTAACTAACACATTAATAGGATTGGTTAAGGACTAGTTTTTTATAAAAAAAAAAAAAGTACACAAGTAAGTGCTCCACATAGGCTGACCAACCATGAAAGTATCCAGTCAGATTTCCTATTCTCCTTTCTCTAGATTCTGAGTTATTCTTTCTGCACTGAGTTTTCTCTTCTATCTGGCTTAATTCGCTTTTACTAGAAACTCATCTTATTTTGACCCAGTTCTTATTTTGGTTACTATTAATATCCCTATTTGCTATCTCATCTTTGAGATTTCTTGGCTTCTTCCCCTATCATCAGACTGCTGAAGCTGAGAAGGATTTCTTCCACTAGTACTCCTGTTCTGCTATTGTCTCAAAGCCATTAAAGCCTCATCCATTTTTGGACAGAAAAGGGATCAACAACTGGAAGAGACCATGGAAGATATAAAGTCCAACCCCCTACATTTTACAGATAAGGAAGCTGAGACCCAGTGAGGTTAAGTGACTTGCCAAGGGTCATGTGGACAATAAGCGTCTAAAGAGAGATCCAAACTTGTTTTGTTCACTATATCACACTGCCTCTCAAACGGGCTCTAATATTTCTCAATTTGGTCCTACTTGAACCCCCACCCTTCCAGCAGGATCAATTTTAGCAGTCATCAGAGAAGCCTTCTTACAGTTTCTCCTATCACATAATCCACTGGAGTTCCTGCCCTGACTCCAAACCAAATTAATTCCCCATCCCAGGATCCTATCATCACTACAGCAAGGGCAGTAGAAGGGTGCAAGAAAGGTAGCAGAGAAATGGAAAATTCTTATTACTAGGACATGTATCATTGGCATTCTTAGCTAGAAATGGGAATGCATTTCCCCAAAGAAACAATGAGTAGGTATTTACTACAGAACTATTAGCACTACATACAGCTCGGTCACAAGACAGAGATAAGAATAAGACATGGACCTTATGATTTCATTGGTACAATGAACTCCTAGAGGAGGAAACACCCTCTACTAATACAGGTTGGCATCTTCTCTGTAATTTATTGTCTGAAGAGAGTTGCCAAGGGCACTGAAAAGTGATTTGCCCAAGGTCACAAAGCTAGTATATGTCAGAGGTTAGACCTGAACACAAGTATTCCTGGTGCTGAGGCTAGGACTTTATGCTCCATGCTGTGCTGCCTCTCCAAGTTCATCTATACTATGCATTAAATATGCTTTTGTGGGCTGGTGTGAATCTATGTAAATATGGCATGATATGATTAATATTAACATTGATACAATGCTTCTGAAGGCTGGTTTTGCATATGTGTATACACACACACAAACATACATACAAATAGAATTTCATCTACCTGGCGCCAAACCACTTGAATTTTGCAGAACATCTGGACTTTTTGGGGCAGAGATAGAAATGAAGACTTTTGGGAAATAACATTTCTGACTCAGCCCTCTCATATTCCCCTTTCCAATCTCTCTGTATTCCTTTCAACCTCTAAATTCAGTCTTGGCCCAGCCTCAAATTCCAACTACACCTCAGCCCTGCTCCTGGTTCTGCTGTCCTTTTCATCTTCTTCAAAAACACTGCTATTAATCCTGTTCCCGACTTCCTTTCACTATTGCAATCACTACAGCCACTGTCATAACCACATCTGCAAACGTGAAGCCAGGGAGCTAGACAGCTGAAGTAGATAACAAAGGTGAATGGCATTGCAACTATGACTAGCAGTAGCATAAACAAATGGTATGTGTAGGGTAAAGGGAGACAGTTTGGTAACCAAAGGACCTGAATTTCCAAGTTGCTCCTCATCCTAAATATTCTAACTAGATTAAATTCTAATGAATTAGAAATATCCTGAGGTCAAATTGCAACAGAGTTTAACTGTTATAAATTTTGTAAGTAATTCTGGAAACCCTTACAAAATTACCTCTAAGCTTCAACTCTTCCTATTATGAACATAGGTACTAGAATCTGTGCTTGATTAAGATCCCACAGGCCTAGAACTAACTCTGCTGGTCCTTAGTCTCCAAACTTTCTTTTCCATAAGCAAAGTCTTACAAAAAGAAAGTGTATAATGAACTACTAACAATTCTTTTGCACAACAGCATTTTACTTTTTTCTGATAGCTATGCTCTCACTAATATTCCTATTTCAATCATTCTTCTCTAACAGTTCAATTTCTCTTAAATCTATGAGGAAGTCAATTTCTTAATTTCGTAACCATTCACATACTCCAAATGGCATTTACCCCAATACCTCAATGGTTAAATCCAATCAAACTTTGAAATTTCACTCAAGTGTTCTTTAGTATATGCTTTTAAAAATTATCTTTAATTATAAAAGTATCAATCTTGTCTTCAATTAACTAAAGCACTTTGCAAACTTTAAAGTGCTATAAAAATGTTTCCTCTCCCTCCCTTTCTTTCTCTCTTCCTTTTCCTCTTAACATTAAAAAAAGTTGCCACAGACTTGGTCTATCACTGCCCCCACCATCCAACTCCACCCTCATCAATCCTTATATTAATCCTTCCAGTCTTGCTAACACTCCCTACAGGAGTTATTCTGGACTTTCTGTTCTAGTGTTAAACCTCCAGTTTCCTTTGCTGCACTCTGAAATTCCTTTTAGTTATCATTCCTTTCAATCTCAAACTACTCACTGAACATTTCTAAGACAAAAGTACTTTGTGCTGCCTCTTCCTCCTTCTATTCCCATCCCTAAATAAACATCCTCTTTACCATCATCAGAAGGCTAAGAGTCTTTTTGCCATGATCATAAGGATTACTGAGATCATAGGATTTAGATTATTCTAAATTATCTAAAAGATAATCTAATCCAATATCCTTTTCACTTTAAAAATTAGGTAACTGAAGCCAGGGAAATTAAATGATGTGTCCAGGGTCACATACATATTAAATAGCAGAACCAGATCTGAACTCATGTCTATTGTAATCCAATGTTCTTTCTTCTGCACTACACTGACCTTTGGCCCTTAAAGGAGAATCAGACAGCTAAAGAAAGGAAAGGAATATCCTGAATGGAAAGAATGAAAAGTTATGGTGGTTTCTGGTAAAGTCAGGCTGAGATAGTCCTTCCTTGAGGACCTCAAAAGAACAAGAGTGCATCCTCCCTCTCTGATATTCTGAGAAAGATCTGCACAAGCCCTCTGCTCTTACCTCTTTTAACTTCCTCCTTTGCTAACTACTTCTATTCCTTTGGTGATCTCCCTACTATCACCCCTGCATGGATGATTTTCACATCCAGACCTCTAGCCTTGACCTATCACCTAATCTTCAATACCTTTTTTTTCAGCCACCTACAGCATACTTCTACTTGAATGTTCTCCAAAGTCAGCGTTTCCCAAACTAAAAATTATCTTGCCCTTTAAAATCAGTTCTTCTTAACTGTTCCAGTTCTGCCAATGCCACTATTTTTCTGCCTCTATTCTTCTGCCTTTGACGACCTCACCCCCACCCCAAGCCAAAAACCTTGGAGTCATCTTTGATTCTTAATTATTTGCTCTTCGCTACCAACAACTTGTGTGTGGCTATGGCTGAAAAAGAAAAAAAGATCACAGAATATTATAGCTTAAAGTTAGAGGAGAGATCAGTTAGTTTAAACTATCTCAGTTTAATGAAAAGGAAACTTTAGTCTAAAAAGGCAATGATTAGCTTAAGGTCACACATCTTTTTAATGTCAAAGTTAGGACTGGAACCTGGGCCCTGAATCCTAGGGCTAGTTTCTTGGATCTTGCTTTTTCTATCACAAAATGCTGCCTCCAGGCATCTTTCCCATACTATATAGATATGAGTCTATCCTTTGCTCTGGGCTCCAACCTTTGTTTCTGGCACTATGGCCTGACTAAGAACTCTCCTTAGGCTTATGTTTTGAATGCTGCATGCTGTAATGATCTGTTTACTATTTTCTTCTCCCAACAACACATAGTTACATTGTGTGAAATTGTTCTTACAATATTTCTTTGTTTCACTTTTCTTACAACTACCCTGATTCAGGAAATCACAGAACAGCATCTTGGAGATCCTACAGGTATTATCTTTACTCTGTAAATACCCAGCCAACATTGACTGTGATGTAGCAAGCACCATTTCCATGCTACATTGGCTGTTTTCCAGGACCTTGCTGTTCAAGATCCTGCCTTGTCATTTAAAGTTAAATATGGGTCACTGAGGACTCTGGAAAAATTACTAGAGAAGCCACTTGTGATTTCTATAGCAAGTTTAGCTTTCAGATTCATAAAATTAAGATATTACTTCCATCCTATATTGTTTCATGTTATTCAATTCTAAAATTACTGAAAAGTAAAATTTAGATTTATTGACACATTGTAGTCAAATTTCCACTCTGGAAAGGGAACTAAAACTGAGATGTTCCAGTCAGTTTTTCAACTTGAGAAAGTTGAATTTGCAATAAAGGCTATTTGCTTGCAAAGATGGAGTTTGCCATATAAATCAAACCCTATGTAGAATATAAACATATTATATTCTGGATGTTTGTCTTTGCAAACTAATTACCCTTTTTCAGTAACAGATTAGATAATCAGTAATTCACCACAGTAAACCCTTTGCCTTACTTGGCAGCCTGCCACCTATTTAAGATCTATTTATTACTACAAAGCTAACATTTCCCCAGCTCCAACCCATAAATTTTCATGCACCAGAAACCCTTGCCCCTGGACCACCCAAATGATTACTTCAACATCAAAATGGCAAACGCACAGGGATCTTCTGGCTAAAGCTAGTTCTGGAGGCCTCTAGGGAATGTAATGGTTCCAGAGCTATGATTCAACTTTCAAAAAGCTCTGATGGTCCTAGAAAACCCTGGCATAGTTAAGATAATCCAGGACACTTCCAAAGTAAAAAATCTGATGTCCTAAAGACTCCTTACATATTGATCCTAGAACAAATCCCTGAGGTATTTTTCAGTTTTCAACTTTTACCCCTGAAACTCTCTCAGAAGTTTTCAATGTTACTATAGATCTGGGAAACAAAGAAAGAAATTATGAAAATTTTAATACAACTTCTGAGCATGGAATCATACATGGGTAAAAAGAATACATCAAGCTCCAGTGTCCTCTGGGAAGCTTATTATCATACAAAGAGACTTAATTTCATTAGTATTATTCTGGGTTGATACTATTCTTCAATACAATGATGTGGATATTCCCTTAACTGGTGGAGAACAGACCCCTGTCCCTCTCACTCTGTATTTTTTATCCATGGTTTTTTTTTTTAATAAATTCTCTAAAGAGGATGTGCTCAACAAAATGGAGGCCTTTGTCTAGTTCTTGACATTTCAGGAAGTCAGTGCAACCCTGAGGCTGTCCATTTCATATCCCTCATCCTCTTTACATGACTGACACCTCCCCCCCCCACACCTTCTTTGCCAATCATAAACATTCTCAGTGACATATTTTACACTAGTTCTCCAATACCGGTAGTTAATGGCATCATGGAGCAGACAGCTTACAACCAATGCCCTTTACCGCTTGCAATTTTGAGTCTTATGAAATCGTAATGTCTCATGGTTCACAGCATTACTAGAACTCTAGTTTTAAAAGATGAAGTTTTGCAACAAGAAGCAGTTGGAAATCACTGAAAACAGAGGACAGTTTCCCAAATGCCAACCCAGCTAACTCCATTCCTCCAATTCAACTCTGGGTCCAGCTAATTGCTCCTTTGCAGTGTTTATCCTTCAATCTCTCCCTCAAGTCTCATCACTCCTAAATCTATTATTATTCTTTACCATGACCTCCAGAGCCTCCATCCCTGCTTATCCTCCTAGTCTATCACTGCTGTCCCGACCTCACTTCTTTCCCTTGACAATCCAGTCTTGACTCTAAAGCTGACCAATTCAATCAGACAGTATCAGGCACCCCTGAATCCCTTGTTCCTTCATCCTGTCTTGATGATAGAATATGTTAGGCATGTCTTTGTCACATCCTCACCATCTATGTTCTACACTCCTACATACATGATGCTGAATGATGGCGACAGAAAGGAAAGAAAGAAAACAAGCATTTATTAAGCACCTACTATGCTCTATGCTAATCACTTTACAGATATTATTTCACAACAGCTTAGAAGGTGGGTGTCATTATTATCCCCATTTTACAGTTGAGGAAACTGAACAAGACAGAGGTTAGGTGCCCAGGGTCACATAGCTATAAGGGACTAAATATGGATTTGAACTCGGGTCTTCCTGCCTCTAGGCCCTGTGCTCATCTACTGTACCAACCAGCTGCTAGAGAAAGTCATGCAACTCTGATAACTGGATTCACCACAACGTGCTATTTAATCTAATGGAAACTTCACTCAGGTCTTCCTGACTCCAGGCTCAGTAGTCTATACACTGTAATACCTAGCTGCGTTCTCTCTTTACCTCTGCCTCTTAAAGCTCATAACACCCTCAAAACACAGCTTAGATGCCACCTACTACAGAATTTTCCTGATACCCTCAACTGTCAGGGTTCTCCATTAAAACTACTTTGTATTTTTCATCTATGAACAAGAGAAATACAAATTAAAACAACTGAGTTTTTATCTCATAGCCATTAGATTAGTAAAGATAAAAAAAAGTCAAATTGTAAATACTGGAGAGACTATGGGAAGTTAGAACACTAATGCCCTGTTGCTATAGCTATGAATTGGTCCAACTATTCTGGTAAATGATTTGGAACTATGGAATGATACCAGAAAAATAATACTAGAAAAACCAAACTATACACACTATTTGACTCAGGAATCCCACCACTGAACTTATATATCCCAAGGAGGTGAAAAACAAAGTTAAAGGTTCATTATACACAAAAATATTGATAGCATCACTTTTCATAGTAGATAGTGAACTGACCTCAGAGTGGGAAAGACTTGTTTTAAACCCCACTGGGGAATTCACTTAACTGTTCAGTGCCCCAGGCAGAAATCCAAGGCCAAAATTACAAAACAGTTGCAGATCTCTACTAGACCGACTTTCTTCACCAGAGGTTCCCTACACAAATGTAACTGGCAGAGTTGGAAATTGGAAGTAAAGTGGGTACCCATCAATTAGGGAATGGACAAACAAGGTGTACCATATAAACAATGAATGTAAAGAATTCAGAGACACTTAGAAAGATTTGTATTAATAAAGAATTACATAAAGTGAATTAGGAAAATTAATTTTAAAATGACTGAAATAAATGTAAAGAAAAAGTGAAAAACATTAGGAATCTGATCATGCAGTCTCCAATGCTGATTTCAGAAGACTGACAATGAAGCATACCTCTCTTCTCTTGAGGAAGAGGTGGTAGTCTACAGTAAAGAATGAAGCACAAACAATGCATTGGTTAATTTTCCTTAGTTATACTTTGTTACAAGAAAGAATTCTATTGGGGCAAGGGATCATTAGAAAATCACAGCAACATTTTTTTCTTAACAAGCATAATTTGGGGGGCAGGTAGGTGGTGCAGTGAATAAAGCACTGGCCCTGGAATCTGAGTTCAAAAATGTGTGACCTTGGGCCAGTCACTTAACCCCAATTGCCTCACCCCCCCCCAAAAGCACAATTTTTAATCTTTTAAAAATGAACAAATTTATCTGTATACATGTTGTACCCCCTGTGGCTAGAGGCAAGAATCCTAAACTGATTCTTGATACAAAATTACACCCAGATAGCATTTATAACTTCTTGATACTATATAACTATGATTACAGAAGAATCAAAATTGCAAAGGGATAGAAAGACATAAGTAGGCTATAGGAGATTACTACTTCACATAAGAAGTGGCAAAAATATAAGCACCTTCATAACAGGAATAACTTAATTTTGTCCTAGTATATTCAATGCCTAACGGTGTCTTCAATTGTTCAATTGTATTGTTGAATGTACATTAGAACTATCTCAATAGGCTGCCTGCCCATGTTGTTTTCTGCTACTGGATTCCTCTGACCCTTCTATTTGTTTAGGAGAGTCTGAGATTTGAATCATTGTGCTTGATTATAAAATACTAGTTTCTATTAATTTTTTTTCCTTCTTCAATTGCACATTCCTACTAATTTGTCACCATGTGAACTACATGTATTCTTCAACCATTTGGGTATTCCTATGTGGATGACTAGGTCAAACTCTTTTGAGTAGATCTTCATCTGATAAAAGGAATTCATGAAGTGTTCCAAGATTAATGTAATCTATAATCTATAAGCAAAGAGCATATGGAGAACTGCAATAGCTATAGGAAATCTGTCTTCTATTTTGAGTTGTCCTCGAAGAGCCTCCATGACACTTATAAACACTTTCAGTAAGCATATAGCTCCCAAACAGACATATTTATCAAAGGGTTCACATATCATTAATTATAATAATGCATAAGTAATTTATGCTTTGGTTATTTATTGGCAAGTTTATTTAATTGGTATAGTATGTCACAGTAACTTTTGTTGTTCTTATTCATTCACTCAGCTGTGTCTGACTCTGTGACTCCATGAACCATAGCACACCAGGCCCTTCTATACTTCTCTTGAAGTCTGTCCATGTTTATGTTCATTGCTTCCATGACACTATCCACCTCCTCTTCTGTCCCCTTCTTTTGCCTTAAATCTTTCTCAACATCAAGATCGTTTCCAATAAGTCCTATCTTAAGTATTTAAGTTTCAGTGTCAGTATTTGACCTTCCAGGGAATAGTCTGAGTTAACTTTTTTAAGTATTGATTGATTTGATCTCTTAGCCATCCAAGAGCCTCTCAAAAGTCTCCTCCAGAACTACAATGTAAAAGCATCAATTCTGTGGTGCTCAGTTTTCCTTATAGTCCAACTCTCACAATCATATATTTTTACTAGAAAAACCATAGTTTTGGCTATGTGTACCTTTGTTGGCAAGGTGATGCCTCTGCTTTTTAGCATGCTGTCCAGATTTGCTATAGCTTTCCTCCCAAGGAGCAAACTTTAAAAAAATTTCATGGCTACAGTCACTATCTGCAGTGATCTTTAAGCCCAAGAATAGAAAATCTGACACCGCTTCCATTTCTTCTCCATTTCCTAGGAAGTAACGGGACTAGTTGCCATGATGTTAATTTTTTTTATGTTAAGCTTGAAGCCAGCTTTTTACACTCTCCTCTTTCACTCAATCAAGGCGGTAACTAGCCTTAAACATTCATCTTTAAGTAGTTTCCCAGAGGTCCCTGGAGTTTTATGTTTCTCCTCTGGCTCCCCACAGCATGGATGCTTCCTCAGAAGTTGAATTCAGGCTGTTGCATTCTTCCCCAAATCCAAGGGTACAGTTTTACATCTGAGGAAGATCTGGAAGAGCTGCTCTAGGAATGACATCATTCAGAGTATTTTTTAAGGCAGATTATCTGGAATGAGTTAGGATTCCTTTGGGCCTTTCGATGGTAATTAGAATTTAGGAAGCAGCTGTGGTGTAACAGAAAGGCAATGGACAATCAGGAAATCTACATTCTTACCCTAAGCTCTAACCCTAACTAGCTCTGTGGCCTTGGATAAATCACTGTTTCCTCATATAGTCCCTTCCAACTCTGAAGTCCTATGAAACTATTCTATAAAATCTCATGGAAAACCTAGAACTACAACATTCTCTTTGAGTTTCCTCATGTTACCTCAAAGCAACAACAACCTGGAGAAGACAGTGTGAGGTTGTTGATTTTATCTGAGTAAGTAGTTAGTTGGTTTAGTAACATATGGTTTCTTTCCATTTTGAAAGTCTCTCACACTAAGATATTTGTGAAATACCTTCTATGTGTTTACCACTCTTCCTTTTCAAGGGAATGACTGTCAGAAATGTGGTCCAGGACATCAGCAAGAACATGTAAGGCAGTTCACAGCTGGGTTGTTTTTTTTCTTTTTGTGGTATTTATGTTCATCAGTTTAATAAGTATATGTGGAATGCCTTCTGTGTGTTAGTAGACCAATATAGGCTTTAAAGAATTTAGTATTTCACTGCAGGAACTAGTTAAATAATGCAATTTACAATACAATCATCCTTATACCTTTTTTTCTAACATGGTAATCTGTTTAAGATAATTCAAATAGCGCTTTATATCTTATCAAATATAGCTCCTTTCTTCCCATTAATTTTAGTGAGGGCTTTTTGTTTTGTGTGTTTAGCAGCATAAGGACAATTAAGATTTTTAGACAGGTTTGATAGTAGTCCATTAAGTTAATCCATTTTTATCTATATCTTGGACAAGGTTCTGCAGATGACAATAAGCTGAAGCCAGAATCAAGTAGGAGATAAAGCTGGATCACACTAAGGAAACTGAACACTGCTTTCAGTAATCCTAAATGGCTCTTTGCTGCAAAAGTCCAACTCTCTAAGACCATTAACTCTCTGTTATTATCTGATTATAACAAGTAGATTACCAGTTTAATAAAAATTAAAACTGCAAAGAATGAAAAGACCTTTAATGAATTTAAGCAGGCTATAGTATATTACCATTGCACATAAAAATTGGCAAGAACAACAAAAACCATCATAAAGGACATGTGTGACTTGATAAAAGAAGTGAGCTAGTTATGGAGCAAGAATGAAAGACAACAAGGTATACCAAGTACTACTCTGGGAAAGACTTCAACAGAGTCAATTCTTTATGGAAGATTAATGGAAAAACAAGGACAAGAATATTTCTTGTTGAGTTCTCCTGCATATTCTTGTCACCTCTCCTTAATCTCTTCCACTTGGGTTAAGTCTCTACCATTTTTGTCTTTTATCATGTCCTTTTTTTGCATGAAACATTCCCTTGAAATCTCTGATTTTCTTGAAGAGATCTGGTCTTTCCCACTCCATGGTTTTCTTCTATTTCTCTGCAATACTCATTTAAGAAATCTTCTTATCTCTCCTTAACAATAAGGCTAGTGGAGGGGGGGGGGGTGCGGAATTCCAGCTGAACTATTTAAAATCCTAAAAGATGATGCTGCACTCAATAGTCTAACAAATTTGGGAAACACAACAGTGGCCACAGGATTGATAAAGATCAGTTTACATCTCAATCCTAAAGAAGAGTAATGCCAAAGAATGTTCCAATTACCAAACAACTGCACTCATTTCATATGCCAACAAGGTTATGCATGTTGGATCCTAAAAGCTAGGCTTCAGCCATATAGTCACTCAAAACTACCAGAAGAGTAGGCTGGCTTTAGAAGAGGCAGAAGAACAAAGACCAAATTGTCAACATTCATTGGATTATTGGAGAAAGCAGGGAGTTCCAGAAAAACATCTACTTCTGCTTCATTGACTACACTAAAGCCTTTGAAAGTATGGATCACAACAAAATGTGGCAAATCCTCAAAGAGATGGGAGGACCAGATAATCTTACCTGCCTCCTGAGGAACCTGTATGCAAGCTAAGAAGCAACAGTTACAACTGAATTTAAGATTGGAAAAGGAGTACAACAAGGCTGTATATTGTCACCTTATTTATTTAACTTATATGCAGAGTACATCATGTGAAATGCCAGGCTAGAAGAATCAAAAGGTAGCCAAGAAAATATTAACAATCTCAGATATGCAAATGATATTACTCTGATGGCAGAAAATGAAGAGGAATTAAGAAGCCTCTTGAGGAGGGTGGAAAAACAGAAGTATAAAAGTTGGCTTGAAGCTTAACATTAAAAAAAGGTGAGATCCTGGCAACTGGTCCCATTACGTCCTAGCAAACAGAAGGAGAAGAAATGGAAGCAGTGTCAGATTCGTTCAACTGAATGAATGAACAACAACAAATAACAAAGGACAAGAATCACACAGAAGCTATGTAGAGGTTGTGATCTGCTCCAGTAGAGGAAGTAACTATACATCTGCAAGATCACAAATTCATCTTAATATCCAAATATGAGGGTTTAAGTGGCATAGTCCAATGGGTCCTCAGCCCTGGGAAAGAGTCTATGGTAGGAAAAGCTAAAATCCTTTAGATTTTTACATCTTCAAATCAGATCTATGAAGGAATGTGCAGTAGTCTTCATGCTGCCCCAATGTAGGAGAGTAGAGATAAAAACAGAGGCTCATTCCTGGACAACATACAGAGCAAATCAGAGACTCATTCCATCATATTCTTTTCTAAGCTTCCTCCCCAAGTAAGAGAAGACTGGTGAGAGAAGTAAGTACCAAACTCATGAGCACTTCAAGTTCATTACATTAACTGTGAAGGCAGCTAAAGAAAAAAAAATAGTAGGTAGTTAAAAAAAAAAAAAAGACATGCTCGCTTAACTAGCAAGTCCCTTCCTTTTCAAGTGTTAGAACTCAGGAGAACAAATCTGTCTCTAGCCCTGAGCAGGTAGAAGTTAAGCAGGTCTATCAGATTAAGCCTTTGGCTTATGAGTAGCTAGTTTCTTGCTGGAAGTGGTCATCATACTCCCAGGGTATTAACTGCATATAGACAAATATCTTCACAATTCTACAAATAACCCTCAGTGCTCTAAATCCTTAGAAAAATTTGTAGTTTCCCCCCTTGTCTTAACATGGGAGGATATTAAAAGAGGTATAGTGGGGAAAATATGACATTCCTAGAGTCAAACACTGTATTTTCCATGTACCTGTACAACTTTGGGCAATTTTTTTTTTTTTTTGCTTTTTGGAGGGGGGAAGGTAGGGCAATTGGGGTTAAGTGACTTGCCCAAGGTCACATGGCTAGTGTTAATGAGGCCGAATTTGAACTCAGGTCCTCCTGACTCCAGGGCCGGGGCTCTATTCACTGTGCCACCTAGCCGCCCCTAGGCAAATTCTTTAACCATTCTGGGCCTCAGTTTCCTTATCTGGAAAATAAGAGAATTGGATTTGATAACCTCTGAGGTCCTTTCCATATATAATTCTATGATGTGTAATTTCATAAATATAGGGAACTCCTAAGTTGGGACTTCCTCAACTAAAGCAGATTACAATTTGTCTATGATTTAGTAGACAAATCCTAGGAAGCTATGAGACAAACAGAGGCTAAGTCACTTGTCTAGGGTCACAATGTGGCGACTAAGTTAATTTAGAGTAATAAACGGATTCAAACTTCATTTCCTGGTTGCAGGATCCATTCTATGGTTGGAACTACCTTACAATGTAATTTTGGTGTGTTTTAATAACTTTTGAACCTCTCTGCATGGGGTCTAAAATGAATCATTTTATTCTGTTTCAGAGTTTCAGAGTATGATTCCAAATAACCCAGTTTTCTCCTTAACTAATTAACAGAAAAATAACCATGTCTGGTTAAATACTAAAGTAAGTAGACACTGGAAATAGAAAAATAAAATATTTGCTCAGCATGTACTAAAACTCTTGACATAGAGTGACTTTGTTTCTCTCCAAACTGCAATGGGCCATGTACACTACCCGATCCTAAAAGGTGATGTCTTCACTCCCCTCCGGGTTCATCCCTAACATTCTCCACCACACTAGAGGTATGTATACTCTGGCCCTGTGGCCCCTTCTGACTGCTTGGTTCCTCCCAGAATCTCCATTTTAGGGACTAGCACAGGCTTCTCTCCAGACTCTCCTGCTGCCTCTCCACACTTTGCCCATCAGGGCTCCATTTAGCATGCCTCTGCTCTACCTCAGCTTCTTTTCATATGCTGTCTTCTCCCCAACAAAACATAAGCTCCTGATGGCAATTACTATCGGTCTTTCTTTGGCTTCTCTTTGTATTCTCGGCAGGCTTGGCATAGGAATAAAAAATATTTTATTGAGCATACATAGTAAGCACTTAATAAATGCTTGTTGACTTGACTCAAGTAGATGATATTACTTGTAGGCAAATTTTCTCACTCATCACCACTTCATGCCCCACCCCAAATGTTTTTAAACAGAATTTTGCTTCCATACGTTTCCAGAGCATTGTTGATCTATGATAACTGGTATATGACTGAAGTTCTGACAAGATTCAAATGCAAACTAATCTTTTTTTATTATTTTATTTTTTTTACAACTAACAACAGCCATCTAACTTTTCATTCATAGTTATAGGCAGTATTGCTCTCTCTCTCTCTCTCTCTCTCTCTCTCTCTCTCTCTCTATATATATATATATATATGTACCATGGACTATTGCTTAAATATGCCCATTTAAATGTAAATTATACTTACATGAGCTTAATTTACCCTAATAAAATTAACCTTGTTTTTCTTCAATTCAGTCTTGTAATTTACAGGATTTTGCATTTAGCTCCTGAAAGGCTGGAAACTGTCATTGGGCAGGCAAAATTTGGAGGCTGACCTGTACATAAAAGGTTTTCTCACTATAAACAGAGGGTGGTTATTTTTAAAACTAGCATATTTTCTCACACAAACCAATTCCCTCACACCAAGAATATTTCAGGAAGTCTGTATACTATTATTAAACATCTATGGAACTCCATAATCTTAATTCAAATAAAGGTTACTATACGTTGTACTGAATTAGATTACAAGAGGCTGGTTTTCTCTCTCTCAATGTTAGGGAATCATTTATTCTTATCATCCTGTAGATGTCTTTATCTCTTTCTATAACACGTTTCTGAAATACTGTTTAAACATTCTGGTCTTTCACTTGTTTATTTCATAAAATAATTTTGGTTCACATTTTCAAATAATTAGTAACCTCCATAGGCTCAGAGGTTTTAAAGCTGGAAGTAACTGCAGAGATCATCTAATCCAAACTCAGTTTATAGATGAGGAATCAATTTCAAGTAGAAGAGATCTCTGAGGTCAGCTAGCCATAAAATCATAGCTGAAGCAAGAAGGAAATTTAAAGATCATCTAATCCAACTCCATTTTACAGATGAGGAAACCAAGGCCCAGGGAGATTAAGTGATTTGCTAAAGGCTACACTGTTAAGTTTCAGAGGTGGACTTTAAACCCGGGTGCTCTTTCTACCATGCCACACTGGTCAAATTCATCTCTGAGCAAGAATTCCCTAGTATAGTGGAACAAGTGCTGGGTTTGGAGTCAGAACATGCACTTTCAGATTCTGGCTCCAGTGCTGTGACCATGAGTGCCAAATCCTTCATCTTTAAAATGAGAATAGTAATAATTACTTTCTGTACTTATAATGACTGTTACATAACACTTTTGCAATGTGCTCTGCATTATCTGATATAACTGATCTCTACAACAATCCATTGAGGTAAGAACTGCTGTAGGTATAATTCCTTCTTTACTGATGAGGAAATAGAGGTTCAAGGAAATACTTCAGCAGGTTGTTGTGAGGAAAGTGCTTTGCAAACTTTAAAGACATTATATATATATACATATATACATACACACACACACATATATATATATGTATATATGATTTCTGCCAAGTGATTATCTGGCCTATACTTGAAGACCTCCAGGGGTCTTTAAAGGAAGTGTTTCTCTATATGCAAAAGAAAATTGCCTCTAACTTCTATCCATTGCTTCCATTTCTTTCCTCTGGGGTTAACTCAAACAAGTTGAATCATTCTTTGTCTAGTAATGAGCTATTTTGTAAGCTCTTGCACATGATTCCGAACCTGGAAGGTTATTTATGTCTATGTATCCTGAAATATAGGGCTTTTATGTGAGTGAACAAGAAACCTTTTGTAGAGGCAGGTTCCCTGATGATCAGTGGATTTAGAATCAGAAGGATGATTTTTTTAATGCTGTATTATTCTTCTAAGAAGTCATTTATCAAACTTCTCTAGATCTATATCCTCATTTGTAAAATGAAAGCACTGGAATAGGCTGAGAGAGGTTCTTAACCTGGGATCCAAGAACTTGTATTCTTGAAATATTTTTATAAAACTTATTTCAATATAATTGGCTTCCTTTGCAATCCTATGCATCGCATTTTGTGCATTTAAAAATGTTCCGAAAAGCGGCAGAAAGGCTGAGCTAAGGGGTCCGAGACACACAAAAAGTTGACTTTTGAACCCCAGGCCTATAAAATCCATTGATTCCATTCAAGTATCCTGGGTCCCGGAAGCACTAAGAGTCAATTCAATTACTGAGCGCTTGGCCCTACAGTGCTCTGCAACAAAATGAATGAATGGATGGATGAATGAATGGATGGATGGACGGACGGACGGACGAGTGAGTGAGGAATGCACACACAGTGGAGGGCCAGCCCTGCCCTCAGTGAGGGCCCCAGACTGCGTCACGTTTATTCCTCACAGGACCGGCGCTCCAGGCTCCACACCTCTCCTACCCACCCGAGATTTGGCCTGGGAGCCCAAGGCCCCAGCAGGCGGCTCAGCCAGAGGGCACCCTCCTAGCCGGGGCCGTAGGGCAGCACGCCTCTCCTCCCTTTCCCTCCTCTCCCCCCGCCCCACCCCGGCTCAGAGTGCGCACGCGCACCTCCCACTCTTCTCTTCCCTCCCCCCCTCCCGCCACCCTCAAGCCCGGCCGGTCCCGGGGCTTCCCGCCCACTCGTCAGGGGGTCCACAGCCCGGCCAGAAGGAAGGGCGAGGTGGCCGCGGCCGGCCCGGGGCTCTCTCGCTCTCACCGGCAGGTGGCGGTGGACGTTCCTGGAGAGTCTGGGGCGGCTGCGGCCTACCAAACCAGCTCCCTCAGCGTCCGAGCCCGAACCGTCACCACCCAAGCCAGGGCCGCGCCTCGCGGGAGCGCGCTCGCGCGCGTCCTGACTCCGGCCGCGAGCTTCTGGCGCCGGACCAACCAGGCTTGGGGGCGGGGCGGGGGCGGTGCTAGAGCGATGTGACGTCACTTCACGAGGTTTCCGTACCCCGCCCCCCACACCAATCTCTTTGAGGTGGGCTTGGGGCCTAGAAAATTGCGAAGTTCCTTATCTCCGTTGTCTCATTTGAGCCGGTTGTGGTCAGTCACTTACCCAAGATCACGCCGGTGATTCCTAAGGCTATAAAAAAAATCCACTCAGTCAGCAGTTATGAAGTGCCTACTGTGCGTCAAGCTCTGCCCTAGGGATAGGGAGAAAGGCAAACGGGCCGCCCCTGCCCCCACCAGCCCGCGCCCCAGCGGGAGAGGCCTCGTGTGAGCGGTTACGGGCAGACGCGGTGACCGCGCGTGGCTGTTGCCCCCATTTTACAGACGATGTCAGCAGTGACCGCACTCGATGCAGGTGGCCTGCGGGTGTGGACGCTGAGCTCCCGGGAAGTCCGAGCCGTCTTTGCCGCGGCCATCAGGCCGGTTCTTTAGGCTAAACTGCCTTCCCAAAGTGCCACAGTCAGGCTGGGGGGGCGGGTTTGCAACCAAAAGGCTCCGGGGTCTGGGAGTCTTGCCCCCCCCTTACCTCAGTTTCCTCATCTGTAAAATGAGGATAATAACAACCACCTCCCAGGATTGTTGTAAGGGTCAAATAAGAATACTTGCAAAGCTTCTTTGCAAACCCTAACGCATTATATAAATATTAGCTATTATTATATTTGACTGATATAGTAAGATAATGTGTATGAAAGGTTTTATAATCTTAACCTTCTAAGTCCATGCAAGATTTACTGTTAGGTAATTATTACTGTGCCCTTGCATCGACACCCATCTTTAATGTACATATACCGACTCCCATCACCTGAGCTTCCTGAAGGCTACCTTTGACTCGTTTTATACATCTTCTCATACAGAGTAGAAGTCCGGCAAGTGTTTGTCCTTAATGATGCTATTAAGAGCAGCTTCTAATCCCAGAGTCCTGGAAGGGGATTTAAAGGCCACCTCTTACAGATGATGAAGCTGAAAACTAGGAGGATAAGAGACTTCCTGTAACCGTGCTGGTTGGTGACTGAGCCATGATGAAAACCCAGATGGGCCGACCTCACTTCTATGTGTGCCTGTGTTAAATCTGCTACTGTAGGGCTCCAAAAATGTGGCAAAAATAATGTTAATGAAGATACTGCTTTTAGCTGAGTCCACAACTTAATATTATTAAGTGCTTACTATGTACCAGGCAATATGTTTTCATCCTTTAGCTGAAAGAATACAAGATTTGGGGTGTCAGACCTCGAAACTAGTAGGGAACCAGGGTGGTACCATGGAAAGAACATCGAATTGGAAGTTAGAGAACCTGGGTCCATATCCTGACTCTGTAACTTATAGCCTGTGTGATGTTAACCAGTCACTTAAATTTTCTAGGCCTTTGTTTTTGCAAAATGGAGATGGATTATAGGGCCCCCAAAATCTCTCCAGAGTCTAAATCTATACTCCTATGAGGATGAAATATACCTCTCCCCTCAGTAGGGAGGGTCATGAACTACAGATGTTGACTCACCTCATGTTAAACTATGGTTAATCTGGTGGTCTCTTTTTGCTTCTTTATTACAAGGGAGGGATCAATATCATGGGGAAGTGACAGTAAAGTTTTAAAAATTTCAGAAAGTATCACTAAATTAAAAAAAAAAAGAACAGGGTTTTTTTGGTTGTTTTTTTAAAAAGGAGTCTATTGTTTGATAATTTGAAAAATAAATTAGAGGTTAATCTTCCCGAATCTCATTGAATTTAATGAGTAGCCAACGGATTGAACCTAGTTCTGTATGATTCATTGGTGTGCCTAGAGCATGGTGCCTCATACATCCAGAACTTTTCCCAGAGTCAGGATGAAAAGTGACCACACACAACAGCAGAAACCTGTTCTTGACGCTGAAAACCTGTATCACAATTCATAGCAATTTCTGAAAAAGCCTCTTGTATTATAAAGTCAAAGCGCTGGTAGAGAGACCTTTCAAGGTATATTAGATTACCAGAGAACCTCAAATATCTCAACAGATCACCTGAAGACTTCCACCATTGGCATGATTTGATGCTCTCCACAATTCACTATTCATTCAGTTATTCCTCTTAGCCGACTCTCCTCCCCTTAAAATTTCTAGGCCTCTTTGTCTAATCTCTCTTTGACACTGCACACCCTTTCTCCCTTCCCCCAGTACTTTTTATTATTTTTGTATTCATTCATGCTGTATTTCCCCACCCCCAATTTAAACACCTTGAGGATACGGATTTGTATTTTGTCTGGCACTTAATACAAATTTAGTGAATTTAATTAATTCAATATATTAAACACCTACCATACACAATGTACTGTATAAGGTCCTATAGATACTCAGCAAGCCTCAAGATGTGTAAGATAGTCTCTGACTATCCCCTGAAGTGTTGATCATTTTAAGTTTGTAAGGTACCATGTTTCTTTCAAAGATGTCTGTTCACAGTACCTTAGAGCAGAAGGCTAATTAAGGTGGGGTGTCTACAATATTCCTCCTGGTGGTGTCTACTTTCAGGCCACATATCCCCTTATCCAACACAGTTTTTCTCCTTCCTTCTTGGTTGGTTGAGGTTTTGAATGAAATTTCAGAACCCAAGAGACAATGGATATTGGGCTAATAGTTTTTGCCTAGATAATTTTAGGTATGTCAGTGAACTTTAGTTCCATTTCACACAAGCAGTACAAAATTGACTGAACTATACCCTATGGGCTTGAAAGAATTCTTAGACCCCTTCCTCACAGTAACAACAGTTCCCCAGGAAGTCAATTACTCTGAAGCAGGAACTAGGTTAGAGAAGGTCACTCAGGGCACTAGGCACCAAAGCAATGACAAAGCTGAGGGAGTAGAGAAGGAAGGTTGGGAGGTAAATAAAGAGCCATAGAGAACCAACTGAAAGTGACTTTTCCACATTGAGAATCACATGTGTTTGGGTCCCTGAGAGCAAGAATACCTCTTGCAAGAAAATTCCCTCTCAATATTTCAGTTATAGAATAGGTCTCATCCTTAAAATCTGGCCCTTCACAAATTAGCGAAAAGGGCTTCTACTGACAGGAATTTTAGATCTGTGGACATGGATCCGGGAACAAAGAATATAAGGGTTCTGTGTTGTTTCTTTATTTTTTTTAAAGAACATTGAACCAGCATGAATCAGGAGACTTGAGCGCTGGTCCTAATTCTGCCACTTAATAACTGTGTGATCTTGAAGAAGTGACTTTCCCTAATCCTGAGTTTCTTTGTCAGTAAAATCGGAGGACAAGGTTAAGACCAGATGATTGCTTAGGTTTCCCTATAGCTCAAACATTCTGTGGTTTAGGAACTCTGTTTCAGGCAATGGCCTATTATTGTTGGTTACCACTTGGCAAATCTCCTTCCTTTGAGCACCTCAATGTCTCCCATAGGATCATAGGATTTAGGACCGAAAGGCACCTTAGGGACCATCTAATCCAGTAGTATTCAGTGTGATCTGGGGACCCCTGGCGTCTCAGATCTTTTAAAGGATCTATGCGGTCATAATAATACTAAGACATTTTAATTCCTAAAATGGTAAATATCAGTGGATATCACCCACATTGACAAAAGCTCTTTGGGGTTCTCAAGTTTTAAGAATGTAAATAAAGGGGTCCTGAGACCAAAAAATTTGAGAACAATTGCTATAATCCAGTGCCCTCATTTTATGAGGAGAAGACCTGAGGCCTAGAGGGGTGAGGTTACTTATTAAACAGCTAGTTGGCGACTATTTAGAAAATCAGAATAAGATTGACATTCCAAGGAAAAGCTAACAGGTAGAAATCCCTGTGCAAATATGATATAGTTCAGTTAACAAGGCTTGCAGGTGGTTCTGTCAGCAACATCTGTCATTCCTTCATCTAGAAAGTTACTGAATTCCTTCCAAAGCGATAAACCTCCCTCCCCTCTCTCCCAGACTGTGGACAATACCACTTAGGAGCCATTACCTCAGGCAGGGAGCTGGCAGCTTTACATGAATGCATAACCAGACTGGATTAGCTTCCATTTCAAGAGATGGTGGTTTGTGCTTGACGGGGAAGCTTTCCCACTGCTTTGGGGAAAACAAGGCACTATAAATCTGCCTCCAGTTCTTCACATTTCAGTCAAAAAGATGTCTCTGACTTGTTTATACTTGTAAGAGTTTTATATGCCAGAGGTGGCGGGGGACACATTTGCAGGTGTTTCTTTCATTGCCAAAGTAATTGCTTTGCAGCAAGTCGGATGCCTCTTTGGACAGGAAGTTTCCATACATTTGTATGTCTAGTACCAAATAAAGGCCCTGGCTAATTCTGGAAAGACAGAGAATATACCCCATCCATTCTAATGGCTGTTCCTTAGAAATCTTTCTAATAGACTAGAGGTGTTGCAAAAAACCTAACAGCCAATTAGTCAGTGGTCAACTAATCTCCAATTAGATACTTCCTCAAAGTAGCAAGAGTCCCTTCCTCAGAAGATGACCTGTGCCCTTTTTTCCACTCTGCTTCATGGCCTGTCTTTTCCTTGGGATTATACTATCCTGGGAGTGCTGATAGTCATAAAATGTTAGTGGGAGAGGAGGCTTTAGAGATCCTATGGTCTAATCTTTCATTTTACAGAAAAGGAAATCATGAGTTGCGCTTAAAACTTGACACTTTCCTCAAATCACACAGAAACTCACTAACAGAGTTAAGATTCCTACTTCCTAACGGGCCTTATTACTCTGAGGACAGTGCTCACCCTACATTGCAGAACTCTTGTCACCAATGGAACATACTTGTAAAGTGGATGGGTTAAAGGTAAAAGTAATAAGAGAGAGTTGGGTAAAAACCTGTGGACCAACACTGATTAGGAATCACCATGGAGACTAAGGCACCACTTATGCTCCACGGCCTGGTGTAGCAGCAAGCACCCCAAGCGTCCTTAGGATGGCTGCCTATATAGGTTCTTGGATCTGCTTTGTTCAAGGAAAGCAACTCAAAATGGGTTAACAAGCTTACTTTAATCAGTCAGACATATATAGCTTACCTTGTTCAGGGGAAAAGGTCAGCACCCTGAACTTCAAAGTATACAGGCAGAATTATCAAGACAGAAACAGATCAAGTAGACAGATTTCCAAACTGTCCAACCATTACATCCATACCCAGTCAACATCTGGGTTTCCACATCTGGGTTTTTCAAAGCTGGGGGGACCCTGGACAACGGCTTCCCATAATACAGATCAAATCACAGAACACTTTTCAAAGTGAGCCCCCAAAACAAAGCTACACATCAGGGCTTATATAGCCTTCTCCTGGCTCAGAGAATGTAACAACCTTCTGGACCCACTAGCCAATCAAGAAGTATCTAGGGAAAAACAAGCCTCCCACCCCAGGCTCTAGGTGCACTTTAGCCTAGGGGCAGGGAAGATCTTTAAATTTGCATTTCCATTACACCTGGATATTCCACCTCCATCCCTTAGTACCTGCATTCTTTCATATGGGCATCAGGGTATTAGATACCAGTGAGTATGCTATCTTGAGGAAGAGTTCTGGAATGTATCCCCATCACAAAAGGACTATTATAGTCAGTTGTATCATTCTGAAGAAATCATTGCCTGCCCACCCTTCTCTTTTAAACACTTTTCCCTTGTGCTTCCGGGATAAGCAAATACACTGATAAGAATATTCCAACAAGAAGAGATTTACCAGAAACCAAAAAATTCTGCCACAGGACCAAAAGAATCAGTTGCAATAGTACAGAACTGGGGAGACTTGGTTTGGCAAGAGTTTATAAGAGACTTAGTGACTTTGGTTTACTCCAAACAGAATACTCAGAATAATACTCAGAAGTACAGTGTCCATGTCATGAGAAACAATAGTATTATTATACTCTTCACTTGTCAGGCACATCTGGTGTGTTGTGTTCAAATACAGGTCTTGAATTCTCAGAAAAACTAAGGGACTTATAGACAAAGACAGTGGCTAACATGGTGACTAGTCTAGGAAATGATTGTGTAGAAGGAATGACACAAGGAACTAATGGTGTTTACTCAGGGTTATGCCAGGGGAAAATCTAGGACCAGTGAATGGAAGTAAAAAGGAGGAAAATTTTGACTCATTATAATCAAGAATTTTCTAACCATCAGAGCTGTCCAAGAATGCATCAGGCTGCCCTCTGAGCTCCTTGTCACTGCACAAAGATAATCAGGGTCTGGATAAGGGTGTCTCAGGAATATTGTAGAGGGGATTTTGGTAATCTACCCTTGTGTGGGTTGGCTGACCTCTATGAGTCTATAAGATAACTTCATTCTTTTTTTTCACAAGCACAAAATAAAATTTTCCTCTCAAAGCACAAGGAATATTTATAGTAGAACATGGTGATAACTAGGAATTTTCCAAAAGGGAGAAAAATTACTCATATGACATTTTCGTTTCCATTTTTGAAGCAAAAATAACTGCTACAACCCATGCTGTTGCCTGTGGAAAGAGAGACGAAAGGGCAAAGAAATAGTAGTGTGAAAGAGCTACAATATCCCTGTTTTCTAAGGATGGGGAGAAGAAAAGCAAGTACCCACCTTTCAGTCCTGTGTAATCCCAGCTGGTTGAGTCTTTTTGTTTTTCTGACGGAGATCTATTTTTCTGTTAGCAAGGAGTCATAACTTCATCCAGTTGTAGAAATTAGAGCTAGAGTTAAATTATTTCACCTAAGCCCCCCATTTTACAGATGAGGGAAATGAGGCAGAGAAATGCAAAATGACTTGGCCCAAGGTTATACAAGCAAGTAAGGGGGGGAAGCTCAGACTAGAATCTGGCCAGAGAAATCATTCTGAATTCTTCTCTCAGGGCCCAGACTTTCAACTTAAGCCGCTGTTCCTAGCCATCAGTCATAAGAGTTATTAAGGTTAGGTCTGGGCTCTCTGGGTCCAATATATTGAAAAAGCATATAGTCTCAAATATAACAAATGCTACAGGAATAATGTGTTTGAGAAACTCCCTCTCTCACATATCCGATAATTCAGTACTTCTTCCTAGTCTATTAAAAAGCAGGCCAGCTGCAATGACCAGGGTGCTCTCTGATCAGAGAAGGGTTGCTATGGAGACAGACAAGTCTTTCAAGAGGGGCTCTTTGGAGGTTTGTCCAAGTCTGCCTGTGCGAGAAGCTGCTCTCAGGAATAAGAGGCCTTGTACCACCTAGTTCACAGGGTAAGGAGAGCACTCTGTAAACCTTAAAGCACTATTTTAGAGATGTGAATTGTTATAATAATTATGAATACTCCAAAAATATTCCACTTCCATTGCTCATGGTGCCTGAAGTTCAGCCATTAGCCCCTTAGGTGTTAAAGGCTTTCCATTCATCAGGAGGCCCCTGAAAAGCTACAAATACCCTCAGGAGGGCTAAAATCCTAAGAGTCAGTGTCTCATCAGGGAAATAGCTCAGGATCTGAAGGACAGGTTTTAAAATCCTAGCCCTGTTACTTCGTGGGTGACCTTCGGCAAGTCACTTAAACTGTCTAAGATTCAGTTTCCTCATCTGCAAAAATGAGGCCTCTGGGCTAGATGCCTTCTGAATTTCTTTCCAGATTAAAAAAATGCAAATGTTTATCATCTGGCACATTTGCTAGAATCTGGGCCCCTCAGCAATGGGGAGGGGATAGGTACCTAGGAGACTGAAAATGGAAGAAGGATTGTGAAAGGGGAAGTAAGAGGGTCTGTCCCTAAAATAAAATCTGATCAACTGACTTCATGATCATGCATAAACCTGGCCCTGTTGCTGTGTGCCTTGGAAAGATTTGCTAGACTGGTAGTCATTTCCATGTTTGTATGACAATTTTGGTGCCCTATAACATTGATACAAAGAGAAAAGGTTAACAAATTATATCAAAATGATCTTTCTAACAAATTTCTATCACAAAAGAGCAGTTTTGCATATGTATCCTGTTATGAGAGTCAAAACATGTTGCCATCCTCTGCCAGATGCATTTGGGATCCTGGTCCAGTGTGGGGAGTCTGGTACCTCCTGGAAAGTTCTTTCCTTTCCCCAGGTACTCATATTTTATTTATCTGTTTGTTTGTTTCTGATACTTAAATTTTTATATATCTGGTGACTATAGTAATTATATTTTCTCAACCAAAAATCAGTATATGTGGTCTAACTAAAGATATTCCTTTGGCACAATTTTGTGTTAAGCATGCTTTGTTTTCTGAAAACTGGGACTGAGATTATGGAACTGAAAAGCAAGAGTAGGAGATATTTTGTTTTGCCTTTCTGTCAACTAACAAAATCAACAAACCGTTGCCTAACCTAGGAAATTAAACTTATAAAGAATGAGATAAAATCACCACAGAGAGGAAAGAGAATTATCAGAAACTGTTATGCCAACAAATCTGAGAATTCGAAGGAAAAAAGTATCTACAAAAATATAAAATACCTAAAAACAAGAGGTAGAAATCTTTAACAGCCCAATCTTAGAGGAAAAAAAAAAGCAAGCCATAAATGAACTGCCAAAGGTAGGGGAGTCCTTAATCCAGATTTACCAGTGAATTCTGTCAATAATGTAAAGAGCAGTTAATACCTATGATACAAACATTATTTATAAAAAACAGGAAACAAACTCTTTTTATGAGACAAATGTGGTCCTGACATCAAGCCAGAGAGACAAAGCAGAGAAACAGAATCATAGACCAATTTCACTAATGAATACTGATATAAAATTAAAAAAAAAAAAAAGCGTTCCAAAGAAATTACAGATTCATTCAGAAAATAAATCACTTTGACCTCGTATTCATAATAACACTTCAAGGATTTTTCAACATTTGAAATTGGGTCTCTCCCGGACATGTGATTGCTGAACCTGTAACTATATTTGGGGTCCCACTGTTATAAAATTCCTACATACTATCCTTATCCCATTAGGATGCCAGTAACCATTATAATAGATGACATTTTACTTTGTACTTTTGCATACATAACCACATTTCATCCTTCCAACAATCTTGTGAGTTAGGTGCTACAGGAATTATCATAATCAACGAGGAGATTAAGGCTCAGAAAGGTTACATACCTTGCTCATGGTCAAATGGCAAGTAAACCTAGTACATGGGATTCTAACCTAGGCTTCTTTTGACTCCAAAGACAACATTCTTCATTAAACCATGTTGCTGTAAGGTCTCAAGTGCCCAGATGTATGCTGGTTTAGAGAATAGGGTCTTGTAAAGTTGAGTTTAAGGGTAGACTAAGGTTTAAGGGTCTTCACAATAGCCCTTTCTTAAGACAGTTCTGTGGCTCACATGCTCTTGAAATCTTTGAAGGCCACTTGGGCTGCATTGTGTCCAGCTGCTCCCATGACACCTCCTCCTAGAAAAGGAAAATAAGTCTCCATTTCTCAAACTGCCTGGGGAAAGAAGCAGGCAATAAGGATTCAGAGCCCCAGACTGTCCTGCTATATTATAAAACTTCTATTATATCCAACTAGAAACACCAAGAGAAATGACTGAAGATGACACTTGGTAACATAGGTCCTGGTTCCTCATTGACACTTGTGTATCATGAGATGCTCAAGGAGGTAGCAAAGGAGTAATGGTGACCATACTGGGCTTGGGAGTGGAGCAACCTGAAGGTCCCTGTCCCATCTCTGCCACTAGCCAGCTGTACAGTCTTGACCATGACATGTCAAACCTCTCTAGATCTTCACTTCCTCTTCTATAAAATGAAGAGGTTAGGCTAAAGATCTCTCTCTCTCTCTTTTTTTTTTTTTTTTGCTTTTTGGAGGGCAATTGGGGTTAAGTGACTTGCCCAAGGTCACACGGCTATTTTTTGTGTTAAGTGTCTGAGGCCGGATCCTAACCCAGGTCCTCCTGACTCCAGGGCTGGTGCTCTATTCACTGCACCACCTAGCCACCCCTAAAGATCTCTTCTTAGGATATCTTTTGGCTTCATGCTTGTCTGAGGATTGCTGTTGTTATTGTTGATGGTCCATGGGAAAAGATGACAGAGAGCCTGAGTTAGCAATTGGAAAATAGGTTCCTGTCTTTCTAGAAATCATCATCTAGGTCAGGGAGGCTTAACCTGGGGTCTGTGAACTCACGTTTTTAAAAAATATTTTGATAACTCTATTTCTTTTTTTTTAATAAGCAATTGGGGTTAAGTAACTTGCTCAAGGTTATATGGCCAGTTATTTCTGGGTGTGGTGCTGAGTATCTGAGCCCGGATTTGATCCAGGTCATGCCGACACTGGAGCGGTGCTCTTACTCACTGAGCCACCTGGCCGCCCCTAAGCAACTGGGGTTAAGTAACTTGCTCAAGTTTACATGGCCAGGTGTTTCTGGGTGGGTGCTAAGTGTCTGAGCCCGGGATTCGATCTCCAGGTCTTCTCAACACTGGAGCCTGTGCTCTTACTCGCTGTGCTACCTGGCTGCACCGATAACTCTATTTCAATGTAATTGGTTTCCTTTTGTAGTCCTATGTCTTTTATTTTGTGCATTTAAAAACATTATTATGGTAATGGGTCAATAGGCTTCACTAGACTGCCAAACGGCTCTGTTACAACACAAAAACATTAAGAACTAACGATCTAGATACCGCAACAAAGATTTCAACATGGAATTCTAAAGCCAAAAAGTTCATTCATACTTGGAGTGTCAGCAGTAAAAAAAATTCAAAACTCTATGCCCCTCACACATTGGTCCATTCTCTTTTCTCCTTCTGAAAGGCCCGCAACCATCAGGGACCTATACTACCCAGGGAGTGCATGGGGAGCACTGATCACATACCAGGATGAGCACCACTGCCACAGAGATACAGACCCCGGATTGGGGAACGGTAGTTGGAGTGTGGCGGCAGCGGTCGGGCAAAGTAGAGCTGGTCCAGGGACATGGCTCCATGGAAAATGTTCTATAAGTGATAGACAAGAGAGCTACTGGGTCACTCTGTTTTAAATGCCCTGTCTTGCAAAGAGTTAGGTGTCACAGTGGAGAGAAGACTGGACTTGGATTCAGATTGGTCCTTACTTAGAATCCAGCCTTACCCATTTACTAGCTATATAAATATGTGTGTCACTTAACTTCTCTTTGCCTCACTTTCCTCATCCATATAATGGGAATAGTAATAGCAGCACCTGCCTCCAGGGTTGCTGTGAGGATCAAATGAAATAATATCCTCAGTCAACAAGTATTTTTAAGCACCAATTATGTGCAAATTTGCATTTTGCAAACCTTAAAGTGCTATAGGCATGTTAGATATTATTATTATTGGATCAACACCAGGCTGAGAAGGGAGATGTCTTATGAATGAGAGTGACTTGGTAGGAAAAAAAAAAGAGACTAAATCTAGCTCCAGAGACAGAAATCCAGAGGTGACATGGGATCAGAGAGCGCTCTCTTGGACAGTGTCAGACCAAGGAGGTAGATATAGATGTTCAGTAGGGAGAATAAGACACATTTATTACCCTCAGAAGCTGACTTCTACTCCTGCCTCCTCTCACCATCCTGTATACCCACCCACCTCTCTGGTGCCCTTCCAGCCAGGGCCCGGCCACCTCTGTTTCTCACTTTATATACTTTTCAGGCCTCTAGACCTCAAGAAGGTTCTGGTGTCAAGATGAGTTTAAAGGAACAAAAGGTAAAGAAGGAAGCTCCAGGGCTAGCATGGCCTCATTAGGACAAGTCGAAGGGAGAAGGGCATGGGGAAAAACTTTAGCAGCATACTCACACCCCCAGGAAGTCCAAACACCCTCTCTAGGTCAGGTGGTGTCAGGATGTCTCTGCCAATCACTGATGCCTTGAAGCCTGGGGCATAGGACTCAATGCAGTCAAACACTAGGAATTTCAAACAGTAGGGGAACAAGGATGTATGAGCAGGAAGGTCCACAGATAAATGGCCTGGCTATAGGCAAAGGATTCTACAAGGGCTAAATCTGTTACCTAACAAAAGCCCTTGAATGAATAAAAGAGCATTTATTAAGTTTTAATTCTAAAACACTCACAAAACTGGTTCTACCCTCTTTTAATACACTTCCATTTATCCAGATTCTTGGGGAAATATGGGGTCCAGAACAGAAGAGAATGCTCCACATGTGATCAGATCATGGCAGAGTACAGAGAGACTATCATCACCTCTTTATTCTAGACCAAAGGTTCTTAACCTGTAGTATATGAACTGGGTTTTAAAAATTGATCACTATATCTCAATATATTTGGTTTCCTTTGTAATCCTATGTATTTTATTTTGTATATTCAAAAACATTATTCCAAGAAGGGATCAGTGGACTTCACTAACTTGCCAAAGGGCAAAGGGGTTCATGATACAATAAAGGTTAAGAATACCTGTCTAGACATTTTGAAGCCTAAGATTGAGATGACTTTTTTGTTTGCCATATTTCCCCACTGACCCTTATCTCAAGAGACTTGTAAGGAATGATTCCTATCTTTGGTGATACTTTCATGGGGAACCAAAGTGCCAAGAAGGAGAGGAAGGAGAGACAGATAACCAGGAGTTTCCCAAAGATCTTGATTTCCCCTATAGGTAGGGGAGGAAAAGCTGGAGGAAGATAGAAAAGTAGGGTGAATGGGACACTAGTGAGAGAAGAATAGGGTTTGGGGTAAGGAAGAATGAGATAAGGTTTTCAATCTGTAGGCATCATTCTGGAGACAATGATTGAGTGTATCCTTTGTTTTACCTCTGTCAGCATAAGCATTTTTCTCTTTCTCATCCCAGACCTTTCCACCTGTCATGGTATAGGGAGTGTACTGAGTGAAGAGCGAGATAACATGGCAGCCAGGAGGAGCCAGGGTGGGGTCCAGTGATGATGGAATACAAAGTTCAATCATGGGCCTGAGTCAAGGGGAGAGAGGAAGAGAGAGGATCAGATCTCTTGAGAAGTATGAGATTCAAAAGAAAACTTCAAGGGAATATGGTCTGAGATCACTCTCTTGGAGAACTACCAGTATTTTAGAAGATCCTACAAATCAGTTTATTCTTCCTTGGATCCTTAAAGCAATTATCTTCCATAGTCTCAGGGAGAACATATCTTATAACCTATGTCAGGAAGCTGTCAATGAATCTCCCTCATTAGTTTCAAACTCCATTCTTGGATCTAATTGGTGGCTATCATTTCTATCCTTAGCTATAGAAGAAATAACAAAGCAGGTGAAAAATATATTTTAAGGAATTTTCCCTGGTAAGTATTGTAGGGATTTGGGAAAGACACACTAATAATAATATACTGTCAGGGGTGGCTGGGTGGTGCAGTAAATAGGGCACTGGCCCTGGAATTAGGAGGGTCTGAGTTCAAATCTGACCTCAGACACTTAACACTTACTAGCTGTGTGACCTTGGGCAAGTCACTTAACCCCAATTGCCTTGCCTTCTCCCCTCCAAAAAGCAAATAATAATAACAATAACAATAATAATATACTGTTAATGAACCTATGAATGGATTCAGTCATCCCAGAAAGCAAATTGGAATTATGTCCAGAAAGTGACTAAAATGTCCCTATCTTTGAACCCAGATATTCCACATCTAAAGAGGTAAAAGACAGAAATGTCTTTTATATATATAACAATATTTTAAATATATAACAAAATATTCATATGAGCTGTTTTGTGATTGCAAAGAACTAGAAACAAACTGATGTTTATCAGTTGAAGAATGGCTAAACAAATTATGGGATGTAGGATTATAATAGGGTAGAGTGGTAGGGCAGCCATGTGGTACAATAAATAGAGCACTGGGCTTGAAATCGGGAAGACTCGTCTTCCTGAGTGCCCCATAGAGCCTCACATAAGTGTGATGGAATGTTACTGTGTTATATAACCATGAGGAATAGGAAGAATTCAGAGAAGTATGGGAAGATGTTTAAATGGTTTCAAAGCGAAGTAAATAGAACCAAGAAGATAACCTTTTAATAGCTACAGCAATGCAAAGAACAAAAAATTTAAAATGAATATTATATAATTTTAATGGAGCTGGGAAGGAGCTAAGAAAATATACCTCCCTCTCTTCTTGGAAGGGGTGGGAGATGCCAGATGTAGAGCATTGACTATACTGTCAACCTTGGCCGACACCTTGGTTTTGCTAATCTACCCTTTTTCTCTCTTTTTAAAAATTCCTTGTTTACAAAGAATGGCTCTCTGGGCAGGAAAATAGAGAAAAAAAATATTTGGAAATGGAAGTGATTTAAAAACAAAAATTATTTTTTTTAAATGTTAAAAGAATTTTCCCCTCATCTCTCTTTTTTTTGAGGAGGGGGTATGGCAGCAATCCATTACCTGAAGGGAGAACAAATGGGAGTGATAGGATTTTGACATTAACCCTTCCAAGCTTCAGTTTCCTTTCCTGTAAATATGAGGCACTTGGTTCAGAAAATTTTTATAGTTCCTTTGAGACCTAAAATCTATGGTACTAAGAAAGGGGTGTGTGTGTGTGTGTTTGTGTGTGTGTGTGTGTGTATGTGTGTGTGCGCATCTTGCAGAGAAGGGACATAGGGATTAGTGTTATGTGGCTCCAATGAAATAATGCATGTAAAAAGCTTTGCAAACTTTATTTGCATGTCATTAGTTATTATTCTTGTTATCATTATTAAAAGGGAAGTAGGTGGTTAAGTTCAAGAAGGATATTGCTATAATAATGAGTAGCTGACATTAACCTCACACTTTAAGATTGACAAAGCACCTTACATACATTATCTCATTTGAGCTGCCCTCAAATATAGGTACTATGAATAGTACTAACCCTCTTTCCACCAATTAGAATATTAAGAGTACTAAATTTACCCATAGTTACAAAGCTAGGAAGTATCTGAAACAGGATTCAAATTAAGGTTTCTGTAGATGCTCAGTCCAACACTATTTCCACTATACTGTATTGCCTTATAAAGCTGGGGAAATGTATATATCTGTATCTATCTCTACATATATAATTATAGACCTTTATCTATAGATACAGATGTTCTATGTAGGCCTATAGATAGAAAGATAGACAGAAAGATAGATAGACAGACAGACAGACAGACAGACAGACAGATAGATAGATAGATAGATAGATAGATAGATAGGTAGATAGATGGATGAATAGATATGAACAAGAGATGAGAAAGGGCCATTTGGAATAGGAAGTCAACAACAGAACTCAAGAAGAACAGAGAAGAGGTAATTGATTCAAGAGCAACTAATAGGATTTATGGAGGCAAGGGAAAAATCAAATATAATGCCAAGGTTTAAAGCTTAGGTGATGATATTGTCAGTTAGGGTTTGGGAAAAAGATCATCAGTAAGCAAGTAAGTGTATATACTATGTGTTCATACTATGGGTTAGGCACTGAGGGATACAAATACAAAACCAAGACAGTCATTGCCCTCAAGGAGCATACAATCTACTGGGGGATATGTCATGTTCCTAACTAGAGGCTACATATGAAATCATGTAATATAAATTACATGTAATATGAAATATGTGACTGACAACTGGAGGAAGCAAGAAAGCCATCTTGAAAGCAGTGCTTGAGTGGAAGCTTAAAGGAAACCAAGGGTATAAGTCCAATCTAGCTTATATTGAACCATATTTTCTATTGGGACATAAAGGTAGAGCTGTGCTATGGACTATATGATAGTCACAGTTGACTTTTAGGAGGAAGGTCAGTGATGAAGATAGTCATTTGAGTAAAGGTGATTGTTAACTCAAAAGAATGAATTTAAAAGAATGTAGGAAGAGGAGAAGACCAAAGGCAAAATCTTAAGAAAGAACACCATCAAAGAGTTGAGAAAGAAGAGTCATTCACTGAAGGAAACTGGGTCAGAGAAGTGAAATGAGAAACAGAGAACTCCTTGGAAACCAACAGAAGAGAATTTATTCAGAAAAAGGGTGGTGAACAGAGTCAAAAGTTATGAGGGAGATCCTGGAGGACAGAGGCTAATTAAAAACCTTTGGATAGGGCAATAAAGAGGCCAATGGTGACCTTTTAAAAAGTAGTCTCCATAGAGTGGTGAAGATGGAAGCCAGGTAGCAAGCAGTGAAGGAAAAGGTGGGTGGTGAGGAAATAATTAACTACATTTCTAGAAGTTTGATGATGAAAGAAAGGATAAAATTCATATATACATGGGTGATAGCTTGATAGGTTTGAAGGTCAGAGGGAAAACTTTTTCAGGATGGGTAACAACTTAGCACATTTATAGGAAGATGGAAAGAAATCAGGTTAGAGGGAGAGAGAATGATTGAAGATGTATGAGAGAAAGAGAAGAATACAAGTTCATTTTTTCTTTATATCCCCAGCAGCCAGTACAGTTTTTTTCCATGTAGTAGCCACTTAATAAATGCTGGCTGGATCAGAATGGGTTGGATTAGATTGGAGAGGGGATGACAGGAGGACAGAAGGTCCTAGACAAGGAAAAAGCAGATGGATTCAAGGATGCAGGGTAGAGCCTTGACAAAGAATAGTGATGCTTCAAGCTCTGAGAAAAGAGGGAAGAAGATAACAAGTAAAGATATTGAGAAGTTTTGAAGTATGGAGGGAGGGGGTTGAGGGAGCTCCCACCAAATAGCCTCAATCTTCTCGATGAAATTGGAAGCTAGGTAATTTACTAGGTGAGAGTTGGGGGGTAGGTGTGCTGGGCCTTGAGGAAAAGAGAAAAGCTTTGAAATAGTTGCTGCAGGGAATAATATAAAGAATCAATAAGAGCTGAATAGGATTGCTGAGCAACTGTAAGGGCCCACTTGAAGTTATGCACCATAAATTTATAATGGGTGAAATCAGCACAATTCGGTGACTTTTTCTATTGATGTTTGGCAGCTCAGGCACAGGAAGGGAGAAATTGGTTGGAGGAGGGTTGCCCAGGGTTGAAGATTAGCAAGTTAGAAACACAAAAAAATCTGGTGATTATAGAAAAAGGGCTAATGAATCTCTGAATTGCTTGACTGATTATAGAGGCAAATGAAGCCAGAGGGGGGAAGTAAGACAGGGTGAATGGAAGAGAGTAGAGGGATGGAAGTCATTAGGTGAAAGAACAGTTTAGTAAGGGAATAGGAAAGGTACAAGAGTTGGAGACTTAAGTTAGAGACTATTGCTTCAGAGTCCAGGACCTGGGCAGTGGTGCTGTCATTGAATAGATGAAAGTTGTCAGAGTTAAGGAAGTTGGGGAATTAAGAGGTCAAGGTGTTAAAAGTCACAAGTATAATTGTAAGATCATAGATCCAGAACTGAAAGGGAGCTAAGTGGACCATTTAATCCAGCAGCCTCATCGTACAGATGAGAAAATTGAAGCCCAGAGATCATGCTTACAGCAAGTGGCAAAATCTGGATCTGAACTCAGATCCACAGATAACAAACCTAGTGTTTTTTTCCACTGTGCTATCCTGCCTATTTATGGGATGATGGGAGTAGTGAGAAAAAACTATGAGTCAGGTAATAATGTCATTGAGAAATTTAAACAATTAATTATTAATAAGCATTTGTGAAGCACCTTCCATGGGTCAGGATACAAGGGCAGACACAAACAGTCCCAGCCCTCAAGGAGTTTACATTCTATTGGGTGAGACAAACAGGTACATTCCTAGGCATATACAAACCATATACTGAACAGTTTTTAAGGAACAATGATCTAGCAGCTCTGGGGATGAGGAAGGAGAGGAGTGAGTGAATGTGAGAGATGTTATAGATGGTGAAATTGGTAGAAATGATAACATTAATTAATGTCTGATGAGTAAATGATTGAATGAATGACTTTATTACACTACAAATTGGGCCTTAATTGCTATTCTTTTAGAGAGACTACCTCAGCAATCTGGCAGTACATTGCAAAAACAATATAAATAACCCTTTGACCAAATACTTGGGAATATATACTGTAAGTGCTATCAAAAACAAACAAAACCAGGAACTCTCTGTTTAAATGTTTTGAAAGCCACAGTAGGTATGATTACAAACATCCTCCCTCCAACTGAACATAATCTAAATGCTCACCAATAGGGGAATGATTAAATAAATAATGTTACATTATTGTGATGGAATTCCATAAGGCAACTAATACCAACAAGTGTAAGGAATACAGAGAAATCTGTAGATATTTTTATGAGATAATGCAAAATGGAAAAAAAGCAGCCCAGAAAAATGGACCACATGCTGACTGTGATCACAAATGAGGAAAAGTAAACGATAATGAATAAACAAAAGAAAAACAAACCTTGATGAGGGCTTGGGAGTCACCAGACAGCTGTTATAATACTTTATGCACTGAAATTAATTAATTCAAATGTAAATAGTTACAAAACAAGTTTTCAGTGTTAAGTTTGTATAGATCATTTAGTAAAACCATTAAAAATACAAAGTGGGTCTCCTTGTATTTGGGCCTGGCACAGCCTAGGCACAGACCCACCTGTGAGAAGGGATCCCCTTGGTGGCATCCTCAAAGGCCTGGTGGAGGACTTGGGTATCTTCACAGTTCAGGTGGATGGAACACTGGTGATGGGGCAGGGGTTGACCACTGGTGGCATTTGGTGCAGCTAGGAAGTTGGGTAGCTTGTCAACAGCCACTGCGGATTTCCAAGAATGAGCCAATAGTATTGTATTACTAAAGGAAACCATAACTTCAGTTCTTCAGGCTCTTTTCCCTGCTGGTTTTCCCTCCACAATGGGTAAGGGGCACATAAGACTAGAAAGTGGAACATGGAATCAGGATAGAAGTGTTTCACTTCCCAAGACCCTGAGGCAAGGCTAGAGAAAGGAGACAATGTTGGTGAATCTGCTTTAACAGAAATGATGAGGCACAACAATCATAAGGGACAAATTAAAGTAGATTCCTAATAAAAGATGCCTCCTAAATAAAATTACCCTCCAGCTAAGCTTCTAAGAAACTTAAGTTTGCAATATCAATGTGAAGCATGCACAGAGGGAAGAAACTTGGCTGCTTGCTTTCTGTCTGATTTCCTTGTGATCTAGGGTGTCAAACCTACCATTAATCTTGGTGACTGGTGACTGGGTGTCCAACTGAGAGATTCTCTTGATGAACGCCTCAGGGAGCTGCTCCTACAAGAACACACACAATGAGCTGTGGGGGATGCTAGCCTGGGCATGATTGACTGACATGTTTTGAAGGGGCTTATATACTAATGGGAGCTGGGGACAGTCAGAGTCCCTGAAGTTAGGCCTCCAAAGCCAAAGAAATGGATAAGCCTCTTGGCTCCATTTTCCCTTTCTTGATGCTCCCTAGTTGTCCCCACCCTCCACCTTACTTTGTATGTATTTTACATGTACTTATCTGTATACCCAGTAGAATGCAAGCTTCTTGAGAGCAGGGATTGTTTCACTTTTGTCTCTATCCCCAGTGTCTGGCACAGTGCTTGGTCCATAGAGGTGCTTAATAAATGCTTGAATTGAATTGAATTTCATATTATCCCTTCCTTTGAGAAAAAATGTTCAGGGCACATACAAGGGATAGAATGGTACCTATATCATCAGCAGGTTAAGATGCCAAGGGGCTGAATAACTCCAACTCAGGAGGCCTGTGATAACTATCCAGAGTTTGTCATTTGCTGTTTTTTCTCCACTGTGGCTGCCCACTTTTCTGTCCTTTGCCCTCTTTCCTTCTCCCCTTCCCCCAGCCTTAGCCCACATACCGCAGCCTCTCACCTGGGGTGCCAGCTTCAGGAAAGTGATCTGTGGAGACGCGTTGGACAGCACCAGTTTGCTTCTCACTTCAGTTCCGTCCTTTAGGACAACTCCTTGGACTTGCCCATTGCTGTTCACCTGTACCTTATCCACAGTCTAAAGACCAACAAAGAATGGGTGCCCATTGGGCATCGGTTAAGAATATCAATATTGGGCTCTGGGGTTCTTGCAGAAAGGTCAGAGGTGCCTTCATTTGGGATTCATCATAGACTTCACCCACAGTTTTCATCACCCCTACATTTAAATGCTGCCTATATCCAATCCCCAGTTCCTCTGCTAACTCTTTGTGTACATAGCTTTGAAGTGGTTCAGTGGTAAGATATAGGCCAAGAAATTTCTACCTTTATACGCGCCATGATCAGAATAAGGAATTGAGAGTTATAAAGGGGTTTGTTGAGCATTAGTAGCAGCTTACCTTTTCTGTGAAGATATTTGCTCCATGTGCTTCCGCTGCCTTGGCAATAGCATGAGAGAGGGCACCCATGCCACCTTCTACATACCCCCAGGCCCCTTTCTTCCCCTCTAGGCCTCCCATTACATGGTGTAGCAGCACATACCTAGTAGGGAGATTGTTGTTGTTCAGTCACATCTGACTCTTCATGATGCTATTTGGCATTTTTCTTGGGAAAGATACTGGAGTGTTTGCCATTTCCTTCTCCAGCTCATTTTACAGATGAGGAGACTGAGGTAAACAGAGTTAAGTGACTTTCCCAGGGTCACACAGCTAGTAAGTATCTGAGGCCAGATTTGAACTTAGGTCTTTCTGACTCCAGACCTAGCAATCTTTCCACTGTGCCACCTGACTGCCCCAGTGGGGAGGGGGGGGATTCCAAGAGTTATTTAAAGGTATCTGTGATCTCACCAGCATTAAAACTCTCACTATTAATGTGCACCCTCTCTCTTTCCACATCTCTGTAATTCTTATCCATGTCTTTCTTGACATCTTCCATAGAGAATTAAGCCAGTGCAGAAGAGGCTCTCCTCTGGTTTTCTTAATACTTGAGAATGCCAGCGGAATGTCAACTGTCTCTCATGTTCCATGACTGGCACACATCATGTTCCAGTCATGTTGCCTTTTATGTTGCCTTGATATGACTTCCTCCCTTCTTGTGTATCAGTCAGCATTGGGAATGCACCATAGTCTACACACACCTACCAGGAATGTTTTCCTACAAAACTGTCATGTTCCATAACTCACAACCATCTAGCACCACGAGCAGAATATCAGTGTTAAAGACATGAACTTCGGGGCCAGCAAATTAAGACCTAAATGAGTTTAATTCTCTCGAGTATATGATTGACCAAAAGAAGGATGAGAAACACCTAAGAGATGAGGGAATCCAAGTCAGGCAAACTAAACATATCCTTCTTAATACAAGCTTCATGATTTGTAAAAAACAGGCAGATATTCTTAGTCATCATGACCATGTCTCTCCCTTACTCAAGGATCTTCAGGGGCTCCCATTACCTCTAGGATAAAACACACACTCTTCAGGCAAGCATTTAACCTCCTTCACAGTCTGGTTGTTTCCAGACTCAGTTCATCTTATTTCCTTTCATGAACTCCAAGTTCCAATGAAACCAATCACCTTGCCAGTCCCACATAAGACTTTCCAGCTTCTTTCTCTGGATATTTGCCTATCCCTGGAAAGTCCCTTCTCTTTTCCCTAGTTTCCTATATGGCTCATGTCTCAGTTGGGATTACCTTCCTGATTGTCTTTCTTGATTAATCCAGAGATTTAATAATCTCTACCCTCTAATTAACTGGTGTTTTCTTAACTTTTTATTTGTTTACATTCCCCATTAAAATGCAGCCTCTTTGCTGCCTGGGTCTGTTTTCCACCTTTGTCCTTGCATCTCAGGGACCACAACAGTGCCTAGCATCTGGTTGTTTGTCCTTCATTTTCGAGGAGGACCAATGATGTCACAGAGTGATGTCTTGAAAGTTGTCGGTCTCACTCTCTCTTCCAGAGTTATTGAAGTCCAGTGGCAAGACAGAAGTCAAGATGACTGGCAGTGGTTTGGGATGCAGCAGATGACGTTGGAGTCTTCAATGTATAATCAATCTCTAAGCACTCCACAGTGCCTGTTTTCGCTGCTTTCATGGCCCATTGGAACAAATTGTTCTCCTCTGCCCATTCCTTTGGGGGAAGTCTTTGCATGTATGGGGCAAACATTTCCTTAACTCACAGACAGGTTTGAGGCCCATCAGTTACCCTCAACCTGGTGTAGCCCATCTGCTGAGATAGTTTTATGGAGGCATGGGTTCTGTGCAAACTACGGCTTCTTGTAGTCACAGGTGAGAGCTGAGCGAATCAGGTGGACACCAAAGGTGGATGAGGAGCCCTGAAAAGGGCTCAGCAAACCCTCACACCAGAGGTGTTAGTCCTCTTGAGCACCCCACACACCCCCTAGCATCCGTTAGGTGTTGAACAAATGTTTGTCTAATTGAATTCAAGTGAGATAACTTATTTTTAACCTTTTTTCTCCCTCCAAGGTAGATGTTCTTAGAGGTGAAGGATGTTGAATTGAAGGCCCCAAAAACTATGACCTACGCAACTGTTTGATTGCAAAGCCTGACCTAGTCAGGATGGGATAATTTCTAAGGCTCCATCCAGCCCAAATTCCTTGGTCCTCAGATTCTAACTGAAGGATGGTAGCTCCTGTCATGGTTTCCACCCTCTCCTCAGTCCTCAGAAATTTCTAACCTAGAGGAAAGCAGCTGATCCCTCCCTAGTTTAAATACACCAAGGTTCAGAAAACCAACCCAATGCAGCATCTTTTGCTTCCCATCAGAAATACCTGCTGCTTCAAAGTACCCTTCTTTTCACCTTGTGTACACCAAAGTACCTAAATCCTAGTTTATTGTGTCTTATTACTACCTCATGGATTTGATTATCAACCTGTTCTCAGAGAAAAGGGTTGGAAACCTTGACATCGAAGATGTCCTTAAAACAGAGAAGAGAGGGAGATGAGAGGGGAAGGAGAGGGAAAAGGGAAAAGAGGGAAAGGAGAGAAGAGGGAGAGGAGAGGGATATTATTTTGGTGCAGGGTTTTGCTTAATTAAATTCCCCCACCCTGTGCACCAACATTGGTTCCCCTCACTCACCCACTTCCAGGAGTATAGGGACTTGTCATGGCCCCAATTACAGCATCTGTGGCAAGAGTTGCTTTCAAGGGCTCAGACTCAAACCATTCATTCAACACCTAGGACAGTAAAAGGAAGGAGGAATCGATAGCAATCACTTTTCCTCCCAGAGTACTTTCATTGTGCCTAGCTCAGATTAGGGAGTTGGAGATTAGGTGTGTACAGTTCTGATGGGAACAGAACCCTCTGGTCAAAAGTATCACCTACCTTAGTAATTGGGCCAGTGATAACTTGGTAATACTGAGGAAGCTGTGTTCCTAAAATCAGACCTAGAAAATAAGACCAAAAAACAAACAAAAAGAAATCATTATCCAAAATATGATAGAAAGGCTAATGTCACACTCAAATGCTGCCTCATAGTGTGAGGGTGATCCTGTGTTCCAAAGGCAATGCTTTCTTGCTATTCCTCACATATGACACCCTATCTCCTGAGCCTTTGCATTGGCTGTCCCACATGACTAGGCTGTTCTCTGTTCTCACCTCTACTTCCTGGCTTTCTTTAAGACTCAGATCAAATTTATACCTTCTGAGATTAATTTCTATTTATACTACATACATCTTATGTCTACCTAAAATCAATTTGCATGTTATTCCCCTCCCTACCAATGCATACACACATACATACTCCTTGTGCCCTTAGAATGTGAGTTTCCTTGAAGGTAGGGACTGGTTTTGCCTTTCTTTTTATACCCAACACTTAGCACAGTGCATGGCACATTGTTGTTGTTTTTATAGATGAGGAAACTGAGGCAGAGTGAAGTGACTTGCCCAAGATTACACAGCTAGTAAGTGTCTGAGGCTGGATTTGAACTCAGGAAGATGAGTCTTCCTGACTCCCCAGTGCTCTATCTACTGTGCCACCTAGGTGCCCACATAGGAAGAACTTAATGAATGTCTGGTGACTTTGCTTGCCAGTAGAACAGCAGGCGTACCAAGTTAGAAAGACTTTAAGTATGGATCCAGTGACTCCCTATACATATTGTCGAAAGACCAGCCTAGCTAGGTTGGATGAGGTTCAGCATGATTGGTGTAATGACTTTTTAGGTCGAGGTGACTGTCCCAAGACTCTTGCGTCACATGGGATTTTGTCTGCGTTGATGGAGGGAGTGTCCACACCAATGAATGTATAGATCCTCGAAGTGGGAGAAATTAAAGAGAAACTCTGACCGTAGTCTTTGAGCGCATGAGAACTATTGGGAGAGTATTATGAATCTCTGATTTTTATTTAAAATTTTAAAGACTGAATCTCGTTATCTTCCCCAGATTGGAACTATAGCGGCTACTTATGTGTCCCACCCCACTGCTCCCAAAGGTTCGCCATATTAATGCTGAACTTAGTTTGGATGCCTGGTTGTCTCCGCCCACTGAAGGTCAGAACTCCTGAGCTCAAGAGATCCATTAACCTGAACCTCCCTTGGCATTATAAAAAAACCATCATGACAGCAAGCTGAATCTTTGATCTTTTAAACTCTTCTGCTGCTATCTTATTGCTTTATTTTGAATTTGGAGGGACATTTACATGCTTTTGGCTCTAACAGGGGCCAATCATTTATTCCTTGATTCAGAATCGGACCATTTCAGAGAATTAATATGAATTTGCTTGGTAGTCTAAAGGCTAATCAACACTAATCAACAATTTCTCAGGGGGTAGGAGGAACAGGAATGCCTACTCTTCTCTTAGAAGTTCTGGGTATCATGGAAATTTGCCCAGTGCTTTTGCAGAGGTTATCAGAGGAACATAAGGTTAGACCTGGAAAACACTTCAGAAGCCATCTGGTCTGTCCTCCTCATTTTAGAGATGAAAAACTCCATGGAAGTCAAATGATTTGCCCAAGGCCATATAGGTACCATCAGACATCAATGGAAGGATCTTCTAACTCTGGAGCTCATCCACCAGTATGGCCTTTGGGACCTACCTGCTTGTAAGAGGGGTTTAAGTGTGAAGAGAGTCGTTAGTCTCTGATGCAGAGAGCCACATTGAAAGGCAGTTGTGTCTACTGGGGAGGAGTCTAGCAATGGATCAATGGCTGATGCCAAACGATTCATGAACACTTCATATTTGGGAAAAGCCTGAAAAAGAGGAAGACAATATAGCACTATGATTGAACTATCAGTGGGCAATCCCTACATATTTCATTCTGTTCTTGTACTTCCCACTCATTTGGGCTCTGATCATCTCTAGTTTTTCAATATTGTCATTTCACTGTGACTTACTTTTTACCCAGGCTGGAAGTACAGGGGCCACTCATGGGACAGATTCCATTGATCCATCATGGGAACTTTGACCTGTACCACCTGGGGCATCTTGGTGGCCCTGCCTTCTTGCTAATGTGGTGCCATGTTCAGTTGTTTCTTCATTGATTGAGTTCTGCCAATGTTAAATTTTGTTGGCCAAAGGCAAAGCCCCAGTTACTCTATCCTGGTTATAGTGCCGAGGAAACCAAAGACAACTGATTCTGTATTCCAAAGTCAAGGAATCAGTTTAATGGGTGAGATACGATCTTCAGCAAGTCCTTGGCCCACTGTACTTTAATAATGCCTGCATCAGAGTCATTTTGTTTTAATGCAGATATTCCTATGGGTTAGAAGTTATATTCAGGCATTGTTCATCTTCCCTTTTTCTTCCAATGGATTTGAAGTCTGCTTACTGTGATCCCAGAAAGGATTTTTTGCCTCATCAGAGACAGAGAAATGCCCAATATGTCCAAAAGAGGTAGTTATTGTGGGGTGGGAGGAGAGTAGCATTGAAGCCTTGATTTCATTATTTAACAGATGTTAAAAACCAAATGGTACCTTAGGCTAGTGGTGTCAAACTCCAAATAGAAACAGGGTCACTAAACCATATATAAGGATCCCTGTGGGCCATAGATTGACTTAGTTTTCAATGTAATATTATCTATGTTTTAATGTAGTTTTACTTATTTTGTTAAATATTCCCCAATTACATTTTTTTTATAAGCAATTGGGGTTAAGTAACTTGCTCAAGGTTACACGGCCAGTTATTTCTGGGTGTGGTGCTGAGTATCCGAGCCCAGATTTGATCCCCAGGTCATCCTGACACTGTGGAGCTGGTGCTCTTACTTGCTGAGCCACCTGGCTGCCCCTATCCCCAATTACATTTTAATCTGGTTTGGTCACATGTTTAACCCCTCTGCCTTAGACTCATAGAATCACAAATCCAGAGCAGGAAGGTACTGTAGGGATTATGTAGAACTATCCCCTCACATTATAGATGAGAAAAATGCTTATTAATAAGTAAGGATTGGGGGAGATTCAGAGTTCCCCCTTTTTCTATTTTCAAGACCCCAATCTCTGAAGGTTGAGTGAACCTTGATCTGACCCCATGCAACCTTACAAAAATCTCTAGTCTAAGGTGAATTCCATTCAATGAAGCATGGGTGGAGACAGACCCTTTTGTCTAAATTGGCCAAGATTGGGGATAATCTGGATATAGAGATAGTCTCTCAATACAAGGGTGACATAATGTCACTCTCAGCCCCTTTTGTAATATTCACTCTCTCATTAATTGTTAACCAATCAGGATTGATTCCTACCCTGAGGAACACCTACTCTTCAAAGGGTATATAAACGGTGAGCCTGCAATCAGGTCTAAGAGAGAGATGGTCAAATACTATTCTTTTATTAAAATACTGGTTTTATTAATAAAATTATTAAATTACACAGAAATTATGTTTCTTGAACCTTTCTAATCACCACATAGCAAGTTGAGGCTTAGAGAGGTTAAAATAGGCTCCCAAGGTCATATAGCTAAAGAGTAGTAGCTGGACCTAGGTTTCCAAACTCCATGCAATCAGTCACTCTCTCTTATTGTCCATTGCAGATCTTGACTTAATACCTCAGGTAGAAAGAATGGCATAGGGCTGAATGAACCTGCAGGGAATGTGGTATAACCTGATGTAAGATTTACAGACTTCTTTAAGATTGTCCAAGTCACTGTGATCTCTAGACCAAAAGGTTCCCAAGAAATCCCAACTGCTATTATTCCCAACACAGACCCAGCTCTAGACCAACAGGGAGGGGGCTGTACCTGAGCATCCTTTGGAGAAAACTGGGCAATCTGCTTCTGCGTTTCAGTCATGTCTGTCCATAGTAAAAGAGACCTTGGGGGTTTGCCTTGGATTCCTTCTTCCAGCATAGGTGTGAAGGAGTAGGGGTTTCGAAGATATAACTTCAGTCCATGTTTCTGCAGAAACATAAGCAGCCATGGCAATATTACATGGCGCCTTTTGTCCTCGTGAAGAATCTTTTTTGGACTCTGGGCGTGGGCACATAATTTCCCCATACCACCTCAGCCACTTTTTCCTTTTCATACAAATGTATGGGGAAGCCCTTGTGTATCAGCTCTTCCTTATTGATGGTCCTTGTAAACTCAATAAATAAATCTTATTATGAGAAAATTTCCCTGGAAATGTGTGCAGGTGGATTCCCATCATGAAAGAGCTCAAATTGTGTTAGAAGGGACCTCAGAGCTGTGTTTAAGCATGAAGGCTAGAGAAATTAAGTTCAAGGTTATTTATCCAGTTACTAACAGCTGGGCTAAGATCTCATCTCTGATGCTTACTAGTTTTGTGACTATGAGTAATCTATCTGAGCTTCACCATCCTTATTTTATAAAGAAGGAAATTAATATTTGCAATACTGACTTTATACAGTGGTTGTGAGGAGAGCTTTTTCAAAACCCTAAATGACTGTATAAATGCAAGTTATTGTTTGTATTATTTGGGAAGGGGAGGATTTGAACTGAGGTCCTAAGATTCCAACTCCGGGGCTCTTTTCACTGTATCATGTCAAAATTCTCACTATCAAAGTAATTTATTTGGGATAAGCATTGTCAGCCCCCAGCCTCAAACTAAATGTCAACATGTTACCTGGGAAGGCTAACACTGACTTATTGTCACATGGGATGGGGCCTGGGCTACTAATATCATTAGTATAGGAAATTCTTGGATGAGACACACCCTGTCTACCAGGGGAAACCAGTAACTTCTCTCCTATACGGGTTTCTCTGAAACATGAAGCTTTAGAAAGCTGCTTAGAACACTGAGAAGTTAAGTGACTTGTCCAGTGCCACATAATGAGTGGATTTCAGAGGCAAGCTTCTGTTTAGCTCTCTGTCCACCATATCATGCTATCTGTGTCACAGGAGCTTAGATAAATTTAAACAGTTATCACTAGATGACACATAATCTGAAAGTTCCAAGGGACCTTAGCTCAATTCAATTAGATAAACATTTATTAAATGCCTACTATATGCCCGGCTCTCTGCTAAGTGCTGGGGATGCAAAAAAAGGAAAAAGTCAGTGCTTGCCCTCAAGAAGCTTATAATCTAATTGGGGGAGGGGGACAAGACAACATACAGACAAATATATACAAAGCAAGCTATATATAGGATAAACAGTAAATAATTAAGAGAGGAGAGGCACTGGAATTAAGGGGAGTTGGGGGAGGTTCCCTGTAGGAAGTAGAATTTTAGTAGTGACTTAAAGGAAACCAGAGAAGTCAGTAATTAGGGCAGAGGAGGAAGAGAGGAACACCTCCATTTAATACATGAAGAAATATAAGTCTAGAGAGATTAAATTATTTACATCAGGCCACAAAAAAAGAGCATTAAAGTGTTCCTTATAAGGGGGGGTTGATTTTTTTTAGCATGTACCTATAGATATAGGTATAGATATATAGCTATAGATATACATACACATATACATGCATCAGTGTGTGTGCATATGTATTTATATGCACCTCTATATTTGTATGTACACTTCCCTTTCGAAGGGAAATTTTAAGCCTCATTTTAAGGCTAAAACTTATATTCAGAGCTGCCCAATATTTGAACCAATTAGGCTCAGAACCAGGATTAGAAATCGGGTCTCCTGACTGCCAGTTCAATTCTCTCTCCCCAGCACCATGCTGGCACTATAGGATATAAATATTTTGTTCACATTTGGGGTAAGAGGAAGGATAATGAGAAAGGTTTGCAAGCATGTGCTGCCTGGGAAACAAAAGTGCCACAGAGGGTGAGCATGGGAGTTCTAGGTACCTGAGGGAGCTAAACAGATGAAGAGTTCGGAGATGGAAGGGATGCTGGTAAATTCAGAATTCTACTAAGTGGGACATCTGGGAGATCATGGTGGGACATCTGGGAGAATTAGAATCAGTCAGTCAGTCAATAAGCATTTATTAGTGCTACTCTGTGTCAGGCGATGTCCTAAGTGCCAGGGATACAAAGAAAGGCCAAAGACTGACCTATGGGGGGACAGTGGGGGAGACAAGATGCGAATGAACAACTACGTACAAACAAGCTGTAGACGAGATAAATGTGAGATGACAGAGTGGTTAATAAAGCAGAAAATGAGGTGGGGGGAGTCCTAATATGTGCTGCAAGGTGCTACTGTTAGAACAATTATGAGGCATGAAGAAGTAGCTGAGAATCACCAACAATTAGTCGATAAAAAGAGTGATTCGGCAGAGGAAGGAGATGAAAACGGAGATGCCACGTCAGGAAAACATCATGGCTGAACTTCAATGGAAGAGTGAAGGTGGGAGAAAGTGAGAGACATACAAGGGAGTCAGAACTTCAGAGAACCTTGAGGAGCTTGGGAGAACATCATGGCCAAACTTCAATGGAAGACTGAAAGTCGGAGAAAATGAGAGAATTAAAAGGGAGTCAGAACTTCAGAGAACCTTGAGGAGCTTGGTCTGGAGGAGAAGCATTTTATTTAACATGAGATGGGGAGGTCTTTGTAGAAGAGCTGTACCTCTGGGCTGGTAATGGAGGTGGGGTTCATTTAATGCCTTGTTACCCAGGCATGTGCCTCCTCTGTCATTCCAGAGGGTGGGACCAAGGCCAGCTTTCTAAGCTCTCACTATCATATTCTCAGGTTAGGGTCATTGTGATATAAGGGGAAAAAAAAACGAAACAAAACCATAAATTGAGAATCATACAAATAACAGACAACCTAATTTAGAGTTTGAAGAAAGAAATGGAAAATGTTTCTTTTACTCCCCAAATTTTAAGGTGAACAGGAAACAGAAAATTCTAGTCTACAAACAGAGTATTTTATCTAGAATATGGCCAATTACCATTCATCCAGTCACATATTAAATTCTACTTTGTGCAAAGCACTGTTGTCTTTCCTTTTCTTTGTTATAAAGTTAAAAAACTGCTTATTTCTCTAACTTTAATAACATTTCATTAAAATGTAAATATGTAATATATTTAGTTACAAGTGTACTTTTAGGAAGATGTCCTCGAATTGATGCAATTAATTGTAGAGGTGTTAGGGGGGTAGTGGGAAAAACTTTGACAGGGTGTTCAGAAGCTTCAGGTCTGATCTCAGCTTTGCCACAATTATGCAGCATTACCTTGGATAAGTCCTTCTCTGGGCCTCAGTTTCTTCATTTGGAAAATGAACAGACTGGAAAGAATGATTTCTAAGGCCCTCCCAGGTAAAAATTTGTATATATGGGGTCTCCAAGACCCTTTTTGGGAGGGTCTGCAAGGTCAAAACTATTTTCATAATGTTTTAATTTCTCATGAGGTAAACACCAATAGATATAACCCACATCAATAAAAACTCTTTGAGGGTGTCCATAATAATATTTAAGAGTATAAAGGGGTATAAGGACCAAAAGATTGGCACAAAAAACTTTGTGAGATCAGAGGAAGGGATGCATTTCTGACAGGACAGGTGAGGAGAATCAGTTCAGATTTTAGTTCACTTAATGAAATATGGTGATACAAGGGAGTAGGGAGAAGGGAATGAGTGAGAAAGAAGGGGGAGGAAAGGGGACAGAGAGAGAGACAGAGATAGAGAGAGACAGACAGAGAGACAGAGAGAGAGAGAGAGAGAGAGAGAGAGAGAGAGAGAGAGAGAGAGAGGTGAAGGATGGGGAGGGGGAAGAGGAGGAGAAAAAAAAGGAGGAGGAGGAGGAGAAGGAGAAGAAGATGAAGAAGAAGAAAGGAAGGAAAAGGAGGAGAAGAAGAAGGAACAGAAGGAGAAGAGAAACAGACAGACAAAGGTAAACCGAATTTACTACCTTAGTAGGAGGTAAACTGTATTGTTCTTCAATTGAACTATGGGCATTACAGTGAATCTTTATCAGTTAAAACTATCATTTGGAATTCTGATTAGCTCATCAGTATAACTAGTTCTTTCTGAACTGAGTATTGGCTTTCCTTTTTTAAAAATTTCCAAACTTTTGAGTTTTTTTTACATAAAAGTTTATTCTTTCTCAAGCAATTCTGAAATTTGCATGTAAGTGAAAATGATGGGTTTTAAAATTTTGTTTTGAAAACAAATCAATTTAGCCATCTATGCCATCAAATCCCTATAATATCCCCAAATTATTTAATTGCCTTACCTTTGTTGAGTTGTCAAGGCTGCCTATTTTACAATGCTTTAAAGCTAAACTGAAATTAGGATTCATTTCATTTTTCCACATTATGTTCCCCACTCCCCCTTTTTTTGTCTTGTTGAGTCTAATTGTGCATTACTAAGAAATCCTCAGTAGAAAAATCCTCTTTAGGAAAAATGTTTGCTCTTCAGCTTTTTTTTTTAAATCAAATTTCCATAGGCTTCATTTTCAATAGGATAGCTATAGGGACCCACCAAAAACAGAATTATTATCAGGTTTATTCTGTATCTTTCTGTGCTTGGCAAATGAAATTCAAATTGAGGGCCAAATTTTATTTATGGGTCAAAGATTTCCCATCCTTGCCACACTTTCATAAGATAGCTACATGAATTGGGCAGAAACCTTGGTTTCTGGGGCACCTAGGTGGCACAGTGAATAGAGCACTGGCCCTGGAGTCAGGAGGACCTGAGTTCAAATCCAACCTCAGACACTTGACATGTAGCTGTGTGACCTTGCACAAGCCACTTAACCCCAATTACCTTGCCAAAAAAAACCCCAACAACAACAAAAAATAAACAAAACACATAAAACCTTGGTTTCTAAGCTGTTTGGATAACACCAGATGTGTTAGTCTTATTTCACGTGGCTGAGGGAGGGATGGGAGGCAGACAGGTCAAGCATGAAGGGAAACAATCGTACTGATGAGAAGGGACTAATGAGTCCAAGAAGCAGCTGGGCCTGGGAGCAGTAGTAGATGGCAGGACATGCTCAGAGACTGGCCACATGACCAGCAACTTCCCAAGTGCCCAGTACTCTGAGGCTCTCATCAGAGGGTTAGGGAAGGGAATGGGAGACAGTGATAATGCTGAGAGTGAAGAAGTCTTCACACCCTACCATCCCCAGGGAACATGGCAAGCTTCTGCCCCAGCTGGCTGCAGGCCTCTGTTCAGAGACCCCAGAAGCTGAGCCAGTCCACATTTCTTCAGCTGGCCTGGTTATGGAGTGACTGGTGGTCACTAAGCAGCCTCTAACCACAGTCATAATTTGTGGTGGTAGAAGATAGACATGGGTGTGGGGAGGTGGGAGGAGGACAGGGCAAATGATTCCAGGCCTTGGAGGGTGTGTATGTGCATGTGTGTGTGTTTGCGTGCACATGTGCGTGTGTGAAAAAGTATGCACCCTCACAACATCAATTCTAACAAGTTTCTATCCTTCACAGCAAAATCTGAGTTAATGTGACAATTGCCTGTGTAGATTTTGGCTTTTTATCTCAAAAGACTATAGAAGCAAGGAACCAAAAAAGGCGAAGATTGATTCATTCTTTGTATTTGTAGACTCAGAGTCTAGTACAGTGAAATAAATGCCTGTTGTCTCATTGATCGATTAAAAGAAATTGTCAGATGTTAGATGACCAATTTCCAAATGTGCACAGTAGTTAAACAGGAAGGCAGGAAGGGAGGCAGAGCTGATCTATGACAGTGGGATCAAAGATGAAGCTTTTTTTTGGAAGGAGGAAAAAAGGGTCAGAGTGGGGTGGGGGGAGGAACTCCGAGAGAGACATAAATCCTGTGGGGTTCAGACTTCCTGTCCAAGAAGCCATGATGAGTTAACAGTATCCAGAATCATAATGAAGTCAGAAATATGCCCAGGACACGTAGGGCAACTACGTAGCAGAGGGAATAATGGGGAAAAAAAAGGAGACCCGGGCATAGTCCTTAAAAGTGAGAAAATAGGCCCAGAAACATGATAAAGGTAGTAACTAAAAATTTAACATCTAATTTTAATCATAATGGTAATCAGTTTCTTATACACATTTCTTTCTCATCATTCTTTGTATATTGAAACATTTGTTTGTTGATGATTAAAATCAATGAAAAAATGAAATTTTTATTTTAAAAAAATGATAACAGAAAAAGAAACCCTAGACCTGTTGGCTCTCCTGTGGGATAAGCAGGCAGGCTGTTGTTTGGGGATAAATTCTGCTACCTCTATGCTTCAATTTTTTTCCCCTCAGGAATGAGATAACATATGCAAAGTGTTTTGTAAACCTTAAAGGGCCCCATAAATGTCATTATTATTCTTGTTGTTGTTATTATCCTGAAACTCTTCCACAGTCAGCACTTTGTGGATATGATTTCGTCTGGGTCTGCATTTTGTTTGGGAACGTTACCTTCAGCTCCAAGTCTTTGTAAATCTGGGGCCTCAGAAGGCTGAGGAGGTAGGAGGCTCGGGAGAATTTAAAGCCTAGAACAGAACAGAAGCAGATGGAGATAAGCACAAGCTGCCACTAGCGCTCCCCTCTGACCACCGCCAGACCCCCACTGGCTCCTCAGGACTGACCTGGGATGAGTTCTTCAGTGACAGCGGCACCTCCAATCAAGTGACGTCTCTCTAGGACAGCTGTGTTTACCCCCAACCTCTGCAGATAGGCTGCCTATGGGAAAACATCCTGTGTCCTTCCTCCATCCTTTTTTGTAATGCTTCAGATCTGTCCTGGGAATAACTTGGGGTTTTGATGAATGGAGTTGATGCCCCGTGAGTATCTTGCCAGAAGTGGCTAGGTATCTGAGGGATATCCCAACCCCTCTTGATTCCAGTGCCTTCCCTCTGCTAATCATTTCCCATTTGTCCTGTATATAGCTTGTTTTGTATATGTTTACATGGTGTCTTCCCCATTAGACTGTAAGCTCCTTGAGGTCAGGGACTTTTTGCCTCTTTTTGTATCTCTGGTGCTTAGCACAGTGCCTGGCACATAGTGGGTTCTTAATAAATCTTGATTGATATATATCCTGGGAGACTGAAAAATCTCTGATGGAAACTTTTTACCTTTAGAAGCTTTCCAAGCCAGAGGTCAGTTCTGGCTCCATGAACATTGTGGCTATAGCCTGCATTTCCACCCTAGTATTCTATATTTGTAAGGCAGATGGCAAGACCTGGACTTCCTGGGAGCTGGCAGACACTTTCCTAAGTCTTCCTTTACTCTGAGGTTGGACAGGAGGCTGACATTCTCAGGGGGTAAGCTTGGAGCTGACAAGTTAATTCCATTGGGGTCGTTCCTCTTCTAAAAGCCAGCATGGAGCTGGGCAGCTGACCGCCTATGTCTAGTGCAGACAATGCTAGAAGGGTGGTGGCATAGACCAGGTCTGCAGGAAGTCCCCTTACTCTGTGAACCACAGGAACTATTAGAATAATCTTAATTACCCTATTTCCTACTAGCCATCCAACAGTGGGCAGGAAAATAAAAGGCAATGACTCAATTTCTCTGAGTTTCTCCATAACTCCTAGGCTGAATCCAATAACCATGGCAATGGCAAGAAATGTGAAATTCAATTCAATATGTGCTAGGACTCCTTAACCTTGATTACTTTCCAAAGCAAAGAGGCTTGGAACTCACAAAGTTCCTAAGTCAGCTCTATGCCCCAGGAAAGGGCAGCTGACTGAGATTCCCAAGTTCAAGGCTGCTCCATGCTATCAGTTTTTCTGTGCCCTACCATATCACTCATGTGGGAATTCACAAAGACACTACTGCACCTGGTCAAAGGAACCCAGAGCAAAGTCTGCCCAGGGGACATTTATAGAGACACATTTCTACCCATTACAGGTTGTTAAAACAAAATGGGACATCTGCTCACCTTTGGATAGCTCTAATTCTTGCTTAGTTTTTTTTTGGGGGGGTGGTTCTTAGAACCAATTGTGAGGGATCAGGAATCCCTGAAACCTCCATGATATTTGGGGTCCTCAATGATCTCTGTTGACACTCAAGGGTATTCCCTACAGATGAGCATAAACCCACTATGGATACCATACAGGTGAAATAGCTAGTTGCTTTTGTATACTTTCCCTGCTTTCTCAGTATCTACCCTTCCTGTCCACCAGCTTAGTATCTTCCAATGAGTAGTCTAGGGACTACCTGCCTTCAACTCTATTTGTAATAAGAAAGAAAGAGGGAACAGAATGCCCTAAGCCCTACCACTTCTCCTTTACCCCTATACACATATATTAGGAGTCTGGGGATTTTTTATCTGAACTGTCTGATGCTTATCTTTTGGACTAGAATTTAACCCACTGTCCAGGGGCTGGCTTGGCAGTCCCACCCTAAGGAGAATCCCACAAGCTTCCAGGAAGCTGTGGTCTTTCTTTCATTGGATTCATCCCATCTTCTTCCTTTCCTTTTAGCTCAGCTCTATACAACTAGAGAGGCCTTTGCCTAGGTGCAGGGTGAAGATGGCTGGAGGCAGGTGGTACTCACTGCAATCAGTCCATTGTGTCCTGCAATGAGAAGGTGGGAGAGGGAAGAAGAAAGGGAATAAAAGAAACATGGATCAGAAGACAGTGACGCGTTGTCCTCAAGGATTCTGACAGCATTGTCCTCTGGGCTGTTCTTGGCACAGTCATCACTAAGAGTTTTAGAAAATGATGCACTTGGGGGCAGAACCAAGATGGTGGAATGAAAGCAGGGACTCACCTAAGATCTCCCCCAAACCCCTTCAAATACCTCTAAAAAGTGAATCTGAACAAATTCTAGAGCTGCAGAATCCACAAAGAGACAGAGTGTGGCAGATTTCCAGCCAAGACAACCTGGAAGGTCAATAGGAGGTGTTTGTTGCACTGGGCTGGGAGAGGGGCACAGTCAAGCAGCACAAACTGCACCAGCACAGACCCAACCATAGCAATGCTGGAACAGACCCCAGTGGACTGAATCACTGGCAGCAGGGCGATTCCCAGACCTCTCCGCGTAGGAGGGGGGGGGCGGGGGGCTGTCGGAACTGGGTGAGAGAGAAGCACAGTCCTGTGCAGGGCCTGAGACAGCAGCAGCAGCTACTCCTTGCACTATCAGCCCATAGACTTAATGTTTTCAAGTCACCTATTTAAACTTCTGGAAGCCAGGATGGCAGAGTAAACAGTAAGTTGCTCCCCACCGCCCCCTTGACCCAGAGAATATTGCCCCAGGAAAAATCTTAAAATACTGGAGCCAACAGAAAGGGTACAGCAGTCTTTTAGCTTGGGAGGCTAAGGGGATTAATGGGAAAGGTTCAACCTCTTGCTATGGTTGAAGGGGACCAATATAAGACGGGGCGTGTCTCAGCAAGCCAGCAGCAAGCCCCACTTCAGCAGACCAGAAGGAGACCCTGAGCCCCAGGGTGGAGGAGCAGGCAAGGGCCAACACCAGGCACACACCTGCTACAGCCATCTCTGCCAGCTCAGCACCAGGTAAACTACTAGACCACTATAACATCCCAGTGCAGAAAACCAGAAACCAGGCCCCTAGCCCCCAGCACAAGAAGTCTGGGACAGGGCCCTCTGGGCCCCAGAAGCCAAGATCAAATTTAAAAGCCAGAAAAAAAGGCAAACAGCATGAGCAAGAACAATCAAAGAAAAACAATGACTGTAAAGAAATATCTTGGTGACAGGAAAGATCATAACACAAATTCAGGAGAAGACAACATGGTCAACATACCCACATCCAAAACCTCAAAGGGGGGTATGTACTGGTCTCAAGCTAAAAAACCTTCTTAGAAGAGCTCAAGAAGGATTTTAAAAGTCAAATAAGAGAGGTAGAAGAAAAATTGAACAATTCCTTTAGAAATACAATTGACAAAATGGGGGGGGGGGGCGGGGGAAGTGCACTGAAGAAAACAACTCCTTAAAAAGTACAATTGGCCACATGGAAAAAGGAGGCATAAAAACTAACTGAAGAAAACAATTCGTTAAAAACTAGAATTGGGCAAATGGAAGCTAATGACTCTATGAGACATCAAGAATCAAACAAAATTTGACCGTTAATGGTCAAAATAACATCAAAAAAGTTCTCTCTTTTGTTACATCTTCAAAGGATCTGGAATAATTTGATATATGGATGGGAGACACCTTTTGGAAGAGTCTTTTTTAAAATAAGTTTTTGTTCCTGTTTAAAAAAAAACAACCACAACACCATAATTTCCTTCAGTATGCCTCCTACTTTCCTTCCAGAGAGGCATCTCATGAATAGTATTTAATAAGACAAAAAAGGGAAAAAAATATTCAGCATAATTAGTCGATATATCAAAAAAGTCTATAAATATAGACAATGATCAGCAACTGTGAACGTCCAACCTCTGCAAAGGAGAGGATGGGGGAGTCAAAGTTTTTTCTTTGGAGCTTTTCTTTGGAGCTATGCACTTTCTTTATGATTTTGCAACATTCACTTTTGATTTTTTTGGTGGTTATTCTTTCCACTCACAATGTTGCAGTCGTGTGTATTGTATTCTTGGCTCTGCTCACTTTATTCTGCATCAGCTTATGTAGAGCTTTCCATTTTCCTCTGTATTTATCATAGTCATAAGTTCTTACAGTATTCGTGTAGCACAATTTGTTTAACTATTCTCCAATCATTGTTATCTACATCATTTTCATTACTTTGCTACCGCAAAAATTACTGTTATACATATGTATAAACTCTATCAAACTGCCTACAATTTTCAGAAGGAGGAGGGGAGGGAAGAATGGAGGGAGAAAAATTTGGAACTCAAAATTTTATAAAAATTAATACTAAAGATTTTCTAGACATGTAACTTGGGGAAAAAATTAAAACACTATTAAACTTAAAAAACCAAGTACTGTTATAAGCATTTTGGTGTATGTGAGGACTTTCTTCTTATCAATGGCCTCCTTGAGGTATAAGCCTAGCAATGGAATCTTAGCGTCAAAGGGAATAGATATTGTAGTTACTTTATTTGTGGAATAATATTTGCTTTTCAAAATTCTCATCCTGATTTCCAGCTTCACCAACAGTGTATCAAGGGGTTTATCTCCCCATAACACCTCCAACATTGTTGCCATCTTTTGTCATCTTTGCCAAGTTGGAAGGTGAGAAGGGAAGCCTCAGGGATGTTTTGTTTTGCATTTCTATTATTCTCACATAGTTTTAAATAGTATGCAGCTCTTCTTTTGAGAACTGTTTGTTATATCCTTTGACTACTAATCTAATGGGGAATCACTTTTGGTTTTATATCTTCTATCTATTAATTATTTATATATCTTGGGTACCACATCCTTAGCAGAGAAATATCTTTGATACAGATTTTTTTAAATCAATTCCTTTTGTATTCTAGGTGCATTAATTTTCACAGAAGAATTCTGTCAAACTTTTAAAGAACAATTAGCAACAATACTATACAAATTATTCTAAAAAATTGAGAAAGAAAATGCACTACCAGATTCCCTTTTATGAGACAAATACAATCCTAATACCCAAACAAAGGAAGGATAAAACACATATGGAGAACTATAAAACATATTACTAATGAATATTGATTTGAAAATTTAAAATAAAATAAAATTTATTTGAAAAATAAAATATTTTAAATATTTTAAAATAGGAAATAGAAAAAAGTAAAAGAGGTTGGGACAAAAATAATATTTTTAAACTTTAAACTATATTGTATATTATAAAACAGCAGTCATTAAAACCATCTGGTATTAGTTAAAAAAAACAGATAAAGCAATGGAAAAGATTAGACAAAAGAGAATCCAAAAGAATGGAACTCAATAACCCAGTGTTTGATAAACTAGAAAATAGAAATTACTTATAAAAGAACCCCCTTTTGACAAAAACTACCAGGAAACCTAGAATGTAGTCTGTGCTTTATCCTTCCCTAGTTTAGGTATTAGGATTATATTTGTCTCATAAAAGGGAATCTGGTAGAGTGTTTTCTTTCTCAATTTTGAAAGTAATTTGTATTTGAGAATAATTTTTCTTTAAAAGTTTGACAATTCTTCTGTGTATCCATCAGGATCAAGAGGTTTTTTTTTCCTTTGGTAGTTCCTTTACAGCTAATTTTATTTCCTTTCCTGAGATTGGATCATTTAAGATCTCTATTTGGTCTTGTTGGGTCTTTTATATCTTTGAAGATATTTCTCTATAGTTTCTTTATATTTTCAGTTTTGTTGGCATATAACTGTTTATTGTGGGTTCTGATAATTTGTTTTTCTGGGTAGCGTTTGTTTGTGTGTGAGAGAGAGAGAGAGACAGAGAGAGAGAGGGAGAGAGAGACAGAGAGACAGA
>NW_027187330.1:3342503-3363360 GCF_028583685.1 Petaurus breviceps papuanus
AGAGAGACAGAGAGAGAGAGAGAGAGAGAGAGAGAGAGAGAGAGAGAGAGAGAGAGAGAGAGAGAGAGAGAGAGAGAGATTTCACTTTGTTGATTTGCTGTTTTGTTGATATCCTGCCCTGTTATTTTTTCATCAGGTTGGCTAAGGTCTATTATCATTTTTATTAGTCTTTTCAAAGAACTAGCTTTTGGTTTTCTTGATCACTTATATAATTTTTTGATTTCCAGTTTATTTGTCCTCCAATTTTTAATATCCCCTCTTTTGTGCTTATTTTAGGTTTGTTTATTGGCATCTTAATTTTTAAAAATGGATGTTCAGTTCATTAAGCCTCTCTTTCTATTTTCTTAATGTATATTTGTCAGGGATGTGATTCCCTGCCCCCCACAGACTTCTTTAATTGCACCCCAGACATTTTGATAGAAGAGGACCTCTAAGGCAATTTTGCTCTACTGAAACAAATGTATTTTTAAAAAATAATCAACAATAAACACAATGGTATACGATATTCTCTTCATCTTTTAGTCAATTGTATGATGTGAAGATACATTCTACTCTGGAGTAATCCTTGTGAAAGCCTGCCTACTCTCTGCTAAATGCCTTTTCTGAGGATGCCCTGGACACATTATTTTCATAACAATTTTATGGAGGTGGGGAAGTAAGCATAGAGGTTGGTCCCTGTTGATGTTCTCTCGGAATCTTTTTCACTATTAATGAGGTCAATAACTTATTTCCCCCTTGTGCAACTAGTATCTTCACATCCTCCATTTATCTTCCAATTGATTTCTCAATACTGTCTCACAATTGTGTTGTTTCCAGAACAGCTCTCCTCCTCACAAGCTTGATCTAACTCAGCTACTTTCCCATCTTTGTTCTTTTTGTTCTTCTAGCAGTATACCCAGTACTGTGATGGCAGAGTCCAAGGTTCAGTGGTGAATAGGAAAATCTTTTTAGATCGCTTCCATTTTTATCCCTCCATTCGCCATTTTTCTTTTGCTTATTGTCTCCTGTCCCTTTACAACTCTAAGTGCCCTCAGGATATCTGTTTAGTTGGGTCTCTTGGGAAGCTTTCTTTAAACTAATTTTACTCTTCATTTCTTCTGTTTCTAGAGGCAAAACTGAGGCAATACAAATCTTTCCTCATATCTATAGGATTTTACAAACAAGTTTATATTATAAACTGGTGTTACCTTAGGATGTCACGACTTCCCATTTGGCCAGAAAGTCATGTGTTTGCTGACTCAGGTGTCTTTAGGCTCTTTGGGTCCCTTTATTGTGGTAATTGATTAATGGTGGTTAAACTTCTGCATAAGATTATTACAGCTATTTGTGCCTATGGATTTTTTCTATCCATTTTTCATTATCAGTAACATATTTAAAGGAAAGATTTTTTTATGTCTTATCTTTTTCTCTTTAGTTTTTAGCTTTATATTAATTTTGATTTTTGCACTAATGAGTGGGTGATCTAGCTATAACACAGATGATTGAGAAATGACTTATAGGAGCAGCTAGGTAGTGCAGTGAATAGAGCACTGGCCCTGGAGTCAGGAGGACCTGAGTTCAAATCTGGCCTCAGACACTTAACACAAAAACTAGCTGTGGGACCCTGGGAAAGTCACAACCTCAATTGCCCTACTTTCTCCTTTCCAAAAAAAAGCAAAAAAAAAAAAAAAAGAAATGACATACACTGGGAACAAGTAATCCACTATCTTCAAATATAAATAATATTATTTTTGGTGATATTATTTGGCGTTTGCCACATCCATACCTGCTGAACTCTTTCTTTAAAAAAGTATATGTAATTGGCCCATGAATGCCAAGTTCTACTAATCTTTGTCCTCTTTCAAAACTCCCTTCTGATTCATGTTTTCCAATATATTTCTAACCATCCTCATCTATTCCTACTTTTTCATTGATGTCACCAAGTATTAAAACATATATGGATTTTATTTGCAGGGTCTTATCAACATCCTTCTTCCTGCTACCAATGGCCCAGGACTAAGGCTTTCTATAACATTTTAAATTCCATCCCCACTAATTGAGGAAGACTTGAGCAATAGGCCTATCAGTACACTCTCTGTCTGTCTGTCTGTCTGTCTCTGTGTCTGTCTGTCTCTATGTCTCTCTCTGTATCTCTCTCTCCTAAGTGTCCTGGGATTTGGTTCAGCTGAAACTCAGAGGGAGACCTGAGGTGCTAAATGGCCTACTCTAGAAATGAACAAACTGACAAAATGTCACCATGATGTGGGGGTGGGTGAGATGGGGAAGGGAGAACCAAGCCACAAACTAGAGAATCACAGAGGTCATAAAACCAACTGAAACCTAAGCATGAATCCCTTTTACAACATAGATAGATAGATAGATAGATAGATAGATAGACACATAGACAGAGACAGACTTTATTAAACATTCACAGTGTCCCAGGCACCATTCAAAGTGCTGAGGATACAAATACAAGATAATAAGGACTTTTATATCCTTTGTTCTTTTTAATGTAGCCTAAGACCCAATTAGCTGTGTGACCCTGGGCAAGTCACTTAACCTTGTTTGCCTCAGTTTTCTCATCTATAAAATGAGCTGGAGAAGGAAATGACAAACCACTCCAGTATCTTTGCCAAGAAAAGGGGTCATGAAGAGTCAGACATGACTGAACAACAAGATACAAATATATTTGTATATATACCTATAGATATATTTGATCCATTTTTTTTTTTTGCATGCCACACTGTTAATTCATACTGAGTGAAATTTCAATCGGTTAAATGTACTGAGATCCGGGAATAGTGAAAACAGGTTCATGTTCACAGCCTTTGAGTTTATTTAGTCTAACTCCCTCAATGTACAGATGAGGAAATTGAGGTCTGGAGAAGGGAAGTTACTCACGCAAGGTGATATGGCTAGTAAATGGCAGTACTGGGAGCTGAGCCTCAGCCTTTTGACTCCAAGTGCTGCACTCTGATATCTGGGCATGTTGGGGATCAGGAAGGACAGTCATTAGGATTAAAGGAGGGGGCGGGGGTGAGCAGACACAAGCAGGGAAGGAAAGAGAGAAGAGGGAATCGTCGGCATGCTGGTGGGCTCTAGGTTCTGAAGTAATGGTCAGAAGAAGCTGAAGATGCTTAGGAAGTTTTCTCAGACTGTATTGTACCAGGGCATGAACTTTTCAGATACTATAGCTAGCCCAGCCCCAGTTTTAGGGGAGCATCTGCACTGGAGACACTAAGGAGAAGAATTCGGTCTCCAGGTCTCTCATCACCTGATTGCTAATGCTCAAAAAACTTTTCAGGTAGAAGAAGCATTTTGCCCCATAGTTAGAAAAGACTGAAAATGCAAGAATGAAGGAGAGGTAAACATGGAAACAAACAGCCATGGGTGAATACAAATACTAACCCCAGCTCCTTTCCTGTTTACCTAGAGAGAGGAGAACTGGGAACCAGAAAGACCCTAAAAGGGGGGGGGCAGGAAGAGGGCAGCAACTTCACCATTCTGCCTGGGGGCAAAACTTCCACTTCCCACCCACTAGGTAGATACAAAGAAACACTGTCTTCCAAAGGTACTGTGTAGCAGCATTTTAGAAGCATCCTGACTTTAATATGAGCTCTGGGTTCATAGGTTAAAAAAAATTTCTATTGGGCCTCAGATTTTTTCTATAAAATGGGAATATTAACAGCTGTAGTACCTACCTCATGAAGTTTCTGTGGAGCTTAAATGAGATCATGTATATAAAGCTTTGTAGATATCAGTTATTATTCCTAATAATAATAAAGGTGAGTTATTATTAATAACCACCAATATTCATAGAATGCTTTAAAGTTTGCAAAGTACTTCATTTTTCTCACCTTATTTGAACCTCATAATGTCCCTTGTCAGAGGATACAACAGCTTTTAGCATTGGTTAACTGCATCCTAAGCCTGACATTGGCTGTGCGACCATGCACTTGGGGGCTTCAGTTTTCTCATACATAAAGTGGAGATAGTAACATGTTATATACTTACCTCAAAGGGCTGTTTGAAGTTCAAATAAGATAATGCATGGAAAGCACCATACAAATACCAGTTGTTATGAACAGCTAATAACAAGATATTAATATCAATGAACACATATAATATTTTAAGATTTGTTGTTTAGTCATGTCTGACTCTTCATGACCCTATTAGGGTTGTTTTTTTTTTTTTTGGCAAAGATATTAGTTTGCCATTTCCTTCTGAAACTCATTTGACAGATGAGGAAACTGAGGCGAGGGTTAAGTGACTTGTCCAGGGTCACACAGCTAGTGTCTGAAGCTAGATTTGAACTCAGGCTCCAGACCCAGAACTCTATCCACTTGGTCACTTAGCTGCACCTAGTTTAAGGTTTGCAAAGTATTTTACTTAATTTATCTCATTTGAACCTCATAATAAATAGGGGTAGGTGCATTATCTTCCTTGCTTTAAAGACACATAAAGAGAACAGAAGAGTGAAGAGATTTGCACAAGATCACACAGCTAGCAAATATCAGATACAGTCTCTGACTTCAGATCTTCCAGACTCCAAATCCAACCCACTATGCGATGCCAGTTAACAGAGACTCCTTAGTAACCCTGCCATGAATGCTTTGAGAAGGGGAGTGTGCCCCACTTGGCAAGCAGGAGCCTCTTGGCATGACCTCCTTAGGAACAGCCCATAGTGCTCCAGGGAAATTTTTCCTTTATGTAAAAAAAAAGCATCCCAAGAGGAGATCACTACAGCAAACTTAGGCCTCCCTGCTTCACCCACCACCCCCATATCTTTGAGGGAGGTTGTCACCCACTCTGTGTAACAAACTGAGGTAATAGGGCTGGGATGAGCATCCAGGTCTCCTGGCTTGCACCTTAGTGCTTTCTCCACTATGGCCTCTGCTGTTAGAAGCCAAGGGGTCCTAGTTTTCAGCTCATTGTCGATCAGATTTCCAGGCTCCTCTTATTCCAAAGAAAATGACACTAAAACATTAGGAACCTCAGGAAAATGGTCAGTGACTGTTGAACCCAGTTTATCTTCCCCAGAATCTGTGCAGGGTTATTATACTTTAAAAGTGGAAAGGAACCAGGGAACAAAGTATCTAGTTCAAGGGCCTTGTTCTCCCAAGAAGCCTCCCTTCCAGGCCCACCCCCCCTGCAGCTGTCTTTACCTGCTCCTATGATCACGGCGTCATATTCCGGCTTCAGGTGGCCCCCAGATGCAGCGGGTGCTGGTTTCCCTCGAAGGTGAGTAGAGAAAGCAAAGGCCCTTCCTACCCTCTGGCTTGTGGCGCTCATTTCCACCTCGGTTTTAAACTCCAACTGGTTTCCAGCTGCAGTCCCTGGAAGGGCAGGGACTTTGCTTTTTCAGATTATTTTGGCTGCAGGCAGAGAAGGGAGCAGAGAGAAAAGCAGGAAGGTGGAGCTCTGAGCCCAGCTCTTCCAGGCCTTGGCCTCTAGATCTGGCTTTGGGCCATCGCTGAAAAGGGAATTTGCTTTCCTGGGTTTCCTCTCGCCTTCTCCAGTGCCCCTTTGTCAGGCCTCTGTGAAGTGGAAGCTGAGTCGAGATTACTCATTAACTTGGCAAAAGAGGGGTTGGCTCCCTAGCTTATCATTAAGGAGGAGAAACTCTGGTCTGCTTAAGTGTTGGAGTTCCATAAAGAATAAAAGCTGGGTAATGATAATTGCTCACAATTACATAGCGCTTTAAGGTTTGAGAGGACCTTTGTATATATTATCTTATTTGATCCTCATAACAAACCCAGGAGTAGGTGCTATTATCACCCCCATTTTACAGATGAGGAAACTGAGGCAAAAAGGGGCTAAGTGACTTACCCAGGTTCTCTCATCTTGTAAGCCCAGGAGGCAAACCTGATTTTGAGGCAAATGTATTATCCACAATGCCACTTCAGGTAGTTTGCCCCGCATAAAATAGAGAGAATTTAGGAGCTTCTTTCTGAGGAAGAAAAGACCACAGCTCTCAAAATGAAATGTTAATGGGTAGACTCTACTCTTCTTTTGTTGTCGTTTGTGTCCCATTCCTTGTGACTCCTTTTTGGGATTTAATTGGCAAAGACACTGGAGTGGCTTGCCATTTCCTTCTCCAACTCATTTTACAGATGAGGAAATTGAGGCAAACAGGGTTAAGTGACTTACCCAGGGACATACAGCTAGTAAGAGTCTGAGGTCACATTTGAACTCAGGTCTTCCTGACTCCAGGCCTGGAACTCTATATGCAGCACTACCTAGCTGCCCTATTTGTAAGAACTTGCTTATTCCTACCAACAGAATTGGGGGCACCTGACCATCAGTCACCCATCACTCTACCATTATTTTTTGGGGCACTACACCTGCCAGTCATGGCTGATCACTCCACAGGCTCAGCCCCCACTGACCTATTCCTTCCAGGTCTGAAGTGGCTTTCAGCCTTACAAATCTCAAAGTCACAGTTAAACAGCTTGATTAGTAAAAGGATGGGAAACTCTAGAAACATTAGCCATTTGCAGCATAAAATGTGACATTACAAGCCTCAAGGCAAGCCATGTGTTTCAAGGAATTTCACCTGCCCAATAAAGTCTCCTATCTCTACTGCAAGACAGGAGATTAATCATCTCCCCACCTGACTTATGGCCACCTGCTGCAGCTTGAAGCCCCCCTTTGTCCTTGTGGCAGGGTAGTATGTGCTGCCTTCTTCTCCATCACTCCATGACTCCCACTTGTGATTTGCTTGGGCTGCCCTCCTCCACAGCCAACACCAAGGTCCAACTCATGCTTGCACATCTCTGCAGGTGAGTAAAGTGGGGAACTGCCCAGGCCTGGGCTACAGGTTCAAGAGGGGAGAGATGCTTCCCATTGTCACGATGTACTTGCCTTCCTAAGATTTCCTCCAGAGACCTGCATACAGGCACACCTCACATATAGCCCCTAGGAAATCTCTCAAAGGACCCTCCCTATGAAGTATTTTTTTTGCTCCCAATATCTTCAGAAGATGTAGTCCAGGGAGAAGGTGCCCAGATACAGATTTACCCCAAAGAACCATTCTTTGCAGAAATATCCCAGACTGTTTCTAACTCTTTTCCTTTTGTCCTTATAAGATGAGGCTAAAATGGCCCAGTGGTGACATGCTTTATATTTCTCCTGAAGCAGGCAGCACAGCCCACCTAAGAAGGTCCCCAAAAAGGTCATTTTCTTTTATCACCACCCAGGTTTTTTTTTTTTGCTTTTTGGAGGACAATTAGGGTTAAGTGACTTGCCCAAAGCCACGTGGCTAGTTTTTGTGTTAAGTGTCTGAGGCTGGATCTGAACTCAGGTCCTCCTGACTCCAGGGCCAGTGCTCTACTCACTGTGCCACCTAGCTGCCTCCACCATCCAGGTTCTAGGCAAAATGGGAAAGTAGTTGCAATATGCCTCTGGGAACCCTATTTCCTCCCACCTGCTCCCCTCTCCTTCCTCTTGGTAGTTCTTGTCGTGTGGCATTCAGATGCTGTGTGTTCTCATGCCTTCTGACTCTCCTCTGACACTGCAGTACCCTGCCCAAAGTACCCCACACTCCAAGATCAGCTGTCATAGATTCTCTACCTTACCAACAGCCACTACTTCCACCACAACCTCCCCCTCCAGTTCAGTGGATCTCAGTTAGGAAGAAAGCAATCTAATTATTGCATCAAAATAACGGACGGTAAGTGTGAACACCCACAGGCTTAGAATTCTCAGAGGAGATTTTCCTTTTCAAAATGGTACCACAGTAGCAAGAGACCCTTGAGCCCATCAATTTCAACTCCCATTCAACAAAAGCAGAGAGCCAAGATCTTCTCTTTGCTTCTGCAGTGGAATACTTGGGAGGGCTCACCATCCATCTTACCACCTGCTTTCTATAGTAATAGAATCTACTTCCCAGGATTGTTGTGAAGATCAGATGAGGTAATGCACGTCAAGCAGCTTTGCAGACCTCAAGTGCTGTGCACAATGTCAGCATTGCTACGGCTGTCTTACTGTTCCACTGTTTTATGGATCGAAATTCCCATGTGGAGCCCAAAGCTGCCACCTGTATGTCTTGGTTTTTCCTGCTCAAACAAGTCAGCTCCCTTCCCCATATAATAACCCTCCAAATATTTGAGGACAGCTATCATGTCTTCCCTTGGCATTCTCTTCTCTAAGAAAAACCAGCATGGTTCTGCAAGCCACTGAAGTCTAACTGAGCTTCTGTTTACTTATGTGTAAAATGAAGGGTGGGAAATAAGTGGCATTTAAAGTCCCCTTTAGTTCCAAATCTGTGATTCTGTCATTCTTTATGAAGGCACAGAGACAGAACACTGGGCTTGGAATCAGGAAGACTCCTTCCTGAGTTCAAATACGACCCCAGACACTTACTAGCTGTGTGACCCTGGGCAAGTCACTTAATCCTGTTTTCCTCGTTTTCCTCATCCATAAAATGATCTGGAGAAGGAAATGGCAAACCACTGTAGTATCTTTGCCAAGAAAATCCCAAATGGAATCAAAAAGAATCAGACAGGACTGAACAACAATAACATCATTCCTTATGCTGAGAGAACCTTTCAGAGGGTCCCCAATGTCAAAATTATTTTTATAATAATACTAAGATGCTATTTTCCTAGTAAAATACTCCTCTGGGGGCGGCTAGGTGGCACAGTGAATAGAGCACTGGCCCTGGAGTCAGTAGGACCTGAGTTCAAACGTGGCCTCAGACACTTGACATACTTACTAGCTGTGTGACTTTGGGCAAGTCATTTAACCCCAATTTCCCTCCAAAAAGCCAAAAAAAAAATACTCCTCTAAACGCCCACTATATATCTGCATGAGCCTGGATTTTCTTCATCTACTTCAACCAAAACAATATGTTATAACAGATTGAATATAGGCACAGATTTGAGAAACCAGATGTCTTCAATTAATCCAGACCTTAAAGAGATTTGCAAAAATACATAAAACAATGCAACTTTCTTACTAATTTTTGTTTTGTTTTGTAAATATAGTTACTTATCATAAAAATATTTAACATTAATGTTACTATTTATTTTTTATTACTAATTGTTATTAATATTATTGTTACTATAAATGAATTAATAGTTCTAAATTATATTAGGTGTAATTTTTAGTACATAAAATATCACTAGATATAATTAATCCACATAAACAAAAACTCTTTGGAGGTCCTCAATAATTTTTAAGAGTATAAAGGGAAACCAAAAAGTTTGAGAACCTGTGGTATAGTGGATAGAAAGCTATCCTCAAAGCCAGGAAGATCTAGATTTAATTCCTTTCTTTGACATATATTAGTTGTGTGACCCTGGATAAGTCACAGACAACTTTCTGACACTATAAATTGTGGAAGTGTAGAAACTGTATTAGTAGAGGGGGTTTCCTCACCTGGGAGGTACCTATATCAGTGAAATCACAATTCTAAGTTTCTCTCCCTATGATTCTCTGACTATTCCTTGGAGTGTCTAGACCCCTCGCCATCCCAGACACTGTCCTTTGGATGCATCCCAGCTATCACTATCCCTCAAACAATGTGGCAAATACAACATCCCAGATGTGGTATGAAAAGATGGAAGGACAGGAAGATTATTACTTCCAAATGATCTGGACAATATTCTTTTATTTGTATAGCCTAAGAAGCATTGATTTGGAAAAAACAAAACAAAACAAAAAACAATTATCAGTTGCATCCCACTGCTGCCTCACTCTGAGTTTGCGATGCACCCCTTTTCTCACATGTCCTATACCTTAGAGTCTAGTAGGTGGAAGTGTTACAATATATAGCTTGTGTTGACTTGGAGTCTGGAAGACCAGAGTTTGAATCCTGCCTCAGATACTAGCTGTGTGGTACAAGCCTGGACGAGTCACTTAACCTCTGTATGCCTCAGTTTCCTCATCTATAAAATGAGGATAATAGCAGCACCTACCTCCCAGGGCTGCTGTGAGATTGAATGAGATGATATGTAAAGGGCTTTGCTATATTAATGATAGATATTATTATTGTTGCCAAGTTCCATTTCTGACATCTTTTATTTTTGTCATTTTTTTTACAATTTCTATGCATGATTTTATGCTTTTTAAAAATATCTTTTCCAGTTATAATTTTTAATTTTTTACAAGTTTTGAGCTTCAAATTCTCTCCTTTACTTCCTCTCCTTCCCCCTTTGTTTCTCAGTACCTCCTTTGCTCATGGCTTGTAATCTCTCTATGGTTCAGGAAGTAGATAGAAGCCACACACAAAAAATCATCTCCCTGTAGTCAGTGGTGATGAGCCTCTGGACTCAGCCAGAGTAGTCCTCGGACAGAATCCTGTACTGGAAACCTTTCCAGCTTGATGAGATCTAGTGGGGCTTGCTGACTTAGTATTCAAAACTTCAGTGACCTTATCCTTGTTGAGTTGAATCCTGTTAGGTTAAGGCCAGTACTCTAGCTTGTTAAGAAAGTTTTCTTTATTTTGTTGTCAAGAGAAGCAGTGGTGGATAGAGGACTGTCTCAAGTTCCAGAAGATCTGGGTTCAAATTCCACCTGTGATCCATAATGGCTGTATGACCCTGGGCAAGTCATTTAATTTCTCCATACTCCAGAAAACTTCCTTCCTTCCTTCTTCTTTCCTTTCTTCCTTTCTCTCTTCTCTCTCTCTCTCTCTCTCTCTCTCTCTCTCTCTCTCTCTCTCTCTCTCTCTCTCTCTTATTTTCAGTTCCAAATTCTTTCTCTCCCCATCCCCTGTTTCCACCCATTGAGAAAGCAAGAGAAATAAAAACCAACCCAATAAACATTTATTAAATGCCTGTTATGAGCCAGCACTGAGCTAAGTCCTGGGGATACAATTAATAAAAAGAAATTCCTGCCCTCAAGGAGTTTACAATCTAAAGGGGGAGAGAGCACACAAAACAAGGCAGGAAAGGGGGAGGGGATTACCAGTGGTTCATTGGCATGGAGCTGTCTTGTTCTGCACAGGCGAAATGCAGTGAGCTGAGAGTCCAGTTTCTGCCCTCTATAAAGGGAGGCATTGGGAGGAGGCTGGTACGCCACCTTCCAGCCCTCCAATTAGAGAGGAGAGGCTTGAGTTAGCAACAAGGTGGTGAGTTTAGAATAGATGAGCTTAACCTAGGAGGGCCATCTTGTTTAGTGGAATTGAAACCAGGCAGAGCGGAAGATACAAAGTGGAGTGAATTCTAGATTACCATTACATATATGTGTGGACATGCAAAACAAATTTCCAACTTAGATCCAGGCAATTTTTCTGAGATGATGTAAACAGAAGAGTTGCAGGTCTGCAGGTGGAGGGGGTTTCCTCACCAGCAATCCCTTGTGCCGATGATGGAATTGCAGGAGTCCACCCCTCCTTCAGTTCTGTTGTCTATAGTAGCCACAGCCATCTCTTCTAGCCCTGTTATCTGACAAGTCTGATAAACACACCTTCCACATCTTCATCCGAATAACCGATGAAAAATGAATGAGACAAAACCGAGCACAGACCCCTGCTGCACAGTTACTTAGTCACAGAGCCCACAGAGCAGAGAATTCTTAACCTTTTGAGGGTCATGGCCCCGTGCACAGTCTGATGAAGCCTATGAACCCTTCAGAATAATATTGTATTGCCTATATTCATAACTGAGGGAAATACTAAGTTTCAGTAAGAAGTTAGTGAAAATTAAGATATATTTCTTTTTCATTGAAGCCTACAGTAGACCCTTCTGAAACTTAACCACCAAACCCTAAGTTAAGAACTCTTATACAATTTCACTATTCTAAACTAATTCAATTCAGGTCAGCTTTATTAAATACCTATACTCAGTGCTAGATGCCAGGAATACAAAGACAAAAAAACCCCAGCAATATCTGCATTCAAAGAGCAATGGAGGGGTATGATATTATGGCTACATGTAATGTAGCAACCCATGAGCCTTGGCCCTTTTAACCTCTGTGAGCTATGAAGTGTATTTTGTATTTGATTTTTATTTATTTACTTATTTTTAGTTTTCAACATTCATTTTTATAAGGTTTTGAGTTTACAGTTTTTCCCCTTCCCTTCCCTCTTCCCTTCTAAAGATGGCATGCAATCTGATATAGGCTATACATGTACAATCATATTAAACATGTTTCCACATTAGTCACGTTGTGAAAGAAGATTTAGAACAAAAGGGAAAAACCATGAGAAAGAAAAAAAGAAAGAGCAAATAGTATGCTTTGATCTTCATTCAGACTCCATAGTTCTTTTTCTGAATGTGGATGGTATTTTCCATCATGAATCTTTGGGAATTGTCTTAGATCATTGCATTACTGAATAGAGCTAAGTCTATCAAAGTCAGTCGTCACAAAATGTGTACAGTGTTCTGGTTCTGCTCACTTTACTCAGCATCAATTCATGTAAGTCTTTCTAGGTTTTCTGAAGTGTATGTTCTTTTTCTTTTCTTTGTTTATTTTATTTTTTAAAAATCGTTTATTTATTTTTAGTTTTCAACATTCATCTCCACAAGATTTTGAGTTACAGATTTTCTCCCCATCTTTCCCCTATCCCCCACCCCAAGACAGCAAGCCTACTGAATATCCCTTCCCCCAATCTGCTCTCTCATATCCTCCCTCTTCCCCTCCCTAACTTTCTAGTAGGGCAAGATAGATTTCTATGCCCCAGTGCCTGTATATCTTATTTCACAGTTGCATGTAAAAAATTAAAAAAAAATTTACCATTTGTTTTTAAAACTTTGATTTACATATTCTTTCCCTTTTTTCCTCCTTATCCACTCCCACTGGGAAGACAAGCAATTCAATATAGGTTGTACATGTGTAGTTATGCAAAACATTTCCATAGTAGATCTATTGTGAAAGACTAACTATATTTCCCTCCATCCTATCCCACCCCTGACTTATTCTATTTTCTACTTTGACTCTGTCCCTTTTCAAAAGTGTGTGCTTCTAAGTACCCTCTCCCCCAATCTGCCTTCCTTTCTATCCTCTCCCCTCTTATCCCCTTCCCCCCTACTTTCCTGTATGAGTGTGTGTTATTCCCTCTTTAAGCCAAATTCAATGAGAGTAAGGTTGTCCCATTCCCTCTCACCTTCCTGCTCTTCCCCTCCATTGTAACAGTTTTCTCTTGTCTCTTTTATATGAGATAATTAACCCTATTCTATCTGTCCCTTTCTCCTTCTCCCATTTATATTCCTCTCTCACTTCTTGATTTCATTTTTTAGATATCATCCCCTCTTATCCAGCTGATCCTGTGCCCTCCGTCTATGTATACATATACACACATATACACACACTCACATATGTATTTATACACACATACACCCTCCTATACATACATAGATATGTATGGATACATACATATATATATACACACACATATATATATCCTCATACTGAGAAAAGTCTCATGAGTTATCATTATTCCATGTAGGAATGTAAATAGTTCAACTTTAATAAATTCTTTATGATTTCTTTTTCCTGTTTACCTTCTCATGCTTCTTGTATTTGAAAGTCAAATTTTCTGTTCAGCCCTGGTTTTTTCATCAAGAATGGTTGAAAGTCCTCTATTTCATTGAATGACCATATTTTCCCCTGAAGAATTATACTCAATTTTGCTGGGTATGTGATTCTTGGTTTTAATCCTAGCTCCTTTGACCTCCAAGATATAATATTCCAAGCCCTTCAATCCCTTAATGTAGAAGCTGCTAGGTCTTGTGTTATCCTGATTGTGTTTCCACAATACTCAAATTGTTTCTTCTTGACAGCTTGTAATATTTTCTCCTTGACCTGGGAACTCTGGAATTTGGCTATGACATTCCTAGTTTTCTTTTTGAGATCTTTTTCATGAGGTGATGGATGAATTCTTTCAATTTTTATTTTTCCCTCTGGTTCTAAAATATCGGGGAAATTTTCTTTGAGAATTTCTTGGAGGATGATTTCTAGGCTCTTTTTTTGATCATGGATTTAATGTAGTCCAATAATTTTAAAATTATCTCTCCTGGATCTATTTTCCAGGTCAGTGGTTTTTCTAGTGAGATATTTCACATTGCCTTCTATTTTCTCATTTGTTTGGATCTGTTTTATAGTATCTTGATTTCTCATAAAGTCATTAGCTTCTATTTGCTCCAATCTAATTTTGAAGGAATTATTCTCTTCAGTGAGTTTTTGAAATTCCTTTTCTATCTGGGCAATTTGGCTTTTTAAGGCGTTCTTCTCCTCATTGGCTTTTTGGGCCTCTTTTGTCATTTGGTCTAGTCTATTTTTTAAGGTATTATTTTCTTCAGTATTTTTTGGGGTCTCCTTTAGCAGGCTGTTGACTTGCTTTTCTTGCTTTTCTTGCATCATTCTCATTTCTCTTCCCAATTTTCCCTCCACTTCTCTTGCTTGATTTTCAAAATCCTTCTTGAGCTCCTCCATGGCCTGTAACCAATTCATGTTTTTCTTGGAAGCTTTTGATTCAGGAGTTATGACTTTGTTGTCTTCTTCTGTTTCCATGTTTTGATCGTTTTTGTCCCCAAAAAAGGATTCTATGGTCTGATTGTGCTTCTTCTGCTTGCTCATCTTGCCAGCCAATGACTTGACTTTTGAGCTCTTTGCCACTGTAGAACCTTGCTTCCAGAGTGGAGAGAGCTGTGTCCCAAATTGCTGGGGTTTTCACAGTTGTTGTCAGAGCTGTTGTCATGAGGAGGGTGCCCTCTCTACAGCCACCACAAGCTCTGGCACACTGGCTACATACCCCAGGACCACCACCCAAAACTGCGACCCAGATCCAAACAGGTCAAAACAAGAATGGTCACTTGGTCCCCCTATGATTTGCAGGCCAGGAGTTTTGGAGGCAGTCATTCAGAAGCAGCTGCAGCCATTGTGCCTTCGCCACCTTTTGCCCCAGGGCTGGGCGCCAGGGCCAGACTGCTCTCTCTCTTCTGTTACCCAGTTCCAACAGAGTTCCCTACTGACTTTTTACTTTCTCTTTGACGTTTATGGGTTGAGAAGTCTGGAAACCACCCCAGCTGCTGGTGATTCACTCTCCTGAAGTGTGCTCTGGCTGGTCTGTGCTGTTGGTAGGGCCGCCCTGTATCTGGGTCTGCTAGGCTCATGCTGGACTGCTCAGCCCCCAGCCCTGTGTGATAGACCCTTCCTGTTGGCCTTCCAGGCTTCCTTCAGTGGGAGATTCGTTTCTCTCTGTCACTTTGTGTGTTCTGTTTCCCTAAAAGTCATTCTACATGTATTGGAAGTGGTTGGAGGGGGAGCTCAGCAAGTTCCTGCTTTTACTCTGCCCTGAAGTATATTTTCAACAGGTTGTTTGTTTCATGCTTTGTTATTCTCCCTAGCCTGAGACACTCACACTTTCACTTGCTGAAACTGCTCCTTTTCTGGGTGCTTCTGTCCCTCACTTAGTCCAGATAGGACCCTTATCCAAAGGCAGATGTGCCCAGTGAACACTGTCCAATCTACCTTAAGTTTGAGGGGTGATAATTTTGCAATCTGATGTATAATTTTGTACTGATTGGCTTGTTTATAATGTAAGTCCATCAGCACACCCTTTAGAAACAACATTAGAGAATTATTAGAATTCGCCATAGTGTTTTGGGATTGCAACTTTGGCTAATGCACATCCTTGGGTTAGTATCCCCTTTGTGTTACCTTCACAACTTGGCACTCAGATGTTTGTGGGTTGGGTCCCCAGGAGGTGACCATTCTCAGATTCAAAAGTATTCTGTAGCATTCAGAGAAAGAACTAGAAAGAACAGAGTTTGAATGCAGATTGAAACAAACTACCTGCTCCATTTCTTTTTCTTGTTTGGTTTTGTTTCCTCTTTCCCATTGTTCATTCTATCCATCACAATCCTTCTTTATAACCTGACTAATGTCTAACGTGAAAGTATTTACAGTAGCTACACAATATTCTCCCCATACACCTTTCCTGATCTCTTGCACAAGGACACATGGCTGGGAACAAACTTAGAGTACATTGATAATATGGCACACATGGGGGACAGAGGTGGAAACTCGTGCCTCTAGGACTGCAGGGCACCAGTGGCCTTCCTCTCCATGGTGTCCTCACACCGTGGTTCTCCTCTCCCCTCCCAGTAGTGTTTCTGTTGCAAGCTGCTCACCTGGGCTCTCCAGGTCTGTTCATCTCCACAGTTGGAGTTTTACTCTCCAGGGCTAGATTTCTCTCTACTCCACAGTTTTCTTCTCCTTGTCCCCGATTCTTTATAAGTGTCTACTGGCTATGATGTGAGTGGTTCTCTACAAGACTCTGACAGGTTTGTGGTCAGTCTTTGACCAGCCAAGAGAAAACTGGCCCTTTAATTCTGCCAGAGAGATCTTTCACATTTTGACTAGTCTTCGGGATTTTGTTTTGCCACCTCCTTACCTCTGTTATCTGCCCATCATCTCCTGGGATTATATCAGCCACTTGTTGTTGGGGGTGGGATCAATTCTACACTCCTCCCCCGCCTCCTTCCCACTAGAAACTTCCTACAGCTTTAGGCATTCGTCCAGCTCTTTGGCACCTTGCCTTGGACAGTGGAAGTGGATTAAGGACAGAGAATCTTCTGTGGCAGTCATGAACTTCTGAGTTTAACACTGAACCTCCTAACTACAGCCACCCAGTTGGATGTTAAGACATGCTGTGGAAGAGAGCTGACTCCTGGCAGAAGCAGTGGCTCAGTGTACCCCAGGGTGTTCATCTGTTTGGTGGCCAGAAGAGGCTAGGCAGAATACTTGTGCTTCTAATGAGTGTTCTCACCAATAAAGCCTTAATCAACCAAATGCTGAGTCACCTCTTCTCTTGGCTCAAACCTTAACCCTTAAAGTTCTATTCAAGGATATAGCTGACCCAGTTACCACCTTGTTGCTCAGTCAGATCAGCATCCATAAATAAGGTACAAAGTAGACTGACAGGGATGGGAGATCTGGACAAAATCCTTGAAGATACTTTAAGGAGGCCTTGGTCTCAGCTGGGGTGGACACAGAGAAACTGTGAGAAAGCAGGGAAGTCTTCATGAAGGAGGCAGCACCTGAGCTGGGCCTTGAAAGAAGAGGAAGGGCATTCTGGGCGTGGGGGACGGGCTTCCCCAGACAAACCCTGCCCTTAGCCCACCCTTTCACCCAATCCTCCCTCTGCTTCCTTTGTAGGACTCTCCTTAAACAGACACATTTCTTACTCCCAGATTGCCATGGATGAATTGGAAGTGTCTAGGATGAGAATGGGAAACAATTTGTGGTTATTTGACTAGGATGTGGAGGGGCCAGATTTAAATGTTGAGGGGCCAGATTAAATGTTGAGGGGTTACTTCATCCTCGATGCACTTGGGAGTCACTGACTTTTCCTATTTTTATTTTGATCTTAAGAATCATCAACAAGGGGCAGCTAGGTGGTGCAGTGCATACAGGCCCAGGAGTTGGGAGGATCTGAGTTCAAATCCACCTCAGACATCTGACAATTACTAGTTGTATGACCCTGGCAAAAATCACTTAATCCCGATGGCTTTACCCCTCCCTGCCCCCAAATCAACAAAGACAACCATTTTAACACATTACAAAGAACATGAGATTTGATAAAAACAAACAAAACTCAACTTCCATTACTGTTTGTCTTTTTAAAAGTAAACATTAGACTTAACGAGATAGTAACAAAACAGCTCTATTTTTTTGTCTGTGGATTTTTTTAAAGGGAACAAGTGCTACAACAACAAGGTGAAGAAAAACAACTTTGAAAGACCACTGAAGGTCTTTGAGCAGGTGGTGAAAATGGTTGGAAGGAAAGTGTTGATTAGCAGAGAATGGAAGCAGGGAGACCAGTTAAAGGAGGCAAGTGCTGCTGGGGACTTGAATTAGGGGGTGGCACTGTGAGCTGAGAGAAGAGAATGACCAGAGACATCATGGAGGTGTAACTGATGGGATTTTGCAGCTGGTTGGGTTGGGGCTCCTTAGGAATCTGCAAGGACCTGTGCAGAGAGATTCTCCCTCCCACATTCTTCCTGGATGCCCTAATATTATCAAGAGCCACTAGAAGAAAATTAGGGTTCTTTTTTCCTTCTTTTTCTGTAATTGAATTGTCAGTTTTCCATTGTGTGTCCTTTACAAGTTAGACCCAGGGCTGTGAGATAACTCTTGCATGATTGAATAAGTAATGACATATCTTACTGTTGTACCCATCCGGAGTAGGGAAGCCTATAGCAGCAGGCCAAATGCTGCATCCCTAGAATACTGGTGCTTAGCAATTGGCCTGGAGCACCCAGGAGGAAGCTTTTCCGTGGTATTATCATTCTTATTTAAATGATCTAGACCAGGGGTGAGGGAACCTGCAGTGAGGTCACATGTGGCCCTCTAGGTCCTCAAGTGCAACCCTTTGAATCCAAACTTCAGAAGAAGGGCTGCGGGTTCCCCACCCCTGAATTCTAGACTGATTTAACTGTGCCACTCCCAAGGGATCAACCCAAAGTGTTTACTCCCTTTCAGGAGCCCCAGCCTCTTGGGAATCTTGCTGAGTTTGTATTTTTTTTTCTTTTGGAGGGCAATTTGGGGTTGTGACTTGCCCAAGGTCACATGGCTAGTTTTTGTGTTAAGTGTCTGAGGCCAGATTTGAACTCAGATCCTCCTGACTCCAGGGCTGGTGCTCTATTCACTGAACCACCTAGCCACCCCTGAGTTTGTCTTTTTAAAGCCAGTGCTGCTTCTTCCTAGTGAAAGGTGAGGGTTGGCCTCCATTTGAATTGTCCTGTGTGCTGCAGGGATCCATCAACACATCTCAACTCTGGAATTTAGTCTCCTCTATCTCCTGCACCAGGACACCCAGAACTACTCAAACCTCCTCAGTGACTACATTCATCTGAGGTCTTGTTTGTGCCCAGAAATGAAATGGGTGGGTGGGGGGAAGGTTTACAAAGCATAAAGCAGAAATAAGGTAGTTTATACATCTTAATATTTTATTTCTGTCAATCAATGTCTTTTCAATTCAATACTCTCTCTGTGGAGGACCCAGAATTTGTTTCTTTTTTCCTTCTCTTCCTTCATTAAGGTTCTGGAGTACAAACTGCACATATACACTAGATAGATATTCCGTCCAATGGAGTATCATTAAGAGGACAAACAGGCCTTGTCTTCTTCCCTTCACCTGGGAATCAAGAAGCACTGCATCCCAGTACACACAATGACTGGGAGTGAACAAATTTTAGGAATGGGTCCACACTAAGCCCCCTCCCCATTTTACCATATGATAGGCCAATAAGGCAGCTTAGATTTGGGGAAACTCACATGCTTGAGCAAGCTCTTCCTTTCTGTCCTGTGAGACAGGATAAGGAATTCAGTGAGGAAAAACAGGAAAGGTAAGTGCTCTAACCTATACAGGGAGCTAAGATCACAAAACCCTGGATATCAGGTGCTGGGAACCTCCTCCCCTCAGGGGCAAGACATGGAGAGGCACCCCTAGGTTTAGCGGCTCTGAATTTCAATGTTAAAATCCCTGGAACTTTTAAGGGCACAATATGGAAGGCCTCTGTTCAAGGCACATCACTCTCCTGCAGTAGGAATGATTCTAGGGAGGCCCAGCCCTTGCTCTGACTCTCAACCTGCTCTCTGAAACACAAAGTGGCATCTGTATCACCGGTGCTAAGATCTGCAGCACCACAGGTCTCATTTGTGGCTTGCAAGGCATCTCTGTGTGCCATGCACTCCATGGACCAGCCAGGGTAGGGCTTTTCAGGAATGGGAAGGCATGGAGGGTCTCTACTGCTGCCTTAGGGCTATCATTGAACAGGAGGGCATTTTTCTCCAAATGATGGATGGACAGGCATGGATCAGCTGTGATCTGCATCAATGGAGGATGTGAGGGCCTGAGCTGGGACATATCCATCCCCAAGGTGGAGCATCTTGGGGCAGGTCCCGAAAAGGGGAGACGTGGAATAGACCAAAGGTCTTGTGAAACCCAAGAGCCACAGAACAGTCCAGTCTCCTACAGCAAGGGGATACGGGATGATTCCCACAGCCGCTGGGCCAGCTCGCTTGCCTGCTGGACCACCACGTCCACAGAGAGGACAGAGAGATGAATGGTCATCAGTTCATAGCATTTCACTACTTCTCCTGCGTGACTTTTGCTATAGTAGCGCAGAAGCTTCCTAGGAGACGGTAAAAGAAAATACACAATTCAGGAGAGAAGCAGTTGTTTTCCCCTTGGCCAAGGGCTGGATCCCCCAGGGACTGGCTGGTCTCAAAGGTTCAGATCCAGCCCAGTTCTCCTTCTCTGACCTCTCACTTGGAGGACAAGGTTTCCAGCACCTCAGTTAGTGAGGACTTGTTCCTCAGATTTCCTGAGCTCTGTCACCCAATTAGAATTATACTTGATTCTCCCTTGGCTCCCTGACAGTAATTCCCCTCCTTCAGAGAGGTTCCTATCCTGCAGATCCCAGCACTGATCCCACATGAAACAGAAGCTGCCAAGGCCTGGACATGTCTTATATTACAGTAAGAGCTTGGTGGAATCCATGGTGATGGCACAGGGTCAGAGAGAAGCTCCCTTTGTGGCCACATATGTAGGTGCCTTCCAAACTGACTTGTCTGATGACAGAGCACTGAGATGCAACTGTACTGGGCATAGGGAGGTCAGACATCTGGCACGTCCTCACAATAGGATTTCTAGCACTCCAGGCCAGGTACTTCCCCATGGGATAAAAAGCTATTCTTCTTCTAAGCCCAGGAGTATGTGTATATGTATATACATATGTATGAGTACATATCTATATATGTGTGTGTACATGCTCCAAAGGCAAGTATATGTGTATGTGTGTGTGTGTGTGTGTGTGTGTGTGCATTATCTATCTACTCCCCAACCCCTGTCTCTGTCTCCCTTTCTCTCCTCCCCCCTCCCAGTTCTCCCTCTCTGGCACTGGCCCTTACACCTCAATCTGGA
>NW_027187330.1:3363370-3492119 GCF_028583685.1 Petaurus breviceps papuanus
ACCACCCCACAAGCGCCCTGTTTTCCAGCCTCCAAATCTAGCCCTCTAAATGTATAGTATTCCCCATAAAAATATAAGTTCCTTTGGGTAAAGGACTATCTCACTGTATTTGCATCCTTAGTATTTAGCAGTAAATCACCATAACTCTCCCAGGTTAACCTCAAAACAAACACAAAATGCTGTCCCAACACAAATCCTGGAACAGCAGAACAGCAAAAAGACAGGGTGAAACAATCTTTTAGCCCAAGAAACTTAGAAGATTGTGAAGAAAGGTCTGTTTCACTTGGGTAAAAGGGGAACACAGTCTAGGACAGGAAGCATTCCAGCAAGCCAGCAGCAAGCCCCACCTCAGCAAATCAGTGGGAGATCCTGATCCCCAGTGAGGAAGAACAAGCAAACACCAATATCAGGACCCCCCGTGTGCCTCAGCATAGCCAGAGGAACTGGTAGATTCCAACACTGAGAACTGCCTGGTGCTTCAGCATAGCCTTGGGCAAATAGGCCAATGGCCAGACCACCACATGTTTCAACCTGGCCCCAGGCAAACAGGGCCAACCCTACAGGTGACTAAGCAAACAGGCAACCACCAGTGCAGGGTCTCCACCACGTGCTTTAGTGTAACCCCAGGAAACACAGAAGCATGCCACTGGCCTCAGCACACACCAGACACCAGCACTAGGACCCTGGCTCAGCATAAGTAAGCTGTCAGACCCCTCCAGCAATGCCAGCCACCCTCCACCCCCTCAGTGCAGCTCCAGACACAAGGGTTCTCAGTGGGTGTCAGGGCAACATCAATGCAGGATAGGTAAACAACGAGGATGTGTAGCCCCTGGCATAAAAAACCCAAGAGAGTGCCCCTTCCAATCCAGAAGCAGAACTCAAATTTAAAAGAAAGGAAAAAGGCCAGAAAAGATGAGCAAAAAAACAACAAAAAATATCTGACCACAGAAAGTTATCACAGTGACAAGGAAAATAAAGATACAAACTCAGAAGAGGATAACAATGTGGAAACATCTATGGGCAAAACCCCAAAGGAAAATGGGAAGTGGTCTCAAGTCCAAAAAGAACCCACAGAATAGCTCAAAAGGAGCTTAAAAGTCATATAAAAGAGGTAGGAGAAAAAGTGGGAAAAGAAGTGAGTGATGCAAGAGAATTATAAAAGAGAGTCAACATCTTGGAAAAAGAAAACAACTACTTAAGAAGCAGAATTGGTCAAATGGAAGAGAAGATACAAAAATCCACGAAAGAATAGAACTCCTTAAAAAGTACAATTGACCAAATGGAAAAGAAAGTACAAAAGCTAACTGAGGAAAACAACACCTTAAAAGTTGGAATTGGGCAAGTAGATTGCTAATGAGTCTATGAAACATTAAGAATTAATTGAAGGAATTCAAAAGAATGAAAATATAGAAGAACATATAAAAATACCTCGTTGGAAAAACAACGGACATGGAAAATAGATCCAGGAGAGGCGATGTCAGAATCACTGGACTACCTGAAAGCCATAATCAAAAGGAGGACCCGGATAGCATCTTTCAAGAAATTGTCAAGGAAAAGAAAATTATCAAGGAAATTAAGCATAATATTTTAAGGGAAAAAAAGGCCATTCAATGAAACAGAAGAATTTCAAACTTTCATAAAGAGAAGACCAGAATTGAACAAAAAACTTGATTTTCCAATATTAAAATCTAAGAGAAGCCTAAAAAGGTAAAAAGGAAAAAGAAAACATAAGAGATTCAGCAGAGTTAAACTATTTACATCCCTACATGGGAAGATGATATTGTAATCCTTAATAATTGTATCATGAATAGTACAGCTAGAAGGAATACACATAGAAAGGAGTATGTGTATAAGGCGAATTTGAGGGAATGACAGGGATTAGAAGGAGCACACTGGATGCAGCAGGAAGGGAGAGGCAGAATGGGGTAAATTCTTCACATGAAGAGGCTCAAAACAGTGAAGGGAGACATAGGAGGGTGGGTGATGGGCACTGCTTGAACCTCACTCTCAACAATGTTGGCCCAAAGAGAGAAGGATATATACATAATCAGTTGAATATAAATATCTGTCTTATCTGATAGGAAAGTAGTAGGGAGATTAAGTACAGGTACGGGGACTGACAGAAGAGAGGACAGACAAGTGACAGACAAAAGCAAAACAATGTCAAGAAGCAAAAGGGTGAAAGGAGAGAGAGGACAAATAGGAGGAAAAATATGATGGAGGGAAATACATAATAATCATACCTGTGAATGTGAATGGGGTGAATGGGATGAACTCTCCCATAAAATGGAAGCAAATGGCAGAATCCTACAATAAGTTGTTTACAAGAAACACACTTGTGAGGGGTGGCTAGGTGGCGCGGTGGATAGAGCACTGGCCCTGGAGTCAGAAGGATCTGAGTTCAAATCTGACCACAGACACTTGACACACTTACTAGCCATGCGACCTTGGGCAAGTCACTTAGCCCTAATTGCCCTGCCTTCCTCCTCCCCCCCAAAAAAAAACACACTTGAAGCACGCAAGCACACACACATGCACATGCACACACACACTAAAGGTAAGGGGCTGGAGCAGAATCTATTATGCTTCAGCTGAAGTAAAAAAAAAAAAAGCAAGGGTAGCAATACTGATCTCAAACAAAGCAAAAGCAAAACCAGACCTAATTAAAAGAGATAAGGAAGGAAACTACATCTTGCTAAAAGGTACCATAGCCAATGAAGTTATATCAATACTAAACAAATATGCACCAAGTGGTACAGCACCCAAATTATTTTTCCCCCAATTTTAAAAGACATTTTTATTTAAAGTTTTGAATTCCAAGATGGGAAGCAATAGATTATACATGTGTAATTATGTAAAACATTTCCATTAGTCATTTTGTACAAGAAGACTCAAATAAAAAAAAAGAAAGTGAAAAATAGTCTGTTTCAGTCTATATTTAGTCAACATCAGTTCTTTCTCTGGAGGTAGATAGTATGTTTCATCATCAGTCCTTTTGAATTGTCTTGGATCACTGAATTGCTGAGAATAGCTAAGTCATTCAACAGTTCTTCATTGAACAGCACTGCTTTTACTGTGTACAACATTCCCCTGATTCTGTTCACTTTATTATGCATCAATTCATGTAGGTCTTTCCAGGTTTTTTTGAAATCATGTCATTTCTTATAGCACAATAATATTCGACTACAATCATATACTACAGCTGGTTTAGCCATTCCTAACTGATGACCATCCCTTTGATTTCCAATTCTTGGCCACCACAAAATGAGGTGTTATAAATATTTTTTGTATAAATAGGTCCTTTTTCCTTTCTTTGGATGTGCTTAGGATATTGACAGAGCTAGTAGTGGTTTGTTGCATCAAAGGGTATGCACAGCTTTATAGCTCTTTGGGCAGAATTCCAAATTGATCTCCAGAATGGCTGGATCAGCTCACAACTCCATCAACAGTGTATTAGTGTCTCAATTTTCTCACATCCCTTCCAAAATCCAAAATTTTCCTTTTTTGGCATATTAGATTTTGATAGGTATGAGGTATTTCAAAATTATTTTAATTTTCATTTCTCTGATCAAGAGTGATTTAGAGCATTTTTTCACATGAGTATAAATAGCTTTGATTTCTTTGTCTAAAAACTGCCTGTTCATATCTTTTGACCATTTATTAGTTGGGGAATGACTTGTATTTTTATAAATTTGATTCAGTTTTTTATATAGTTGAGAAATGAGACTTATACTTGTGAGTCGCCCCCCCCTTTTGCTTTCCTTATAATATTGGTTGCATGCAAAAACTTTTTAATTTTATATAATCTAAATCATCTATTTTACATTTTGTAATGCTCTCTATATCTTCTTTGGTCCTAAATTCTTCCCTTATCCATACATCTGACAGTATCCAAATTCTTTTCCGCCAGATTTTGAATTACAAATTTTCTCCCCGCTTTCCCCCCACCCACCGTAGATACAAGAAGCAAGAGAAGCATGAGAAGGTAAACAGGGAAAAGAAATCATAAGGAACTTATCAAAGTTGAACTATTAACATTCCTACATGGAAAAACAATAATTGGAACTTATGAAACTTTTCTCAGTAGTTGAAGGGATTAGAAATATATATATATATATATATATACATATATATGTCTATATATAAGGGTATATGGGCATATGAATACATATGTGAATGTGTATATATATGTTTACAGGTATACAGGTATACATAGATAGAGGGCACAGGACCAATTTAACAGGAAGGGATGATACTTAAAAGATGAAATTAAGAGGTGAGAGGAATATAAGGAGAGGAGATGGGGAGAGACAGATTGGGGTAAACTATGTCATACAGTATCCAAATTCTTAAAGAAGTTAAATCAGTTATAGGTTCATGACCAAAGGGGGGGGGGAGAGAGAGAGAAGAGAATATTATGAAATATAAAATACATAATTTTGATTGTATTAAATTAAAAAACTCTTGCACAAGAAAAACCAATGTAACCAGGATAAGAAGGAAAGCAGAAAATTGGGAAACAATCTTTACAGCAAGTATCTCTGATATAGACCTTATTTCTTAAATATATAGAGACCTGAGTAAAATTTATAAGAATACAAGCTATTCCCTGACTGACAAATGGTCAAAGGATATGAACAGGCAGTTTTCAGATAAAGAAATCAAAGCTCTAGAGGTTTATAAAGAAGTGCTCTAAATCACTTTTGAGTTAGATTGGAGATTAAAACAACACTGAGGTACCACCTCACACCTATCAGATGGGCTAATATGACAAAAAAAATGATAAAAGTTGCAGAGGATGTTGGAAAATTGGGACACTAATGTACTCTTGATGGAGTTGTGAACTGATTCAACCATTCTGGAGGGCAATTTGGAACTATGCCCAAAGGGCAACCAAACTGTATATCCTTTGATCCAGCAATACCACTACTAGAACTGTATCCCAAAGACATCACATAAAAGGGAAACGCTCTACATGTGCAAAAATATTTATCACAGCCCTTTTTGTGGTGGCAAAATATTGGAAAATGAGGGGATGCCCCCTGATTGGGGAATGGCTGAGTGAGCTGTGGTATATGAATGTAATGGAATAGTACTACTACTGTGAAACAAAAAATGATGAACAAGTAGATTTCAGAAAAACCTGGAAAGACTTGTACAAACTGATGCAAAGTGAAATGAACAGAACTAGGAAAATATTGTATATAGTATCAGCAACATTATATGATGATCAATTCTGAATGACTCAGTTCTTTTCAGAAACACAATGATCCAAGACAAGTACAAAGGACTCGTGGAAGAAAATGCTATCCACATCCAGATAAACAACTAACAGACTCAGAATATACATCAAAGTATGTTTTCACTTACATTATTCTTTTCATGTTTTTTTCTTTTCCAACAGTAACTAATGTGGAAATATGTTTTACATGATAGCACACGTATATCCTATATCAAATTGCCTACCATTTTAGGAAGAGGGGAGGGGAGGGAGAAAAATTTGGAACTCAAAATCTTGTAAAAATGAATGCTAAAAATTGTCTTAATATGTAATAGGGGAAAGATACTATTTAAAAATGTGTTTTCCTTCTTTCCTAACAATTTTTGTTTCTCCCTAATAAGTAAAGATCTACACCAAAGGGGAATTCTAGAATTTAGAATAGTCCTTAGAATAGTCTTTCATTTTTTTTCCTGTTGTTGTTGAGTAGTTCCAGGTAATTTGGACTGGAATACCTTGGTGTATGAACTGAATTTTTTGTCTTTTATTTTATTTTGGTGCATTTACTGATGTTCTAAGCTGATGAAGGAAAACAAGGCTTAGCATAAACTTCTCACTCAGTCAGTCATTCTGTCAGAACTTTCTGAACCCTTTTGTCTGATTATTTTTTATCAACTATTACCTTGGATACAGATTGGTCCAGAGCTCTCCTGCAAGAGGGGAGGAGAGGAGGAAGGAGGAAGGAAGGATGTCTACTGTGGTCGGGGGAGAGCAAGGGAGAAGTCAGTCATTTCTAGCAAAGAAAGGACAGGAAGAGGTGAATAAAAGGCTTGGATAATGGAAGCAACAACACGTTCAAATAAGTGCTGGAGGTTGAAGTGATGGCTCTTTTGGGGGATGGAAAAAAAAGAAGAAATAAACAAACAAAACACATGAAAAGAGGGAGAATTAAAGAAAAAAGCCAGAAAAAAGAGGAATTAGAGAAAGGAAATGATAGAAAAAGAAAGCAGGAAAAAATATGGAGGTAAGACCTTATTACCTATTTTTATAGTGCTGAAGGCAGTGTGGCCTCCTGAAAAGAACACAGGGTCAGGAGTAGGAAGAATTAAGTCACAGCCTCAAATTTACCCCTAACTAGTAATGCATCTTGGTACAGCTTAACCTCTTGATGCCACACATTCTCCACTCGTAAATGAGAATACTGATGTGCCATCTTTCATCTATGAAGATGATGTTACCTGATATCACTAGTTTATGTTCTTGATGCCCCTTTTCAATACTGGAGATGACTCACCCACACAAATCAGGGCACAGCTTCTTCTCTTGCCTCTTCTCCCCATCCCTCAACTTAGGGCATGCTTCAGAAGAGAGCCAGACTGAGGCAAGGGTATAGACTATAGCCATAAAATACGGCAAAGGGGATGTGACATGCATGTTTGACCTCATGAGCCCTGTGCTCTAATTCAACTGAGCTACCTGGTCTCATGTTCCCACAGGGCCATTGTAAAATGAAAATGAGACCAAAAACGGAAAACATTTTGGGCAACACAACATCTTCACATAACCATGTCATCTTTCCGCTCCTGGGGGCGTAGCTATACAAACCATCTCGTTCTCGAACCATAGGAAGTAGGAGCAGTAGTAGTCACCATCTCGAAATGTCAGGGTTGTGTAGCCCTTTTGAAGGTATCGTCTTGCCAGACCAACTAAAGCCCAGACCTGTGGGGAAAGAGACATGAGAAAATGGACCAGGCTAAAGGCTTTAACTTCCCCTCTACCCCTGGCCAGTTTCCTTTAGCTGAAGCTTTCAATTTTCTTTTCTTTTTCCCCCTCAGTTGTTCTCTGTCTTGCTTGTCACCATTCAAAGTCTCACAAAAGGGCACTGTTTTGATGAGTTATTTTGTTTTTAGTGAACCTCAACAAATGAATAACATATACTGTGACTAAAGTGACATTACATATTTTATGACTACAAAGGATCAACTGTGATCACCCAGAGTCTCCTTCTGGACACTGGGAACTCCTGATCATATTCTAGGAAGTTAGATACCAGGAAATTATGGGTCAGTTAGGGCCTCTGAAATTGGTCAGGCTGGTTACACCTGGACAGGGCCAGTGACACATTTTTTTTTTAATTTTTTCTTTAAAAATTTATTTAATTTTTGTTAAGCAATCAGGGTTAAATAACTTGCTTAAGGTTACACGGCCGGTTATTTCTGGGTGTAGTGCTAAGTGTCTGAGCCTGGATTTGATCCCCAGGTCATCCCGACACTGCAGCCAGTGCTCTTCCTCGCTGAGCCACCTGGCCGCCCCTCAGTGACACATTTTGACCTATAACTGCTCTGAGACTCTGGATCCTGGTCAAGTTCTCCCAGCATCATCATCACTACCACCATCACCACCACCACCACCACCATCCCTAACATTTATGTAGTAAGGTTTACAAAATACAAAACATATATTATTTCATGTGAGCCTTACAATAAGTAGCTGCTATCTAAAGATGAGGAAACTAAGGCTGAAAGAGGAAGGTTTGTCCAAGATCACACAGTTAGTAAGTGGTGGAAGGGAAAGGAAAGAGTGAAGATCTGAACGCAGGTCTTCTTGACTCCAAGCCTAGGGCTCTGTCCATTACATCACCCAGCTGCCTCTGCTTTAACCCCATACACTTGGCTGTGGCAGTGACCATCAGAGATACAGGTGGCCTTTGCTGCTATTACAATAAAGATGTATTTAGGAGAAATGCATGACAGGAATAAGTCATTGTGAATGAGCTTCTTGTGAAATCAGGATGCTGAACAAAAACTTAAAAAAGAATTCCAATGGAAAATACCTCCCAGAATTCAATTCAGCAAGCATCTATAACGACCACGTGAAAATCTATGCCCAAATTAAAGTATCTTTAATTCTTCTCTTCCCTGGGCATCTCTCAGGAAAGTCCCCACCACAGTCTACTGTCCAAGTGGCCCTCCAGCACAGGCCGTCCTGGGCAGGGCAGTTCTAGCTGCTAGGACACTCCCTGAACTGAAGGGGACTCAGAGGCCAGCCAGTCCAAGCCTCTCTTCTCCAGAGGAGGCACCTGTGGCAGAGAGAAGCTAAGCTCCTCATCCAGTGTCACTTAGCTAGTGTGTGAGGTAGGACTGAGCCTGGGTCTTCTTGGTTTCTAAGGACAAGACCTGGTGGTGCAGCAGGGAGTGCCAGGCCTGGAGTCAGGAAGACCCGAGTTCACATGTAACCTCAAACACTTCCTAACTGTGTGATCCTGGACCAATTTCCTCAACTATAAAATGGAGATGATAATAATAGCACTTATGTCCCAGGGTATTGTAAGGATCACATGAGATAACATTTGTAAAGTGTTTAGTGCAGAGCTTGGCACACAGTAGGTGCTACACAAATGCTTATTCCCTCCCTTCCTCTTCCGGTTCGTTCCTCTTTATGTAAAGAATAAGTATGAAGGGAATTGAGTGCAAATCCATGCAATGTGGACAACTGCATGTAAAGCAGTTTGAGGGGGGAAAGCACGAGTTGTTGGGAAGCTCAGGAAAGGCTGCATTTGGGCTTAAGCTAGGATTCTAAGAGGTACGGAGTGGGGACAGAGTGCACTGGAGGGGGCAGGGGGAGACTGCTGGTGCAAAGATGTGGAGGTGGGAAATGTCATAAACAGTGGGGAGGCAGGTATGGCTGGCTCACAGGCTCTGAGCTTTGCTGTGACTTTCCTTCCAATTCTAGAAGATGATCCTCCTGTCCTCATTTAAGTCTTTTCTTTTCCGGTTTCCCCAAATACAACATGAGGCTTTTGTTTTTGTCTCAGATTTGCTTTAGCTAATCTTACGTGTGCCCAGAGTGCTGAGGAAGTCTTGCTAATGACCACATCAGGCAGGATGTCAGATATTTGGGAGCAGCAACAGAAAGTGGGGTGAGCTTGGGATTACCTTGGCTTTGATGAAGGCTGCCAGGGGGCCCTTCCCCAGCTCTGACGTCGTTTTTTCAGTGATGCACAGGGAGGGAGCCACCATTTGTCCTGTCATTCGATCCACATAGATGAAATGCACCAACCCTGGGAAGTCTTCCAGGTAAGTGAAGGCCAGAGTTAAGGAGGTTCTAATCCTGGCCAAGAGGGACGATCCCAGGAAAAATCCTCTATTGACTAGGCCATCACCAAAGGCAGTAGGACACAGGGGCTCTCAGGCATGCCTTTTACCTGAATTCCAGTTCCTTTTCAATGCTCTCCTCAAAGGGCACCCCTTCCTTTCCCCTCCTTTTAATTCTAATTTTAAATTTTAATTTAATTAGTTTAATTTTAAATTCCTCCTAATTCTCAGTCTTCGGAGTCCCATGAGAAGCATGAGACTCTTTTATTTGAGAGGAGGGACAGGTTAAAGGGAGACAGTTAACAAACTGTTCTAACCTAGACAGAATGTAGGCCATTCAGACAGAGTGCTGGACTTAGACTAAGACATGGCTTTGAATGCTGACATCAGACACTTGCTGGCTGTGAGACTTCACTAACACTCTCTGATCCCATCTCCTCATCTGAAAGTGGGGATACTCACTGCACCTTCCTCAGAGAGTTGTTGTGAGGATCTAATGAGATGATGTATGTAAAGCAAACTGTAAACCTCAAAGTGCTTCCTAAATGCCAGCACCCGTCCTCATCACCATCACGACACTCCAGGCCTGTGCCTGGGACGCTGACAATCAGGGGTGAGGTCTCTTCCCTTGGCCAGCCTGACGTGCTGGGGCCAATGCAGCAGCAGATGGAGTGCAAGGCTCTGTGCTGATGCCCTCAGTGTAAATGTGACCTGTCCCCTGATCTAGGAACTGAAGCTGGGGGATGCTCACCTTCATAAAAGAACAAACACCCACAGAAAGAAACCATCCATGTGGCCAACATTTAGCCAGGTATGTCCTGTGCAAAGTCTTTCCCTCCTCTAAAGAAGGGAAAAAAATAATCTTTTCTCAGCAAATCTCAGGAAATTATGTCCAAAGGACAGTACATGATATTGTAAATGGAGGAAAGAAGCATTTACAAATGTCAGGCATTGCCCTAAGTACTTTACAAATAGGATCTCATCTGATCCTCATAACAACCTTGGGAGGCAGGTGCTATTATAGCCCCATTTCACAGAGGAAACTGAGGCAAACAGTGGTTAAGTGACTTTCTCAGGTTACTCTGCCAGATTTGAACTCAGGTCTTCCTGACTTTACGCTTGGCATTTTATCCATTTTACAATCCACTTCGTGGAGTCAGGATATCTAGTCTTGGCTTAGTCAATCAACAAGCATTTATTAAGTACCACTGTATGCCATGTGCTAAGCACTGGGGATACAAAGAAATGGCAAAAACCAGTTCCTTCTCTCAAGGATCACAGTCTAATAGCTCTGCTACTCATAAGTTACAGGATCTGGGAAAGTTGCTTTCCCTTCCTGGGTCTCCAGAAGGTGGGGCTAGAAGCCTTCCACTGTAGCTCTAGACCCCCAGGGCCTTTGCATGAAGGCTACTCTAGGAAGGGTTCTGTTCATGCTGGCTGACCGAGGACTAACTCAAGAGCCTCCATCCTGGTCACCTCCCATGCCTATGTGCTCCTCCTCCTCACCTCTGCCTACTGCCTACCTTCAAGACTCATCTCAAAAGCAACATTCCAGGGAGGACTTTCTTGGTTCCTCCCCAGCTGCTAGTGCCTTCCCTCCTAATAATAATAGGTAGTATGTATATATATCTATATACACACAGACAGATATATACACATATACATACATATGTTATAGTTATATATCATATGAATATATCTATGTAAAATACTCAATGGGGCAGTTAGGTGGCACAGTGGACAAAGGGCTGGCCCTGAAGTCAGGAGAACCTGAGTTAAAATCTGACCCCAGATACTTGCTAGCTGTGTGACGCTGGGCAAATCACTTAACCCTGTTTGCCTCAGTTTCCTCATCTGCATCATAAGCTGGAGAAGGAAATGGCAAACTCCTCCAGTGCCAAGAAAATCCCAAATAGAGTCACAAAGAGTTGGACACAACTGACTAAACAACAGCAAATATATTCAATACTCATACATATATTCATATTTATGTATATTCAATATTATATATTTCTTATCTCTCTAGGCACATTCAATACTCAATATATACATATATACACATGTGCACACATATACATACATCCATATACTTAAATACTCATGTGTATGTGTGTATATCGCACTTAAAGGTTTGCAAAGCACTTCACAAATATTATCTCATTTGATTCTCACAACCCTGTGAAGCAGGTGCTGTTGTTACCCCCATTTCACAGATGAGGAAAACTGAGGCTGAGTGTGGTTAAGTGATTTGTCCCAGGTCCCATGGCTGAGTGTCTGAGGCAGGATTCAAACTCAGTCTTCTTCCTGCCAAGGTTACCTCACATTTGCTTTGCCTGTATCCTGTATGTGCCTGCTCTGTACAGACTGTCTCACTCATTACTATGAAAGCTGCTAGAAGGCAGACAATGTTTTGGATTTTTCGCTGTATGGCCAGCACTCAGCCCACGCCTGGCACAGAGTGAGTGAGTCACATGCTCGCTGTTGATAAGAATGGGATGATAGCAATAAAAAAGGCCATGTCTACAGCGCCATTTATATTCCACAGACCCTTCTGAGAGATGCCCTAACCACGGCTCTTCCTCGCCTTGGCTCCCTCTTACTCAGTCAGGATATGACACCAAGGTGATGTTTCTCTGACTCTTCACCATCAAAAAGTCCTTCCAATCCACCAGGATGTCTCTGTTGGAGGAAGCACAGGTGACTTGGCTGTAGGCGCTGGCCAAGGCTAAGGCCCTACCCCCGATGACCTGCCTACTTACTGGATGACACTCCTGGCGTGGTTCTGTAGGCTCTGGGGGAGATAGGGCCCTCCCCCTCCAGGTGCTGGGCTCAGGAAGTAGACTCGATACATGGAGCAAAGCTGCCGCTTTACCTTTGCACAAGCCTGCACGATCCTGACAACCAAGGATTCAGTCAGCAAATACTCATTAAGCACTTATATACACTAAGGCTAGCCATAGTCCTTGTCCTCAGGAGCTTACATTCCAACTGGAGGGGGCCATGTGTAAGCCCAGTACAGGGAGACAGATGGATGGTAAGCTCTGAGGGGAGAGCTGGGGTTGGGGCTGAAGAGAAGGCGATGCTCAGGACACAAGTCTCCCTTCTCCCCCTCTTTCTGCTGGACCTATCTTTCCTGGCCACCCCTCCTCCCACATCCTGGAGTCTTGGTCTCCCCAGTGTTCTCTCTTCCTGGATCATACTCTGAGCTGACTGAGCTCCCATCTACCTCTTAGTGCTGTGGAATCTTAGAATCAGAGCAGTGAGGAGCCTGAGAAGGCAGCCCATCCAACAGTTCCCATTGCTCTCACTCTTACTATTCCCTTCCCTCTGCCCCCAACCCATTTCTTCTAGTGCCCGTACTTACTCCAAGTATGACCCTTGGTCACTTCTGGAGAAAACCTTGTTCTTAAATTCCAGCCATGAGCTCTGCAATGAGGATCAATAACTGAGAACAGAGACCCCCAGAGAACCCTCTGTCCCCCTAGCAATGCTGTAGCTAGCCTAGGATGGAGACCCCAGGGCTCCCTACGTGTCCCTAAAGTCACTTCAGAACCAACTTTGGAGTCAGTGAACATGTCACATGCCCTCCTTCGAGTTAGGTCTTCAGTTCACCTAACATAATGCTAATGCACATTCAGGATATTGGCCCTGAGGCACAACAAGATCTGGAAATGCCTCCTGAATCATCAAAGACTCAGCCGTGTTTTAATATTCCGAATACTTTACTTCCTCTTGCTCCACTTCATTTTTCACAGTGACATCAGGCTCACCCTCCTAAAATATGACCTTCACTACTTCCTTCCTTTGCTTACAAATTTCCAGTCAAAACGTCCCACTGCCAAAGGAACAAAGCCTGAACTTATCTTTGCATTCAGGCCCTTTCTAGCCTGGCCCCACCTGACACCCTCCATTTTTATTCCCCACTGCTCCTTGTCACATTCTCTTTTTCAGCCTGGTAGGTCTCTCCACCCTGAAGCAGGCCATGCACAGCCCCCCTTCTCTGCCCTGTGCATGGTTGACTTCCATTTAATCCAGAAGTACTGAATGCCTACTTAATGCAAGGCTACTGCATTGCTCTCCTCACCTGAGATGATCTCCTTATCAAAGCCCCAGTTCAGGGGCCATCATCTTGTAGGGTTAATGGAATAGGATGATCTTCCCTGTCCATTAATAGGCCTATGTGACCACATGTCCCGTTCTCCCTTGGAACAGGAGCTGTGTTCTGAGGTCTAAAGGTACACAGGTATTTCAATCACAGATGTCTTGCTGCTTTGAACTTGGGCGCAGTTCACAGCTGTGACACATCCTGAGTTACATGGAGCCCATCAGGTGACTCAGGGAGATTGATATTGCCTTGAGGGAAGAACTTGCTTAGGGGAGGCTTGCTTTCAGGAAGGCTTGCTTTCGGGAAGGCTTTCAAACCTTTTGGTACTGAGCCTATTAGTTGAAAACTATACAATACTGGGAGGTTGGTATTTTACTTTGGGGCTCACTCATGGGAAGAATGTTTCTTTGTGATTTGTCCCGATCAGAGTCTGGGTAGCTGTTGTTAAGGAACCCACCCTCCCCCTCCCCTTTAGGTACCTATTACTCTGTTTAGACAGTTGGAGCCTTGTCTATTGGATTCTTTCTTGGACTACTTATCTGTACTTATCTGTCTGTTAATTAAAGTAAGATCCTTAACCCCTGTAAAGCTGTCTTTCCTTTAGAAAAGCAGATCAAAAGAACCTGTGCCAGCAGCCCACCCAGTGTGCTAGACTGGTTGCTAATACACATCTCCACGACATCCTCCCCACTTCTCCAGCCTGTCCTGATCTTCCTTTCTCCTCTACAGTACTGAGGGAACATACACTGCTGGTGCATGTTGTTAGTGTGTATAGATATAACTTTCATGATAAGACTAGAATCTCTTCAAGGGCAGGATCATGGTTTACAGTCAGTTTTTTGAGAGTTTACACGGCACCTTGCACAGTGGTAGGCATAAAACAGGTGTTTCCTACATACATATGAACTGACTAACCACGATTCCAGAGGACTCCAGATGAAACACGCTCCCTACCCACCTACCTCCTGACAGAGAGGTGATGAACTAAGGGTGCAGACAGATATATACTTTTAGAGGTAGCCAATGCAGGCATCTGTTTGCTTGACTATGCATACTTGTGACAACGATTTTGGTTTTTCCTTTTCCTTTTTTTCCAATGGAGGAAGATGGAAGAGAGAAAGAACAGATTTTTGTAAATTGATGAGATTAAACTAATTTAAAATTTTTAAAAGTCCAAGTAATCGAAACATTGTAACATTACATATAGCACATATAAAGTCTATGGTATTAACGTAAAAAAATACATGTAAATTAAATATTAAGTTATTTGATAATTGGTGAGTCACGTCTGGAATTTATGATAATCCTGCTAACCAGGCTGTTTGATTACCAAAAAAAATGCCTTATTCCTGAACCCAAGGGTTTAATGTTTTGAGTAAAAGTTTTGCATTTCCCTCTGACTTCCTTATTTTGGATTCACTGGTGTCCCCAAGAGCACAAGAGTCCCTTCTTTCTCCCTGGGGGAGAGGGGAGTAGAGCTTTGTCTCTGATTTCCTATGAGGCTTAAGTCTGACCTGAATATCTTGTCCGCCTCGATTCTTCACAAATCTGTCCATCCTCTGGCGCAAGTCCCCCAGAAGGGGCTGGGAACGAAGGGCGCTCCCTGCTTCCTGCCTTTCTCTCAGTTTCTTCTCCAGTACTGAAAACCCATCCAGCAGTTGGTAAAGGGAGAGAGCCATATGGCAGCTGGGGCTCTGCAGGGAAAAAGCAGAGGGGGTGAGGGGTTTAAAAATCCCCCCAACCAGGACAAGGCAGCCAATCCAGGCTGGCTTTCTTACCTTGGTCAGAAGCACCATAGAGATGCCTGGCCAGAGAGGCAGGCAGTACATGGTGTGAGGCATCATAACACAATGGCTCTCCTTTAAAGTGGCATCGAGGAAAACTCTTCTGGGATTGGAAGGTACAGGAGAAGGGGGAACCAGTGTTTCCAAGGTGTCCTCTGCTATCTAATTCAGGAAGACAGAGATGTGAGTGAGAGGAAAGTGTGAAGGAAATAAAATTAGATCTTCCCTCCTCATGGATTTCCTTGTCTTATGACGGGGAAGGAGAAAATAATCTCCAGATCCAAATGGTTCAGCTCTTAAGTCACTGAGTCCATAACATGAGGATAACACCCAAATTCCTTGGAATCCCTTCCCAATAGTTCTTAACCTCCTCTGGCTCCTCCCAAGACACAACCATCCTGTTCTTTCTGATTTCTGTACATCACTCTACCTCACAGTATGGAAAAAAGATTGCTATGGGGAGGTGGGAAAATGAGGGTGAGGTGGATAGAGAAATAGGACAGGAAAGGTGGAAAAAACTGGAAGATATGGTAGAATGACACATAGCGTCTTGCCTCTCCAGAACATTAGATTAAGTACTTAATTTTAAAATTAAAATATTTAGTCACACAGCTCCAGGCTGTTCTCTCAGTTCTTCAGTATCTCAAAAAATAATTAATTGTGCAAGTGGGGAAATTAGGGCACAAAGAGCATGGTGGCCTGTTCTGTCACTGTGTTAGGGACCTCTTTGCCTCTGCCTACTGCTGTATCAGATCTCTCTCTGCTCAGGTAATAGTCAGGCTGTGACTAGCAGGTGGGTTTGAACAAGGGGGACACACTGAACCTCAACTCTTTTTTTTTTTTTAAAGCAATCAGGGTTAAGTAACTTGTTCAAGGTTACATAGCCAGTTATTTCTGGGTGTGGTGCTAAATGTCTGAGCCTGGATTTGATCCCCAGGTCATGCCGACACTGGAGCCGGTGCTCTTACTTGCTGAGCCACCTGGCCGCCCCTCGAACCTCAACTCTTGATGGAACACATTTAAGATCTGTTGAAGACAATCTGAGGAAGTATGCTCCAACTATCTCCCAGTTTGTGGAAATAATGAATTCATCATAAGAATAGCATAGATTCAAAACACCATGGATTTAGGCCTGGAAGGACCCTTAGAGGTTATCACGTGCATATCCTTCTCATTTTATAAATGAGGAAACAGAGGCTCAGAGAGGTTAAGTGATTTGCCAAGAGTCACACAGCTAGTGAAGCATATGACTTGTGATTTGAAGCCATGTAATCCTGATCTCAAGGCCAGTGCTCTACCCACTACTATACAATTCTGTGAAGAGACTGTTGTGTTTTGCCAGAATGAGCCAGGCTTAGGGAGGGGGATCTGTGCTAAGTCTAAACTCTTCATCTATAGACCGTGATGGAATGGACTTTGGATATATGTGTGCACCCTGTTACACAGGAAGACCCTGAGTTTTGCAGGGAGAGAAGTGAGGGAGTCTCCCTTGGTACAAAAGTCTACAACCCAAGTCTGTACCCAAAGGGGTCCACTGAAGTCCCAGGCTAAGTGCACTTATCCCTTAAGAGGAACTCACCTGGACAAAGGCAGCATCAGCATCCTCACCAAATGGTGGAGTTCCATCCTCCAGCCAGACAGCACTTCCTGTAAGTTACAAAGGAAGTGCATGTTATCTGCCCTATCCCAAAGGAGAGAGCTCAGATGCACAGCACAGCCTGACAATTACTGGAGCAGAGAGAGATCTGCTGCTGCAGCATCAGGTAGAGGCAAAGGGGCCCCTGCACAAACAGGAAGAACAGACCACCTTGCTCTGGGGCTCCTGAGAGGGCAGGCCCAGCCCCAGCGAGGAAGTTCAAGCTCAAGTGCACTGTGTACTTTCCTGGAGTTCAGGCCATTTCTAAGTGACGGTGTTTCCTTCTTGCTCCCTGATCAATGCATGTTGCCACAACATAAATACTTGGGGGTATTAAAGAGGAAATATGTCCTCAGAACTATCGTGCTCCCTTCTACAGGGAGGTGACTCTTGGGTGACACCCAAGACAAAGCTAAGGCAGATGTCTGGGTGATAGAAGTCCTGTAAGGGCCCTGAAGTCTGTGGGCTTCAAGCAGAAATGAAGCTCCTCCATCATCTCTCTCCCCCTCACTTTCCACACAAGCACTTGCTCCTTCACCCAAATTCCTTGGAATCCTTTCCCAATAGTTCTTAACCTCCTCTGGCTCCTTTCTCATCCTTTCACCCACAATTCGCTTAGTGGCTGCAAAGGTAGGTGATATAGATATTTCTAGCAACTTCATATTCACGACAGAATGCATTTTTCCATACAATGTTGTATATGGTTTAGGTCACAAGCCAGATAACAAAAAAATTTTTTAAATAAATATTGTAACTGAACAAAGTATCAAAAATAACTGGCTGTGTATTTGCTACAATGCTGTTTTCACTGCTTATAATCACTATGTACAACAGGGAGTCTAGGGGAAAATGTGTGCTCAGTTTTAAAAGATTAATGTGAACTTTTGAAAATAATTCAATATTTTGAATTATAATATAATATTATTAAATTAAACATATATTTTTATATTAATATATTATTATAATTTATATTATAATTTTATAAATCAATAAATTAAATATCTATAAGTATAAATTAAATATAATAAAATAATTTGAAAATAATTCCTCTGTAAGTTAGAGACTTCATACATGGCTCACTGGGCACTCATTGCAGAAGATCTCAACTTCCCCCTTTACTGAGGAAAACGGGTCATATGTCATAAGCTTACTCTTCTCCCCATTTTATGCCTCTACATTCTCTCTTCCTTTGCTCCAGTCTCTGATGGTGAAAGGGCTTTTCTCTGGCTGAGATCAACCCTCCTACCTGTGCCCAAGCCCTTCATTCATCCTCTATGAATTTATGTAGTGCTCTGGGGTTTGAAAAGCATACTTTCTTCACCACAATTCTATGAAGCTATTAATATTGGTATGTCATTATCTACAGCTAAGCGGCACAGTAGAGAGAGGGCTCCTGGGCCTGGAAGACCTGAGGCTCTTCTTCAAATCCTGCCTCAGATACTTCCAGCTGCATGATGAGTAGGCAAGTCAATTAACCTCTATCAGTCTCACTTTCTTCATTTGTAAAAGGGAGTATGATAATAGCTCCTACTTCCTGGAGTTGCTGAGGATAACATGAGGTTTGTAAAGTACTTTGCCAACCTTGAAGTGCTATACAATTGCTATATAAGAGTCCACTTAAAGTATAGTCGACATGATGGTAAGCTGTATTTATGGAAAAAAACGGCCAATAATACAAATTTAGAGCCAGAAGAGATTTTGGAGAATGGGTCATCTAATCCCTTCCTTTCACAGATGAGGACACTGAGGTCTGGAGAAGGGAAATGGTTTGCTCAAGGTCATAGAGAGTACTTGTGGCCAGGCTGGGATTCAAACCCAAGTCTCCAAACTCCCAGGCCAAGGCTTTCCCCCATGACACCATGCTGCCACTCTCCCTTTCCCAGAAGGGAAGGGCTGTGAGCATCTGAAGACTTGTAGTAGACCTCTGTTTTCTGTTCTCCATGTTATGCCACTGCAGGGACAGGGTGTGGAGTGTATGTGTGTGAAACAGTTTAGACTAATTGCTCTAGAGAACTAGGCGTCAGCTTATGAGCTTAGCTCTTTTGAGGGTCTGATTCTCTGAGCCTGGCACTTCCTTACTTTGGTTCCACAACTGGATTTTTGGTTTCCTTTCTCTCCCCTGGGGTTCTAGGTCTTACCTGAGCTCTGTCCACCAGGGGAGGGTGCTGGAGTGTAATATTCCTCAGGTACTGAGAGGCTGTCTGTCTCCTGTAAGACAAAAAGAGAGAGCAAAGGCTCAAAAACAAAGTAGGTTCTTCCAGATGGCTCTCACCTGGGAGTTTCTAAGACTCCTTTTTAGCCTGGCACTATCTTGCCTAGACTGGAGGTATAGCAGTCACTTATGGGCCCAACTCCACTACTGACTGACATGAAAACTCTGACCTGCTCCATTTCTGACCTGGGCTGGTTTGCCCCTCCCTAAACAACTTGGGGGCTCACCATATTAATGCTGCCCTTAGTTACTGCAGACACCCAACTGACATAGTTCTGTGCAGCTCAGGATGCCCACCAGACTCCCCCGTGGTAGAGGCCACAGGCATGCATGACCTGGCTCAGGCCAAGGCTGCCTTGCTCTCTTCTGAAGGGTGGGAGTAGCTAGAAATGGTTGCCTAGCACCGTGGGGGCTCTGATGCTCCAGAAAGGCCCTGCACACCCACTGCACCCACCGTTTCCTCCGAACTCTTCCTAGTAGGTGAATGTGGGCCAGAATTTCTCATTTGCCGCACAGGAATGTTTTGACTGTTGCTGGGTCTCTGGTGAGCCATCTTTCCTTGGGAAGCCTAAGGAAATTGAGATAGAGGTTGGCGGGCAAGTTGAGTAGAAGTCTGTTCCATGGGAATATGCCTGGCCTCTGCATCTTCCTTTCAGCACTTCCTATACTCAGGCAGGCCTACAGCGAACAGGGCAGGTATGTACTCCTCCCTTCCCCCCTCACTCCATGACCCATCAACCCCTTACCCAGCAAACTCTTACTCCCACCCCCCCAACCCGACCCCATGCCAATTTTCTGTTCAAGAGCCCACAACAAGGGCTACAAGCAGGGAGTGGCCTGGCAACCTGAATGTGGTTCTCTTCTGCTGAGCCATCACTGGGGTATAGGTCCTGAGCCATGAGAAGGAGGGAGAGGAGATCTGCTGAGCGCAGGGGACTAGCATGATAGCTGCAGACACCGGAAAAGAGCCAACAAGTTATGAAAGGCCTATGGGACGCTTCATCCCTTCCCTCATGTCCAAATAAGAGCTGCCCCAAAGCAGAATGGGATTCCTTGGAAGGGAGTAGCTTCCCCTTCCTTGGAGGTCTTTAAGAGAAGGCTGGATGACCTCTTCCCCCCTCATCCCTCTGTTGGACACATTACAGTGGGGATCATTTTTGTGTTTGAGTATAGGACAAGATGGCCTCTGAGGTGCCTCCCAACCCCTCAAATTCTGTGAATCTTTTCTTGAGAACATTAGGATTTTTTTATGTGACACAATGAACAGGACATAAGGCTCTAACCAAGGGCTGGACTGTGAGCTGGTCAGAAGGGAGAGAGCAGTGAGGGCCGTCAGGAAAGTCTGCATGGAGCTGGGCACTCAAGAATTGGGCTGGAGGTGGAGGAGGTTGTGAGCAGAGGGTGGGGCGTCAGGGGCCTCCCACTTAAAACCACACTGCAGTCGATCTCTGTGCTTGTGGACAACTGCAGGACTCACCTGGAGTAGAAGGCCAACAGCTTGGTGTGGACAAGCAGGAAGGCATGGAGGACCTCTTCACCACCATGCTCGGAGCGGGTATTGATGTGGTGAACGACATGCTCTTCTAGGGCCTCGATACACAGTTCACAGAGCTGGGGGTGGATCAGCCTCTCAACAGCCTACCCAGGTAGAGGGATGCGCAGGTAAAGAAGCCACCAAGATCTGACACTGATTATCCCTTGCAACCCATGACATGGTGGGTGAGTGAGAGCAGCCACATAGTGATTGCAGAGGAGTGCGCCAGCACGAGCCTACCTCAGGAATCCAGGCCCAACAGTGGGTGCCCAGCCTCAGGAAGACCAACAAGGGAAAGAACACTGGGAATTTAGGAGTTTAATACGGACTTTAGGGCCCTGGCTTGGCTTAGGAAACTCTAAAGAAAACCACCTCCAATGAAGAGTACAGCTACTACCTGGCACAGAAACATGCACATTTAATAAGGATGGGAAAGCAGGCAGATCAACACTCTATCTGGGTCTGAGTCTTGCCCCAGACACTTATTAGCTGTGGATCCTGGGTGAGTTTCTTGACCTCCCCTTGCCTCAGTTTCCCCATCTGCAAAATGAGGGGATTGAACTCTATGGCCTCTAAGACCCCTACAACTCTAAATCAGTGACCTTATAATCCAGAGGCTGCCGTATTTCCTAGGAGCTCAGTGGTACTCAGGGTCTATCACCCACTGAAGGAGAATTCATATTGGGGACTTCTGCCAATTTTCAGGACCATCAATGTTCTTTGCTTCAGCCAGACAACAATCTCTCCTTGGGTGGTATTGTGATGGCCCACAGGGCTGGACTGTCTAGAATCCTACTGTACAGCAAGTTCAGGGAAGGGCTCCCTGCTTGCCCCACCCTCACCTCAGGGTCCCACAGAAGTTACCTCCACCATAAAGCTCTGCTCTTGGTCTCGGAGGCGGCTGTATGTATGAAGCAAGCCCTGGAAGAGGGCCCACACTTGGGTGCGCTTCTGCAGGTCCGAGGGTCGGAGCCTAGAAGTAGGTCAACGTCAGGGATGATGGGAGGGAACCAGGTCAGCTCCAAGCCCAACCAAACCCTGAATCCTAAATGACCAGATCCATTCAGTAAGTAAAGGGAAAATTCACCCTGCTTCCTTTTCCTCACCCTCAGCCCCATCTCAGCAGAGAAAGAAATAATGAGACACAAGACAGTAACCAGGGCAGAGCATGAGCAGGATGGATGGGCATGCCTTGAGCTTCCCAGGCAAACACATGCACACAGATGTGGGGCCTATACAGAGGGACAGCCAGGCTTGTTCAGTTTCAGTTTCTCTCTCTCTCTCTCTCTCTCTCTCTCTCTCTCTCTCTCTCTCTCACACACATACCCTGCTTTCTTTCTCTAGGTAGGTTCTTAAGCTGGGGTCTGTGAATCTGTCTTTTTAAAATTTTGATAACTATATTTCAATATAATTGGTTTCTTTTGTCATGAAATGTATTTTATTTTATGCATTTAAAAACATTATACTGAGAAGGGGTCACAGGCTTCACTAGACACAAACTCCTGATCAAAGACTATCTGTTTCAGACTAGTTGGGATCTGTATCAATGATGAAAGGAGTTTCCACACAAAGAGCTCCTTATGTCAGTTAGATGAAAGAAAGGACCAGATCAGGGTTCGCTCTTAAGATAAAATAAACTGAAACAAATTTTATGTCTCAATTCAGTGGGCAAGGGCTGGGGGAGAATTGAGTTCTTAATACAGAAGAGAGTAAGAGCCCCTGCTCTTAGAAACTGTCTAGCCAACAGTTGCTAGTGCTCTCCCTGAATTCAGTTTGACTCAACAAACACAGGTCACTTGCTTCTCTGTGCCAGGAGCTGTGCTGGGCTCTGGGGGGCCAGGGTGGCAGGAAGAAATAAAAACACCTTCAAAGCATAGGTACCATATTCACCAAGAGTGAATGACATGAGGCAGGGCCCAGGGCAGCAGCTGCCTCTGAATCCCACTCCCCAGGTTAGGACACTGGAGACACCTAGCTGGCTGCCTGTACCACTTGCCACCAAACCTAAAGATCATCTGCAGGGCACAGGCCTATGAGGAGGCAGCTTGGTAAGGAGGAAAGAGCAAAAAGTGTAGGTCAGGAGATGTGTATTCTAGTTCCAGCTCTGCTGCTGACTGACTGGGGGACCTTGGAACCCCTGGCCTTCTGGATAAATGAGGGGTTGTAGTACATCAGAACTTCTTAAACTGGGGTTCATGAACTTGTTTTTTTTTAAAGTATATTGAAACTATATTTCAATATAATTGGTTTCTCTTGTGATCCTGTGTAATTTGTCTTATGCATTATAAAACTGATCTTTGCATCCGTCAGCTTCCCCAGGCTGCCAAAGAGGTCTAGGACACACAAAAGGGGGAGGAGCCCCTGCTCTGGGTCATCTCTAAGGTCTCTGAAAATTCTAACAGCTTGTGATCCTAGGTCTTTTACGTATCATTTTGTCTTGTGGCAAATGAAAAAGGATCCAGTTTCTCAAACCCTCATTCCCAAGTGTGGACACAACATCTTCCTCTTTGGGATCCAAGCAAACCTGAGTCTGTTTCCGCAATGCTATACTCCAATCCTGGAGGATTCTGTTTGAACAATCATTCACAGAATCAGACTTGGAGCTGGAGGAGACTTTGGAGACTACCCAGGTGCTGGAAAAGGGTCCCTCCTCAGGCCCGGTGAGAAAAGAATCTACCCTGAAGAGCTCCCCCTCTCTGGGAATCCAAAGAGCACCAGATGGAAAAGTGACTCGGTATGGAGAGCTGGAACCAAGGACAGACAAGGTGAACAGAGAGGGGCCCAGAGCACCACACACAGAGCTGGGCACCACAAGAAACCCTTTTTAAAAAAATAAAACTTTTGGTCAAGATGGAGGAGTAGAAGCAGGACCTCTGCTGGGCTCCGGCTGCCACCTTCCCAATCATGTAAAAGGGGACTCTAAACAAACTTTGGAACTGCAGAAGCCACAAAATGATACAGAGAAGCTAACCTCCTGCTGAGGACAGTCTGGCAATCCGCTCTGGGAACCGAGCCCAGCCCCACACCGAGGCTTTAGCGCCAGGGCAGGTCTGACCAGCCACGGCGGAGGTACTCCAGATCAGCAGCAGCTGTGGCAGTTTCCAGATATACCAACACATAGATGCAAAGGACAAAGTGAGAGGTCAGTGCAGTCTGGACCTTGGGACCCATTAAGTGGGAGTGTATGGCTTTTGCTCCCAGGGTAAGAAGCTGCTGAGACACCGGCACAGCCAGCCAGCGCCATGTGGCAGCTTCAGTTCCTGGCCTGAAGAGTATAGGGGGACAAAGGGACCAGTCTAAGGGGTAATCACTCTTGCTTTAACCTGCTTGGATCTGGATTGCAGTCTAGGGTGAGGTTCTGGGGTGTGTGTCCAGCTTGTCAGAGCATGTGGAGGCCTTAGAGAGGGAACCCATCTGATACCTCTGGCAGCTGAGAAAACCCCAGCATTTGGGAAAAAAGCTCCCCTGTCTGGCGGCAGAGTCCTACTGTGATAAAAAGCCCAGGGGTCAAGTGACTGAGGGGCGACATGACCAGGCAAAGGAAACAAAGCAGACAGAAGATTCCAACATTAGACTCCTATTTTGGGGACAAAAAGGAGCAAAGCATGGAACAAGAGGAAGACAGTGAAGTCAGAACTCCTGCACCAAAAGCTTTAAAGGAAAATACAAGCTGGTTACAGGCCACAGAGGACCTTAAGAAGCAGATAAGAGAAGTGGAGGAAAAATTGGGAAGAGAAATGAGAACAATGCAAGAAAATTACGAAATGATTGTCTACAGCCTGACTGAGGAAAATAACACCTTAAAAAATAGACTAACTCAAATGGCAAAAGAGGCTCAAAAAGGCAATGAGGAGAAGAATGCCTTAAAAAGCCAAATTTGCCAGATGGAAAAAGAATCTCAAAAGCTCACTTCAGAATTAGATTGGATCAAATGGAAGCTAATGACTTTATGAGAAATCAAGATGCTGTTAAACAGATTCAAACAAATGAAAGAATAGAAAGCAATGTGAAATATCTCATGGGAAAAACCACTGACCTGGAAAACAGACCAGGAGAGATAATATAAAAATTATTGGACTACCTGAAAGCCATGATCAAAGTAAGAACCTAGAAATCATCCTCCAGGAAGTTCTCAAGAAAACTGCCCTGATGTTTTAGAAGCAGGGGGCAAAATAGAGGTTGAAAGAATCCACTGATCACCTCCTGAAAAAGATTCCCAAAAGAAAACTCCTAGGAATATTATAGCCAGGTTCCGGAATTCCCAGATTAAGGAGAGAATATTACAAGCAGCCAGGAAGAAACAATTTGAATATTGTGGAAACACAATCAGGATAACCCAGGATCTGGCAGTATATTCTACACTGAGGGATTGAAGGGCTTGGAATATGATATTCTGGAGGTCAAAGGAGCTGGGATTAAAACCAAGAATCACCTACCCAGCAAAATTGAATATCATGTTTCAGGGGAAAATATGATCATTCAGTGGAATAGAGGACTTTCAAACATTCTTGCTGAAAAAACCAGAGTTGAATAGAAAATTTGACATTCAGATACAAGAAGCAAGAGAAGCATGAGAAGGTAAACAGGGAAAAGAAATCATAAGGAACTTATCAAAGTTGAACTATTAACATTCCTACATGGAAAAACAATAATTGTAACTTATGAAACTTTTCTCAGTAGTTGAAGGGAATAGAAATATAGATATGTCTATAACTGAGGGTATATGGGCATATGAATACATATGTGAATGTGTGTATATATGTTTACAGGTATACATAGAGGGCACAGGACCAATTTAACAGGAAGGGATGATACTTAAAAGGTGAAATTAAGAGGTGAGAGAGGAATATAATGAGAGGAGATGGGGAGAGACAGAATGGGGTAAACTATTTCATATAGAAGAAGCAAGGGAAAATGGTTACAATGGAGGGGAAGAATAGGAAGGCAAAAGGGAATGGGTCAACCTTATTCCCATTGAATTTGGCTTGAGGAGGGAATGAAATACACACTAAATAGGGTATCTCACCCTCCAGGAGAGTAGGGGGAAGGGGATGAGAAGGGGGATGATGGAAGGGAGGGCAGGCTGGGGGGGAGGGAATTTGGGAGCACCCACTTTTGAAAAGCTACAGGATCAAAGTAGAGAATAGAACAAGTGGGAGGTGGGATAGGAGGGAGGGAAATATAGTCAGTCTTTTACAATCTATCTACTATGTTACTGTTTGCATTAGCTACACATACACAACCTATATTGAACTGCTTATCTTCCCAGTAAGGGTGGAAGACAAGGGAGGAAAGGAATGAATCTGGAATTCAAAGTTTTAACATCAAATATATATACATACATACTATTATTAATACTATTTTACATGTAATTGGGAAATAAGATATACAGGCACTGGGGCATAGAGATCCACTGAAAAAGTTGAACGAAGTATGAGAGAAAATATGGGAGAGAGCAGATTGGAGGAGGGGATATCCTGTGGGACTTCTATTTTGGGGCGGTGGGTAGGGGAAAAACGGGGAGAAAATTTGTAACTCAAAATCTGGCGGAAATGAATGATGTAAATCAGAAGTTAATAAAGCATTTGAAAAAAAATAAAAACAACTTTGAGGGGGAAAAAATCTTTTTATAAATGAACACATTAATACTATAAAATTCTGCTGTCCAAAACACGTTAAGTCAGCTGATGCCTCTGATGGATAGCAACATGTCTGTTTTTTTAATATGTAGAATTATAATCACTTTTCCTTTCCCAGGGGTGAGGAGGATGATTTGGGTTAGTCTAATGCCCCACAAATTCCATGTCCAGGCTCTGACTTTATTCCTTGGAATGATTAGGAAAACCAGATCTAGGGACCAGGGCCAGGATAAAGAGGATATGGAAATAGCAGCTCAGAAGCTGGGGCAACAGTGCTTGGCAGAGAGTTGACTCCATTTGGCTTGAATCTGGTCTAAGAGAGTTGAGAGGTAACATGCCAATCTGGATAGAGAATCAGCCTGAGTCAGAAAGAACAGGGTTCAATTCTGTCTCTGACACACACTTGCTGTGTGACCCTGGGAAAGTCACTTAAGTGCTCAGCACTCCAGGGGACCCATGAAGACCATGAGCAGAACAGCCAGCCGCACATGCACACTGGCGGAGGGCGTTTCCTCACTGGGTCTTCACAACGTCAGTGAGTCGCCCTAACTGCCTCCAAACCACATCCTTCCCCCACATAGGAGACTCACTCCTTCCGGATGAGATGGCTGTCCAGGGCGGCCAGTCCAAAGTGCATCTCAAACAGATGCTTCAGCACGTACAGCTTCCGGCGCAGGTCATCTTCACTCTCTGTGCTGTCACCATTGATGGCGATAAACAGGCATTCACCAAACTGCAAGCACAGTCAAGTGAATTCAGACTCTGAAAGACCCTCCCTCACCTCTTCTCAGCCTACTTTCTGCCATTAGAACATCAGCCTCATGAAGGCAGGGACGTACCTAATACATGCTCGCTGTAGAACAGTGCCTGGGATAGAGAAGGTGTAAGCACCTGTTTGCTGACTAACTGGTGGCCCAGGCACAGAGTAGGTGCGTAGCAGTTCTTGCTGCCTGATTCCTGAAGGGCTAACAGTGCAGGGCGCCTCTCTCCACTAGCCTGGGCCACCACCCAGTCCTTCCTCGGCACCCTCCGAGGCTCAGATGCCCTCTGTGCAATGCACCTCTAGGCAGGATCTCTCCTCTGGCTTACAGGAGGACAGCTAGCCCCGGCTCCCTGGGGCGAGGCCTTGGGCAGCCTGCTTACCAGGTGAAGGACGTACAGATGACTGCTCTTCTCAGCCAGGAAGCAAGTGTAGGTGTCTGAAAGTTTCTCCAGCATCGTCGTACAGGAGATGATCACAGGGGCAAAAAGCGTGCTGAGGCGGTCCTCCAGGGCAGGCAGCTGGGGCGCAGACAAGGGGGAGAGCAGTCAGAAAGGCACAACAGCTGCTTGGGGCGCATTATTGGTAGCAGGCCTCTCTCTTTAGCTTACCCCAGAAGCCAAATGATCCCTCACAGGGACATGCCCAGCCCCCCAGAGGTGGCCTGGTGCCCTGATCAATGTCTGTGATCCTGGACAAGCCCTTTCACTCTCCCCTCCTGTAAAATGAGGAAAGTCCTGATGTGCCTTCCGGCTCTAAGTCCATGACACTAAGACTGACATTTTTTTGTGGAAGTTAAACAGGGTGGATTGTCAGCATTAACTGATCAATGACAACAGCAGCTCACATTTCTATAGCGCTTTAGGGTTTGCAGAGAATTTCACATATATTATCTCATTTGTTCCCCACAACAACCCTATGAAGTAGATGCTATTATTATCATCATCCCCATTTTACAGATGAGGAAACTGAGGCTGAAAGTGGTTCAGTGATGTGGCCAGGGTTCTAGTGTCTAAGGCCAGATCTGTGTCCATGTCTTTCTGGTTCTAATCCCAGCACTTTACTGACTGTATCCCACCACCTCTTATCACAGGGCTCCTCATCAGGGTGGACAATAATCAGACAAAAAAATCACAATGGGATTTTTATAGTTTTTCTAAAATTTTATACATTGAGTTTCAATTTACAATTTTAAAGATCAAGATACTGTCATGAAACTGGGATTACATCTTCTAATTCTATATCATACTGTTAACTTTGGAGAAGGTCACAAGAAGGACCATATTGGGGATTTTATGGGGTTTCCACGAGTTCTTCCATAGAATGATTAAGAAAGGCCACTCTATCCAATGAGAAGCAAGGTCAGCCAGTCCAGGAGACTGCCTAAGGTAGTGTGGTAGAGTAGGAAAGAAGGCTGGTCTAGGAGTCAAGAGAGCTAGGTTCATTGCCTAGCTTTACTTACATTAATCAATGGTGTAGTAAAAAAATCACTGGTTCCAGTATCAGAGGATCTGGGTTCCAATCTAGCTTTTGATACTTCCTACCTGTGCGATATTGGGCAAATCACTTAACCTCCCTGGGCTTCAGTTTCCTCAATTATAAAATGAAGGTAGGACTGGATGAGCACTAAGGTGCTTTCTAAGTCTAAATTGATGTGTGCATAGGGAACTCCTAGGAGAGGAAACTTCCTCTACCAATACAGGTTAGCACCTCCTCTGCTACTCAGAATCTTAGACAGTTGCCTAGACCATTAGTTCAAGGTTTTGCCCAGTCAGATAGCCATTCAGTGTCAGTAGTGGGACTTGAACTCAGTTCTTTGTGGCTTTGAAACCAGAGTTCTTTCTCCCCTATCCACAATGCCATTAAATCCATTAATGCCATTAAATGCCATGTAATCCATTAAAAAAGCAGTGGGCTTGAGTTTGTACAAATAACATCCTTGTTAACTTCAATACAAATTCATGAGAATAAGAAATAACAGGCCCTACAGTTTCTTTGGAACCTGTTAAATCAAACCCCTTTCTTTCTCTAAAAGTTTAAAGTCTCAAGAAAGCAAACATTGAAGTTTACTAGGGATGGGGCTGCGGTTGTTGTTCAGTCATTTCAGTCATGTCTGGGATAGATCTAGACAAAATCTTTTATTTTGAGGAAGAAAAGCCTGAGAAGTAGTAAGGGAAGAACGGGGGTGGGAGGAGAGGGAGAAGGAGAGACAGAGAGAGACAGACAGACAAACTGATAGACAGACAGACAGAGACAGGGACAGAGATACAGAGAGAGAGACACAGAGAGAGAGAGAGACAGAGACAGAGAGACAGAAAGACAGATATAGACTAAGAGACAGATAGAAGAGATGGGGAAAGAGAGGGAAGGGGGGAGGAAAATGGAGCAAGGTGGAAAAGGAGAGAGGAGAGGATGAGAAAGAGAGAGAAGGGAGAGGGAGAGAGATTTAAGTAGAAAAAACTTGGACTGTGACTTAGCAGCAGCCAAAAGAATGTATTTGAAAGCAAAAATATAACTACTTCAGGAATCAATCAAAAGGTCCCTTAGTGAGAGAAGATACTAGAGGTTTATCCAGATCAAGTAAGGAAGCAAGGAAGAGTGCATCTTCCAAGCTGGATTCTGTAGCTATTTTGTACTATTTGGTGTAGTTTGTAAAATAGCCTGGACCACTCTCTATTAGTTTAACTGCATGCAGTCAAATATACACTATTGTACTTTAAAAACCCTGCAGTGGTACCCGGGCATGTTAGGTTTCTGAGACCCTAAAGCACCTGGAAGAAGCCTAAGAGAGCATCCCCCATGCAGCTTTTTATACCTCTCCATAAAAGGAGGGCAAGTAAATGGCAGCAATTCTGCTGCCACAGGCACAGAAATAAGGAAGAAGAGCCAGAGATGTCTCCCCTGATTCAGTGGAGGGCTAGTGGGTGGTTTTGAAAGTTCTCCACATTCTCCCTGAGAAGTACAGAGCACACTTCGACTTTCCTGATGCTCCCAAAGTATAGGCTAACATAGTACAGACCGAAGTCTTGCCTCGGATAGAGAAAAGTGCAGCAGCAGAGATAATTTATGGGTGTTAAAAATGCAAATGGAGCAGGCACTATTTATTGCCAACTTATTGTCTTGACAGGTTCTTTGTGTTCAGTAGCAGAGTTTGTATCCAGATTCCATAGAAGAATTAGTGATAGGTGTAAGCAGGCAACAATAATACTCTTAATAACAATAACTGAAGGGCATTGTGGGTATGGGAGAAAGAGCTCTGGTCTCAAAGCCACAAAGACCTGAGTTCAAGTTTCACCACTGACAATGAATGGCTGTCTTACTGGGCAAAACCCTAAAATAATGGTCTAGGCAACTGTCTAAGATTCTAAGTTGCAGAGGAGGTGCTAACGTAAAGGAAGTTTCCTCACCTGGGAGTTTCCTGTGCGTACAGGCTCAATGTCTATCCTTATATCCCTCAATAACAATAAAATCTCTGTAGTACCAACTATAATAAATGTGTGTATATACACATATATGTATACAAAGAGTGCATTCCAAATGTCTTAGTGCAGTTTTAAGCTATTAAAGCTTAATGTTTTCTGTCCTTAGACTATTTTATTCTAAATAGAAAAATCATTTGGGAACTGAAAATGCAGGAAAGTCTATTTTATTTTTAGCCTACAAGTAAGAAGAGGAAGAAATAAAGCAATATTTTAAGCTTTATGCTGTCTGTTGAAAGCAACAGCTAACAGCTACATATTTCTTTATGGTTTAAAAAGCACCGTACAAATATATATTTTTTTCATTTGCCCCTACACTAAAATGGTGAAGTACACAGTCCAATTATTATTATTTCCATTTTACAGATTATGAAATTGAGGTCCAGAGTGGTGAATTAATTTGTCTAAGATTATACAAATAATACTGGGACAAGCAGAACCAGAACCCAGGTCTATGTGCCTCTAATATGCTCTTTATATTCTGCTACTTTGTTAAAAAAAAAAAATCAAACAGTCAACAAGCATTTACTAATTGCCTGTAATGTATTGGGCACATAAACAGAAAAGCAAGATAGTCTCTGACCTCATGAAGCTTGTGTTCAACTAGGATGTAAACAATGACAATAACAACACAGCAAATCTCTACATTTTACCCCTAAAACTAAAGTAGGTAAAATGTTTGTCTTATTAAAATAACTGTTAGCTACTGAAAAATTCCTAATTAAAATAATTTCTGTTTAAGTTAAAGAATCCAATGAAGGTGACTGTACCAAATATCATGGCAAAAATGCCCCAGATAGCCATAATTAATTTTTTTAAAAAGCAATTGGCATTAAGTAACTTGCTCAAGGTTACACGGCCAGTTATTTCTGGGTGTGGTGCTAAGTATCTGAGCCTGGATTCGATCCCAGGTCATGCTGACTCTGGGGCTGGTGCTCTTACTCGCTGTGCCACCTGGCCGCCCCCATAATTAATCTTTTGAAGTGGAGATTATTCACCTCTCAGTGACTTTTATGAACAGCTCTTTCAGTTGGCTTTGGCAGATGTGATATGCTAAATCATTTAGTTTTTTTCAACGCAGCTTCAAAATTTATAGGCAAAAGGTTTCAAAATAAACTCTTGCTTTAACTTGTATAAGTACACTGTCTCCCAGTGAAGCCTTTGGTTTTCTGAGCTGTGAAGATGACAGTTTGGATGTGAAAAACAAGGATGTACTTTTTTTTGTAAGGAAAAAAACTGATTAACTAGGAATCATCATGGTCTGATTAGTGACTTAAGTTGTTTCAATTCCAACAGAATCCTGGTCATTTCTAAGGGCAGTGGTATGAGATATGTGGGAAAAGGCTGAAAGAGAATAGTGCATGTTTTTATATTATTATAAGGATAATAATAATAGTAAGCATTTATACAGCACCTTACAAAAATTACTTCATTTTATCTTAATAACAACCCTGGGAGGTTGATATCATTATTAACCCCATTTTACAGATGAGGAAACTGAGGCAAAGAGGTTCAGTGACTTGATCACAGTCACACTGCTAGTAAGTGCCTGAGGCTGGACTGCAGTTCAGGTCTTCCTGACTCCAGGTCTAGAGCTCTAGCCACAGCACCACCCGGCTTCCCTGACAACAACCTTGGCAGGGAAGGGACCAAACATTTATTAAACACCCATCATGTGCCAGGAACTGTGCTAAGTGCTTTGAGAATGCTATCCCGTTTGATCCGCACAACAACACTGGGAAGGAGGAGCTATTATGATGTCCACTTTACAGATGAAGAAACTGAGGCAGGCACTGGTTAAGTGACTTGCCCAGGGTCACACAGCGAGGAAGTGTCTGAGGCCACATTTGAACCCAGGTCTTCCTGATTCCAGGCTCAGAGCTCAATCCACTGAGCCACCAAGCTGTCAGGCAAGTAGTGTGGTTTTTATTATGTTCATTTTGGAGATAAGGAAATTGAAGGAAAATTTTAATATGTCCATTTTAGAGATGGGAAAACTCATCTCTAAAGCCAGAAGAGAGTTTAAGCAACTTGTCCAAAGGTCTACTTCTTAAGCCAAGATCTACAGAAAGGAAATTTACTGTACTTGTTACTGTCCTGCATTGTCTTCTGAGGAGACCCTGGTTATACGAAGAAGACTCTGTACTAAGCCTGCAGGAAGACTAAAGGCCTCTTGTCTTGTGGCTGGCACTTCCTCCGCCCCTGGCTCTTACCTCTCCTTCCTTGTCCTCTGACAGCCCAAACTTCTGCCAAAGACTATCTTCGAACTCCTTGTCTGTCCAGTAGAACAGGACCTCAGCCCCCTCTGTGGCCACCAGCACGCATTTCATCTGCCCAGGAGAGAGAAAGGTCAGGCTCTCAGCACAACTGCTCTCTTGGATGGCTCATGCCTGGATGACAGTTGGTGAGAGCGAGGGTCTAGTCACTTTTTATGAAGACAAGATCTCATCCCAACCCAGAGTAAATGACGCCACAAATACAGAGCAGGAGAAAGAAAGGTGAGTGCCATGCCTCAGGCAGCCCTTCAGAGAATCAAAGATTTGAAAACTGAAGTGGACTCTGAGAAGTCACCCAGTCTATCTCCCTGCCTCCAGGCAGGGCCAAATTTAAATGGAGAGCAAGCAGGTGAGATCTTGCAAATTCACTGAAATTATCTGTCAGTGTCATCAGCTTGGACTGTCTCTATCTTTGTAATCCACCTCTTCCCAGCCTAACACACCTAGCATTCAGAAAGACCCTTTATAAAATAACAAATAGGAAGGTCAAGAAGAAAAAAAAAACTAAACAAAAAGCCCCCACAAGAAAATAAAAATCAGTTGCTCCAAATCAACCAGTCTTTCCTATAGCTACTTAAATCATCTTCCAAATGCACAAGTCTGACTAAGTCACTGCACCTTTCAAAATTTCAGTGGCTCCCTATTACCTTCTTTCTATAAAAACTGGACATGTGATTTTATCATGGTAGTGATGAAATCTCAGCTCCTGCTGAGAAACTTCCTTTACTAACAGCAATCAGCACTTGATAGACTTAAGAGTGTTGCCTCTCTGATAACACTGAGCAGGCCTTACCCAGATCTCCGGCCCCCCCGCTCCCCCCCCCAAAGTCTGCTCTATATGCACTACTCCATGTTGTCCCACATGCCTCGAATACAACCCATCTTTACTTGAGCGCTCCTTGCTTCCATCCTCTGCATGTAGTTCCCCTTGATCTCCTTCCCTCCCAAATGACCCTGGCCTGGGTAACCCTGCACACATCTGGTGTTTCTTCTCTCAATGTTTAGGTTGTATACATTAGTACATGTACTGGTCTCCCCAGTATCTCCTGGTGAGGAAGGCTTCTTTCTTTCTTTGTCCTTTCATCCTCTGCTGAGCACATACACAGTCAGCATGAAATTGATTCTTTGGCCTGGCATTGAAAGCTCTTGAAAATCTGGCTCAATGTAACGTGACCTCAAGGATTCCAGGCAAAGTAAGAGCCGAGAGTGAGGGTTTCTTGGGCTCCATCCCACCAAGTCATTCTGGGTGATTCCTGTCTTCTTCCATACTATTATCCTACTTTCACCGTAGGAAGTGACCTTGAAGGCCATATATACAAGCCCTTATTTTAGAGAAGAGGAAACTGAGGCACAGAAAGGTTAAGTGATTTGCCCAAAGTCAAACTGCCCATAAGTATATAAGGCAGGTTTCAAACTCTTATTTTTCTGACAACAAATGCAGCCTTCTGTTCACTGGGCCACCACTGAGGCCATTTCCTAGACAAACTGTTCCACTCCTATCCTTTTGTGCAGTCATCCCCGTACCAAGAATGGAACCTCCCTTCTCATCTTTGTTTTCAGAATCCCCCTCTCTGTTTAAGGCTTAGACATAGCTCCTTCATAAAGACTTCCTTAAATTTCCCCAGCTGAAACTGTTTTCTCCAACTCTGAATTTTTACTAAAGCACTCGGTCTGGACTTCTCCTTGGTCCCCATCTTATATTTTAATTATTATATACTCTGCCATGTATAATAATAGCTAACATCTAGAAAGTACTTTAAGGTTTGCAACACTTTAAAAATAGTCTTTCATTTAATCCCCACAACTCTGGAAGGGAGATGTTATTAATAGCTTCATCTTACAGATGGGACAACTGAGGACTTACCCAGGGTCACTCAGGTAGTAAGGGTTTGAGGCTGGTTTTGAACTTGGGTCTTCCCTGAATCCATGTCTAGCACCACATCCACTGTGCCAAAGAGGACAGTCACTCTGCCTTTGGAGATGGGTTTCATGGGTCACTGTGGCAAAAACCCTCCCCCACTACATCACCTGGAGGCCAGTCTCCTGGTGATGAGATGCTCTAAATATCTGAGGACCAGGGACAAGAAACACCATCTGGCCATGACCTGAAGGCGTGAGAATGAGGTCTTCCCCAGGGCAAGGAGGTGCCTTTGACAGACAGGGAAGCTAGCTTGGTTGCTCCACATATCTTCAGAACAGCTGGGTTTCACCTTCTGTAAGAGTTCATTCTTCTAGGGCAGGGTTTCAAACATGATGTCAATTTTACCTTAAAGGGGATAGAAGTTGTCCTCTGGGGAGGAGGAGGTTCAGTAAACTGTTTAGACAGGCAGGGCAGTCATCTCAGTCTGGTGGTGAAGGCCTGTTGCAGCAAACACATTGAACAATTGCTTGATTAATCAATAAGCATTTTATTAAGTGCCTATCATTCTCTAGGCACTGAGGATACAGTAGAAGACAAAGGATCCTGCCCTTGAGGAGTGTACCTAAGACAAAGGAAAACCAGTGTTTCATTTTCATTCTCCCTATTTTAGGCCTAAACAAAATGGAGCAGGGGTTGGAGGATGCATCAGACAACTGGGAATTGTCAAGGAAAGACTCTTGGATTGCCTCATCAATGCTTCTGGACACAGAATCCAACTGGGTCGAGGCTGCTTAGATTGGAGTTGGGGGGGAGGGGTTAACACATTTCCTATTTTCAAAATTCACAGAGGCCTCAATTTCATTAGTAGCCCCCTGAGAGCTTCCATTCAGACTCCTGGCCCCTCCCTATCACTTTGATTTCTTCTTACTTTGGGGATTCAGTGATTTCATTAGTGTGGGAATTAACAATGTGCATCATAACCCCTCCACACATCAAAGGTTCCCATCTGCTGCTTTTTGATATCTCCTGTCTTCTAAGGATGCTAAAGCCTTCTGCCTTCCTCAGGCCCTCACTACCTGTGTGAGGCAAGAAAAGTCATTTAACCTCTTTCTTTCTCAGTTTGCTCATCTATAAAACTGGGTCAAATGAGATAGTGTATGTAAAGTGCTTTGCAAACCTTAAAGTGCTATTTACAGGGTGTCCCAGGCCTCTTAGTGCAGTTTTAATAGCTTAAAATTTTGAAGCCACCGGGTATGTATTAGTTAGAAACAAGCTATTAATTGACTGACTGATTAGGAATGATGGACTGAAGAGATCTGTTTTCTCTCCAAATACCCATTCTTCCTCACCAATGCTTATTCCCTACAATGCTAGAGCCGAAAGGGACTTTAGAAACCACCTGTTATTTTACTTTTTAAAAATCTTGTTATTTTTAAGAACAGGAAATGAGTCTTGGGAGTGGAAGTAAAATGGAGCAGGTTGGTAGCTCCGGCTGAAAGAGAATCCAGGTCTCCTGATTCCCAGGTCAGTCTTACTGAGACATAGTCAGATGATTTCTCTTCCATGAATCCTTCCAAACTATCAATCAATCATTTAGTGCCTGCTACGAATCTTTTCAAACTATCAGTCATTTAGTGCCCGCTACTCGTCAGTCACTATGCTAGGGATTACAAAGGCCAAAAAATGAACGAGTGCCTGCCCTCAAGGAGCATACGTTTTACTGGGGGACATAATCTACACGTACACACATGAGGTGGTTAGTGCACGTAAAGGATGTACGAGGTGCCGCCAGGAGAGCTGGTGAGGGCGAACCTGAGTCAGTGCTACTCTGCACATCCTTGGGCGTGGCTGGGCCTGCAGCTTTGCTACATTATTACCCCGCAGCCACACGTGACCCACGGGGAGCCGCACACGCCGCAGCCCGGCGACTCTACCGGAGCTGGCTCACTAAAGAAGGTTTTCTGATTCAATCGCCCTGGGGAGGCCCCCAGTCCCCGGCCTCCCAGGAAGCAGGCCTGGGCCCCCTTTCTCCCGCCCTGGGGGAGGGGCATTCCCAAAGCCGCGCTTTGAGCGTGGGATCCACGCCTCTGTCTCCGTCTCTCTACTAGTGTCCGCGGGCTCGCAAGCGGGGTTCCGGTCTGTCCGTCCCCCCGCGTGTGTCCGGGTGCCTGTCTGTCTGTCCGCCTTCTCTGTGCACCCCCGCCCGGGCCCAGGAGAAGCCCCTTGCGCAGCCCCGGCCCCTCCAGGAGAGCAGGAGAAAAGCGAGGGGGGTGGGGGGACGGACCGACGTACCGGGACCCAGCTGCTGCAGCGGAACCGCGGCCCAGCCAAGCCGACTTCCGGCAGTGAGCGTGTGACGCAAGCGGCGCGTCATGTGACCTTCACCCGGCCCTGCGACCGAGGGGTGCGTGGGGGAGGAGCAGGGGGAGCGCGCGCGGCGGGTAGGGGTGGGGGTGGGGGTGGCGCTGGGCTATTTGGTTCAAAGGGAGTGAGACCGTGAGCCGGTGGCCTGGGCTTAGGTGTTGATATCACAACCCTGCGCTGCACGAGCTGTTACTAATCACCACCATTTTACGGGTCAGGAAACTGAGGCAGAGAGGAAGTGACCTCACCAGGGTCACCCCGCATTCAGCAGTTTACAATTCCAGTACACAAGTGTGGTCAAAATAAGGTCATGGGGGTGTGGGAGGGGGTCAGGAGAGCCCTAGAGAGTGGCTGGCGGGTGCTGCTGGAGCCATTGCTGGCCTCCGAGCCCGGATGCCCCCTGCCACAGGCACGTGGTGGCCGGGTGACCCTGCCTCAGTTTCCTCGTCTGTAAGGTGAGAGCGCTGGACCGCATGGACCCCTGGGCTCCCGGGCAGCCCCAAAGCTCCAGTCCCCGCAGTGGAACGTTTCACCTGGGCAGAGTTTTCTGGGAAAGTCACAGAATTGATGAGTGGCGGCCCACGTGGTGGGGGTTGGTGGGGTGGGGCAGCGAGCAGCCAGCATTTATATTAGGCGCCCACCGTGTGCCCGGCGGGGCGCTAGGCGCTGGGGATGCAAAGAGAGGCAGCTGCCCCAAGTGCTTCCCCTTTGTGCTGGTCCTTCCTTTTAAAAGGCCTGGATTTGAAGCCAGACGACGCCGTCATGACCAGGCCACTTACTACGTGTGCGATCTTGGATATGTCATCATAAACAGGGGCTAGGACCGAACCCTTCTTGCTCTAAATGTGTCCTTGCTGGAGGGCAGGAGGAGGGCGAGGGACCTTGGGTATAGCCCAGAAAGGGCCATCGAGGGCGTGGACTGAGCTCCCCTAGCCCTGACAGGTCAGTACTGCCAGAAGCAGGGAGTGACCCAGTCACGCCCCCATTGACCCACCCCCCAAACAAACCTCGGGACCCTGTTCTGCCAGTGTGACCTGTCCATCACCTTGCCTGTAGCCCCTTCCTTCTCCACTGCGGCTCCATGAGAAGGGCCAGGCATGGGCAAAATGGTGAAGGAAATAGAGCAGCTTGTCTTGTACTTCCTGCCCTGTCTGTCCCGTGCCCTTTATCCCTGGCACTGCCCATAATGTGATTCATTTAGATGCCTATAATGTAACGTCAGAAAAATTATCTTTCCCCCCTCTCCTTCCCTCCCTTTTTCTCATCAAAACAGGAATTCTCTTAGACCTGATCAGTTGACTAAAACTAGGCTACACCAAGATGTGAATGATTAATGAATACCTTAGTGAAAGGTTAAGCTCCTTTGAATCATGAACCCCTTTAGAAATCTGGTGCCCCTTCTCAGAATAACTTTTTAAAAAACGTAATAGAAAGAAATGCTAACTTTCAGTTAGAGATTAGTGAAAATAAAGATGTAATTTTTTTTTCCCATTCAAGTTCACAGACCACCTCGGACACTAGGTTAAGAACTCTGGGCTTAGTGTGTTTCTTTTTCTGCTATATCATACCTCATAATTATGAAGATAATGATCAATAACATTTATAAAACTCTTTACAAATAGCATCTCATTTTGTCCTCACAACAGCTCTGGGAGGTGGATGCTGTTATTATACCTGTTTTACAGATGAGGCCCCTGAAGCAGACAGAGGTTAAGTGACTTGTTTAGGACCACACAGCTAGTGTCTGAAGCTAGATTTGAAACCCAGACTCCAGATCTAACACTGTAGTACCTCATCCTTCTACTTTACCTTGGGAGTATTGGGTACTTTTCTAACTCAAAGAAATGAATCCTTAATAGTGGAATTTCATTTTGCTTGGCAGTAAAGTGAAGAATTTCAGGCAGGGTAGGAGAGAGATTAGGGGGCAGAAGAAACCTTTTCCATGCCCTTTAACTCATACACTGGAGGCAGTGGTTTGCACAGCTGTGCGTGAACTGGAGACTCCTCACTGCCTTTGTGGACCGCAGTGATCAGGACCACTGGCTAGGAAACCTAAATGTCTGGACCCAAGGAGTCAAAGACTATGAAAGTCATATTGATTCCAGTTATGAAATGAAAGGTATAGTTCATATTTTTCCAGAATTTTCCTGGTAGGATGCATCTGTCCCTCTTCAGCCGGGTACATATTTCCTAGTGCTTCACCTGTAAGGTGGGCGGTTGGATAGGACTTGAGTTTGCCAGTGCACCCCACGCCCTCACCCCCACCTGCCTTGTGTCTCTTGACCCTGGCAGTGGCTATGAAGAACAGGTAGCTCTACCCACCCACCCCGAGCCAAGCAGGAATGGCACCCGACGCAGCTGTTCTTACAAACTCACTCCAGCTGCTTGGTCACGTAGGCACCAGATGTGCTCTCATGTGCTCTCCAGATGTTCCAATCACAGAGGACACCCCAGCTGTTTCCGTCACACTCTCAAGTTCCATTCTTCATACTCATGCTTCTTGGATGGTTGAAATGCTTAGCTTCAGTCAGGGAGGGTCTTAGAAAATCTGGCATGCAGAGATTGTGTTTGCATAATGCATTTCTTTTTGCTAGTTGTGTTTTCCTTTTAGCAGTCTTATTTTTTTTTTTTTTATAGTAGAGGCCCTACTAAATAGAAGCCTTAGATGGGAGAGCCCAATTTTTCACATTCCTTAATCCTGCTTGAGAGTTTTGCCCTGAATTTGACCATTCTTCTGAGAAGACTTCCAAAGCTATACCTTTCAGATCTTCTTCTGGCCTCTTTGATCTTGGTTATTCTTGCTGTGATGTATAATTCTTCCTCCTCTTTGATTCTTCTCATGATCATTCTCTTTGTGATGCTCAAAAGTGTTAGGGGATTTAGAGCTAGAAGGGTCCAGTAGTGGTGGGAAGAGAAGCAGGTGAGTGGCCAAGGGAGAAAAAAAAAGGAATGAAACAAGGACCTTGTAACTAAAACTTTCTCCTTCGAGAGTTTATTGCAGCTAGAAATTCAGACGTCCGCACCTCCTACTCTGTCCTGTTACAACAACCTCAAGTTTTTCTGAGCTGATCTAAGGGCTCACATTGTTTCTATGGGAAATGCATTCCAGGTGCAAACTTTTCCATCTTAATTGGGGGATGTCTGAAAATTGTGGACTGTCTGTATCCCTGCCCCCGTGAATCATGGCAATAAGACTTGTTATCCAGAATGCCACTAGCCTAGGGGACCTTTGAGTGTTTGTTTTTTTCCATGAGCTAGAAGACTTAAGGTAGTAAAGATAGATTGCATATGGCCAATTATTCATTGTGCTCTAACCTGACTTTGTTGGAGCAGCTTGGCTCCCTTTGATCTTATGGGAAGACTCGATTCAACTCCCAGGGCTCTGATTGATCTCAAAGCCTCACTGACATACATGAGTTAGAAGGAGACCTGGTGGAGCTGCTGACCTCTTTGATTTTGTAATTTTCATTGCAGAAGGGCAGATATAGGGAACACACGCCACAGAAGGCTTAACACTTGTGGATGCAGAAAGTGCCAATCAGGTAATCAACAAACTTTCATTAAATGTCTGATAGAAGGCCGGCACTGCACTAGGCACTGGGGAGAGAATAAAAACATGACATCATCTCTACTTCCAGGGAGCTTACAGTTATATCAGGAGAGAGAGTGGGTGTAGATATGTAGATGACAAACAGAATAAATAGATAAGGGAGGTGGGGGCTCTTGCTGTTGGGAGCATCAGGAAAGGATTCATGTAGAAGGCGGTGCTTGAGGTTTCTATGAAATGATGTAAGGAGGGAAGCCCAGGTCAAGGGCACAGATGGACATGGGCTGCCATATGTGGACTAGTCTGGTAGAATTGTAGAATATGGGAAGGGAATGGGTGAGGAGCTGATATTTTAACCAACAGGCAACAGGGAGCTACTGTAATTGTCTGAGTTGTGGCAGCTGTGGGGAGTGGGGAGAAGCCAGAGGCAGGGAAACTAATGAGGAGGTCATTGTGAAAGGTCAGGTGGGAGGCAAAGAGGACTGGAGCTGTGGTTGTGGCTAGGTGAGCACAGAGGCAGCAGTGATAGAAAGGGCAGATTTATCAACTGATCAGCTGTGTGGGCTGAGGGGCAGTGATGAGGTAAGCACCATGCTGTTGTTCCAAACATGGAAGCCTAGGAGAATGGTGCTGTCCTCAGTAGAAATGGAGAAATGCAGTGAGGGGTGGGTTTTGGGGGGAAGAGGATGAGTTATGTTTTGGACTTGTTGAGTTTGAGCTCTCCAGCACGTGCAGTTTGAAATGTCCAATAGGCAGCTGGTGATGTGGAATCAGAGTTCAGGAAAGAGACAGACCTGCTGGAGACCTAACTGTTAAATTTTCAGTGGGAGCATTTGTACCTTGGAAATTGGGAAACACTACAGATCAGGGCTTACTGTTTTGTCGATAGTCTATATTTAAGAGAGTAAAGGAGAAAAGGCTTAAAATGAGATTAAACCTAAAATGTGTGTTGTATGTACTCCCCCCCACCCCAAGAGCCAGTTGTTAAACATTTACCAGTGTACCCTTGGATGGTTTGTAGATCTGGGAGTCATCAGCAGAGAGTTCATAAATAAAACTATGAAAGCTGATGAAGTCATGAAGAGAGGATAGAGAGAAGACAAATTGGCCCAGGATAGAACCTTGGAGGTATACTGACAGTCAGGGGCCGTGTAATGGATGATGAGTCAATAAAGGAGACTGAAGGTGGCTCATAGACAGGAGAAGAACTAGGAAAAAGCAGCATCACCAAATCCAGAGAAGATGGAGTTTATAGGAGGAGAGAGTGGACAGCAGTGTCAGGTGCAACAGAGGGGTCAATAAGGATGAGGACAGAGAAAACACTATCAGAGTTGGGACTTTAAAGATTGTCGAAAACTTGGGAAAGAGAAGTTTCATTTGAATGATGAGATTGTGAGTCAGATTGCAGAGGGTTAAGTGAACAAGAATTCTTCTTCTAACATGCTTGAAGACCTTTGATCCTCTTCACTATGACTAGTGGTCCTATTCTTTCTTGATAATAGCATCATTGTTATTACTAACAACAGTAACAGCAATAAGAATTAGAACCATTAATACACAGGGGAAAAAAAACAGTGGTCACATTCAAGCAAAAAGTAATTAATCTTTTTAAAAAGAATATATAATGTCAACTTTTTTTTTTAAATTAAGGACAGGGAGCTTAGAATCATAGAAGACTAGTGCATGGAAAGGACCTTGGAGATTGCCTTGTGTAAGCTTCAGGTTATTGGTGAGAAAAATGAAAGCCAGGAAGTAAAAGACATAAAACTTTATTCAATAAATACAACTAAACCAAACTAAATTTGAGTTCCATATAATGACCAGTTAAGGGACAGAGTCAGAGAAGAAAGGGGAAAGATAGGAAAAAGAGGAGAAAGAAGAAAAAAAGCAAAGATGGAGAGAAAGTTAGAAAATTAGAAGAAAAGAAAAGAAAAAGACAAGCTGAAGGAGGGAGGGAAAAATAGAGAATATCAGTAGCTTGACCTAGCAATACCACTACTAGGTCTTTTTTCCAAAGACAATTAGGGAAAAAGGAAAAGAACCTAAAATATTTATAGCAGCTCTCTTTGTGGTGGCAAAGAACTGGAAATTGTGGGGATTCCTGTCAGTTGGGGAATGGCTGAACAAGTTGTGTTATATTGTTGTGATAGAATACTTTTGTTTTAAGAATTGATGAGCTCCAGGTGGAGTCAAGATGGCAGAGTAGAAACACGACCTCTGAGCAGCTCTGGCTTCCACTTTCCCCAATCCGTGTAAAAAGGGGACTCTAAACAAACTTTGGAGCTGCAGAACTCACAAAATGACACAGAGGAGCTAACCTCCGGCTCAGGACAGCCTGGCAGGCCAGCAGGAATTGGCCAGCGTGAATCAGCCAGCACAGGGCTCTAGGAATGGAGCTGCATGAGCCAGAGGTTTTAGCCCCAGGGCAGGTCTGACCAGCCGCTGGCCAGAGGGACTCCAGATCAGCAGCAGCTGTGGCCATTTCCAGAATTATCAACAAACAGATGCGAAGGGAAAAGTGGACTTGGGGATCCAGTAAGTGGGAGTGTGTTGGCTTTTGCCCCTGGGGCAAGAAGCCGCTGAGACACGGGCACAGCCACCCAGGGCCATGTGGAAGCTTTAGCTCCTGGCCTGCAGAGTGTAGGGAGACCAAGTGACCAGTCTAAGGGGTAATCGCTCTTGCTTTAACCTGCTTGGATCTGGATTGCAGTCTAGGATGAGGTCCTGGGGTGTGTGTCCAGCTTGCCAGAGCATGTGGAGGCCTCAGAGAGGGCACCCATCTAATACCTCTGGCAACTGAGAAAACCCCAGCATTTGGGACGAAACCTTCCTTGTATGGTGGCAGAGTCTTACTGTGGCAAAAAGCCCAGGGGTCAAGTGACTGAGGGGTGACATGACCAGGCAAAGGAAACAAAGCAGACAGAAGATTCCAACATTAGACTCCTATTTTGGGGACAAAAAGGAGCAAAGAATGGAACAGGAGAAAGACAGTGAAGTGAGAACTCCTGCACCAAAAGCTTCAAAGGAAAATACGAGCTGGTTACCGGCCATAGAGGACCTTAAGAAGCAGGTAAGAGAAGTGGAGGAAAAATTGGGAAGAGAAATGAGAACAATGCAAGAAAATTATGAAATGAGAGTCTACAGCCTGACTGAGGAAAATAATACCTTAAAAAAACAGACTAACTCAAATGGCAAAAGAGGCTCAAAAAGGCAATGAGGAGAAGAATGCCTTAAAAAGCCAAATTTGCCAGATGGGAAAAAAATCTCAAAAGTTCACTGAGGAGAATCATTCCTTCAGAATTAGATTGGAGCAAATGGAAGCTAATGACTTTATGAGAAATCAAGATGCTGTTAAACAGATTCAAACAAATGAAAGAATAGAAGGCAATGTGAAATATCTCATGGGATAAACTACTGACCTGTAAAATAGATCCAGGAGAGATAATTTAAAGATTACTGGACTACCTGAAAGCCATGATCAAAGTAAGAACCTAGAAATCATCCTCCAGGAAGTTCTCAAAGAAAACTGCCCTGATGTTTTAGAAGCAGGGGGCAAAATAGAAGTTGAAAGAATCCACTGATCACCTCCTGAAAAAGATCCCCAAAAGAAAACTCCTAGGAATATTATAGCCAGGTTCCGGAATTCCCAGATTAAGGAGAGAATATTACAAGCAGTCATGAAGAAACAATTTGAATATTGTGGAAACACAATCAGGATAACCCAGGATCTGGTAGCTTCTACACTAAGGGATCAAAGGGCTTCGAATATGATATCCCAGAGGTCAAAGGAGCTGGGATTAAAACCAAGAATCACCTACCCAGCAAAACTGAGTATCATGTTTCAGGGAAAAATATGTTCATTCGGTGGAATAGAGGACTTTCAAGCATTCTTGCTGAAAAAAACAGAGTTGAGTAGAAAATTTGACATTCAGATACAAGAAGCAAGAGAAACATGAGAAGGTAAACAGGGAAAAGAAATCTTAAGGAACTCATCAAAGTTGAACCATTAATATTCCTACATGGAAAAACAATAATTGTAACTGATGAAACTTTTCTCAGTATGAAAATAGTTGAAGGGAATAGAAATATAGATATGTCTATAACTGAGGGTATATGGGCATATGAATACATATGTGAATGTGTGTATATATGTTTACAGATATACATAAGAGGGCACAGGACCAATTTAACAGGAAGGGATGATACTTAAAAGGTGAAATTAAGAGGTGAGAGAGGAATATAATGAGAGGAGATGGGGAGAGACAGAATGGGGTAAACTAGCTCATATAGAAGAGGCAAGGGAAAATGGTTACAATGGAGGGGAAGAATAGGAAGGCAAAAGGGAATGGGTCAACCTTATTCTCATTGAATTTGGCTTGGGGAGGGAATGAAACACACACTAAATATGCAGGAGAGTAGGGGGGAAGGGAATGAGAGGGGGGTAATGGAAGGGAGGGCAGGCTGGGGCGGGGAGGGAAGTTGGAAGCACCCACTTTTGAAAAGCTACAGGATCAAAGTAGAGAATAGAACAAGTGGGAGGTGGGATAGGAGGGAGGGTAATATAGTCAGTCTTTTACAATATGTCTACTATGTTATTGTTTTGCATTAGCTACACATGTACAACCTATACTGAACTGCTTATCCTCCCAGTAAAGGTGGGTGACAAGGAAGGAAGGGAATGAATCTGGAATTCAAAGTTTTAAAATCAAATTTTTAAATATATATATATATATGTATATATATATATATACACACACACACACACACAAACACACACACTATTATTAATACTATTTTACATGTAATTGGGAAGTAAGATATACAGGCACTGAGGCATAGAGATCCACCATTCCCTACTGGAAAAATCGAAAGGGGTATGGGAGAAAATAGGGAAGAGTCCAGATTGGAGGAGGGGCTGTCCTGTGGGACTGCTATTTTGGGGTGGTAGGTAGGGGAAAAACAGGGAGAAAATTTGTTAACTCAAAATCTGGCAGAAATGAATGATGTAAATCACAAGTTAATAAAGCATTTGGAAAAAAAAGAATTGATGAGCTCAAGGATTTTAGAAAAAACATGGATAGACTTGCATAAAATAATGAAGAGTAAAGTGGGCAGAACCAAGAGAATGTTATATACAGTTAACAGCAGTATTGTTTCAAGAACAACTTTGAGTGGAAAAAATTATTTGACTATTATAAATACCCAAATTAACTATGAAGGATATATGAAGGAAGATGTTATCTGCATTCAGAGATAGAACTATATATATATATATATATATATATATATATATATACACACACACATACATACACGCACATATTTGTGTCTGATGGAAGCCATCTCTAGGGCATGGGGTGGGAAGAAAAAAAGAAAAAATTTACATGATAACTTTATTATACATTTAAAAGGAATAGCAAGTTGTACATAATAGATTTGCGATTTCATGTGCAATCACCTTTTTTTTTGACTGTTATGGAAATGCTTGTTTTATTATAAAGTAAATTTTAAAAAGATAATATCAATAGTGGTCATTGCTATGAATATGTAGGAGGCAAGTTGCTGCCATACTCTGCTGTTCATTTGGGTTGTGGGCATTGAAGGAAGTTGTTAGTAGTCCTTTCTTTTTTATAAAATTCGAATTACTTCAACTGAAGTTTGGAGGTGGTCTTTTTATATTGGGAAATGTAAATGCTTGAATGGAGCCATAGGGGAGTTGGTTGACATTCACCCCAATAGAGTGGGATGTGTGCTGGTCCTGGGGTCTGAGCACTGTGGCTCAAAGCTTGGGTCTACCACTTACTAGCTGTATGACTTTGGGCAAGTCACCTAGCTTCTCTGAATCTCTGTCTCATCACCTGTAAAATGACAGTGCCGGATTAGATTATCTTCTAGGTCTCTAAGCCATTTAAATTTCTTCTTTGTTTCGTGGGTTACAGTGGGAAAAAAAAAATCATCCCTACGTGGCCAGACTACTACAGACAGGTCTTTGCATCAGTAGCTAGGTTGGTCCTCAGAAGATAGTATAAGTTTGTCACCAGGGATTTATTCAGAACCTTTACAGTATAGTAGGGGCTTTCAGAGTTTATGCTCCTCTGACATAGCTTAGGTGAGTCCAGGGTCACCTCCATGCCTTGAAGCATTGAAGCTCCATGAAACAAATTATATGGATTAGGAAAATGAAGACTGAAAATTTTCCTTCTTTATTAAATCTTGTGCATATCATTAATTTCTACTGTGACATGTGGGTTAAGGTCTGGCTGGGTTGGTGCAGGCTTCTTTAAACTTACCAGGAGACTGCAGCCACATGGGCTCTCTGGGTCAGCCTCTAGGTAGCACATGATCCAGGCTCTTCTCCCCATGTCCACTCTAGTACCCTTTGGAGAGCTCAGTCTTATGGCGACTCTAATATCCCCTCTGTCCACTAGAGGGCACTCAAAACCAAAGTGGTCCTCAATGGCAGCCAGAGCTATTCTTGCCTATTGCTTCCTGGTACAAAAGTAGCATTTACCCCTTGTGCATGCTACTTCCTCCTGATTTCTAATTTACCACATGAAGATATTAAACATAGAACTGCTACAGTTTTCTTGGCTCTGCCCTTGGGATAATTCATCTCTAAGCTTCTACTTTCTGTATCTAGTGGATTCAGACACATAGCTTATAGATCACTGCAACTTTAATATACATGAAATTAATGTACAAATACCTCCCCCCCCATATCCCATTGAAATATATAGCACATCTTTCCTTTCCCATCCTCCACTGTCCTAGGAAATTCCCTATGCACTCCTGAAGCTCAGAGTAGAGACAAGGCAAGAACTCTCCCCATGTTTCCCAGTGACCAAAGAATATAATGAATCCAAGCATCTCATTGGCCAATCAGCCAGTCAGATCACTAAACAAGATTCAGATGAGCTTGTGGTCCATAGCAGGCTCTGAGTGATAGCTGATCACAATATGGTCTCCCTTAGCAATCTGTCTTGGCCCCACATGGTGATTGCAGATGTCTCTCCTTCCTGCTGTGGAGAGAGGATCTCAGCTCCAGAGGGGTAATGTCCATGCTGCCTGTGAGTCCCCAAAGAGGCTATAAATTATAGCCAACTTTAAAAAAAATTATGTTCTTGCTTCAGAAGGAATTAACACAACCTCCCATGTAGTTCCTTTATGACAGGAAAGGGCCTGGAATCATCTCTACATTGCTTTCTTTCTGAATTGTCCAGGCCTGTGGGAAACTCAAAAAATAGAGAGTGAAGTAAAAGTTTCCAGAGGTTACCACAGTTATGTTCATATAAAAATACCTCTATTCAGGGTTAGGGGTTGTAAGTCACATGATTTATCTCTTCCAGTGCTCAGCTGTCAGTCCTCTGTATGTAGTAGATGCCTAAGTATTTTTTGAAACACTTGTCAAAAAACTTTGAAACTGGATTTTGACTATGCAGTATATTACAAAATAAATGACACATATGCAGTTTGTCACAAGTAACCAATACTACAGAAAGGAGAATTTTCTGGCACTAAAATGCTTATTTATAACAAATAGCATGAAAAAATAATTGTTTATTGTATGCCCCTGTCCTACCTGTGGCATTCTATGACTGCCTTGCTTATCTACCCTTCGTCATGATTTTGTGTAAATTCATAGTATTTGGTGAGGATTTTTTTTAATGAAGAAAAAAGCCTTTCAATAATAACTACTAGTTTAAATAACTTTTCAGGAGTAACTAATGATTATAGTAATTAACTACTATTCATGGTTATTCAATAACTCTTTAACAAACTGATAGTCTTAGATGCTTGATGGCAGCAGTGTACCTGGGAAATATTATGCTTTGGAATACATTGCTAGAACAAACATTTCTTTCCTTTAAAATTTTTTTTTTCTCAGTTACATGTAAAAACAATTTTTAACATTCATTTAAAAAAATTTTGAATTCTAAACTCTCTTCCTCTTTCTTTCCCCTCCCCCCTTCTTTGAGAAGACAAGCAATTTGCCTTATATGTGTGTAGTCATGCAAAATATTTCCATATTAGCCACGTAGAAAAATACACTTCAAAAGATATCCATGGATGTTTACTCTACTGGGCACATCTCTCTCTTTTCCACTGAAACAAATGGAAACCCCTTAATTTTAGTAATAGATTTCATCAGGTTTTTTGTGGCCAAAAAAATTCAACACCTTGTGGCTAATCTGCTGCTAAACTTCTCCAAACTTACCTAAGATCTAGGTGTTCCCTGGTTTTAAGTAGAATTTACATCTCAGATAATTTTACCTCAGCCAAGAATCTGTGAGCCGATTTTAACTTGACTGGCAATCTGCTGGAAACTCTATTAACCCAGGATGGATCTCTAGGGACTTCAGTCCCATACAGCAGCATATGCATCCCAGCAGGGCCCCACAATAGGACCACACTTCTCAGTAAATACAAGAACAGGACAAGCCAGTCCTGAGCCATGCCCACAGGATCTGCTTAGAACAGGCCATACATCACTCACCCCACCAGCAAAGAAGACACACACAGTTATCAGGTCAGTGTTCCGTGGATAACCAGACCCTGTCAAGTATAGTTTCTCTCAAATGCCCAGAGTAACAATGTTTAAGAAAACTTCATCAAGCTTGGTGTGGTCATTGAGTGATAGCCAACAATGCCTCGAACCCATATGCTGGCTTTTACAGGCTATATCTATTTAATAGCTGTTTGTGATAGATTCTTAACACAAGGAGATATTTTCACATGGGGGATTTGTATCTTTGTAGCAGTCAGGAGTTGTGGAGTCTGTGGAGTTGTGGTAGGAATTCTTGGATAGGCTTTGTTTGTTCCTGGTCAAAATGTTCAAAAATTTGCTGCCTAAAGAGAGTGTTTGTATTGTATGTAAAAGATAGGCCTTTATCAGTGTAATGATATTTTTAATACAGAACATTAAATGGCCGTCTGTTGACATGAGGTTTTCTATACATCACTTAGAAAAAATTGCTTAACACTCAGAAGAATTGGGCTTGTTCAGACTTTTCCAATACAGTGCATAATTTCTTTTAGATCCAAACTGTTAACTTCTAGACATTGGGCCTATGGACCTGAACTAATTTGCTTTATTTATTGCTAATTTGCTTCCCTGCTATGGCGAATGCAGTTCACTGTCCAGGGGCTGCACGCTTGGATGGATTCAAGATGGCAAGGAGGCCCTGGCAGTGTCTCTTCTGGCGTCTGCAAGCTTTGAACTTGCTTTGACTTTCGGGCCCCAGGACTCTGTCATCACTTGAATAGGCTGATTCTTCTTGATGTTCCCCGTGCCTGGTTTGTGGACCGCCAGTGAGTTTGCAGTCAGACCCTCTTGCATTCTTCTCCTCTCTCCCCCCTTCCCCAAGTAGCATACCTTTTAGCACAAACCAAGCTGTCTACTTTGAAGGTCCTGGAGCAAAAGTGAACCCTGAGAGGTGGAGGCGTTAGGGGTTGCAGCCTCAGACAGCTGGAATAGGTTACCTGTTTCACTGAATCAGGCGCCAGTGTTGTCTGGTTTCAAACTCTTCTGATCTTTTACCTTGAGGAGCCTCATCAGGGGAAAGGAACCCAGCACAGTGTTGTCTCTTAGGTTACACCAAATGTTCTGCATTGTACTGTTTCTGTAGGATGAAGTTAGCTTCAGTAATGCGGGCTGATGACTGCCTTGGGGGCTTCTCACAAAAACCAGATGCCTATCTTACCAGGCTGTGATCCAGGGCAGAAAAAAATGTAAGTCAACAGAAACTTAAATGTATAACACCAGGATTAGTGTCAGTTACAGCTAGAGCTCAGCTAATAAGGAGCAGTTAGAATAACCCAGGTGCATGTGTTAATAAACGTTTTGACTGACAGATGTTCTATTTTCGTGCACAGGACAATAATCCCACGTTCTTGTCTTGAATTTCTGTTACACTAGTTTCATCTATGAAAGATAGTTCTGTTTCTATAAAAAAAACTTGAGTATAACTCTGGGTCTGGCTAAAGCATTTGCTCTGCAGTAGGTCAGACTGGAAGAAGCTAGAGTGGCTAAGAATCTTGTTCTTGCCAGGGGGTGTCCACTCTACCCAATATCAAGAAGAAACTCCATCTCCTGAGAAAAATTCCATTGCATATTGACAAGGCTGGATGTAGAGACAGGTTTCTGTTTTTTGGTGATGTTTCCAGAACGATGTTGTCTCTGTACAGAGACAGTATAAAACAGCCTGCATGGAGAGTTTGAAGGGTGACTCTGAAATCCTGAGTGGACAGATCATGCGGTTAAGAGACACTGTCAGGGGCAGAGGACCTCCTGACTCTCTAGCCTGTGTGCCATAGACTTTGGTTAGGGCTCATCACATCCTCTCTAGTTCTTAGTTTTATGGATTGAATTTCTAGGGGTCACATTTGGAATAATCAGACTTAGATATTGTTAGGCAATGGGGAAGATCAAGAATAAAGTTTTCTTTAAAGGTGATTTGAAATGTGACCTCTCAGATTGAAGGCAATCTCCTAACAATTCAATTAATTGATAATCAACTTGAGGATCCTGACTTCTCAGAATTGTCTCCATACAGTGTGTTCAACAAGCAATGATTTGCAAATCTGACTTCTGCCTAAGCTTGTGGCAAGACCCCACATCATCATGTGGAGACTGTTAAATTAAAAAAACAACAGCTTGCCTATCTTAGTAAACAATGTGTTAAGTGTATCATGTAGTATCACATGTTTTTCTTTCTTTCTTTCTTTTTTTTGGAGGGGGGAAGGCAAGGCAATTGGGGTTAAGTGACTTGCCCAAGGTCACAAGGCTAGTTTTGTGTTTGTGTTAAGTGTCTGAGGCTGGATTTGAACTCTGGTCCTCCTGACTCCAGGGCCAGTGCTCTATTCACTGTGCCACCTAGCTGCCTCAGCTTACATCTTAAGATTGAGGAAGGCATAAATAAAAGTTCTCATATTTGCCCTCATCCATGTTTCCCCACAAAATGCTCAGAGGACAGAAAGTTGAATATTCCATTTTTTATTACTTCCAAAATATTACTTCAAAATATAAAATACCTCATGGACCCAAAATTCTTTGCAGTCATCAGACTCATATAATCCTTAATAAAATCTGTTTTCTGGAAGAAAATATTAACACCTGTAAACCCCCTCACATTGAAGAGACTTCCTGTGGGAGGTGTCGCTTGGACTCACTCCTTTTGCCAACTTCCAGACTGATAAAACTGTGAAAGTTTATTTTTGCTTCTGAAAATATAATTTAATACATAACATTTACAACATGAAAACCAGAAATATTTCCACTATAATAATTATAATATTAGTGATGCAAGGAAATAAGGGAGGCTTGGGCTTACTGGGGTTTGGATTAGCAGACCCCCTTTCCTCTTCTAAATCACTGGAACTATGGACTGAGTATAAGCCCCACGGGGGCTTGGTAAACCTTAAAGCTTCAGGTCACCAATATGGTCTCCCAGCAATTTCTCCTCTGCACAGGGAGAAGGAAGTGCTATCAAAACTCCTGTCAGGTATGCTTCAACCCTCATATACATGGATCATCCTTTCATCGACAGGGACACTTTGAATGAAAGGGGTATTTACATAGCTATTTTGGTTTGGCTTGGTTTTGGGGCCTGTGTTTAAATCCTTCTTCTATTTGCTACCCGTGTGAGACCTCTTTCACTTAACCTATTTGAGAATCATTTCCTCATTTATAAAATGAAAGGATTGAAAAAGAAACTGCTACTATCACTTCCAGCTCTAAGTCTTTGATACTGTGATCCTCTGCCTAGAAGCAGCCAGGTAGTACAGTGGATCAAGTGCTGGTGTGACCCTGGGCAAATCACTTAATCTGTCTGCCTCAGTTTTCCTCCATTGTAAAATGGGCCTGATAACAGCACCTACCTCCCAAGGCTGTAATGGAGATTAAATGGGCTCTTTGTGTAGCACTTAGCCCAGTACCTGGCACACAGTGGGCACTTAATAGACGACTGTTTTCTTCCTCTCTTCCTTAGTGTTACATGGCATTGGCAAGTGTTTGGTCCTGTCCTTTTCTTCTCAAGCTGGCCTATTCCTTCCTTTTCTCAAAACAAACACAACGTTGTTAAGCCCAGTCACCTAATAATAAACTGTCAGCAAATCAGGCAGTAGGAGAAGCATTCTGGCATGAACATTGTATGCCATGGCTAGGTCTACCATTCACTAAACATTATCTAGGAGTGTCACAAAATTTAATTACTACCACCTTGGTGCTGATTTGAAATACTTATTAGGAAACACTACTCAGGACTAAGCTGAGGAGACAGGAGCAGATGTCTCTATTTATGACAGTAAGAATCTTTCACAGGCATTTCAGAATTCTTGTAAGCATGGACAGTATTCTAATTTGAATTATGTGTAATTCCCTTTCTGCGGTATAAACTCCTTGAGGGGAGAATCACAGAAAGAGGACTGACTCAGGAGTCACAATACTTGGGTCAGAGTCTTAGCTCTGCCTGTTACCATTGGTATGACCTTGGGTAAATCACTTGACCTCTCTGAGACTTAGCTTCCTCAACTATAAAATGACTATAGTGATATTTGATCCATCCCCCCCTTAGGGGCTTTTGGGCAGAGAAGTTTTATAAGGCATTAAGCCTTTGGTCAGTGAGCTATTACTTTGTTTACCCTCTTTCCAAACCTGTGGCCCACAACCACTAGTGTCTGTAACTCTGAGTGTCTCCTGTCGGGGTCCTCCAGTACTACCTCCACAAGAGGCCCATCCGAGAGCAAGGGGGCTTTCTCAGGATTCCTCGATAAGACTTAGATACTAACGGAGCATGGAGGTGTTCTGCTATTTTTATTCTCCCCCTCTCTATGTGATGGGCCCACTTTATTTTCTTTCCAAATCATACAACTTTCTGTTGTTAACCTTACAGATGGTAGGTGCTTAATGGTCTGAACTGAATGGAAGGTCATTTTTTTCCTTCGTGTTTTAAAAGGGACATTGCTGACCCAGCCACAATATTTGAAACATATTCCCTGCTTTGTATTTTGGAGCAGTGAGATACAGAATAAACCTCCATGACAAGGAAATGCCAGTACTTGACTTCATCTGAAAGACGAGATCAGGTAGTGTTTACAAGTATGTTGTGGATAAAGTGAAAGCCTCTAGCTTCAAGTGCTCTTCAGTCTCTGACTGTTCTAAGGGTGATCTGCTAGCGTCTGAACTGGGGGAGAGCAGACCCTGGGATGATATTTGGACTCCAAGAGCACTTTTGTTCTTCACAAAGCCTTACTGGTCATAAAATCTCAGGCTAGTGATTTATATGAAAACATAAAAACACACATTAATCTTTTGGAGAGTTCATAATTATTGAGGCAGTGTGGCATAGTGGAAGGAATGCTGACATAAAAGTTAAGCTCATACTGTTAACATCATGGCTCACTCACAAGCTGTGTGACCATAGTCAAGTTATTTGACTTCTCCAAGTTCACTTACATCTGCAAAATGGGGATGGTAATGTCTTTACTACTCATCTCACAGGATTCTTATGGGGAAAAAAGGCTTTGTAAACCTTGCTATATGAGAGCGATTTATTATTATTCATTAGGGAGGCTCATTGACAGAGCTAGAAGAGAGCTATCTAAGAGTAATCTTAACAGTAGGATGTTTTTGTACTGTTTGTAAGGGGGGAGCTGATAAATGGTGGTATTAATCATAGGTAGTGATTCTAAATGGCCATCTTGTTTCTTCTTGAGTTTTAGAAAAAATGATCAATTCCTTATTTAAGAGCTACTTTTCATGGAAAATAATCATGGAATCCTGAAATTGGAGGGATAGCATCAGACCCTCTGCTCAACTCTATTCAAAGCAAGAGTTTCTTCAATGACTCCCATAACAAGTCCAGTCTTTTTTCTTTTTTAACACTTAATATGAATGCTTCTACTATTAAAAAAACAGTTGTGACAGCCTCAGAAATTACAAACAAATTCTTACAGTAACTCACATTTATATGGTGCTTTTCAACTTTACAAAGTACTTTCCTCATAACAACCCTGAGGGGTAAGTAGTGCAAATATTATTACCCCCATTTTGCAGATGAGGTAACTAAGGTTCAGGGACATTAGATGACTTGCCCAGGGTCACATGACTAGTAGGCCAGGGTTTAAATCCTGGTCTCCAATGACTCTACAAAAAAGCCAATTCCACAAAGCATGCATGCATCTTATAGGAGGAGGGTTAGCAGGGACACAGACTAGGGAGGGGAAGGCAGAGGATAAACACCCGCAGAGGTGGGCTGGTGGAATTTGAAAGAAAGTATGATTGCTTGGAAAGGATTGTTAAAGAAGGTATTAGACAGTGGTGAAGTTGGAGTGGAGGAGAACTGAAGTGCTAGATGGAGATTTGGGCAGGCTGAAAAAAGCTATTATTACACAAAAAGCACATACTCCTGATTCTGGGTTTCTGTTTTTGCTCTATCTTTGGGGGCCTTTTGAATGACATTTCAAGTAACTGAAAGGTCCTTCTGTACATCCACTCTCCCCCTTCCTTTCTGCTCTCTTCAGAAATTAAACAATTGCCCTTTTCTAATAAAAGACTGAAGAGTTTACTTCTTCTATCAATAAACTTTCAAGGTGAAGCCAAGGGTAGTCTCACCACAAGCAAAATGGATTCTTGGTGCCTATTGACATAACCTAATTATACCTACACTTTTATTTATGTATTTGACACATAACCCTTGGTGATCACTAGGTGAATGCAAATACTAATGACTAGGTTCCCAAACCTATAGATACCAGTTCTTAGAATTTGCAGCATCTCTCCAATATGCCCCCTTCCGTCTTCTGACACTGCCACAACTCTAGTGCAGGCCCTCATCATGTCTCCTCTGGACTACTGTAATAGGCGCTAGTGGGTCTGCCTGCCCCGAGTCTCTCCCTGCTCCATCCATCCTCATTCAGCCACCAAAATGATTTTCCTATAGTGTGGGTCCAATGACGTCATCTCTCCTACTAAAGTAACTCAATGGCTCTGTTGCTTCCTGGAACAAATACAAAATGCGCTGCCGTTCAAACCCTTCATACCCTAGACCCCTCCTACCTTTCCAGTCTTATTACAATTGACTTCCCAACATGTACTCTTCGATCCAGTGACACCAGCCTCCTGACCCTCCCACAAACAAGATATTCCATCTCTTGGTTCCAGTTATTCCAACTGCTCTTCCTTGGAATACTCTCCCTCCTCTGCTCTGCCTACTGACCTCCTGGCTTCCTTTAAGACCTAACTAAAATCCCATCTCCTACAGGAAGCCTTTCCCAACCCCTCTTAATTCCAGTGCCTCCCTTCAGTTAATTATTTCCTATTGTCTTTAAAGCTTGTTTTATATATATAATCCCCCCCCCCTTAGATTGTGAGCTCCTTGAGGGCACTTTGCCTCTTTTTGTATCCCTAAGCATAGTGTCTGGCACACTGTAGGTGCTTAATAAATATTTACTGATTAATTGGAAGGGATCTTAGAGGTCATCAATGGTAAATCTCTACCCCATAGGGGTGGCCAGGTGGTGCAGTGAGTAAGAGCGCCGGCCCCAGAACTGGAAGACCTGGGACCAGTTCCGGCCTCAGGTACTTAACTCCCACACAAAATAACTGGCCAAAATAACTGGTGTAACCTTGAGCAAGTTACTTAACCCCAATTGATTTAAAAAAAAATCTCTACCCCATAGTTCCCAGGAGATCTGCTGTTCCATAGTATGACAGGGAGAGCTAGTAATTTTTATGTAGTTTTGGGATTCAGGTTGGAGGCTTGTATCCTCTAACAATCTCATTCCCACAGTAGGGTTTAGGGATCTTGAGACCGTGCGCAACAAGGGTCCACAATAAATTGGAATGGGGGAATAATAGTTATAATTTTTAATGTACATCTTAGTTCTGGTATTTCAGCTCTTTTTGATTCTGTCCAAGCTAATTCTTATCCTGGACAGCGGTAGTGCTTTTTGTTTTTTATTTGAAATGAATAAGAAAAGCTGAGCATCCAAATGCTGGACTTGATGTCTAGAAATGGAGAACCAGTTCTCAGACATATTCCCTCCATACTATTTAAGAGTGAAAAGGAAAAAGAAGAATGAACAGGAAACAGCTCTGCAAAAGTGTTCTAATTTTGTAATATTCATTTTTATCTTCTCAGTTAAATATTTCCTCAAGACAATTTATTAAATTTGCTAAAAGTAATTAATTGTTATTTATCCCCTTTATGCCTTCTATGTAAATTGTTTTGATGGAAACAGACTTGGGCAAGCATGTTGCCTAGCTCTTTTGTATTACAGTCTTTCCATGTATCTCTGCCCTCTAGGTTATACTGGAAATGTGTTTTGTGGTATTTGCCATGAGTGGCTTTATTGTTACAACTGCCTTAAAAACACAATGATTTTAGGACTTTGGGTGCTAACATGTCTTAGACAAAGTTCAAGGAAAGTTTCATTTCTACCAAATTAGAATATAATAAATTTTACATTTTTTGATGTTTTTTCAAACACATGTCAAATCAGATGACCACTTCTGGTGATTCATATGGGCACACATTTGGTTTTATTGTAAGGAAAAAACTTTTATAATTAGAACTATCCAAAAGTGAAATAGGCTGGATATCTGCACTGGGGGTCTTCAAGCATAGCCTGGAATAACCACTTGTTTGTATGTTGTAGTGGGGATTTTTTTTCTTCTTGGGAATTGGGTTGGACTTCTAACTCTGAAATTCTGTTCACTTTATAGAAAATAGTGTGATAATGTTAAATGTCCTCTGTTTGGCATGTAAAGCCCTTCATAATCTGGCATCAATTCACTTTTCTAGTCACACACACACATTATACGTGACTCCCCTTAATGCACATACTATATAATCCAGTCAAACCAGCCTCCTTATTCTTGCTCACACACAGCACTTAATTTCCATTCTCAGTGCCTTTGTAATGGCTGTCCCCAAGGAGTGGGATGCATTCCCTCTTTACCAGCACAATTTCCTTCAAGACTGAATTCAAGAACTCAAGTGAAGCTTCATATTTTACCTGAGACCTTTTCTGATCTTCCCCAGCTACTAGTGTCCTCTCCCCACCTCTACCCCCATCAACTTCTATCTCTTTTGTATATACCTGTATATTGTACATACATAAACATTCTCTTCTCTAGTAGAATGTGAGCTTCTTGAAGGCAGGGTCTTTTCACATTTGTGTTTGTATTCCTGGCACCTAGTACAATGCTTAATAAATGCCCATTGTTTAGTGGTAGTTGAATATCTTTATCCTTATCCTCCAAGAAGCAAGGAATTATGCTAGCATTTGGGGCACCCAAAGAAAAAATCCAGAAAGCCATGTAATCCTTTGTATTAAAAATGTACTATAATCTAGCTCTGGAAGTATTTCTATGAAGGGAGGTGTGGAAAGAAGCAGTAGGCAGAAAGTGGCTCCTTTGTTTTGACTCTAGCTTACACTCCATTGCCTTTTGCATTTTATACATACCAGATTACATGATTCACTGAACAAGAACCTAACCTTTAGTGAATGGGTGTTTTCTATGAACTGGGGGATCCATTTGCATGTCCATTAACATAAATGAAGTGTTTTAGGGGATTCTTAAAGGTTTCTGCTATAGAGTGGAAAGAACACCGGCTTTGGAGAAGAACTATTAGCACTGCCAGTCATTAGCTGTGCGTTCTTGGGCAAATCCCTCTAGGTCTTAGAGCCTCAGTTTCAACTTGGCCTAGTTGATCTTGAAGGTCCCTTCCAACTTGTCACTGTCAATGAGGCAGTGGAGGTGATGCCATGACTTTCTGATTGTTCTCTTGGGGTTCCTTCATCATCAGGGCCCGGAAGTTTTCTGATGACTTTTTCAGTGCCCTCCTAGACAGAGCAAAACTGGCTCTCTGGCTGCCTGCATAAACTGTCTGTGAGCAGTGGAATGTGCTAGCTGAGTTTCTACATCAGTCAGGTGATACCTACTTCTTACAAGGTTGTTGAGAAGAGGGAGAAAGTATTTTGTAAACTTAAACTTCAAAGTTCTCTATCAAAGAGTTATTATTATTATTGTTGTTGCATTTCTTCCTCTTGCTTCTTACATCATCTTTCTGCTCATTTCTTTTTTCCTTTCCTTTTCACTGTCCTAATATGCTAGTTGCTTTCTTTTCCTTCCTGAAATAGAAGGACTTTGTTCTACTCTAAGATAGCACAGAAGGTATTGTGAAGGATGATCAGGGAGTGTTGTGACCTCTGCTCTACTTTCTTTCTTTATTGTCTCAATTTCCATCTTCAGTCTCCAGCTTTAACTCCATACCCCTCTCCAGTTCCATAATTCTGGCTGTTTGTTGACATATCCTGTGAGATCCTACTAACACTGAGAACTAAAGCATATAAGAAAACTGAGCTCATATGTTTCTTTGGGCTCCCGTAAGTGATTCTCTACCTTCAGATCCTAATGAAAGCATCACTGCCACACGTTTCTCTAGGATCAGAACATTTGCTTTACTCTATAATCAATGGCAGTGTGTCATGTTAGGTCTTCTGTTCTATTTCTCAGATCTGTCCCTTCTCACTGTTCTCTTAGTTACAAATTTAGTCCAGGTACCTAGTATGTCTAACAAGCACTGCTACAACAGCATTTTGGCTAGTCACCCAGCATTTCAGCTTTTCCCCTTCTATTTTCTTTTATAAACAGCAGCAAAAATTATTTTCCATTTCAGTCATGTCACTTGATTGCACTAAAGCCTACACTGGCAATGAATTCTCAAGTAAAATGGAAATCCTAATCATGGAGCTATAAGGTCCCTGACCACTTGCTCCTAATTCCTCTAAATAATACTCAATTTGCTATATTCTAGCTGATACTTTTCATTCCTTATCCAACCAAACTTGTTTAACAGCTCACCCTTCCAACTTCCTCCCTGAGGCTTTGTACTTGTCATTTTCTACACCTTCCATAAGTGTGTCCTTTCTTTTCTATGGTTTACTAGAACTTCTTCTTCTCCCTAAAAGCATTGCCTAAAGTCTGGTCTGCATGGCCAAGTTAGCTGAGCTGAGACTCAATGGATCTAGCCATTGTATATGGACCAACAGGCAGATCTGAATGTTTACTATTCTAGTAAGTGGGAAGATGGTAGAAAATACCAGATTGAGTTTTAACCTTCTGAAATAATTCTGATTTACTCCTTCCATGAAGTTTTCTCTACTTAACCTCACCTTGCTTAGCCCCACTCAACAACTCTGCTGAGATCCTTCCCACCCTTCAAGACCCAACTCAGATGCCATCTCCTTGACACTCCCCATTTCCCACCCAAATCTGGAAAAATCTCTTCCTCTTCAGTATCATGATTACATCTTTTTTATGGACTTAGAACATTCTAAGTATCTGTGCCTCTTTGTCACTTGCCCTACTAGCCTATAAACTCCTGGAGGGTTGGGATCATTTCTTATACATATATCCTAGTGTCTCAGACAGTACCATACACTTAGAACTGATTAAACGTTGGTGAACTGGACTGAACCCTCCTCAGGGCTCATCTCTTTCTGATCAGTTAATATTAGTGCTGTGTATTTTGTTTTTTATTATTTGTGTTCTTGCCTGTCTGAACTTAATATTAGTCATATTTCCCCACTGGATTAAGAGCTACTTTCAGGAAGGAATGGTGAAGGGATATTGTTTCTTTCTTGATAATCCTCCACAGTACCTGATTCATTGCTCTCTACTTGACATATGTTGTCCAAATAATATTCAACCTTGGGAGGAACTGGATTTGGGGTCAGTATTTCAAAACTTGGGCTTAGCTACAAGTCTACATTTTAAATGTATGGACCCCAGAAATTGAGCAAATAAGTAATCTCAGTGTCACAGATGCATACACATATACATAGATATCAGCTGGAAAAAGTTTATACACCAGGCCTTGAAGTGACCCCCTCACCCTATCACCTAAAGAAGGGTAACAGTACGTAGAAACCCAGAGCAGCAGCAGACAACAGCAAAAGGTGAGGTGCTTAGAATTAGCTTTGGGCTCCAGCAAGTCCTTTTTCCCCTTTCTTTTCTCTCCTCCTGATGGGCAGCAACAGAAGTGTGAGGTTTTGTTGTCAGGTAGCTGGGCTGCCAGAACCACAGGAAGGCATCTGGTAGCATTTCCCCTAGGAGAGTGAGTGCCTGCTTATTTTTAGAGTGCAGATCCATCCATCCATCCATCCATCCATCCACCCATACATACATATATACATATATATTTATGTATCTGTCTTTTGCAAGTATTTTATATGTATGTATGTATGTATGTATGCATGCGTTTTCACTCCTCTGAATTTAGGATCTTCTTGGAAAGAAGGCCTATGCTGTGTCTAGCAGGACTTGGAAGCAGGGTCTGTTTTAGTCTGCTTTAAGATATTTGTCAATGAAAAAAGGATACCGTTAGGTCTGAAGAATTAAAACAGGTCCAGCAGGTCCATCAGTGGCACAGGAATGTGAAAAAGGCCTATCGATACCGGCAGGCCAGAGCATTGACATTCTTGACTACATAAAAACCCATGGTTACTGGTGGGATAACCAATGTTCGGCCAGCCCGAAGGGGTCGGGGTTTCAGATCTGGCAGAGTCCCATCGTCTACCATCATCAAAGGCTGGCCATTTAGCTGCACTGACCTAGAATGAGGAAAAACAATAGATGGCTGATTATTTCACAGTAAACCAGTTAAACTGTTGAGCCTGTTTGTTCCTAGACAGCTTGATTTATTGTACTTCACAGAGTGCTGTGTATACAGTGGCATATGAATATTTGCTGAATGAATGATTAATTCAGTCAGAGGGGGGCTCTGGTTGCCAATCTCTTTGGGTAACCTAATATTTTACAGATATTTTTACAGATGAGAAAACAAAGTGATGTTTTTCATGAACTTTATTAAGAACCTATTTTGTATTAACCTCTGTGCTTAGGTACCATGGGCAATACAAAGGTAAATAATATATATTTTCTACCATAAAGGATCTAGTAAAGGTACAAATAAATACAATACAAAATAGAATGTGATCAGTATAGGGCTAGTTATAGACAAAGTGCTAGGAGAAATCTGAGGAAGAGCTGGGGATCACTTCTAGCTACGAGGATCAGGGAAAGCTTAATAGAAGAAAAGGGACTGGAAGTAGTCCTTGAAGGATTTCAGCAGGCAGAGGTATGTGCAATGAGGGGGCTGAGTGTATGTGAGCAGAGGTGTAACTAAGAATTCTTTCCTGTGGGGCAAAAATAGTGAGGTTGGACAGTGGTAGTGGTACAAAGGGTAGTCTATCTCTGGATCTATAGATACATTAATATCTGGAGAGGCAGTGACCTGTTCCTCACATAGTTTGACCACACCCCAAGGGAAATTTGTGGGAAGATGAGCCCTGGAAGAATTTTAATGACAAGACCCTGGGGACGGTGGCAAAGGAGTGGAAATATGCCTCATGGTGTTGGCCTACAGAGGATGGTGGTTTATTGACCACCAAAAGGAGGAATGTATTATACCCCCTTCAATGCTGACACTCGGAGGCAAAGTTCTGATTACCTCACCCTAGTTAGAGCTCTGTATTTTGGGCATAGGCAAAAACATGAAATGCACAGACATGGAACATGATGGGATCAGTTTCAGGGATGGCAATTAAGTCTACTTTGACAAGACCACACTATTCTTGTCAAGGATTATCATGAGATAAGGCTGGGCAGATAGGATGGAGTTAGGGCTTCATCTGGAACATAATGGGAAACACTGAAGGCTTTTTGAGGAAAAGAATAGCATAATTAAATTTCTCCACTGAAAAGATTACTCTGGCAGAGTGATAGAGGAATCTAGTAAACAGACAGACTAGCTTTGGAAATAGTCATATCACTCCTTTAGAATTATTTCAACCAAGTGTAATGGCTGATAAAGGTTTTTATCACTTCATCTAATGTAGGGCCAGTTTTACTATGTGTTCTGGGTGATAATGTAGTCCATGGGGAATGAAGTTTGTGAGGTTGTTTATACTAATGAACTAATCTAAAGGGTAAAAGGTTTGATAATTACTGGTGGAGTACAAACCCGAATTATAGGGCTGATGACACTCACCATGTTGGGTCTCTTTGGTAAATCACCTCTCTCTCTCTCTTTCTTTCCTCCTGTCTCTGTCTCTCTGTCTCTTTCTCTTCTTTCCCCACCCCCTCTGTAGCAGGTAGGTGCTTCTAATAGCTGCCTCCCAGAACTTTTGCGCAAAAGTAAACAGAGGGGAGAGAAAAGTACAGCCATCACTTGTTGCTATGGTGATTACAGAATACAGCTACTGTTTTCAAGCTGCTGCTTTGTGGCCACTATTGTGCCAGTTGCCAGAGCCTGTGTCTGCATTGACTGGGGCAGCCTGTGAAAACTGAGACCTATGCCTAGGGCAGAGATACAAGGTATCTACAAGGCCTATAGAAGCTGGTGCTGCCAAGGTCTACAGTACAGATGGATTTTGGAGCCCCCTAAACTAACAGCTTTGTATCAGCTAGATACAGAAAAGCACAAACTCCTGACTTATGTTTCTTTATTCCCAGTTCACATAGGTCCTTGACCCCTTAAAAAAGGTCCTAGCCAAAGGGTAAAGTGGGAAGGGCAGAAGGAAGAGGTTTCTTTTTGGGGAAATGTCTAAAGATAGTTTTCCTGTCCTATTTGTTCAAGACAATAATGAGAGGGAGAACCCAAAAGGAGTGGGTACTCTAAAGCAGAAATGATTCCCTATTTTAGTAATTTTGGAGCATATCCATCTTATATCATACCCAAGAATTCAGAATTAGGCTGGTGAAGGCTTTCTTCTTGCCTGGCCCTCTCAAATCCAAGATTTGGTGGGTTTGGGCTTCTTGATACAGACAAAGAAAATATCTCCCTCACTAGCAAACTAATTAATTAAATTGATACTCTCCTTCTTGTAGGTTTGGGTCTGGTGAAGGCTACTGTTGCCCTTGCAACATGTCAAGTGATACCTGCAAAAAAACCAAGTCCCCAACACTTGAGAATGCTATACTAATTAGAATATCATAATTTCTAATTAATTTAACCAGAAAAATATTGTTAGTTTGTCTTTTGCAAGTAGTGGCTACATGGTAATGGAAGACACCAGACTGGGAATTCTGTGCCAAGCTGGGCCATTAACTTCTTGCGTGAACTTGGGTAAGTTATTTAACCATTTGAGTCTTAGGTTCCTTGTCTATTAAATGGGAGATGAATGTCTGCTGTACTTGTCTTGCCTCTTGTCAAGCAAATGAAAAATAATGCAACAGATGTTTATTTACTGTTTACTATATTGTAAGGCACAGGAGCTTACAATCTAATAATAGATGTGGAAATACTTTGAAAAACAGAAAAAAGAGTAATACCAATATAAGGTGGGAGTTTCACTGCTGATTATTATTCCAAACATAATTGCATTCTCTCTAATCGATGAACTGGTTTTTGGTTGTTTTGCATTATCACTGGGTTCTTGCCTAGATTTTTCCAGTTCTCAGGCTTTTATTTTTCTGGTGCTCAGTCTATAGAGTATCATTTGTAGCTTTAATTAACATACTAATCACTGTTGTTTTCAAAGGCTCATGAAGATGCTCGATAAGACCTAAATTATCTCTAGTATTGCAGTTTCTCACAGATAACTTTTTCTCAATGACATAAGGCTATCGATCATCACCAGTAGCTGTCATCCTTAAAAAGACCTATGTGACCATCTTTCAGTCAAGTCAATGAGTTAATTTTGCCAGTTAAGGTTTTGTGAAATGCTGTAAAGACATGTCCTTTATCTAGTAACTTGATTTATTAGAGAAAAGACACAATTCTGTTTATTAAGTACATTTTGTGTTCCTGATTACAGTATTTTTCTTTAAATATTTGTTGTAATGCTCACCTAAGAATTTAGATTATGCTTCCCAGATGGTATTTTCCTGGATCGCATTTCTTACTTTTCAAAGGTTTGGTATCCTATTTTCTCAATAGTCTGGTACCTCTCATTTGTCCATGGCTTTTCAAACGAAATTCTATATGATCCAGTCTGTGTTGAAGTATTTACCTTAACACCCTGGCATTCCTGACCTGCTGAAGGATATATACTTAAATTGTCCAAATATTAGGACAACTGCATTTTATCACTTTTTTTTTGCAAAGTCTTAACTACTTTCCAATTTCTTAAACTTGTTTACTTAATTTTTTTCATGTTATCATATTAGAGTCAGTGTCACCACTAATTTAGAGTAAAGATCTCCATGCCTCAGTCCCCTTTTTACTTCCCCCTCCTCCATCCTCCTCCCACACAGAGGCAGCTTTTTGTCTCCTTCTTTAGCTCTATAGGCTTTTCAGCCAGCTGCTCTTAATCTTATTTTCTAGGTCCCAGACTGGTCCTGGATACTTTAATATCCAAGACTTAGATATATGAACAAGGTTTTGGTTGCAAAAAGTCCCAGGAAAAACAATTCAAGATGAATGATGTTCTCATCTCAACTCTTAAAGACAGCCTTGGGGGTTCAATTCTAAATAATGGTAGCCTTGGGTGGAAAGTGAGGTTAAGCAGCCATTTGGGTGCAGAACAGCTCTGGGAAGTCTAGGTTGGTTTTGGATTAGAGTTTATAGGAATATAGAATTTTAGAGCTAAAAGGGTCCTTAGAGACCATCTGTCTAGTCCAACCTTTTTATTTTATAGATGAGGAAACTAAGTACCAGAGAATTTAAGTGATTTGCTTAAGATTATATAAGGTAGCAGAAGTGGGACTTGAAAACAGATTTAACTCCCAACCTTGTGCTCTTTCCATGATACAGAACTCTATTCAGAAGAACCATAGTCGTGTTATGGTGGTGTGGGGGGTGGGAAGGGGTGTGGGGCATCCATGAGTTTTCAAACATAACTGTAACTCTTAAGCTGATCCTTTATATCAGAAAGGTTCTACATTTTAAGTTGCTCCAGAACCGGATGACTTTGTTTGAACAGATCTTATTGATCTACAAGGGAATCTAATTAACAGGATAGCTTTGAGTTCTTACATTCTGATACACTAACACTAATAAATCTGTGATTTTACTGAGGCAGATAAGCCTTCCACCAGTGCATATTATAACCAACACATACCATCACTTATCAATTCTTATCCATATATTTTCATAAATTCTCTATAAAGGATCCACTCTATAGAGGACATACTGAAAGCCTTCTATTTCTTTTAATGTCTCCAAAAACAAACCTATCATTTTGGTAATCCACCTGTTGTCTCTTATTCTTGCTACATGACTACCTTATAACCTTTTCTAGTCACACATATTCTTGTTATTACCTTTTATATCATCACACTTACATTTCATTGATAACCTGCTATATAGCCTGATTACAACCACAATTCATCTTTCTGTCATCTCCTGGGTTTACTCATACTTTTTATTCTTCTGAGGTTGTGATATTCCATAATTTACAGCCATGTATCATCACTGGGGGAGTGATATTAAAGACATGGGCTTTTGTGGCAGAAAGCAATTTCTTTTCTTTGAAAGTATAGCTTGGTTTCCCATATGTGACCCAGTCATATTTGAGCATATGTTACTGTCAGTGTCCTTCATCAACTAAAAAAAATACATTTCTGATTCAAAAAGCCAGTCTTATGGAAATTAGGAAGAACATCATATTTAGTAAACATATATGAATACATTAAGATAAGGTAAAAAATTAATTCTCAAACATTTAATTTATTGAATATTTCTTCTATAGGTTTGTTATTTGCCTTGATGCTAATTCTCTTCATTTTTATCTTCTGTACCTTGGCCACTGGGCCCAGATGGCTCCAGAGGAGAGAAGGCTGGTGACTTTGCACAGCCCTGCCTCACTTAAATCCGATTCACTTGCAAGTCATGACATCATCTTCCTGATGTTATGGTCCTTTTCTAGAATGAAGGACAAATAACAATCTTGAATAGTAGTAGCTGCCCCACTGGGGACCCAATTGTCCAGTTCCAGTTGGGCAGCATAGCTACTTCCTTCCCTCCTTCCCTCTTCTCCCTCTGTCCACATATGGAATCATACCTGGACCCGTGGGTGCTCTGCCCAAAGAAATATAAATTTTGATTGCTGAAACCTCACAAGATATCTTGGGTTTTACTGACTAGATTTTCTTTTAAGGACTGTAACTTAAACTGAAATCACTCTGGTACTCCTTGATTGGTCAACAATAGGTCCTAGCCCAAGCCTCATTTGATCACTGTTTGGGCTCTGATGGCTGCAGAGTGAGTGTAAAAAACAATTGTTGCTGTTTTGGCTAGAAACCCTAAGGAAACCCCTCCCCGACTGATTTTTCTTTTTTGACTAGGTAAAAGAGGTCATTCTTTGACTCATTTCTTACCTAGCCTTAATCACTGAATGGGTATTGTCTTAGACAAACTGAGACCTGGGAAAGACCTTAGCTTTAAAAGGCCAAGGTCTCCCACTACAATTGGGGCCATCTCCAGTCATTCTAATCTATATCTTGCCACTGGACCCAGATGGCTTACTTTGTCTGGAGGTAAAAATAAACTTGGTGACTTTACACAGCCCTTCCTCACTTAAATTCAATGCACTTGCAGGTCACGACATCACCTTTGTTATGGTCCTCTTCGAGAAAGAAAGACAAACATCTTCTTGCCTATACTCATGATCTGTGTATTTCCTTTTGAGGGTCTTGATGCATCTCTGGGCCTTGCCTGGTTGTTTTTTGTTACTTTGTCATATATTCCTTCTCCCAAATCACAAGGAGAGTAGAAGGGGAGAATAGCTAGTGTGTTACATATGCTGTAAATAGGGGTTAATGTAGAGGTAGCATTGGCTGAATCAGGTCCATTTACCATGATTACTAACTCTTCTACCCTCCAACTTGCTGGTCAAACATTGACAGAGGGAAGTGAGAAAACAAAGAATGTTGGGAATCATTAAAGAATTTAGAAACTCAGGATATATCTAAAAGAATCCTGTTATATCTGATTGGAAGAAATTACTTAATCAAAACCATTTATATTTCCAAACCACCCATACACTAAAACATCACTCCCCTCTTTGCTAATTATCATCTCCAGGTCCTACAGACTAGAAACGTGATACCTAGTAATGTATTTATTTTAAAAACATGCCGTCAAGCCATGAAGTTTGTTTTATTCCTTGTACAGAGATAGCACAGCATAATGAAAATATCAGTACATCTGGATGAAGTAGATGTGGGTTTGAATCTAAGCTCTACCACATAATAGCTGTGGGGACCTTAGGCACAGAATTTTACCTCTGTGTACCTCAATTTCCTCTTAAGCAAAATGAGAATAAGAATACCTAGCTTACAGAGTTATTGCAAAGATCAGATGAGATAATGCATATAAATTTCTTTGCAAACTATAATGAAATTATATAATCTAGTATCATAATTATTACTGTAGATGTCATGCTGAACAAGGGACATAGACCCACAGAATATTAGAGCTATAGTGAACATAAAAGATCCTTTAGCCCAACCCCCTCATATTTCAGATGAAGAAAAAGGTCCAGTGAACTGAAATCACTTTCTTGAGGTCACAAAGTTAGATCTGAATTGAACAAGTTCAATAGACACACTGCTTATACCCCAGAAGTACTGTTTTAGTAGCGTGAAGTTGAAGACTTTTGAAATGGTATATCCTCTGCACATACGTAATCTTCCTACTTAATAAGAAAACAGCTTGACTAGTAGAAACAATTCTGGAACAAAAGTCAGAAGATCTTAATTCTAGTCCTGGTTCTGCCACTGACTTGCTGTGTGACCATGGGGCAAGTAATTATCTATGGTAGGACTTGATGGTCTCCAAAACTTCTTTCGGCACTAGATCCTATAATTCTGTTTTTTTTCTTCCTATTTTGAGTGATACAGACTTCTCCTTCTTGCTATGGCACTAGATGGCACTCTTGTCCTATACAAAAAGATCTGAAGCCCCAGTGATATCACCCTAAAGTTAGAACATGGCTTAAACACCACAGAGGCTCTAAGATGTGGACTGTACTTGGCCTTGCCTATAAATGAGCCACGATATCAATCAAAACCCTGAGACATTCTTCCATGTTGTTGACTTGGCAAAGAATAGATCTGGAATTCTGCCTAATATTAAGAAAATGTGTGAATATGCTGTGAAAAATCCTGCTGGAGGGATGTGGGTTTCCCATTCCTTGTTTGCGCAGTTAGGAATGGGGAACAGTGGCCCTGCTGCAGGTGTGGGGTGTTGGCTGGACTCCCTAGTGCCTCAGCCAGTTTCAATTCTCCCAAGCACCAAAAGAAGCCTGGGTGTGCACCTGTTTGCACTTTACTGGCCTCTTGAAGCCAGAGCTGCCCCCGTGAGTCCCCCATCACTGAGCTAGTAAGTTGGTATGTGCAGCTGCCCAGAGTTCCTTCAGGTCACTGGCAGGTTAAAGCAGGGGGTGGGAAACAGAGTAGGGTTTGTGGACAGAAGGGGCTTCACTCCCCTTTCCTTAGGGATGATCTGTGCATCTGGTGTAGGTTAAGGAGAGGAAGTTATTTTTAGAATTTGGGTGAGTGAGAGCTACCATAATAGGGAGACCATGACAGACACTATTGATTCTGGGATGGCCTCCACGTTATAATTCTCCTATACTGGACTGGATAGTCTATAAGTAACCTTTCCTGGGGTACTCCAACTTGTGTGAGGTCACATTCTAGCTCTGCATTAAGCTTAATAGGGGTCCTGGTGTTTTTCTCTGGATATTACAAATCTTTTCTACCCTTTGGAATTTATGGAAACAGACAAGAAGAGAGAAGCTGGAAGGGATAGGATAGCGAAGGACCGAAAGATATATCCCTTTTCCCCAACATACATTCTCTCTCTCTCAACTTTTCTGAAACTTATTGGGAGTCTTTGAAGAAACTGGGACCACCCATTATCTTCCTTATCCTAGTTCTTCCTATCCCATTCTATTCTTAGAGGCCAAGCTGATGGTATTTCAGATTTAGCTTTTGTAGCACCAGCCAGAAAAATAAGGCAACCCCTCCTTTATAAAACTGGTGGCAGGGTCATGATTAAAGCTCATATTACAGGCATGACTCATCAAATCAGGCTTGTGTCATGTAACAACAGAATGTTAAGAGATCTTGGAGAGAATCTTGCAGATCTAGCACCATCTCATTTTCCAGATAAGGAAATGGAGTTTGAAGACCAGGTCATTGTAATGCGAATGTAAATTTTAAAGATCTTCCCTGCCCCTAGGCTAAAGTGCACCAGAAGCCTGGGGAGGGAGGCTTGTTTTTCAGTAGATACTTCTTGATTGGCCAGTGAGTCAATAAGGTTGTTACATTCTCTGAGCCAGGAGAAGGCTATATAAGCCCTGATGTGTAGCTTTGTTTTTGGGACTCACTTTGAGAAATGTTCTGTGATTTGATCTGCATTCTGGGAAGCCGTTGTTGAGAGTCCCCCGGCTTTGAAAAACCCAGAATGTGGAAACCCAGATGTTGACTGGGTATGGATGTAATGGTTGGACAGTTTGGAAATCTGTCTACTTGATGTTTCTGTCTTGATAATTATGCCTGTATACTTTGAAGTTGGGGTGCTGACCTTTTTCCCCTGAATAAGGTAAACGATATATGTCTGACTGATTAAAGTAAGCTTGTTAACCCATTTTGAGTTGCTTTCCTTTAACAAAGCAGATCCAAGAACCTGTGGTAGCTGCAAACCCTGAGGACGCTTGGGGTGCTTGCTGCTACAGTCATGGAGCTATTAAGTGGTAGAGCTGGCATTCCAGTGAAGGCTTTGCTCCTTCACTCCACAACTCTCTTTACTCTGTCACTGTTCCCTCTTTTAGCTGTACCTACACTCAATTTCCTCATCTATAAAATGGAGTCTTCCCACGTTTGGGAAAGATGTTTGTTCTACACATTTCATGGGGTTATGAGGGAAGTTCTTTGTAAACCTCATAATGTTGGGATCTCATTCCAGTATTCTGTGATGAGGACTGAAGGATCTTAGAAAGAGGTTCATAGATCATTCACTAAGAGCTGGAAGGTGTTAGAGTGCTGATCATCTTGTCCAGGGATGGGGAACCTGCAACCTTGAGCCACTTGGAGTCCTCAAGTGTGGCCGTTTGACTGAATCCAAACTTCACAGAAGGGTAAAGTGATTTGCCCAAAGTCCCAAGGGCAATTAGAAACAGAGGTGCCTCCCCCTCCAAGGGGACCATAACTGATTTGTACGTGCTGTGCCTTGCACATTCGTCATAGGCATGTTGTCTCCTCCATTAAGCTCCTTCAAAGGAGAGACTGTTCTACTTCCGTCTTTGTGTCCTTGGTGCTTAGCACAGTTCTTGGCACACAGTAGGTGCTCAATAAATATCTGTTGATTAATTTCAATGGAAAAATGTGCAACGATTGACTTACAAATAAACTTCTAGAAAACAATCTTTGAAACCAAGGCCTATGCAAGTACCTTGCCATTTCCATGCCGCAGCTGCAGCAGCAGCTATTCTCCTCTCTTCTGAAGGAGCTGAACCTCTAGGCTTTTGGAAATCGAACCTGGGGCTGCGCTTTCCTTATTAGTGAACGAGTGAGTATAAACTCTCCTAACCGTCTATGGGTAGCTGGTCCCAGACTGTGCATCCCCTTCTTGCCATTCATTCCCTAGGAAGGCCAGTCAAGTCCTCTCCCCACTCCCTTTCCAATTCTTGCTCTAAGAACTACAATCAGATTAATACTACTATTTACCATTGCTTCTGAAAAGGGTTGACAACTGACTGTCCTCTGGCTACCTTCATGGTTCCCTGGCCTCCTTGAATCCAAACTCCTTTCCCTGGCAACCACTCTTTTATATGTATTATCTTCCTTTATTAGAATTTAAACTCCTCTATTTTGTTTTTACATTTTTATTCCTAGCACAGTGCCTAGCCTTTAGTGGACACTTAATGCTTATTAATTTACTCAAAGTAAGTAGGTTATTAAGGTTTGATAAACCTATCCTATTATTAGCTTTTTTTCTGAAGAATGATTAAAAGTCAATATTGCCTTTTATTTCTTTCATTCAAGTATGAAGAACAAGAATGATTCTTTAAGTATGAAGAACAAAGAGTTATATGGAAATTCATGGGTGGTGGGTATGGACCAAGTTCTGGACTTAGAACAAGACTTGGCAGGTGGCCAGGCTTCCCTGCTAACTGTATGAACCTGGCCAAGTCACAGAACCTCCCTAAATCTTCAGTTCCTTAGTGGCAAAAGTGGGACAATACCCGTACCATATTTTTTGTCTTTATTAATTTGTTCATTTACTTTTAGTTTATAAAATTCAGTTCCCCAGTTCTTTCAAATTTTTTTTCAAATTTTCTTCCCTCCCCTCCCCTCCCCATGGCGACTTACATTCAGGTATAGGATCTGCAGATACTTTCACATTAGACATTGGTCAGGTTATAAAGAAGGATTGTATTGGACAGAATGAATAATGGGAAAAAGGAAACAAAACCAAACAAGAAAGAGAGCAGGTAATTTGCTTCAATCTGCATTCAAACTCTGTTCTTTCTAGTTCTTTTTCTGAATGTAGACATCTCTCTTCATCATGAGTTTTTTGGAGTTTACTTATAGCCCTGCATTTCTGAGAAGAGTCCAGTTTATCAAAGTTGGTCATCACACATACGTTGTATCTGTAATTGTGTACAAATTTTTCCTGGTTCTGCTCTTCTCACTCAGCATCAGTTCGTATAAGCCTCTCCAGGTAAATATGAAGTCCATCTGCTCTTTGCTTCTTATGGTGCAATAGTATTTCATTACATTTATATACCATAACTTGTTTAGCCATTCCCCAATTGATGGGCATCCTCTTAATTTCCAATTCTTTGCCACCACAAAAAAAGCTGCTATAAATATTTTGTACATATGGGTCTTCCTCCTGCTTCTATGATCTCTTTGGGATACAACCCTAGAAATGGTATTGCTGGGTCAAAGGACATGTAATTACTTTGGGCATAGTTCCAGATTGCTCTCCAGAATGGATGGATCAGTTCACAACTCCACCAGTAATAATGACTGTACTACTTACTGCATACAAAGCAACGTATTGATCCAAACTTTTATTAATTATTTTTATGAGGTCTACATTATTTCTAAACTTAAACCTGACAAGGGGTAAGGATCAGAGGCAGAGCACAGGCAAATAAAGTAGGAAAAAATAGAGTCTCTCCTCCTTAGTTCTTTTCTCCTATTTGCCATGGGAGTTAATCATTCTCCTAGGCTAGGGGAACAGCTCATGTCCAAACAAGGTATAAAGAAGATCATAGAAGATAAAATGGACAATTCTGATTGCATAAAGTTAAAAAGGTTTTACATAAAATCAGTGCAGCTAAAATTAGAAGGAAAGCAAATTTCTCTGATAAAAGTCTCAACTCCAAGATATATAAGGAACTGATCCAATTTTATAAGAATAAAAGCCATTTTCCAATTAAGAAAGGATCAAACATATAATAACAATAGCCAGCATTTTTTTTTAGCACTTTGAGGTTTACAAAGTGCTTTACAAATATTACCTCATTTGATCTTTACAAGTCTGGGAGATAGGTGCCTTTATTTTGCAGATGAGGAACCTGAGGTAAACAGCTTAAGTGACTTACCCAGAGTTACTTTGCTTCTAAGTATGATTCAAGCAGAAAGTTTACCAGGAATAAATCCAACCTATCAATGAAAAATTGCTCTAAATATGAAAAAATCGAAGTATGAAAAATGCTCTAAATAAATAAAAATTGAAGAAATGCAAATGAAATCAACTCTGAAGTTCTACCTCATTCCCTGATTAAGTTGACAAAAATGAAAAATAACAAATATTGATGGTACTGCAGGAAAACAGACATTAATATACTGTTGGTGAAGCTGTGAATTGGGCCAGCTGTTCTTCAGAGCAATTTGGAACTGTGCCCCAAAAGTTACTAAACTGTGCATACCTTTTGACCCAGTGATATCATAACTAGCGTTATGTATCTTGATGAGATCAAAGAAAGAGGAAAGGACTCATATGTACAAAAATATTTATAGCAGTGATTTTTGTAGAGGCAGAGAATGCCTGGCCAGATTATGGTATATAAATGAAATAGTATATTACTGTGCTTTAAGAAATGATGAAGGGAAGAGTTTCAGAGAGACCTGAGAAGACTTGAATGAAATGATGCAGAGTGAAATGAGCAGGACCAGGAGAATAATTTCTGTAATAATAGCAGCATTGTTAAAACAAACAGCTTTGAAAGACTTAAGAACTCTGATCAGTGTAGTGACCAATCAGGATGAAGCACACTACACACTTCCTGTCAGAGCTGATGGATTCAGGATGCTGAATGAGATATATTTTTTTGGACATGACCAATGTGAGAATTTATTTTGCTTGACTGTGTATATATTACAAGGATTTTGTTTTTCTTTTCATTATACAGGGGAATGTAGGAGAAAGAGAAGACAGGTTTTTATTAATTGGAAAAAAGTAAAAAGATAATCTATTCTCTACTTCTACCTGTGATTTCTATCTGGTGAGCATAAAGATAGACTATAGCCCCTATGGGCTGGTGCTATTAGGATTATTGGAAAGAAAGCTGAGGAGAAAATATTTTCTAGGAAGGAAAGAAACAAAACATTAAATGTTTACTATTTGGCAGGTACCATGTTAAGCATTGGGTATATAAATACACTGTGTTAGGCCCTGGAGGACATTCACTGACCATAATCCTTGATTTATAAAAATAGAATACAAATTAGAATATAATAAGTGTGTATAATAAGAGTATTTGAGATCAAATAAGTAAGAGCTCACTTCCAACTGGGGGAATCGAGGAAAGTTCATGGAAAAGGTGGCATTTACATTGCGCCTCAGGAAAAGTAGGTCAATATGTGGCTGAGAGAGGTAGGGAGGCATTCCAGGTAAAGGGAATAGCATCAGCAAAGGTACTGAGGCTGGAGAGTATGTGGGACTTCTTTGAAGGATGGAAATTAGTTAAATTTGGTTAAAGTATACATTACTATGTGAGAATACTGAGATAAGGCATTAATTGGAGTCAGGTTGTGGAGGGCTCTGAATGACAAATAGTTTGTCTTTATTCAGTCTTGGGACTTTGTTCAGTTGGCAACTGGGAAGTTTCAAAGATTTTTAAGCAGGAAGCTGATATGATTCAAGCTAAATGTCAGGGCAATTAGCCTTATAACAGTGCAAAGGATGGATTGAAAGGGACCCAGAGAAGGCTTCTGTGGACTGTTTTGTGGATCACCATAGCGGAGAGAAGATGGCAAAATGGTAATTAACAAAGTATATATAATTCCTAACAGTGGGTGATCAATGCAATTCAGGCTCTTTCCCTCTCTCCCTCTTACCACTACCCAGAAGGCAAATAACTGACCATTTGATTCAGTTTGAATCAATTTAACAAATATTCATTAACTGCCTGCTCTGTTATAGGCAGAAATATTAGTTCAGGAAACATGAACATGAAGGACTATTGGAACTCGCTTGATTAAGATTTCCAAGTAGTGGTTGGTACTCTCCTTCCATGCCTCCTTAACCACAGCCATGGAGCTCAGTCTGGAGGACTATGGAGCAGGGAAGTATCATGAAATTACTTACTCAGAGCTAAATTCTCCTGGTTCTGTCATCCTGTTCAGAAGGGGTTGGTTAGAAGTACTGTCCTGTTATAGTAAGTACACTCAATCACAGAGTGTTGGAACCAGAAGGCACCCAAGAGATCTAGTACGTTTGCCATTGTCCCTACAGCTCAGCTCAAACAAGAGAACTGAAGCCCAGGCCTGGCTGTTTGCTGTTGGTTTGCAGCCAGGAGGAAAGGCTGGTCTATGGTTCAAGGAAGAAGAAAACTATAGCCAAAATGAACATTCAGTCAGGAAGATAATAGTAACTCTGGATGGGGCACAGGAAAATGTAGTCTGCTGTGAAGAGGTTCCTCAAACATTTTGTTTTAGGATGTCAGTCAATAAGCATTTATTAGGACTAATCATGTGCCAGAAAATGTGCAAGTGCCTGTTATAATCCTTTAATCTGGCTGTCAATCTGCTCATTAATAATTTGGGAACTTAATTCGTAGAACCTTTGGGGAGCTAAAGCTCTCTTTTTTTTTCTCATACAGTCAGAAACAGCTCCTATTATTTCACTTTAATGAACTTACCCCAGGCAAAATGGCTTCCTGCATGAATCCAGATTGAAATCTGGGAGAAATCAAAGGCTTCAATCATCTGGGATGCTGTTCCAGGATTCTGGGGAGGGGACTGGAGAATCTGTCTGAATTGGGTTTACAGGGAAAGGGAAAAAAGCAACATCCCTTTTTGTTTTAAACCTGGAAAGTGATGGCTAAATTTCAGTGAAAGAGGATTTTATTTGATTCCTTTGGGACACTCTTGATAGGGGCCCAAGTTTGGGATCTAAAAGTGAGACTTAGAGGGTTCAAAAGAAAAGCCATCTAGTTGATTAGGCATGAGGCAAATATTCCTCCTCTTTCAAAATACTGAATCATTTAGTTCTTTTTATCCAAATGAAACAATGTTCTAGCCTCTTCTGCAATATGAACCAGGGAGATTGGTCCCTGGGTATATGTAGCTTTCTGTAAAACTGATTAAGAAAAACTTCCATAAACTTGTCCCTAGACATTCACTGGAGAAAAGCATCTGTACTGCCAACTATCTGTAATGTTTTTGTCGCTGTAAATAGGTTGAATTTTCACAGAAAGCTCTACAGAGGTTTTAGAATTGCTCCTAAGTACTTACTATGTCTGCATCTCAGATATATACTATGAAGTAAACTGTATCTGATTAAGGCAACAAGGGCAAAAATTGTTAAGCCTACCTCAGGTGTGGGTAACTGAGAAAAGTATGTATGGCACTTTACTCAGCTGTGTTTATAATATAGAAAAGTATACATTTATTTAAAATAGTACATAATTGGTTACTTCTATTTATATTTATAAGCATTAGTTAAAAGAAATAAATTTCTGAGATTACAATTGGTATTTTCTCATTAACTCAACTGTTAGAAGAGTTGCTCACCTAAATATTTACTTGTCTTTCACTTCTTTCCTCCTAAAGCTGCCCTGTGACCCTTTCCATGGCTTCTGATACAGTCTTATAAATTCCCCACTAAAACTCAGCTCCTCTTTGCAGTATAAATGTTAATTACCTCCTTAACACAATATAGCAACTGCCTCTTAGCTCAAAAATACCCCAGTTGGTTCTTAGTCCCTTTCCCCTTCAGGCTGTCTTATCTGCTCTCTGCCAAACCTTTACAATCTTCTCTTTGTGCTGAGTGACTAATCTGTTTCTAAAAATGATTCAGTTAATTCAATAGTTCCTCTCCCTAATGCTGCAACTCACAAAGGACTCTTCCTCTTTGGGGAAGACCTTGGCTTCCTAAAGATCTAGAACCTCTTCTTTCTGATATTTTGAAATCATTAAATAAAATAAAACACAGATAAAACAGGTCTCTTCATATCTCTCAGAATGAACACTATTGCTACTGGATTTTTAATCTGTCATATCAACCAAATCTGAAAAAGCCATCAGAGAAAATACTGTAATATTTCACATTTTCTTTCTCAAACTTCATCAAGGAAGTTGTCCTATAGTTGGGAAAGTTGAATAATAAATCAGGAATGGTTCTGTGAAAGGTGGCTAATGGCTTCTAAGTCAAAAAATGCTGAGGAGGGATGGAAGAACTGCACTAAAAAGAAAGGCTGAAGGAAATTGAAGGAAGACAATAAATACATAGGGAATCATGGTAACTGTCTCTAAATATCTGAAAGGTTCTCAAATATTTAAAGGTATCCTATATTGGTTTGAATAGAAAAGGCAGATATTTCAAGGGAAAGGATTTTGGCTCATCATTAGAGAAATTTGATCAATCGGAGTGAACTAAGAGTAGAATGGACTACCTTGTTAGGAAGTAAAATTCATCACACTGGAAGCAAGTGTCAGTGATGCTACAGAAGGAACTGCCACACTTTGTGGGAGGTCACATTAAAATCGAATTTTTACAACATTACTTTGGTGTCGGGAGCTCTTTTTGATGAAATCCCCCATGGCAATGTGGGTTGGCACTGTTTTCAATGTCTAGTTTTAGGGATTTGCCTGTGGCACTAGGAGGTTTAGTGCCTAGGTTTGGCTCCAACAGTGTATGTGAGAGGCAGGCTCTGAATCCAGGTCTTCCTGACTCAAAGGCTGGATCTCTGGGAACTAGATGTGTACTTCAGTAAATTTAATTTTTGTGATTCTAAAAATCATTTTTTCTATAAATATATCTTCTAATAACTCTCTAGAATGCAATGGCTGGATAAAGATTTTTAAGAAAATAACAAAACAGTATAAATGATCCCAAACCTTTAGGTGCCTAGTCTTATTGATCAGTTTTCCATCTTTTCCTTCTCTTTACGACAAGATTGATTTAGTGTATGTACATTAATAGTGCACAAAGGGCCTCCTTGTTCTATATCCAATCTTGTCAGAACACAATAGATGTTTACAATAGGGAGTGACCTCTCTTTTAGCTTTATGTCATTCTGCTTTCCTTCATGCACACTTTATGTTCTAGCTAAGTCAAGCTCGTCACTCTTTCCTCAGTATGGGTTCCCATCTCCTATACATTCATGCAGGCTAGCCACCATGCCCGACACTTGGACTTCCAGGAACACTTAGGTTTTACCTCCTATAAAAAGCCTTCCCTGAACTTCCCTCCTTCCCCAAGGGGATCTCTCTCCTTTCACATTTCTTTGAGCACTTTGTCTAGCACTCCCCTTTGCATGTAGTCCACCCTGTCATCCCCTCTAATAGGTGTAAATTCCCTGAGGGAAGGGATTCAATAATTTTTTTCACCTTTGTATTTCTGCTCCCTAGAATGCCTAGTACCAGGTGACAGAATCTTAAGAGCCAGAAGTAACTCTCAGATGCCTCAGATGTAACCTAGGCCTGAACAAGAATCTTCTATCCATCCTGCCTGTGGAGAGGCTACCCAGTCTTTGTGTGAAGACCTCATTCCTTGTTTGATTAACTATGATTGCTGGGATGTTTGTGTTGATAAAATTCTAAATTTGCCTTTGTGCAATTTCTACTTATTGTTTTTAATGTTGCTCTCTGGGACTAAGAACAAGTTTCTTTCTTGCTCCTGGTAACATCCCTTCAAACACTCAAATATGGCTGTCATAATACCCAAGTCTCCTTTTCTCTCATCTGAACATTTCCAGTTCCTTAGACACATACAACACATATGACATAATCGTTTCACGACCCACACTGGTGTCTTCTGTGTGCTCTCCAGTTTAGTAATGGCCTTCCTCAATGGCGGTGTCTAGATCTGAACACAGATCTGCTCTTGTTATCTGACCAGAGCAACAGAGCAAGACGACAATCTCCCTAGGCTTGGACTCCACCATCTCCCTTCGTAGACTCCAAGACTGTATTAGTTGTTTGTCTTTTGGCTGCCAGATCATTATTGATTCATGTTGTTTCAGTTCACTAAGATCCTCGTATCTTTTTGAGAGGTTTACCTGTCTCGTCATGCCTTCCCCATCTTATATTTGTGAAGGTAACATTATGAACCCATGTAAAACTTTACACGAAAAATGTTATGTAGGGGCATTGGAGTCAGGAAAACTGGGGCTCGAATCTTGCCTTGGACAAGGTTTAGGAGACCATGGAAATCTCTGAATCCCAGTTTTCTCAGATATAAAATGGAAATAATATCTGTAGTACATACTTCACAGAGATGTTATCAGGCTGAAGTGAAATAATATATGTAAAGTATTTTGTATACTTTAGTGCTATATAAAAGTGAATTATTTATTTTTATTAAATTTCACCTTATTAAATCCAGCCTACTCTACTTTTGTGGTGAGATATTTCTAGATCTTGACTGTCATTCCCAACTTGTGTAATTTTTCAAATTTTATAAATATGCTAATATTCCTTTAAGTTACTGATTAAAATGTCAAACAGCATAGGACCAAGCAAAGATGGCCAGGATACTTCACTGAAAACTTCTTTCCAAGTTGACATCAAACCAACAACTATTTTTTTTTGGTTCTAAACATTCAACCAGTTCTGAATCTATGAAAAGATATGAGAGAGAAAGAGAGACTAAGGCTTTGCTAAAATCTAGGCAATTAAAATCTACAACACTTCCCTGGACTACTTTCAACAACCCTGCCAAAAACAGGGTTCTGTTTTTGAAACTGAAATTCATTTGCAAGATCTATTCTTGATAAAGCTGGTTCTTCATGATTATTGGTACCTTTTTTAGAATGTTCACACTCTTTAATGATATGTTCTAGAATTCTTCCAGGAAATGATGTCAAGCTCACTTTCCCAAAGTTCATATTCACCATTCTCTTCCTTTTATTTATTTATTCATTTATTTGTTTGTTTGGGGGGAGGGGCTGGAAAACTGTAACATTGGCTCTTCTCCAATACTGTGGTACTTATCTCAGTCACTTCATTCTTTCAAAGATAAATGATAGTATATTAGTAATTATATCTGTCAATTCTTTCAGAACCCTGGGCTGTAGGGGAGCTAAGTACTTTCTTATTACCTTCTTCCTTATCCTTCATATCAAGTCTCTATTAGGCATATCAAAATAACAATTAAGTAGCCCTCTGTATCTGTAGCTCCCTGTATCTGTTTTTCTCTGGAAAGGTGTCACCATTCTTCTAGAGCAGACCATCGGTACAACTTGGCATTTGGTAGGGGCCAAAATTAAAATAGGCTAAACTTCTTGAGGCTGCAGATAGGTTTTTAGTGGCTCACTTTCCAAGTAAAGGTATAGTTAATGATTAAACTATTTTACAAATAAGCCATATTTAAGAAAAGGGAAATTTCAATTAATTATGCTTATTACTTAAGTTTTCATTTGTCATGAAATCACATTAATGTAAAAATAATTATTTGCTATGTGGCAAAAGTTTTAATACATTTTCAGGTTTTCTTACTATTTTTACATTTAGTAACAACTGAAAACATAGCAAAAAGATACAACTCTCCCTCTTCTCAGACTAGAGACAGAGTGATGATGATTGGTTGCTGTGAGCCAGGTTACAAACAAGAGAGAGGGCACAGTGGCTGCCCACCTGCCAAGTTACATGAGGGGCACAAAAGTGACTCGTGGAAGGCAAGTTAAGCCCATTATATCTTTACTTTCTTTTACATCCTCTACGTTTTTTGAAGGCTGCCCCAAATCCTTTGGCAGGCCCAAGGGCCTTATGTTGTGCATGTCATGTAAACCTGTTCTAGAGTCCCATGTTCATAACTTCAGTCAGTCAATAAATATTTTATTTATTGTCTCCAGAAACTCATCATGTTGCAAGATCACACCAAATCTGAAACTTATACTTCCTCACTTACCCTGCCCCTCCCTTCTTCCACATTAGAGAGCCCCTCCCAGATCCTCTAAGGGCCTGGGCCCCACTCAGGGCAGTCACCTGGCTGCAGGATTTGTCATGGCTCTCAATGGGCAAATCCCTCTTCCACCCAGCTTTTCTGCTTCTCTCTATGTGCTTTCTTCATTGGACTGTGAGCTCTTTCAGAGGACAGGGAAAATCTTAGAACTTTTCTTTGTATTTCCAGTGCTTAGGGCACATAGTAGGTGCTTAATAAATGATTATTGATTGGCTGAACTCACTGTTATCTTTGATTCCTTACTCTTCCTCGCTCTACATACCTAATCATTTGCCAAATCTTTCCATTTCTATCTGCATGAAATCTCTCACCTATGATCTGTTCTCTCTACTCACACAGAGACAATAGTTCCTGCTTCATTACCTCACCTGGACTGTTGCAATGGGTTTCTAGTGGGTCTCTTCCCCCTCCCACAAGAAGTTTACATTTTATTCTGTGTATTAAAAACAAATTAACATATAAAAGAATACAAGATAATATGAGGAGAGACAGAAGATAACAATTGTGGGGACGGGGGGAATCAGGAGAGGTTTCCCATAGGAAATGGAACATGAGTGAACTTGAGAGTCTAAGAGGTAGAATTTGGGGAACAGAAAACAGGCCATTTTGGCTGGAACACAGAGTACAGGGAGAAGAGTAACATGAAATAAGTCTGTAAATCCAGGCTAGAGCTAAATTGTGAAGAGTTTTAAATGCTAAGCTCAGGAGTTTGTATTTTATCCTAGAGGCAAGAGACACTGACAAGTTTTGAAGAGAGGAGTCCTATGGTCAGGCATGTGTCATTCTGACAGCTGTGTGTAGGTAGCATGGATTGGAGAACAGACAGAGAGAGACTGAAAACAGGGAGTCCAAATAGGAGGCTACTGTGGTAGCCTCTCACTAGGTGAGAGACGAGCAGGATGACAGCTTTGTGAGTGGAGAGAAGGGACAGGATGCAAGAAAGGAGGACACAGGATCACTAAGATTTGGCAACTTACTGAGTGGGGTGGGGTGGGGGATAAAGAAGAATTGAGGATAATTGAAATGTTTCAGACCTGACTGACCAAAAGGTTGGTAGGACTCTTAATAAAAAAAAGAATATTTGGTGGAAGGTTGAGTTTAAGGGGTGTGAGGGATAATTTGCAGTGAAGTTTTCCCCATTCTGAAAAATCAAATCTAGAGTAGCTTCAGCATCCACTAGGCCTAAGTTTATAAGTCACCTGACCTTACAGGAAACTGTGATTTAGAGTAACGGAGATCTTCCCCAGTGCTACCTCAGCATAAGATATGCCAAATAAGGACAGAAGTGCTTTCTCAAATATACATTGGGTAGTCTACTGTTTCCTTGTTCCAGTACTTGAGGTAGATTGCTGTGTTCAGATTGTACGCCTAACTTCCAGTCAGTGGACGAAAAGGGTCAGGAGGAGGGTGGGGGAGAATTCCACGTTAGGGCTTTATAACTTCTTGCTTCTCCTGCCTGACCATTTGTCAAGAGGGTGGCCCTTTCTCGAGATCGTAATAAATCATTCCTACCTTGAGAAACCTCTGAGTATTATTTGGGTAAGGATTTCTGTTGCACACACAGGGGGAAAATAATGAGTTCTGTTTTGTACATTTTTAGTCTGAGGTACCTGTGGAATATAGGTTGAGCTATCTAGCTGGCAGCTGATGAAATGGCACAGGAACTCAGGAGAAAGATTAGGACCATAAATAATGTTCTGGGAGTCATCTTCATACATATGAAAATTATACCTATGAGAATTATGAAATTATTAAGAGAAAATAAAAGAGGGTCCAAGACAGAACTGTGAAGGCCCCACACAGATTCAGGATGGAGGATAATTTAGGAATGGACTTGAAAAGACATGGTCATATAAGTAGGAAGAACACTAGAAAAGTAGTGTCAAGGAGACTGAGGGAGGAGAGAGTATACAGGAGGGGAGTATGGTTAATAGTGTCAAAAGCTGCTGATGTGTTAGGAAGGATGAGGACTAAAAGCATTCTATTGAATTTAATAATTAAGGGAGTACTGGTAACCTTGTTGGGTCATAAATGAGATCATAAGAAATTAAGAGGTGAGTAAGAGAAGACAATGAAGGCAAGGAATTATGTAGATGGCTTTTTCTAGTAGTTTAGCTGAAAAAGGGAAGAGAGAATGATAGCCTGAGAGATGGCAAGGTCAAGCGAAAGCAAAACTTTTTAAGGAATGGTAAGATCTTGACATGTCCAGTAAATACTCTCAGTTCCTTAAACTATTCTACGTGTTGGTTTCAAAATCCCTTGGACCAACTTGCTGCCTGTTTTTCTCTAGGCTTCCTCATGCCAGCTTGTCAGTGGCTCATGGAGCTGAGCACAATAGTCCAAATGTAATCTGAGTTGTTCTGGCCACAGTGGGATTATCCTTTTCCTCAGTGTTCCTTTTACTTTTGTTTACACAGTTTAAGATTATATTGGCTTTTTGGGGGAAGAATACTGCACTTTGTACTCACACTGAGTTAGTAGTTCACATCTTTATCAAATGAATTGCCATCTATTTCTTTCCTTGATACTATTCTTGTACTGTTTATTTTTTAATGTGAATTAATTTAATGTGAAACAATGCAAACAGTTAATATTTATTGGATAGAGGAACTGGACCTTTATAAAGTAAACAGGCCCTGTCCTCATGGAGATAGGACAAATACAAACAACTAAAGCTGGAGACATTAATAAACCAAATAAAATCTCAACTGGTCTGAAAAATTGTAGATCTAGAGACCTCCAAAAAGGGGAGAATAACTTTGAGGTAACCGTAGGTAGAGATTCAAAGCAAAAAAAAATGTATTTTTCATAAAGACCATGTGAATACCTATAAGAAATAAAGAGACCAAAATAAAATAAAATAAAATCTTTGGAGGAATTGGTGAGAGAATAAATAGCTTAGAAGAGAAAGTGATAAACCTTACCCAAGTAACAGATTCATTGAAAACTAGAATATATAAAAAAGAAATCACTCATTTAAAGGAAAGCAAGAATTTAGAAAAGAATTAAAATATTGAAAAAGTAGAAAAAAATATAGGATATCTAATATTAAAAACAACTAACATGAAAAATGGATTAAGGAAAGATAATTTAGAATCATTGAACTTCCTGAAAACTTAGACAAAAATCCTGGACACTATATTTCAAGAAGTCATAACTGAAAACTTTCAAAATCTATTATAAAGGGCAAAGTGAAGTTAGAAAGAATTATCTCTTGGAGGAAACTCCAAAAGGAAAATCCCCAGAATGCCTTAGCTAAAATCCAGAACTGTCAATCAAAAAAAAGTATCCATTAGAAAGCAGTTCAAGTACCAAATAATCATAGTCAGCATCATACAAGATCTAGAAGCTTCTACTAAACATAAGAAGAGAACTTGGAATTTAATATTCCAAAAGCAGAAGAGATGGGCTTACAATCAAATATAAGTCACTCTACAAAGCTGTGTATAATTTGACAGGGGAAAAATGGATCTTTAATGGAGTAGGGTACTTTCAGGGATTTCCAATGAAAAGAACAGAGTTGAGTAGGAACTTTAAATGCCAAGACAAAAGTAAAAAAAGTCCAGAAAGGTAAATTTATTATTATGAAGGACTATATGATGATGTAATGTTAATGCTTTAATAGGGGGAGAAGAAACAAGTGTTCTTTTAGAACTTTAAACGTTATTTATGGAGTTAAATAAGAGAAACATAAATCCTGTGTAGTGAATTGGTTTGTTTCTCAGGGATTTAAAAGTGGAAAGAGAAGGAAGGGTAAAAGAAATACACAATTATAAAAGAAAAAAAGGGCATAGTACTTGCTGTTTTTCATAATTGGTGTGTATGACAAGAGTATACAAACATGGAGAAAGGATTGTGGGGAGCCAACATCAGATGAACCTCATTTTTATCTGAAATGGGCAAGAAGTATATCAAACTCCACAATGAAATAAGTGGAGTTGTGGGAAGGGAATGGTAAAAAGAGAGAGTAATATCAGGGAGGGTATAGCTACAAGCAAAACAAAATTCGTGATCCTGAAGGTGGGATTGAAGAGGAAAAGAAAAAAAATAGAATCTAAGGGGGTATCTCAGATTATTTCTTAGACCATTGGGGAATGACTGAACAAATTGTATGTAAATGTAATGCAATATTTTTGTGTCATAAGAAAGGATAAAAGAGACAATTTCAGAGGATCCTGGGTAATATGAACATATGCAAAAGGAAATAAGCAGAACCAGAGGAGCCATTTTTAGAAAGAAACATTGTAAAGAAAAACACCTTTGAAAGACTTAAGAACTCTAATCAATTATCTAATTAACTAAAGTTAGTTAATTTAATTTAGTTAAGTAACTAAAATTAGATAAATAAAGTTAATAAAATTAACTAAAGCAATTATCAACTGTGTCTCCAAAGGACTTAAAGATGATGAATACACACATACAAACACACACATTATATATGTACATATATAAAATATATGCAAAGATAAATTTATTATATAATACAGGAAAGGGGGTGATGAAGACCTGAATTAGTATAGTGGCTATATGATCAGAGAAGAGGGGATGTGAGAGGTAGAGTGAATAAAACTTGGCAACTGATTAGATGTTTGGGATGAAGAAAGAAGAGTTAAGAGTTCAAGACTGTTGCCTTGGGTTACTGAAAGGATAGTAGTGGCCTTAATAGAAATAGAGAAATTAGGAAGAGAGGAGACTTGGTGGAAAGATATGTTTTGGACATCTTGGGTATGAGATGCTTATGATACATCCAGGTCAAGAAATCCAAGTGGTAGATAGCAATATGTGACTAAAATTCTGGAGAGAGACTGAGGCTGGATAGATAGATCTAAGAGTAGTCTGCATAGGGATGATGGCTGAATTCATAACAATTGATAACATCTCTGAAAGTAAAAAGAGAGGGAGAGAGAAGAGACAAAAGAGAGAAGAGTTATAGGAATAATACATGTTGAATAAACAAATGAAAAAAGTATTTTTTAAACTTGCAAAGGTCAGCTTGTCAGTCAGCAGTAAACAACATTTATTAGAGCTTACCATGTGCTAGGTACTATGCTAAGAACTACAAACATGGGGGAAAGCCAATGAAAAGGCATGGAATAGGGAGATGGAATGTTGTTTGTATGAGAACTAGCAACAAGGTCAGTGTGGCTGGATTGTAGGGTATGTGGAGGGATGTAAAGTGTAAGAAGACTAGCAAGGTGAGAAGGGACCAGATTGTGAAGGGTTTTAAATGCCAAACAGAGTATTTTATATTTGATCCTACAGGTAATGGGGAGCCCCTGGATTTTGCTGAGTGGGGTTCAGGGAAGCAGTAGTTAGACCTGCACTTCAGAAAAGTCACTCTGGCATCTGAGTGCAGGATGGATTGCAATAAAGAAGGACTAACCCTATAGTTATTGGAATAATCCAGTAAGAGATGACAAGGGCTTGAAGGTAGTGGCTTCAGAGTAGAGGCTGTATGAGGAAAGGGAAGGAGATATGTTGTGAAGGTAGAAATGGCAAGATTTGGAACAGACTGCATATGTGGGGATGGTGTGAGGAGTCAAGGTTATAAACCTCTGTGACTAGAGGATGACAGTATTTTTGACAATAATAGAAAGAATGGAAAAAGGGCAAGGTTTTGGGGATTATTAATTCTATTTTGGATATGTTGAGTTTAAGATACCTATGGAATATTGAATTTGAGACCACTAAAAGACAGGTGGAAATACAAGATTGGAATTCAGAGAAAAAGTAAGGCTATTATACATACACATACATACTTGAAAAAATATATATACACACATCTGTATGGAATCATCTGCACAGAGCTGATAATGAGATCACTGGAATTTAAGAATTCTTGGAACTTAATATTCCAAAAGCAGAAGAGATGAGCTTAGTATAGGGGAAGAACAGAAGACAGCACAAGATAGGAGGGCGTTGGGGGACAACTATAGTTAGTGGGAATGACTTGGATGAAGATTCATCAAAGGAAACTGAGAAAGAGACATCAGACAAACAATAGGAGGACCAAGAGGCAGTAATGTCCTGAAAACCTAAAAAAGATTATTTAGGAGAAGAAGGTGATCAACAATATCAAAGGCTGCAGAGAGATCAAGAAAGGCAATGACTGAGAAACTCAGTGCTATGTCAGTCTGCTCAAAAGGAGTTGACAGAAGCTGGAAGCTAGGCTGCATGAGGTCAGAAAGTAAAGATCAGGAGAAATTTTGATGTGAAGAGTCCTGATGCTCAGGGCTTGAAAAATGGATCTGAGGAATTTTAAATTGAGATTTGTTGTCATTCAAAATGTAAGATTCTAAAGGACCCTCTTAGCTCTAAAAATGTGTGAATCTATAAACCTAGAGGGGAATCCTCTCTTTCTATTCAACACAAGTTAGACTTCTTATTGTAATGTGTCCGCTTACAGAATGAAAGACATGAGAATTTGGAGGTAGTTCAGTGAAGAACCAAAGTAGGGTCAGAAATTAGGATTTATGAAGAAAATTAAGGGAACTGGAAATCAGCCAAACAAGAGAACATTGCAGAGTAACTGGATAACTGTTTTTAAATATATGAAGGATTATCGTACAAAGACTATTGAACAGCTCTCCATCTCTGATGTCAGAATAAGAGGAAATGAACTTAAATTGTGGTAGGAGGGATTTCAATTACATATAAAAGACCAAGTTTTCAGACATTACTGAAGTTACCAACTCAGCTTATGGAATCTTCTTTCCCAGAGGCCTTTAAAAATAAGATAGATACCCTTCTATCCAGATGGTTGAGCTGTGGCCTTGCCTGAAGATAGGGGAATGGACTACATGACCTTTAAAGGTTATTCCATCCTTATGATTCTATGCATCTGCTGATTCCCTCAGGTCAGACAGTCAGAATGGAATAGCCAAGGTGATGAAAGTTGTTTCCTTATTTTCTAATTTTCTGGATTGTTTTCCCTGCAAATGGAATTGGAAGGGACACAGAGAGAAGAGCACTGGGGGTTGACAGAGCACCTGTTCTTAGTACATACGTTTACTTCTCCCCAAGGAAGGCTTTCATTTCTTTTTTTTCCCCTGAAGTTGGTTGTCTTAAATGAAACAACTTCTACTTCATGTTTTATCTCAAGAAAGGGTTGTTTAAAGATCCTAGAGATGATAATATCCAGAAGGAATTCATTCCCACTGGGATGGTATTTGTTGATGTCTGTTCACATGAGAAAAAGAAGACTGGCATTGGCATTATTAATAAAGATGGAGTTGATTTTCTCCCTCTTGGAAATGAGGAGTTGCCCTGAATAAACACATATTAGATGATTAATGTAGGATTACACAAATGGAGGAGAAGGACTTTTTTGTAACTCTTTTCCCAATAACTGATCTGCAGTGTGGAGCAGTTCTGGGTTTAGGAGAGGGACACTAGAAATTCAGACGATGGGATACTCTTTGAGAGTGAACCCAGTAGATACAGTTGGCTCTTTTTTTCCTCAACAGCGTTTGCGTGGTAAAAGAAAGCTGCTATGAAGTTAACTATGTTAACTATGTTAACTAAGTTAAGTATGTGCTAGCTCCTGGGGGAAAAATATGAGGTCAAGTAGAAAGAAACAAGCATCTTAGTAGAGGCAGCACAGTGTGGTCTAAATTGCACTGAATTTGGAGGCTTAGGATCTGGGACCAAATTCTGTTTCTGCTACTTACGACTTATGTGATCTTGACAGATTGTTCAAACTCTGGACCATGGATTACTGATCTGTAAAATGAAGGGGCTGGACCAGAGGGATGGTCACCAAGTATCCTTCCAGTTCTAGTTATCTCTGATCATCAAGCTCAGCTTCTCACCAGCAAAGACTCTCTTTGACAGCATTGTTGGCAGGCAACCATTCCATTTAGATTTATCAGAAAAGTCCTCCTTGTGTTGAGGCAAATTCTGCTTCTCTACACCACCAATCCTTTGCTTCTACCCTAGTCCTCTTCTACATAAGAGTCCTCCAAATACCTGAAGTAAACTAGCATTTCTCTCCTTAATCGACAGTTTTTCTCACTAAACAAATATAGTTCTTTCAATGGTTCTTCCAGGACATGATTTCCAGACCTTTCACCATCTTGGCCACTGTCTTTCGGACAAGTTTCAGTTTACCAAGGCACTGTTCCATTGCTTCATTTGGAGAACTGAGTCCTTAGATTAATTTGATTTTCAGAATCAAAACTTTTTTATGTTGGCAGTTGAATAATTTTCTGTAATCTGGATAAGTGGGTCTTGTGGTTGTATCCACATAGATCTCGTCTTGGAAGAGATCTATCTTCTCTATGGTTTACCCAATGAAATAGTATGGAATAAAATTTATTATAAACCTTCCCTTAGCAGGTGTGAATTTTCTTATTCTATGACACCAAGGGAGTCTTAAAGGTCTCAAGATTTCATTTCGAGAATCCCAATATTCTGTTAGCTATGCTTAGAGAACTCTGTGGAGTTCCCAGTTTCTTCTCCCTGTGCTCTCAATGAAATACCACTAGTATCTCCCTACTGTCTAGGTCATAGCCTGAAATCACTAACTTTATAGCTACAGAAAAGAAAGATTGGTGGTGATTTAGGGGCAATTTATTCACCATATATATATTCTGTTCCTGCTGTCTCTCTGGATGATAATACTGATCATGCTCTGGTCTTCTTCATAGGGCCCTCATGTTGCTGCACAAAATGAGCACAACAGAGTCTGGCCCCAGAAGGCACATAAAAGAGTGAGAGACATCAAAGGACTGAAATGATCTCCTAGCATGTTCTTTCACATTTCATTTTAGTTTGCTATGTATGCCCAGGACCACACCCTTCCTGTGTGCCCCAGGACTATCCATTTTTCTTGTTTAGTGTTTACTGAACAGGCTCAATTTGCTGGTGATGGAGAGATATTTATGTGATATGGTCTCTTCCTGGGCATTTACATCCTTGGGTGGCATTATGTAAACTTGAGTAAAAGAATGTTGAGGTTAACTTGCCCAAGAATTTCATTTTACAGATTAGTAAACTGAGATCCAGGAAGGTAGAGGCTAACTCAAGTTCGTATAGCTAACTGGGACAAGAAACCAGGTCTTCTGATTCCCAAGCTAGTGTTGTTTCTACCACACCGCATAGACATGTCATGGTTAATCACAGAGGATATTATCAAATGTCCCTTTACAGGAACTGTGGAAAAGACCTCTTTGAAATCCTCAAAATAAAAATGATGTTATGACAGTTTGGGAGCAGAGGAAGGAGTTATCATGACTGTGGATATAACTTAAGTTAACAGGATGCATTTTAGCTGCCAGAGAACCATAAATAAAATGAGGCAACTTTCCAAAGCAGGCTGGGTTGGTTGGTCTTCCTCAGGCTGAGCAGGCTACTGCTGTTCTTCCCAAATGGGTTCATACCTTTTTTAGGCTCCCCTGGTATCTCTTTACATTTTACGAAGTGCCTACCCCTTCTCCCTGCCTCCAATAGCCCTGGAAGGGAGATAGCATAATTATTCCTACCCCCATTTTACAAATAAAGAAGCTAGAGAGGAGACATGACTGACCTACCCAGTGAGGACTCCAACCTGCATCTTCTGACTTTGCAGCCCATGTTCTTTCCATGGTATCATCTAGCCTTCACAGGTGGCCTCTTTTTTCTGGTGTTGGATCTCCCTGAAGACTCTACTTTCAGGGTTAATTTTGTTCTGGGACAGTGGTAGAGATCAGAGCTTATTCACCAAGGACCGCTACAGAGCTGTGGCGGTGGGACTGCATCGCACTAACCTCATATGCAGATGACAGAGTACAAAGGAAACTAGCCACAGGCTTCTGGTCCTACAGAGGCCAGTGACTACTTGTCAGAGGCTTCCAGAAAAATCAGAATAAGGCTCCTGGACTGGATAAGGGCAAATGGGGCAGGCAGAGCCGAAACAGTATTGGCAATAATTAATAAGAACACCCCAGATGGCCAGAGGAAGAGGATACAAATGAACACTAGGTATGCAGAGAGTGAACCAGGAGGTTATCACCATCCTTTAGCTTTGTGTAGAGTTTTTAGGTTACAAAGTGATTTCACATTTATTACCTCATTTGATTCTCACAACAATTCTGTGAAGGAGGTGGGGCAGAGATTGTTTTCTCCATTTAAAAAACAAGGATATTGTGAGGATCAGGGATTCTGAGTGACTAACTCAAGATTATGCAGTAAGCAAATGCCAGAGCTGGGGCTGGACCCAGGTTTTCTTGGTCCCCTACTACTTCTTTCTGAGTTGTTTTGTAAGCTCAGTGCCTGGCAAAACAGTAGGTTCTTAAAAAATAGTCATTGATTGATAGGAAAAGGAGAGGGAAGGAGGAGTACCCTGAATGGTATGCATAGGACTGGGAGGAGAGAAAAATGGAATACATGGAAGTAGAATCAACAGACAAATGATCAGAAGGATGGAGGTTGCATCAAGACCAAGATGTTATGGGTACAAAATTGGCTCAGTAAGCAACTTCCATAAATCAGTCCTTTTTTTGTGTAGTTGGAAGCCAAAAGCAAGCCACACAGTGAACAATTATTGCACAAATGTTTGTGGGCAGCTGTGGGTGTGCAAACCACCTGCTACAAGTTTACAGCTTTGTTAAACTTGGTAAACATTAGGAATGGAATGGATATGCCTCTCCAGTCTGTATAGTGGCCTGTCACCCCTCCTTTTGAGGCCTTCCTCCTTAGATGTTTCGATTTCCCCATGGCCATGCCTCCCATCTCTCCAGCCAGGTTGCTTCCTGCTGGTAGAGACCAAGACTTGTCAATGCTCCTGTTTGGGATTCTTCTGGGGCCTTGGCATAGGATGCTGGACTGATTGCATGGCAGAGAGGAAGTAGCAGTGCCATTCTCCTGAGTTATTTTAGGACACTTGAACGTCTTATGTACATGCTATTGAGATCAGAGTCACCCTCCACTAAAAAGAGTTCACTCACTTTGACTGGAGCCCGTCCTGCCCATAGGGCTGCAGGAGATACTGGTGAACAATCTTGTCCCTGAGTGTTCCCGCCAGTTTGATTTTCTTTCTTGATCGGTGCAGGTTGATAATGTATAGTGTAATGGACCCACGGACGTAGTTGTGGCTAGGATCCAGGAAGACAGAAGGGAGAATATTAAAACAAGGATGTCAGCGAGATGCTTTCCACCCTCCATGATGCAGAGGCAGATTTCAAGAAAGCTAGAGAATAAGAGAATTTTCTTTTAAACTCCTCAGACTGAGCAGACTATTGACTTGGGAATGTGGAGACTTGGGGTCTAGACCTCATCTTGTCATTAACCTTGGCAAATCACACCAGCTGTCCTGACTTTGGCTGCTTCTTCTAGAGCATTAGAGGACTGATTCAGATTACTTTCAGGGCTCCATTTAATATTTTAGGATGATGTTAAGAAGACACAGAGTAAAGTGCCCTTGACTTTTGGAGACACAAAGGTTTTGCCATTTTCTTGTCCCATGAGGAACCTGCTCCCCCCACCTCACTTATTGCTACTGCATTTCAGGTCCTCTATGCTTCTCCATAAGCTTATCTTCAGCTGTCTTTTATTCTTAGGATTGCCCTCCATTCTTCCATAATCTCATAGTTTGTTTCTACAAAGAAATAAAACAAACAAAAAACTTATATCTTTATAAAAGCCTTTTTATTTTTGTTTTTTCCTAAACATCTCCCTTTGTTAATTAAGTTACCTTACTGATTTGGGGGTGGGTAGTGGAAATTCATTATATCTGCTTTTCTGTATCAAAGAGATACCTATTAAGTTGTGAAATGCTTAAGTGAAGAATCCCATCTTTTACTTCAATTATTTAGAACTCCTCAACACAGTACCAGCACTTGTCATCTAAGAGTTAGATAAAAGACCACAGTATTAATGTTCAGATAAAGTATTTTAGCAGGTGTGAATGGATCTTTTTATTGACTTGTATGACTAGGGAACCTTTCTCTCTAGAATCACTAAATGACAAAAGTATTATGAGTCATATACAAGGAAAACTTTTAAAAATTAATATAGGATTTTGATCATTTTACCTTATTTCATGTAAAACATTTTAACTTACCCTCTTTTAACATAAAGAACAAGGAACATGAAACTTAATTCAATAACTAAATCAATTAAAATAAAAGCCTCTTCAGTTTGGTACCATGGCCATAAGGAAGAGGGACAAAAAAGGAGAAAGATATACAAAGAAAGGAAACAAAAAAGAGAAGAACAATGGTGGAGAATAGCGAGAGACTTGGGGAGGGAGCCACAAGCAGAAGAAAGACAAGAGAAGGAAGAAACCTTGAGAGTAGTGTAGGGGACTTGGAAGCATGGAAGGACTCCATTTATATATCCATGAGACTTAGAACCTGGATGGGTACAATATGCCCATGACAGGATATTTGTGTGTGTGTGTGTGGGGTGAAGGTGGGGGAATATGCTTTCTTTGTGAGGATTAAAGAAGTGATTAGAACTTTGGGAAGCATGTTGATGAGTGACCCAAAAGCATGATGCCGCAATTTTCACAAAAAGGGCGTAAGTGAAATGTCCAAAGGGACAGGAGGCAGTTTCATAGGAAGGAAAACTCCATCCCCAAGTAATCAGTCAACTACTTCAAAAGTGCATGCTGTGTCACAGGGAACTGGGTGAAAGAATTTGGATGGCATAGGGTCAGCCACTGCTATCACTAGAAGGCGACTTTGGAGTCACAGAAAGTTAAAACTGGATGAGAGTTTAGAAATCATTCAGTCCAGTCCCTTCATTTTATCATGAGAAAATTTAAGGTCCCAAGAGAAGTGACTTTTTTTTTTAGGTCAAAAAACTATTGTTGCTGTTGAGTCGTTTCAGTGACATCTGACTCTTCGTGACCCCATTTGGGGTTTTCTTGGCAAAGATACTAGAGTAATTTGTCATTTCCTTATCCAAAATTATTTTATAGATTAGGAAACTGAGGTAAATACGGTTAAGGGACTTGCCCAGGGTCACACAGTAAATGTCTAAGGCCAGATTTGAACTCTAGGAGTCTCCCTGACTCTCTCTGTGCACTATGGCGCCTTCTAGCATCCCCAGATAGAACTGGGAGTTGAAACCAGGTACTCTGATGCCAAGTTCAGTACTTTTTCTAATACGACACATCTTATTAACAGTTGTGCTATCTTCTTCACATGAGAAAAAGCAGTGGATTCCTGGATTGTGGATGAAGAGCTATAAGGAACCTGTGAGGTCCTCTATCCCAATCCCCCTGTTTCTCCAGATGAGTAAACCTTGACGTGGAGAGGCTGAGTCACAAGGGAAGGATTTGAATCTAGGTGCTCTGACTCCAAATCCCTAACCCTTCCTACTGCACCATTAGTAGACTGAAGGCTTGGTTTGGATGAGTGCCAAATCCGGGGATTCCATTTAGTTATGGTAAAAAGGAAACTCAGCTTGTGAGCAAAAGCAAGAAATATTGGACCTGTAAACGCCCTTTTTTAGCCAAGACTAGAGTAATTCTCTTTTGTGATTGTCACCAGACTCTTCTTTCACATTTTAGCAGAGAAGGAGAGAGTGACTGGATTGCATTTACTAGTTATCCTCTATAGAAATGAAGCAGAATGAGTCCTCAGGGATAATGGTGGGATCAGAGGAAGTGGTGGGTGGGAGGGAAACCTGAAGTCACTGCACAGTTATAGGGAAATCTGCCTTGTCAAGCTGCTTGGCAGCCTTCCTGCTCCTTTCCCATAAGTTCTCTCAGGAGGCCAAGCCCTTGCAGAAAGCCAGTCCAGGTGGCAATGTACAGAACATGTTTCACAGTATGTACTTTAGCCAGAAGGTGACTGGTATTAAGAGTTGGCCCATCTGCCCAATGCATCAACTTGACTTTCTGCTGGCAGCTGGGAAAAAGTTTTGTTGGTTGCACAGTTCTGAAGGTATGAGAGTTAACTTTCTGGCTTCTAAGATACCTTCATAGTTCTGTGAGCATGGCCCAAATAAACAATGTAGCGAGAAGTTAGATCCCCAGAATATTTGTTCTCTGAATCCCCAAAATAAATCTTTGAAGAACTATTGTTCTCTTAGAGAATGGGGCTAGTTGGTCTGACCTTGGCCTTTTGTCCTTTTATTATTATAAATTATATTTATTATTATATATTATAAATTTTACACATCTATATACATATATATATGTGTGTGTGTCATACCATCTGCTTTTATTATTTTAGCTAATAAAACTTCCTGGGAGAAGTGGTCTGTGTTGAATTTCCTCCGCCTCTGCCTCATTCATGGTTAGGACATTTTCACCAGCAGAGAATCTCAGTATCTGGAGTTCATCTCCTCTGGCAGCTCTTTCCCTGCCTGACATTTCCCCTGTGTTGCCATGGGCGGGAGTGGGAACTGAGTCCAGGGATGGAAGACAGGGATTGAAACATCCTGGATAGAGGAGGTGGGGGACCTCAGGTGGGACAAGCACCAGATGACCTCCAGATACCAAACAGTCTTTGTGCAAAGGCCTCCCACAAGGCTGAAAAGATTGGGAGGGAAATGGAGGAAGGTGCTTGGGGAGCAATGGACAAACCCAGTGTTAGGTCAACCTCCCTGAAATCTCGGTTTGTCCATTGTCTCCAAGTCTATTTCAAACTTTTTTTGGTAAGAGTCAGGCCATGTTTTGCCAAACATTTTTTCCTCTTAATTTTGAAGCCCCTGTGTATTTTAAGGGAAATTTAATCCACATGTTTCTGATTCATTTACACTTAACTCATCAAAATATTGTTTTGTAAGAGTCATTTGATGTCCAAGAAGCCTCAGGAACCTTTTTTATGAGACTTTTTTTTTCTTCTGAGAAACAGGAAGTTATATTTTGCCAAGAATAAACGAACTTGAACCCCAATAGGCTCAAGTTTGCTTCAAAATCTACTAAGTTCCAGTCAGTTCTGAACTTGGCTAAGGGCCTTTTTTTCTTCCCAGAAACATACAATATCTTTAAAAGATAGTTTGTACTCAGAGGTTTTCTAGTCAAAACTTGCTTGTTCCTGACGCAAGAGGATCTAGAGTGGGGACTGCCACCTTCCCAGATTTCTGGCTAATTTGTTAACATAAGAGAAAGACACAGAGAAGCACCTGTCTGGGTCAGTGTATGACCCTTTTCTCCTCCTAAGTCAATCATAAGGAAGAACTTTTAAATAGCTGTAAGTCCAACAATGGAACAAGAATGATACCTTCTTGTTACAGGCAGTGTTTAACCAGAGGCCAGGGGGAGGCTGGGTTCCTAAATTGGGAGGTAAGATTAGATGATGTCTGAGGTTTCTTCTAACCCTAATGAATACTATTCTTTGTGAATGAAGTCAATTGCTTTGAGTTATTTGGCTAATAACCCCTGAGTCCTTCTTAAGCCAAAGATCATGCACTTTGAATGTAGGGGCACAGTCTCTATGGAATTTAATTTAATTCAGTTTCGCTGAAATGTGGAGTATGTAATGGGGAGTAACATGAAATAAAGTTGAAAAATTATGTTAGATTCAGATTGTGGAGGGCATTAAATGCCAGAACAATTTTCTCTCTTTTTTTTTAAAGGCAATAGGGAGGTGCTGAAGGTTAGTAGCAGATGGACCAGGTCAGATCTGTGCCTTAGGAAGATTACCTTGGGCAGCTGTGTGGAGGATGGATTGCAGAAGGGAGAGACTAAGAGTAAGGAGACCAGTTAGGAAGGTCTTATAATAGTCTAAGCAGAAGGTAATGAGGCTCTGAAAGAGGGTGATGGCTGTGAGTGGAAACAAAGTGCATGAGATTTTGGGAAGCAGAACTGACAAGATCCGCTAACTGCCGGGCTCCGGGGTTTGAGGGAAAGTGAAGAATCAAGGATGAGTCCAAACTGGCAAGTGAGTGTAGATGCCTGGGAAGATGATGAAGCCTTCAACAGAAATAGGGAAGTTTGACATAAAGGAATGCTAATTAGCTCACATCAGGTTTCATCAGCATCATACACAAAATAATTGCACTATTAGGTGTCTTGTGAGTGTGTCTCCTCTTATTACTATGAAGTTATTTTTAATTCTGAGGGGAAAAATACTTGTTTCTTAGAGATTTTAGTAAGACTGTGTGGAGAAGTCAATAAAGTTAGAGAGAAATAAGTTTGTGTGGGATGTTGGTTTTAAAATTTAAACATCACAGTAGCAGTTTCTTAAACAAGGGTTTGGGTGGAGGACTGTGGAGAAATTGGCTTTTTATTTCTTAGGATAATAAAAATACAGCTTCTTATTTATCTAGGACCTGTTTCTAAGGAATTCTCAACATTCTTGGAAGATTGTAAATGGAGAAATAAAAGTTTTTCCAATACTAGGGAAGGAAAATGCTTATTCAACATTGCAGAGTGCTGGAGTCCAGCATGTGGCCCTTGGGACAGATTTAGCTTGACTGACTTCAGGATATGGCACGATCTAGACTTCTAACAAATCCCCTTTTACTTAATTAGCTAGATTGCATGTGCTGGTAGGTCAGCAGCTCCTAGCTGCCTGCTTGCTGTTATTACTGTCTACCTGACTGTAGCCAGGTGTCAAGCTAGTTGTCTTGGATCAGTTAATAACTATAATTAGAAAAAAATCATGTAGGGCCCACACATACAGCTTTCAGATTACAGAGCCCACCAGTGAAAAGACTGGGACATCCCTGACCTTACTGATGGCAGAGCTCAAGCCAGAGCTCAGCCTCATTGCTTCTTCATTCAGTGTGAACTCTGGTAGGCCCATGACACGTCATCAGCATCTCTGTCCTGTGTAACAGTCAACTGCCTTCTGAAGACCAGTGACTGAGCTAGTGAGATCGAAGGGGGCCAGAGACACAACTGCAAATTAACACTGGCTTTCTAATGACCCGACAAAGACATTAGCTCAGTGCTTGGCACACTGTGGGAGTTTAATAAATGCCTGTTGATTGCTTGATTAGGAACAACTGTGCAAGTGGACTTACCCAAGCTGTCAGACTTCAGTAAGCTTCTCACTGTTGACTGAATAAAGATGGAACCTCTCAGCTTGGCTTGTAAAGCCCTCCAATCTGGCTTCAACATTTTCAGCCTTACTTTATACTCACATTCCCCTCATACACTCCTATTTGTCTACCAAACATATCCCACACTCTCCATACCTTTACTCTCCTCATCTTCCTTCCTGGGACATTCTTCCCTCCCAATCTCTGTCTATCTGCCCTTCAAGATGCAGCTTAAATGTCACCTTCTCTCTGAATCCTTTTCAGATTTCTCCAGTTAGAAGGGACATCTTTCTCATTTGATTTTACAGCACTTTGTTCATGTCTTATGCGCTTATTATATTCTAATTAGTATTTTATTTATATGTCTGTCTGTCTTTTATTTCTCCTTACCACTCTTTATATCTTGCTCCCTGAGGGCAGAAGCCAAGTTGTACTTCTATCTTCAATACTTAGCACATAGTAGATACTTAAAAATGTTTTCTGCACAAGGGGCAACTAGATTATGCAGTGGCCTGGAGTCAGGAGGACCTGAGTTCAAATCTGGCTTCAGACACTTACTAGCTGTGTGACTCTGGGCAAATCACTTAACTCTGATTGCCTCCAAAACCCTCCTCTCCCCCCTCCCCCCACATTTTCTTCATGAATTCAATTCAACATTTATCACTGTGACTACTGTGTGCATGGTACTGTGACAGGTAGTGGAATACAGAGCATTATATTAGAGTTAGAGGGCATGGGTTCAAATCCTAGCTCTGCCACTTTCTGTGTGACCTTGTGCAAGTCACTGTCATCTCTCATGGTCTCATTTTCCTCATCTACAAAACAAGAAGGCTGGAATATATCAGTAGTTCCCAGCCCAAGAACTGATGACCCCCTTAAGGCAGTGGAATTAGAGGTCATTCTCTTTAAATAATTCGACATAATTAAATATGCTTTTTTGGATTGGCTAAATAATGTCCCATTCACATGTGAATGTTTTCAAATGTATTAAACACAGGTCTGATTAATGAAATAAAAAATTCCCTTAAAATCAGCATTTTAATAATCAAAATATACTAATGTACAATTGCTACCAAGTGGGAGGAGCTCTGAATCTTTTTGAATGTAAAAAGGGGTTCTCATACTTTTTCTACTCAATCTACTGTATCATCCTGTAATCTAACTTCATGGAGTGTGCAAATAATGGATGAATGAATAAATGAATGAATGAAAGAATCCATTTTGCTTAGGTGCTTAGAGTGAAACTTGGAGTGTGGCCATGCTGTAGACCCCAAGGCCTACCATCACAGATGAGCTATTCTCCTGGACATTACCCAAGCCAGACTATTCCAATACAGGTTCCATATACTTTCCTTAGCTGCCAGACCAACAAAGGCAGTATCAAAATGGTGTTAATTGGAATGAATGGTCACAAAGAGCACTTCTAATCCTTTTATCCATTAGTAGAATATTAAACTACAATGTGGTACCTTTCAAAGTCCAGATTTGCAAAGATTGTACTTCATCATCATTCTTTGCTGAACACATTCTCTGATAATGAGAAAACCACAGACCAATTCAGGGCCAGGACCTCACAGTCTGACACAAATTATCTTCCTAAAATCAATTTTAATCTTTCTTACCAATTTTCAACCCGCTTCTTAAGTCACTGTTATGTTTGGTTCCCTCTCCTCCCAAATAGGTGTTTCTACCCCTTTATTCCACCTTGATTATATGGAGTGATTAGCAGTGTAGGCATGTGCTTTCCCATGGGGGCAGAAGATACTGAAATTATTTTTCTCCTCTATGATTGTGGTCCTTCTTTTGGGTGGTTGCTTCTGGGGCCTGAGACAAGGAAAACAATGTTTCCTTATATAATGATCTGATAACAACAAACAAATGTCATAAAATAGCCACTCCCTGGATAGGGCTTCCTGTTGAGCAAAAGGGGTGCTGAAAATCACCTGGCATATGACCAAGCCCAGTCTCTATTCATCCACAAAAGATAATTGTGTCTACAGACAAGACAACTGGCCCCTAATCCCCTCTACTATGAGAGATTCTTTGAAAACTCTTATCATGAGAAATTAACTGGGCTGGACTCCTCTATCATCAAGTAAGGGGAAAAGGTGACTGTTGTAACATGACCATGTAGGGCCCTTTGTACTGTGCACTTCCATTGATCATCTTCTGATAACCCTAGTGCAACAGCTCTATCTAGTGACTCTTTCCTACCCCCAAGTTTTCATTCTGCTCAGAGATGCTGTTTCCCTACTAAGAGAAAGGTTTTTCTTTCTCAGATTTGTTTATTTTCCTCCTTCAACTGGAAACTATTTCCTACTAAGATAGGCATTTTTTGCCAAGTAAATTTCACTATAGGGTGTCTAGTGAGTATTGGTCCCCATTCTTTGTGGGATCGAAAATTTATAAATGCAGTACTACTGCCTCATCCTCAGCCTCTTGGGGGCATGAGAACAGGTGTTTCATACTTTGAAATTGATGAATTATAAAGAAAGAGAGCTTAGGCAACTTACAAATATTTTAAAGAATAAACTCAATGGACCTGATTTAAACCTTGTGTTTTTAAACTTGTATTTTAGAAGGTTTGTCTTAAAACCCTTTATCTTCAGGCATAGTTGATTCTGTTAGCATTTTTCAGCACAGCAGGAGGTAGGCATAGCAACAAGATCAATAAGAATCAATAAGCTCTGGTGGCATTCTTGCCAAAATAGCTCAGATTTTGGGTTCTTTCTCGAAGCTACTAAAAGGGTGAAGGAGCAGTAGCCTGAAAGGACCCCTGGAACAGCACCTATGGGTGGACTTACTTGTGGTGGCTTGTGCAGTGAGCATAAATGCGTAATTTGTCCCGGATGACTCTGCCAGGCCGTGGCTTCCGTTGGAGGCCAGCAACATGCACTGCTAGAACTTTGGGTCCAATCAAGCGTTTATACAGGAGAGAGAGCCAGTAGTCCTAGAGGACAAGATGGAAAAAAGCAGAGAGTAAGAGAACAAGATAGTCAAGTGAGGGACAGGGGGATAATTATGATTAATTATTAGCTAGTCTTGTAACTTGTGTTATTGTTGTCGAGTTGTTTCAGTCATATCCAACTCTTTGTGACCCCATTTCGGGTTTTCTTGGCAAAGACGCTGTAGTCATTTGCCATTTCCTTCTCCAGCTCATTTGACAGATGAGGAAACTGAGGCAAAGAAAAGTTAAATGACCTGTCTAGGGTCACAAAGCTAGTAAGAGTCTGAGGCTAGATTTGAACTCAGGGAGATGAGTCTTCCTGACTCTAGGCTCAGCACTCTTTTCCCTGAACCACCTAGCTGCCCCCTGACACAAAAATTCTTGATAAAGAAATATTTGTTGAACGAATCTCCAAAAACCTGAACTTCCTCTTGATGACTGGTGACTAGGAGTTGGGGGGTGAAGAGGAAAACATCCTCCTATTATAATCTTTAATAGTGATGAGGATCCAGCCTTTGCCTTGGGACTTTTTTTCCAGTGCTTTCTCTCTTTTCATTTGTGTCACTTATTAGTTGGATGTGGTAGCTGCCATGAAGGAGCTGTCAGCTTGCCCTTATCCAAGAGAGATTCTAGCCACTATGCCCTAGAATGATGATGAGATGCTTTGACAAGCCCCAAGATGCCATCTATAGCCCTTGAATTTCCGAGGGCCATATATAGTACTGCAGCCAGGACTCAAGTTCAGTTCTTTGGAATGATATCTTACTTCAAACTCTGTTGTTAAAATAGTTTATTCTGGATCATTCATGAAGTAAGAATCTATCAAGAAATAAATGGGAAGTGGATAGAGGTATATAAACCAATGGAATATACTGTAGTATCTTTCAATATATGACCTTAAAATTCTCAATTTATACTTTAGATTTCCAGTTTTATTTTCATATCACCCACTACTTTACTATGGGCTAGAGTAAATGAAATACAGTAAGGTTGTTATTAATGCTAGAACCCAAATGACACCCCTTGCTGTCACTTAAATTTTGGTAGGGAAGTGCAGACATAATGCCACTAGTAGGCAGGACAAGAGAAAAGGATAATTGAGTCTCCCTCTGGTCTGATCTCTTTCAAGCTATTCTATATACTGCTGCCCAATTAGTCATGTAACTTATTTTTGCCTATATTTTCTCATTTGGAAAATAGAAAAAACATAATACCAGGCAAACTCACAGGGTTGTCAATGAGGAAAGCTCTTTTTAAATTAGAAAGCGCTATATAAACATTTTTTTTGTATCATTCTTATCATTATCATCATCCTTAAAAGCCATAGGAATACCCAATGGGAGAAGGATCTGCAAAAGGCATCTATAAACTCTGCAGCAGCCATTTTTATTACACACTCAGCAGTACAAGTGCCATTCTCTATGGTAGAGAAAAAAGAAGTGAAATTAACGTGGAGCAGCTTTGTCTTCTTTCTGTGGTCAGTTCTCACTGCTTCCATGCTGAGCAGAAGTCCTACCTTTCCTTTCTTCCACTACAGTTTTTAAAAAACCCAACAACCTTTTGCTGCCAACCTTGTGAAATTAAATTATCCCTCTTTGTTTTAGTAGTTCTAGTTCATTAGGGTGGCTAGAAACCACAGGTTTTATTGTGGGCCCCATTCTTGTATTTTTTTCTCCAATGAATCACTGAGCCTCAATTGCTCTTGTAGCTACTACTCTCTATGGCATTTAGCTACAGTACATGAGGGAGTATATGAGGAAGAACAATAGGAAATGAAACTCAGAAGGTAAGTTTGATTACAGAGGACCTTAAGTGACAGGTCAGGATGTTTAGACTTTGCTTTTTAGGCAAAGAGGAACCACTGGAGTTTTTCAAGCAGAGGAGTGGTATAATCACAATTGTGGATTAAGATTATTTGGTTCAGTGGATAGAGTGTTGAGTCTGGAATCAAGAAGGCCCAATTCAAATCCTGCCTCCAACATTTACTAGCTACGTGACCTTGGGCAAGTCATTTCACTTCTTTCACATGAAGAATTGAAAGAGGAATCAACTGGAACCAGGGAGACATATTAGGTCATCTATAGGACTTGCTTTGCAACTAACCAACATTTTATCTCTCTAGGTCCCAGTTTCCTCCTGTATAAAATGAGTGTGCTGGAAAGTATTATATATCATTCTGGATAATGTGGTCCGGGACCAACATTATGGCTATAAAAATGGAGAGGAAAGAGTGAATCTGAGAAGTATTTCAAAGGAAGAGTTGGTAGAAGTTGATGACAGATTGAATACATGGGTTAAAGAAGACTCTCATTTTTATCCAGGAGACTATGTACAGTCTCCCTTTGCCTCTTGTATGAATGGAAAACCCACGGTTCTAATCCTTTGATTTCCAGAAGGAAGAGAGAATGGATATAAAGACATGCACATGTGGCAGATGCTTCTTTTCATGCTAGTGGTATTACAGATCTAGAACATTACACTTTGGAATAATAGCCTCACAGGCTGCATTATTAGGAATTTTCCTGTATATGTTTCTTGTGTTTAACAGATATAATTTAATCTATAATACAGAAATCCAATAGAGGCTCTAATGCTTTTCAGTTAATGGAAGTTATCAAGAAAGTCTTCTCAATATTCAGCTGAGACTTCTACCATCTCACCTGGAGTAGAATCCACTTAGCCTCAGCCTTGGGTCCAGGTCCCTACTCTACGTGACTGTTCAAACTAGTTTTGCAGAAATATCACTTTAATCACATCATGCCTCTTCTCACAGTTTACAAGATCAAGTCCAAATACCTGCCTTTTATGGACTTTTATAATCCTACAACATCCAGTTTAACAAAAATGTATTAGATGCAGTTACTATGCTGGGTGCTAGTTCTGCAAAGAAAACAATGAGCACTGCCCCCTCCCTCAAGGAATTTATAATTCACCTGGGGGTGGGGGAAGGGCAGGGGAGAAGGGGAGAACAGAACACGTGCACAGATCAGAATGATAATTTGATAACTCAATGCACCTGTGTCGCACTGGTGCGAGCACTCCCTCTATTGGTGAAGATCACAATTCTCCATCTTCTACCTAAAATACTGAGGAAATGACTCATTCTTTTAGTATTTCATGGATGCTAGCATAACATTCAGTCTGTCCAATTATGTGACCAACACTATGGTAGAACAATATAAACTTTATATAAACCTCTATAACTTTGAAACCTCAGAATAAAGTAATTATTTGCTGGATATAGAAAAAGTATAGTTGAATTAACAATATAAGAAGATATAACCCACACACAAAGTAAAAATGTCATGAGTTAATTTTGGAGAAATGTTAATATTTAGAACTTTTACTCAGGATCCTGATCCACTCTCCCAACCCACCAAAAACCGTAAGAGCAAGCAAATTTGCTGGCTTATTGTTTATAATTTGACTATAAGGACTCCCCCATGGCAGTCAATGTCCAACTCTCACCCTCATTGATTCTGCATATGAATCTGCCCCCAACATATGAAAAAAAGGGGGATGAGAGTGATGAAGGAATAAGACAGGGCTGAAAACATGTCATGCAAAGCTCTCAAAGCTACATGTGAGAAAAGAGCATGGGGCCTGATGGAAATGGGATTAAGAACCTAGCTGGAACCAGTCTTCTCTTCCACAGGTTAGTCAGGTCAGGGACCCAGCCTACCCAACCTTTCTATCACTCAAACCCAGGATATTTAGACTGTCCAACAGTCTAGCATCAGGACCTTGTTCACTTGTGTTGAAGGTAGAGATGTCCAAGGGTGATGGTGGTGAATTTTTTTTTAAAGCACTAAAACACCAAAATGTCAACAAAGAAAGCCTGAATAAAAGCCAAATAAATAAATATATAAACAACAAAGAAGACCCTATTAATAGAAGGAAGAATGAGTAGAACTTCAAAGAGAAACCAAAACTGATAAGCAAGTACCTTTAGAAATCATGTAGTCCAACACCCTCATTTAATAAATAAGGACACTGAGCCTTGAATTTATATATTTGGCTGATCAGAGGTCTTTTTTGGGGGGCTGACTTTCAGGTTCTTGTCATGTCTCTGATGGTTACCAGATGGCTGACCTGTGGGAAGTGAGATGTTGCTTCACATGTATACATGCAACACTATAACTGATGACTATCATCACTAATACAATATAGAAATATGGTGGGTAGTTTGACTGGCCCTACTGCTGACTCTTGATCTGTCATTTGTGTTCTCCACCTTGGGTGTGGGTGGTAGTCTCTGCTACAAGGTATGGAAATACAATAGAGCAGGATTTGTTTGTTTTTTCATTATGGCCATATCAATCTATCCACCGACAACATCTAGACTAGGCCTGCACAACCTATGCCTTGGGCTGTCCAAAATCCTTTGGTGGATTGCAGGTTGTACAGGCCAGATCTAGACCATGAGTATACTTTATTCCAAGGCTGCAGAACCTGCGGCCTCAAGGCCATATGTGGTCTTCTAGGTCCTTGGGTGCAGCCTTTTGACTGAGTCCAAGTTTCACAGAATAAATCCTATTGTTAAAGGAATTTGTTCTGTCAAGTTTGGATTCAGTCAAAGGGCAGAACTTGAGGACCTAGAAGGCCACATGGCCTTGAAGCTACAGGTTCCCCACCCTACATCTATTCCTACTGAATAACTGAACAAATTTCTAAGCCAGAGCTCTGAAGAAAGCTCTGTGATATCCTTTTGGAGACTCTTCTTCCCCTCCTGCAGTCAGTGCACCCTGGCCTTCCTGTGGTTGATGATGATAACAAAAACATGTTTATATAGTGCTCTAAACAAAGGGTTTTTCCCATGAAAGCCCTGTGAATCTGGTAGGTATTATTTTTTTTCTATTTTACAAATGAGGAAAATTAGGCAAAAATAAGTTACATGAATTGCCCAGAAGATATCACTTAGAAGTCCAAATGGAGGCTAGACACAATTGCTGTTTTTGTGGAAGTTCACCCATAATATATGTTTTCCCTTAAGTGTCCTTTATACCTCAAGAAGAAAAATAGGACAAAGAACACTGACAAGGATAAACCTGTAGAGGACAGAATCCATAGTTAATGAACTCAGATTGTATGAAATCCTACCCTGAGACTTCTTTGAAATGTATTCTAGGAGTTTCTGTTCAGAATAACTATCTCATCTTGATCTAGGCTATTACATTTTTGGAAAATGTTGGCACTTGGTGTCATCACCATCTGACCTACAGATAAATGGGAACAAAGATCACAAGTGCCCTTACTGTTCATGTCAGATTGCCCGGAGACAAAGAGTAGCAGATATTAGACCTGGAAGAGCCTCTAGAGATCATCTCCAAACCCCCTCATTTTACAGAAGAGGAAACTTAGGTCCAGGTAGGTTAATGATGTTGCTAACATCATACGATTAGTGCTCTTCTGAACTAGGATTCGGTCCTCCTTGGCTTTCAGCTCAGTGTTCTTTCCAATGCATTGTGCTGCCCTCTTCATACTCAATTTAGGAATGGATGGTTAATAGAAGCCTGACCTCATTAAACCAATAACTGTTGGAGGTTACAAGCTGTGGGTTTTACTGAACGCAGGCAGTGTTTTCTATAAGCCCTTGAGTTTTGTTTTAACTTAATATTTTTTTTTTTGCTGCTGAGAAGTATATTTAGGATGAAGTTTAACTGTTCAATGCCAAGTTCTTTTCCCTCCAAGCCCCCTGCTCTCTGGGTTAAGCCTCTTACCTTCTTGTGTAGCTTCACAAATTCCCAACTTTGTTTCTCTCATAAGCATAAATACAACCACAGTAGCCATCCTTTAGCTAAATATCTGACCCTGGAGACAGGAGAAGAAATCAAGTGTAACAACACCACTGGATACCACTAGAAGTGGAAATGTGCCAAAGTTAACATTCACAGGGAAGAACCCTACTGTTTTTGGTTCCTCAGCAAAGGAGGGGAAGCAAGACAAACCCAGAAACAATTCGGAGATGATTAGAGAATCACTCCAAGTTCTATAGATAATGACATTCTTTTCAGTCCTTTGCCTTTTTCAGAGGGAGTAAAGCATATCCACTTTATGAGTATGGGGTATTGGAATATGTCAGGTTACTCCCATTCACCCTGGGACTTGTCACCCTGTAGTTGCCTCTCTTGCTGTGGTACCTGGACATGACTCAGCTGCAGCTGGGCTGCAATTAGTGTGCTTTGTTGGGCTGAGTAAACAGGTAGGAACTAAGTAGAGAGTCTGAGGAACACAAATTCTTATCTCATTTCGGTCACTGATTCTCCACGTGGCTGTTTTAAATAACCCAGGGCCCCCTGTTTTCTGAAGATGGAAATAATGGTCCCTCTACATTCCCTTCTTTAAGAGTTGTGTGAAGTAGATAGATAACAGGAAAATCCTACCACCTACATTAGAGGAGTCCAACTTGATAGAGGAATTTTCTGATTTCTGAGTCTAAAATGCATAGTGTCTGACATACAGTAGGCACTTATTAATGTGTTGATTGATTTAATGGACAAGAAAGTAACCAGCAGAAAGTCAGTCTGGCATAGTACATTATAGGGGCAGTCAGTTCTGCTACTAACTAGCTGTGTAACCTTGGAGAAATCACTCTAGCTCTCAGGACTTCTCTTTCTCTTTCACTGATCAAGTCCTCATCTATATAATAAGGAGGCCTGAACTAGAGGATTTTTAAGATCCCTAAAAGCTGAAAATTATATATAGCTATTGCTATTCATTTAAGTAGGAACACTCCTCCCCCTACCAACTATCACCTATTTTATACTGGGTAGAGGAAGGTGGGAAAGGGATGAGAAAAGAACATGGAGAAACCAAACTTCTTGGAGATGGAAGTGAAAGATAGGAAAGACACATAGATATGGTGGCAACAGGGAGACTTGCCTTTAGCAGAGCACTAGGATAGTCTCAGTGTTACTGGCCCTAATCAGACCTCATCTGAGTATGGTGTTCAGTTCTGAGAGCCACAGTTTTAGAAAAGCATTGATAAGCTGGTGAGTACATAGAGGTGGGCAACCAGAATGGTGAAAGGCCATATGATGATTGGTTAAAAACACTGGGCATGTTTAGTTTGAAGAAGAGAAGAATCATGGGGGACATTATGGTGGATTTCAAGTATCTAAATGGCTACTCTGTGGAAGAGGGATTAGATTTATTCCGCTTGGCCTTAAAGCACAGAATCAGGAGTTATGGAAGTTGCATATAGGCCAATTTAGGCTTGATTTTCAGGAAAAACAACCTAATAGGGCTTTCTATAAGTGGAAAGGTCTACCTAAAGAAGCAACAGGTCCTTCCCCTCCCCCTTAGAAGTTTTTAGGCAGAGGCCAGAGATACTTCTTGTATATGGGTTGGATTAGATGTCACTGAGATCGTTTTGGATATGCTCAAATTTTGTGATACTGCGATATCTGCATAAAGCAGTAATTTTGTTTCCTTTTTGCAATTGCCTATTCCCTCAACTTATTTTTTCCTTCTTTTTACTATAGCTGGCACTTCTAGAACTACTTCAAATAACAGTGGTGATACTGGACTTAACTGCTTTACCTTTGATCTTATTGGAAAGGTCTTTAATATGTCTGTGTTAGTGCTGGAGCTTGCTTTTCTTTCTTTTTTTTTTTTTTAAAGCAATTGGGGTTAAGGAACTTGCTCAAGGTTACACGGCCAGTTATTATTTCTGGGTGTGGTGCTGAGTATCTGAGCCCGGTTTTGATCCAGGTCATCCCGACACTAGAGCCGGTGCTCTTACTCGCTGAGCCACCTGGCCGCCCGTCGGAGCTTGCTTTTAAATAGACACTGTTTACTGTATTAAAGAAAAGTACATTTATTCCTATGCTTTTTGTTGTTTTCAACAGATAAGGGAGTTGTATTTTGTCAAGAACATATTCTGTATCTCCTAACATAGTCATGGAATTTTTATTGTTTCTGTTATTAATGTGGTCTAATACTGCTTATATAGTTTTCTTAATATTGAGCCAACTCTGTATTCCCAGTATTTCTCTTTCATTTTTAATAAATCATTACAACTTTTTTGTCCTTTTCCATTCCTAACACCTTATTTATAATTTTTTAAAGATCGCTGACAGTAGATTAGCAACCATATCCATCAATTCTTTCATGATCCATGGATACAGCTTACTAGTAACCTGAACTTATCAAGAGCAACTAGATGTTCTCTCCTTATTTGACTTAGGATTTGACTCCGTATTAGTCATTTTTATGCTATCCTCTCCTGTCCAAAGATTCTTCTGCTCAATAGAAAAAAAAAACAGAAGAAAAGTAAGAATTGAGCTCTACTCTTTTTTCATCGTTGGTCACTCCTGTTCCGTGTGCCATAAGCTACAGTTTTTCTTTGATCCTCTTTTTTCCAATAAATTTTGTTTCCCTTATATTTCCTCAGTGGTCTCGGGTCATTCTGAGCTTTAGCACTCAGACAATATTCTTAGAGACCTGTACCATTTTCCATGTTATATACTTAAAATTAAGTTCTGAATTCTCTCCTTCTTTCCCCACCTGTTGAGAAGACAAGAAAAACAAAACCCATTACAAATATGTATGGGCTGAACAAGTTATGGTAATATGAATGTGATGGAATACTATAGTACTTGTCTTTTAAAAATCTAAATTAGTGCATGAATTTCCTGTGCATCCAAATTGATTTATTTAGATAATACCTATTTTCTTCATTAGTGGAATTGTTGTTTGTTTTTTTGTATACTGAGAAATTTACTCTTAAGAGCTTTCCATCTTTCCCAGGCTAACTTTTCCTGTTGAACTTTAGAATATGGGATCTTATCTATTGGAACCTTTTAAAATTTGTTCTTCAAAAATCTAGGAAACATGTCAAAATATGCTGTGTTTTCATTTCCTCCTCTAAAAAGGGAAAAGTGCATTTAGGGGAAAAGAAGGTTGAAATAAAAGAGTAATGAGACCTTTTATAATAAAAAGGATTGGTAAAAATGTATGTATCAAAATCTCAAGACAACCAGATCTGAGAACTGTTCTGTCTGAATTTCAATTGTACATGTGTTTAGGGGATTTATGGTAGGAGAAGAGAACTAGGAAACCAGTTAGAAAGAACCAATTTCTGATGAGTCTAGGAGAGCTTAATGAAGGCCCTAGTATGTAACACAGAACTAAGAAGGTAGAACTAGAGAGAAAAGAGAAAATTCTTGTATAACCTGTTGTGAAAGGCACAATATGGAAATTCATTTCAACAAAAATTAATTAAGGACATATAGGACACTCTAATAGTTTTAGGTATACAAAAATGAAATTAGATATTTCCCCTGCCCTAAAGGATCTTTTAATCTAATAGATAAGAAATATGAAAATCAGTATTTCATAGAAAAGCTGGTAGTGTAAGATCTGTGAACCAAGTTAAGCTGGATGTGGTCAAACAGGAGATGGAAAGATTAAACGTTGACTTCTTGGGTGTCAGTGAACTTAAATAGATAGGAATGGGTGAATTTAGTTCAGATGATCACTATATATACTACCAAAGACAAGAAGCCCTTAGAAAAATTTGAGTAGTTCTCGTGGTCAATAAAAAGGTGAGAAAAGCAGTATTGGGGTATAATCTCAAAAATGACTGAATGATATCTGTTTGGATCCAAGGCAAATTGTTCAACACCATAGTAATACAAGCCTATGTTCCAACCACTGATACCAAAGAGGCCAAAGTTGGTCAGTTCTATAAAGACTTACAACATCTTCTAGAAATAACACCAGAAACAGATGTAACATTCATCATAGGAGATTGAAATGCTAAAGTTGGAAATCAAAATACAATTGGAATAACAAGTACAAAATGAAGCAGGGCAGAGACTAATAGAGTTTGTCAAGATAACTTGCTGGTCATAGCAAACACTCTTTTTTTAACAACACAAAAGGGAACTCTACACATGGACATCACCAGATGGTCAATAAAGAAATCAGATTGATTATATACTTTGCAGCCAAAGGTGGAGAAGGTCTATTTAATGAATAAAAAAAGACCAGGAGCTAACTGTGGCTCATATCATGGGCTGTTTATTGAAAAATTCAGACTTAAATGGAAGAAATTAGGAAAAACCATGAGACCATATAGGTGTGACCTAAAAAACATCCCTTATGAATATGAAGTAGAGGTAATGAGTAGATTTAAAGGATCAGACCTGGTAGAGTGACTGAAGAACTATTGACAGAGGTTTGCAATATTTTATAGGAGAGAGCAACAAAAATACTCCAATACTCCAAAGAAAAAGAAGAGCAAGAAAGCAGAATGGCTTTCTGACGAGGTGTTACAAATACCCGAGGAAAGAAGGAATGTGAAAGGTAAAGGAAAAAGTGAAAAATATACCCAACTGAATGCAGAATTTCATAGAATAGTAAGGATAGATAAGAAGATTTTCCTATATAAGCAATGCAAAGAAATAGACAAAAACAGTACACTAGGAAAGACAAATGATCTCTTCGAGAAAATTAGAGATATCAAGAATATGTTTCATGCAAAAATGGTAGGGACTTAACAGAGGCTGAAGAGATTAAGAAGAGGGGTCAAGAATACACAAAAGAATTGTACAAGAAATATCTTGACATCACTGATAACCACGTGGTGTGATCACTGATCTAGAGTCAGATATCCTGGAGAATGAAGTCAAGTGGGCATCGCTAACAATAAGACTAAGGATAAGATTGAAGACAAAAGGAAAAGGTGACAGCAGAGGATGAGATGGACAGATAATGTCATGGAAGCCGTGAATGTGAGCTTGTACAGACTCTGGGAGATAGGAGAGGATAGATGGGCCTGGAGTGTTATCGTTCATGGGGTCATGAAGATTTGGACATGATTGAATGACCAAAGAACAACAACAGGAGTCATATGCAAAGGAGAGGTCCATAAAAGTGTTGTGAGAAATTTAAGGGAGGAAAGAATGGATGAATAAAAGTTTTATATAGGATTGATTTGGGTCTGGAAGGCAGGGAGGGGATTTAAATACATAGAGATATGGAGAAGGGATATATAAAGTCCATTTCTGGACTGAGTGAAGATATAGTTTTAAAAAATGGTAGGATAAGAATAGGGGATAGTCAGATGAGAATGTACGTGGGTGAATGGACAGGATCTAGAGTGAAGGAATCTCTAATCAGACTGAGAACCTACCTATATGTTATATATGTATATGTGTGTGTATGTATGTATTATGGAGGTGTTACATGGAGGGGTGTGTATGTATTATGTATACAGAGTTTGTATCCTGATAAATCCTCACAATTTTTCTAAAGGAGTTAGATGTAACTCTAATGTTAATGCTTTACTTTTCACAAGAGGTACAAGGGATAAATGAGGAAGGGCTAATCTTTTATACTCCTTAATTCCTGTGCTAGTAGAAGCAAGAGTGGCAAGATGGGAAATTAGGCAGTTGACAAACAGGGAGGATGCTGTTCAGAGTTCATATGGCTGGCATTGTTTTTTTTTTCTTTTGGAGGGTAATTGGGGTTAAGTAACTTGCCCAAGGTTACACGGCTAGTTTTTTTGTGTGGGTGTTAAGTGTCTGAGGCCGGAGCTGAACTCAGGTCCTCCTGACTCTGGGGCTGGCACTTTACTCACTGCACTACCTAGCCGCCCCCATATGGCTGGCATTCTAGCATTATTTCTATCAAATTTTGCCTTCCCACCAATATGTTAAAACAACAAAAAAAGAACCGACGATATTCCCCAATTTCTTACACTTCTGAATTTAAGGACGTAGAAGAATGAGAGAGAACACTTGTGATACAGTCAAATTCCCTATTTTCTACATACTTACCTATATCTGTAATTCCTTGGACTACAAATTTATTAACAAGTTGGGGAGAATATGAAGAAGTCGAGGACAGATTCAGTATCCAGGGCTTTTGGGGATCTCAGTATTTCTAGGGTCCTATAAAGCTAACTGGAGCAGAATGTTATTGGAAGGGGATTCTTCATCCCTCTGTCCAGGACAGCATACTAGCATGCTTCTGGCTACAAAGAGTAAAAGCAAGCTCAGTGGGTCAATCATAGGCTCAGGAGTACAAACCAAATCATGAGTTAGATAACACCAGTGATGGCCAACATTACATATCCTGGGAAGAAACACTTCTGCCCAGTCTTTTCAATAAGATTAGGGAATTCAGTGTGCAGAAGAGAAGGTGGTCTCCACTCAGACAGTTAGAGAAAGGTCTGGATAAATTGCGTTGTCTACAAACTATTTTGTAACAGCCTCAGTAAAAATATTAAACTATATCTGAATAGCAGTAACAACATCCATAAGAGCCAAATTGGATTCCTTCTTGGAAAACAAACTACAGACCACATCTTTACTGTGCAGACACTCATTAACAAATATGTAAAAAAAATACCAGCCGGGAAAAGATGTTTTCCTGCTTTGGAGACTTTTTAAAAAGCATTTAATTCAATCTGGCATGCATGGCTGAACCTGAAATGGCTACAATGTGTAACTGGTGGGAAAGCATGACTGAATCCATTCTGTCTATCAATACAATTAACAGAGGACAATATAAACAGGATGTAAATGGGATCCAGGAGAAGGGCTCATCCAATCAGGAGATGCCCTTTTCAGGCACATTTGAGACAGATAGGTCACCTGAGCTTTTCCCAAGACTAAGGAAATGCTATCTGATAACAGGGATGTTCTCCTACTTCCTAATGATTGCTCTGGTGAAAGCTTACTGTGCAAAATGCCACAACTTTGGCAAATCTTAACCTGATTTTCACAGAAAAGTTCTCAAATAACCTGATGTTTTATATTTTGAACCCACAAATGGGTTTCCTGTGCTTTTGTGTTCCATGTCTCTGTGTCAGGTTAGAACCATTAGATATCCATATCTATAACCAGGCCTGACAATAAGGTGGTTTATATAGAACAATGTGAAATCTAAAAGGAAATTACAAATGCAATCTGTACATCATTTATAGCTTGTAAGGTACTTTAATTGGTGTACAGTTTTATGTAATTTAAAATGGTTAATGTTGGTACTTCACAAAGTACTCTATATTAATGATCCCTCAGGCATAAGATACAACTCTAGATATCTTAATATATACAGTATTTAAGCTGCCATTGGGTTTAGGACACTTGAGACTTAATTAGCAAAAAAGAACAGAGAGTTTAATATTCAGGAGGAGTTCTTAGAATGATGGTCAATGGGAATGTGGAGAATAAACCTCATCCCTTTTGTGATACCTAAAAAAAAGAGGAAGAGGCTGTGGGTTGAGAAACCAGACTTGCAATTTATTCTTGGCTTAACCCTGTGGCTAAATAGATTTATGCCTATGTTGAACACAGCAGAAAGTGAACACAAACCTAGTCTCTCAGATCTGGAAAAGACCTCAGATGTCATTCATTCACTCATTGTGCATAAAATGTTAATGCTGGGGGAGGAACAAAGTTAAAGCATGACACCATTCTGGCCCCCATGAAATTTGCAGTTAGTAAATCAGTAAGTTCAGTGATCTCATTTTACTTACAAGGAAACATACTAAGACAAGTGGAAGTATGGTAGTTAGCTAATTAATACAAGATAGCTAAACTGCATAATTCTTGCCAAAAAATAGGGCTGACAATATTTGAATCAGCCTTAAATGATGCATGATTCCACTAGGTAACTCTAATTGTATTCTAGGTGGTTGCTACTTAACAATTATCCAGTCTTGGAGTTGCACATATTTTTGAAGAACAAAAAAAGACTTTTATATTTAACTATATTCTGCCTCCTACAAGGAATTAGTTTAGAGTTTTTAAGAAGCATATTTGGAATTAATCCTCTTCCCAACAGAAACCAGCATCAATGTCCGAACAATAGCCAACATACTAAAATTTCTATATAAGAAATTACAGAATAATCAAATTTCATACTTAAAAATTTTAAGTAGATGCTTGATTCATTAAGATTCTGTCTCTCTCTTTTTTTTTAAAAGCAATCAGAGTTAAGTAACTTGCTCAGGGTTACATGGCCAGTTATTTCTGGGTGTGATCCCCAGGTCATCCCGACACTGGAGCCAGTGCTCTTACTGAGATTCCCTGTCTTTGCTTACCAGTAATATTAGGTTTTTGAAGAGTTAAATCAAGTCAACAAGCATTTAATAATACATACTACGTGCCAAGCGCTGGGGATACCAAGAAAGACAAAAACCAGGCCTCCTCTTAAGGACCTCACAGTGTGATTTAAGAAAGAAGAGAGAATGGTCTGAAACAGTGACACAGACTATGGATTCTTGAACTATGTTATTAAATAATTGGTAAAATCTTGGCTCCAGAGAATTACTAGTGACTGGGAATGAAATTCTTTGCCATTAGTTAGAGATATTATTGTAAATCTCATTGTATAACTGGATATTTCTGACATTTGCAAGAGTATTAAAGGTATGGCCATCTCTCCTCAGATGCAGATGGAGATAGTCCAGGACTCTGAACCTGAGTGCCTTGGGAAGAGCAGTGTTTCCAGTCTAATTCCCTTAGTCATCATCCTGGGAAGCAGCCTCTGAGGAGATGTGGCCAGGTGATTGCTCCTGCAGGTGCCAATCACAGCTACTGAAAACCCAGAAAACAAGCTTTTATAACAAGGCCTTGGCATTCTCAAATAGTTCAACATCAGAAATGAATATGATTTCATCAGTGGAAATTACATTGAAGAAGAAACACAACCATCTGCTTTGCCGCTATACCTTAAGAACCACAGGACCATTCTATATGATTTGCAACTGAAACCATTTATATGTGTTATTTCCCTCATTAGAGTATGAGTTCTTTGCCAGCAGTATGGTCTTCTTTTCTGTTTGTAATCCCAGCATGTAGTACAGTGTTGTATATAGAGTAAGTGCTCAAAAAAAGTTTCATTAATTTATTTATCAATCTTGAGTTGTACAATATAAATCTTTCCACACAGAACTTTTATTTTTTTGCTGATGTTTTGAGCCCCAGGCATAAAACAGAATGGCTTAACTCTGAGCCCCAGTAGTCTCTACGTGGAAAATTAGAGCATTTGGGGTAGGCTGTGAGGGCAAGGGCATAAGTGAAGCATAGAATAATGAAATAGGCCCTAGGAAATATATCTGTGCATTTGAAAAATAAAAAAAAATCTACAGATTTGCTCTGAATGATATTGGTTAATGGCAAGTGTTAGCACCTGTTTCAATACTATATGCGAAACATTAAAAAGGTGCTATAAAAATTGTGTTCTGGTTAGGGATTAAAAGCTCTGTTCAACTTGCAGCTTCATAAACTTTCATCTCTCTCATGAAAGTTTCTTTGTCAAGTTGGAAGAGGAAATCTGGGAGAATTAGGAAGAAAAAAGCTCAAGACTATGAAGGTCTTAAAGGGGAGGATGCCTTTCAGTGAAGTCTGAACCCTCTTCCCCCCACATCCACTCTCCATATGCTGCCCTCCCCAGAGTCGCTGAGCTTCAAGCCCAGTTGTCTTTTGTGAGTCCTCACCCTCCTTGCCCTTGTTGGGCAGCATCTAACACAGCTGGCCACTTTCTCCTTTTAGAAGCCCTTTTCCCTCTGGGCTTCCCCAGCACGGTGCAGTGCTGATTGTCTGCCTGACTCTAGGGCTTTTTCAACGACCCTTAAGTACGGGTGTTCCCTAGAGCCCACACTAGCCTTCATTTATCATTTTAAAAAATTCTATGACTTCTCATGGGGATCTCAGCCATGCCTGTGTTGGAATAAGAGGTCATGGCTGGAACACATGAGAACTGCATTTAGCTCTGGTTTGTGGGAGGAAGGGGAAAGTAAGAGAATTTCAATTGCTACAGAGTGCAAACTAGGACCTTTGTTTATTAACAAAAGAGAAATGGAAGGAGAGAAAGTGTTACAGTGCATATCATGCTCATTCTTCCTAATCACTCTCCAAGCTCTGGCCCCTTGTGCGCCTCCCTTCCCAACCAACCCCAAGGGCTCTTTTTTTTCCCCCACATAGATGATTGGGGCTCAGAGATACATAATTTTGACATATCTGTTAGGATTCTTTCCAATTGCTTTCCAAATCCTGAAACTGCTCTGTGGGCATGGCACTGGGCTCTACTCCGCACACAATTTTACTAGTTAGCTGCAAAGCCTGGGAATCTGCACTTAAAATATGAATCTTTATCATTACCTGGATTCCTAAATTATGGTTTTCCTAAGGGAAAACTCATTCCTTTGAGAATCCAGATTCACTCACAAACTACAAATGCTCCATATCTGAACACTCCCTGACTCCTAACAGTTAAATGCAATCTCCTTTCTTTACTCACACCACAACTCTGCAACAATTCAATCACTCACTGTCTACACTGCTGTCCAAACTCTTTACTTCCCTTTTAAAATGCTGCATAAACACACAGGGGCTAGATTCCCTATTGCAAAGTAATTGTAACCATTAACTCCAATGACTTCGCCTAAATAGCTGTGGAATTTGTGGACGTAACTCATAGCTGTAGGCAACTGTAGGCCCATGTATCAACTACAACTGTCCCCTGGTTTAACAGAAAGAAAATGGTATTGACAACGATGCCTATTACATATATTTATGTACATATAATACACACACATACATTATATATACATACATATTACATGTAGTGTAAAAGTGGTTACAAAAACTAAAAACATAGTTCTGAATGTAGGCATTTGCGCAAATTGCTTATTACTTATGCCTAATTATCATGTGACACAAGAATAATTATGCATATCATTAAATATATTTCAGAATAATTTTACGGTAGCTAAGAAGTGGCTGTATCAGGCCCCGTCTTTAGCTTTTGCTTATTGCAGGGCAACAGTGACCTTCTAATTACAACTGCCAGAAACTTATGAGACTAACCGCCTAAGACGCACATGAAAACGTCTCATTACATCTGAGTAACACTCCATAGTCTCAGTCTTAGTAAGTTATTGCTCATGTAACATGGGTGATTGCTTATAACTAAAGTATTTAGTGGGTATAAAAATGCTCTATAGTTTAGCAAAGTGTGTATGACTTCAATAACTATTCAGAAGGTGAGAGGTTAAGTGGCAGAGTGTATAGATAGCTGGCCTTGGAGTCAGAAATTCTTAGATCCAAGTTCTGTGTCTGACCTTCTCGCTGTGTGATCCTGGCCAACCCTTTAGTATCCTAGTTGAATATTTAGAGCTCAAAGTTGCAGAGTGGGTGCTAATCTGCATGGTAGATGAAGTTTCTCTACCAATGAAATAAGAGAAATTTAAAAAAGATCATTAAGTTCTACTAAGTATAATGTTCTATGCTGGGCCCTGGAGGGGGATACAAAAATAAAAAAATAAATACAATGAACTTGGTCCTCAAGGACCTTCCAAATGAGAATTTCATTTATCATTAAGTTAAAGATCTCACTAACAGTGACTGAGGACCAGGGGTGGAAGGCTAGATTAGAAATCCAAATAGGGAAAAAATGCAGCATGAAAAGTTAAAAGAAAAAATCCTTTAAGAATACATTTTATTGCTGGAAAAAAGGAGACTGTGATTGTACAAGTGCCAGATGGAGAACAACTCACTATGTGGGATTATGACTGGCAAAGACCTAGGAGTTACAGTATATAACACAATGAGCTGAATGAACAGTACAGTGCTACAGTTATAAAAGGAGGCGGGATCCTCAGGATAGACATGCAGTGATACAGGATAATATGGAGGTTGGGATGGAATCTTCCAATTATCCTCTACACAGTCAGACTTAGCATTAGTCTTGTGACTAGTCCTAGACTCCACAATTTAAGAGGAATGTGGAAAATCTGGAGAGAACTCAGAGAAGAGCCAACAGGATGATTAAAGGATTAGAAAATTAGATCTATGAGAGAAACTCTTGCATTATTCATCTTGGAAAGCAGGTTAAGAAGCAGTATTAAAAGGAATCTTAGTAACACAAAGACAACTTTGGTCATTCTCTAGCTCCCATCATCGAAATCCAGAGGAAGAGAACAGACACTAGAAACAAATTTGCCATCTTGAAGGTCTTCTGAGCATTTGAGATCAACCCAGAGCCCTAGGAGTCTCACAAAATGGGTTATCCAGGCTTAACCCAGTAGCAAGTCAAACTTCTATAAGGGAATGCAGACAGACTGCTGTCAATAGTCTAACTTTAGCCTTGAAGTTAGTTAGCTTTTCATCAGCTACAAGGCATGACAGAGCTCCTGTTGGCAGCTTACAGAAGGGTACTGGCAAGAAACCCACACAAGGAATAATGGAATTTGAATTGTTATATGAAGACTACGGACACACACACAATTAGTTGGAAAACCTTCATATTCTCCTCCTTGGTACCAGATCAGATCAAATCTGATCTGATTACTTGGGCATTGTGGCATTCTCTGGTCCTTCTCCCCTTTAGAGACTTTGGAGAATACTGAACATGGTTGGGTGATCTCAGAATCTGTGGGAAGACATCTGATAGATGCCTTGTTCTTGCAGCCTTCCTAGCTTTGGAAATGAAAAAAAAGAAAACATTTCTCCCAGTTTCTTTTTCTTTTAGACTTATGCTTTTGAGAACTATCCACCTAAGATTTTACTAAGGTACTTTTAATGTATGTTTTACATCACCATTAATAATGATGAGAAGGTCTTAACTGTTTCCCTTGGCCCCTGTAGTATCCAGCACTGTATCCCTCAAATTCACCACCGACTCATTAATCACTACCCCCTACTTAAAATTCTCCAGTTACTTTTCTGTACTTTTGACTGGCTCAGATTCTAGTAGTATACATATGTTTTGAAAGCTGGATTTCATAAGAAGTTATTCTATATATTTATTATTCATTAAGTTACCTTCGATTATAAAAGATACACCAATAAGAGTCTTAGACAGTGGCAGGAGTAGGAAGGTAGAAATCAAGGATATAATTTAAAAGAGAAATGTAGAGAGAAAGGGGGAGTATTTGATCTGCATTAGTTCCCAAAGCCTTGTGGAGATTTCATCAGAGCTGTTCAGATCAAACTGAGTGAGCCAGCAAAGTCCAGACACACAACTAGTTATAATGACCTTTGGTAAATGAAAAGAAAGGACGTATGGAAACCTGGACACATAGTGGAATCTCAGCACAGAGAAAACTCTATCTGAGCTTCCTGCCTGATTCATTAGCAAAGAGAGGTAACATTTCTTTGATCTACTGAGTAGTCATTAGCACAAAGGGAATAAAGTGATTAAAAAACAATTGCTCAAACTGTACTTGAGTTACCACAAATGAAAAAAGAAGGTTCCTTGTATTTCCAAGAGAAAAAGCATATAAATTTGACAACTCAGACCCACTCAGACCAATTACCAACCATTTCTCATCAAACCATTAAATTCTCTTGACAATGGTGAGAACTATGGTAGGGAATTGTGGAAAATCAATTGTAGGAACCTGGAGCCATGTATATATACACAATGCCTAATAAGTATTTTTTTCTGTGCCCAGAAAACACCTGTATAATAGGCCCCTTAAGGCCCAAGTACCATTCTTTGGGCCCTACCAGGACTAACTGTAAGGCAATCCATCTCTTTCTGTTATACAACACCACACACACACACACACACACACACACACACCACACAATCTCAATCTACATATACAATGCTTAAGATTGTTTAGCAACAGTTTAATAAACATCTATTGAATGCTTATTATCATGTATCAATCTCTGAGCAAACAAAAAGACAAAAAAATGGTCTCTGCTCTAATGGAGCAGACAAGCTACTATCAGGGCAAGAAAAGTATAAAAAATGACTATAATACAAGACATTAAGGATGAGAAGTAAGAGATAACACTACAGTGAGGAGATCAGGGAAAACTTTGTTAAGTAGGTAGGATTTGGATTGAATTTCAGTAGTAGTATTCTGTAGTATTTCAGGAAGCAGAAATTGGGTTATGGGGAGAGAAGGCAATCCGTGAAGGAACCACATTCCTGTTTGACATTTAACACCCTTCATCTGGACCAAAGCTACCTTTCTAGTCAATTATACATTACTCTTCTCCACTCACACATGACCCAGTTAAATAGCCTTCTTACTCTTCCTCATACACAATTTCCATCTCCCCTATTGGGGCCTTTGCATGGTCCAGTCCCATGGTTGGAATGTATTTCTTTCTCAGCAAAGCCACTTGGAATAGCTGGTTTCCTTCAAGGTTCAGTTGGGTCCCCTTGCATTTATTTTGTATCTACTTATATCATAATCTTCTCAAGTAAATGTAAGCTTCTCAAGAGAAAAGGCTTTTTAGTCACAATGCCCCTAGCTCAGTGTCATGTAAATAAGGAATACTTAATATTTATTGTTTGAGCAAAAGTTCAAGGCAAGCAAGGACAACAGTGAGTTGACCCATTTAGCTAGAATGTAGAATGACAGAGAACTATCACTTTCAACCATTTTGCTGGGGGTCATGTTTATCTGTGAACAAAATAACACAGCTGGTATAAAGTACTGAAAGAAGAAGAGGATCATTGCATTTGCTGGTGATCTACCTCCTCCCCCCCACCCCCCACCCCATCAATAACTATGCTGGGGCAGCTAGGTTGCGCAGTGAGTAGAACACCGGCCCTGGAGTCAGGAGAACCTGGGTTCAGATCAGGTCTCAGACACTTCACACACACATACAAACTAGCCGTGTGACCTTGGGCAAGTCACTTAACCCCAATTTCCCTACCCCCCCCAAAAAAGCAAAAACAAAACAAACAAAAAAAATTCCTTTCTCATAGTTAAACATATGTGGTGATAATAAATTTGAAAAAAAAATAACTATGCCAGAATCACAGAATCATAGGATTAGGATCCAGAATCATAGGATTAGAGCTAGATGAAACTGTAGATACTATCTATTCAGTAAACAGTGGAGAGAACTTAGCATGGTACAAAAAAATGTCTTGATATGCTTTGAAAGCAACTTAAGCTCCAAAGCCCATTAGTATGGTATTATCTCCTCATGGCATGATCTTTTCTTCTTCTGGTCTTTTTTTTTTTTCTTTAAAGCAATTGGGGTTAAGTAACTTGCTCAAGGTTACACGGCCAGTTATTTCTGGGTGTGGTGCTGAGTATCTGAGCCCGGATTTGATCCAGGTCATCCTGACACTGGAGCCGGTGCTCTTACTCACTGAGCCACCTGGCCTCCCCTAAGCAATGGGGGTTAAGTAACTTGCTCAAGGTTACATGGCCAGGTGTTTCTGGGTGGGTGCTAAGTGTCTGAGCCCGGGATTCGATCTCCAGGTCTTCTCAACACTGGAGCCGGTGCTCTTACTGGCTGTGCTATCTGGCCGCCCCCTGGTCTTTCTTTAGTGTCCTTTGAGGCAGCAAAGAAACTTCTCACTGTCTGGGCTCTCTTTTGGTATTTGTGAGATACGCTATATTGTCTTAGATCCCCTGGCCCAATGATACTAACTTAGTGTGTTTTCTTCTTTTCATGGGACTGTCAGAATGAAAGAGACTCCATTTTCCACAGGTACCGATTCTTGAGTTTCCTCATTTTGAATGACATAGTGTTGCAAGTATTGAAGAGACAAAATGAGGAGCAAATTAATTGAACATAACAGGCCTAAGCGGATTGAATATAGGACTAAGCAAATGCACTGGTTGTGACATTAGGAAGCCTCATCATAATTCTAGGCTTAAACCTAGAATATATAATACAGGATTTCTTAAGAAGCAAACTTTGTTATTTATGGGGATCACAATGGGTCATTCTGAAGATAAAATAATGCCTTAATATAGAATTTCCTGGCTTTCTCCTGAGTAACTGGAACAGTGTTTATGTTTCGTAACGTTAATCACATGTGATTCTCCTAAATGTGGGATCTAATGGATGCAAAAATTGGTCCAAATGTCAATTTTAAACATATGTTTTTTATACTGAAAGAACTGTACAGTTCCAAACACTAGTTAACTCTTTGGTGGAATTAGGGACTGAGTTTTCTGAAGTGTCTTTGGGTGGTGTTCAAGATGATGAACTTCTCACTACTCCAGTCACAGGTTATTCTAAGAATAGGAAGGCCTATTTATGAAGCAAGGCATTAAGAATTAGGATAACTTGGGGCAGCCAGGTAGTATAGTGAGTAAGAGCACCGGCCCCAGTGTCAGGATGACCTGGGGATCGAATCCGGGCTCAGACACTTAGCACCACACCCAGAAATAACTGGCCGTGTAACCTTGAGCAAGTTACTTAACCCCAATTGCTTAAAAAGAATTAGGATAACTCAGTGAGTTATTCAGTATAGCTCATTGTAAAGGACAAAGTTGGGAAACTGTGAGAAAGACATTATTAGTAAACTATGGGAATATAGAAATTGGATAGAACAATGATAGCCAGTGTTGGGCGTGCTTTCTTGGGGCCTTTAAATGCAGATGAATAACATACTGATTTTGTTGGTCATTAACAGTTATTCTGTTTTTCAAAATGGCCATTTTGAATTTTTTCTAATGACATGAGGATGATCTACTTATTCTTCAGAGAGGAATTGAAGGGACTTTTTTGGTTTCCAAAAGATTTCTCCATTCTATTTGTTGTTTTGTCTAAAGGAAAGAGGCTGAGAGATGACTTAGCTTTTCAGTGTATTTCCACTTAAGACAGAACATGAAAAAACATGTTTAAAGTGATGAAAGGGATTTAGATTAGACATAAAGAAGAACATCCTAATAATTAGGATTGGGGTCATAGGACTAAGGAAAAGGACTAAGGAACAAAGGAGGGGCTAGTTTTCTCTGGAGATCTAACAGTTGCCTGTCTAATACAGTTCTATTTAAGATCTGACTGACTTCTTAAAGCTTTTTGTAGCCTAAAACTTTTATGAGCGTACAATTTTTATTAATGGGACCCTGAGAACTTTTAAACAGACCATAGGAGGATTTCACTATTCTCCATTTCTTTCTCTTTATCCTTTTTTCTTACACCTCTATTTCCCACTTTGACTTTCTTTTTCTCAGTTCAGTTCTTTGTTCTTTTTCATTCCCTTCTCCTTTCTGGAAATAGTCTCCTATTATATCCTCTCACCTTAAAACACTTTGGTTAACTCTTGGTTATCTTTCTTCATTAACCTTTTCCCAAATCTATCTTTTTAAATTCCTACCTTCTAGGCATTTCCACTCTTATAAGACATAGCTGACCACATAACTGTGCTGCTGCTTATACAATAATTTAGCCCTTTGTTATATTCTGGTTTTGAATACAAAATTATTTTGATTGTTTCGCATGTTAAACTTGTTTCCCAACTAGTTAATGAGTCCAAAGAGAGCAAGGACATCATATACTTCTTATATGTGTTTTGCAGTGCTTAGCATAATGCTGGATACATGGTAGGCACAAAAGCCATAGTCATGAATTCACTTCCCATTGGCCTCTGCAGTCTTCAAGACTGAGAATTTCCTTCACAAAATCCTTCTTTTTCCTACATTACATAGCACTAATGTCCTGGACCTCCTACCTCTGGTAAAGTCTTTCTCTTTTTGCCTTTTTTAATGGCTTCCTGTCCCCTTATATACTGGCATTCCCCTAAACTCGTTCTTTAGCCATTTGTTCTAATTCTTCACTCTCCCTTGGGGAGCTCAGCTGTGCTGATCTTAGGATGAGAGCTCAGGAGAAGAGCCCAGGCACTTCAGCCCTGGGGCCTGTTGTGGTTGAGGCAATCTTAGTGAACTACTTTGATTACATTCTCTTCAACCATTGTTTTAAGGTCCCCAGATACAGCAAAGCCTGGTTTCACTGTAAGAATACAAGCTTGGGGCGGCTAGGTGGCACAGTGAGTAAAGCTTGGAGTCAGGAGGATTGGTTCCGGCCTCAGACACTTAACACCCACCCACACACAAAACTAGCCATGTAAACTTGGGCAAGTTACTTAACCCCAATTGCCCTCCAAAAGGCAAAAAAAAAAAAAAAAAGAATGCAAGCTTCTTGAGGGAAGAAACTGTTTCATTTTTTTTTGTCTGCATCTAGCTCAAAGTAGATGCTTAATAAATGTTGGTTGTTTGACAGTTAATTTTACCCAACTGGGATGGAGGCCAATCTGGATCAATGAAAAGTGCTGAAAATAAAACTTTATTTTACTGATTAATTTTTCTTTATATTTTAATTTATTGCATACTTTCAAATACACATACAAACACATGTATGTATATAGGTTATTTATATATGTATGTATATATGTTAACCCATATATGTTAATAATACAATAAGGAAAGAGATCGGAATCTTGTAAGACAGAATCATCAAATGTAGCTTAAGAGGATGTTAGATTTTCTTTAGTCTTAGCATACTACTTGGCACACAGTGCCTAATGAATGTTTGTTTATGATTGATTGACTACTTGTTTAAAAATAGATAAGAACCTATAAATACTACTGCTAAGGCCCTTTCCTCTTATATAACATCCTTTGTTCATGATGCCATCTTATTATTATATACTTGTAAAATCTTTAATAATTTCAAAGATTCTTTAATAAAAATTTGTTCCTATTTCTCTGTAAATGACCTATTACAAAACCCAACTAGTACATGCAAATACTTTTTTTTTGGTCCCCTTTTCTTGTATTAGCCACTTTCCATAGAGAAATAAAAAAAAAATAACATACCATTCAAAAACTGATTGAATATTGCTTAAATTGCAAATGGGGAGGAAAGGTTGAGGATTCTTTGTTTTGCCATTAGTGATTAATCTTCAACTATAGCTATACCCAAGGTAGGGCAACTGAGAATTTTTCCAGAATGCTGAAATTTGGAGGACATTGAAATCCCTTATAGTTATTTAACTGGTAGAAACGATCTAGCACCCAGTGATCAAGAATAATTAATTAGAATAGAAAACTGGCAGATGATCTATTCCTAGCAGCCACATTTTGTTCCTTTCTTCCTATGGGCAGTCATGCCCTGCTCCCTTTTTCACTGGCATTCTAAGAAGTAGGCTCTTAATGCCCTTGGTTTTCTGGTCATTGAAGCCAGTGTCCCAGGACCTCTAGGTTTCTCAAATGTGGAGACTTGTACTTTAAGTTCCAAGGTTTTCTTCTTCCCCCAGCTGGTCAGGGTACCTTTTTTATTGCTTGTTCTAAGAGCATTTTGTGGTACTTGCCATGTCATAAGAATTGCTAGATATATTTCTACCTTCAACTCCTTTAACACTCTTACTCAATTATTACTTACCAACAAAAGCTACCTAAACATCCTAATCATCCCCATCAGAAAAAAATTCAGGAGAAGATCCCATTCTGTCTATAAGAAAATTAGCTTAGAGGTGACTAGGTGGCACAGTGAATAGAGCACTGGCCCTGGAGTCAGGAGGACCTGAGTTCAAATCCGAGCTCAGACACTTAACACACACACACACACAAAAAAAAACTAGCCATGTGACCTTGGGCAAGTCACTTAACCCCAATTGCCCTTCCCCACCCCCAATTACCTTAAAACCATAGGGAATAATTTAACATTTCCCTTGACCTTCTGGGTTCTAAACAGTCACTTATGCTCATTTTTAAAATGAGATGCTTAGGTTCTGTTTAATCTTCCCAAACCAGGAAAATAATTTTATTCTCTTTTGCCTGGTGTCATCAATTACTGGCCACATCTATACTGTTTACGCCTCCCAATTCTGTTCCCCCATTATATCAGTCCTCTCCAACCTACTCTCCCCAACTCTACCCCTAGCAATGTCAACAATGAATCTGCTTTTCCTGGCTTGCCCTGTCTTCTTCAGAAATTCTCTTGTTAAGACAAGGAGAAGGAGTTGTTCTCAATGACCCCAGAGTCCAACACATTATTAACCAAAGTCTATAATTACAACCAACTTTGTTTCTGCTCTCAAGGTCCCTAATCCTGCTTGTTCCACTTGATTAACATAAGTCCTTTCGTTTTAGGGATGGTTATAAGCAAATGGGAATCATAAACATCAATGTAAATGTGGTTAAGTAGAAACCTGACAGGATTAGTTGTTTTTAGTCAATTGTATCCAACTCTTTGTGATACCATTTGGAGTTTTCTTGGCAAAGACACTAAAGTGGTTGTCAGTTCCTTCTCCAGATCATTTGAAGGAAACTGAGGCAAATAGGCCTAAGTGATTTGCCCAAGGATAGTAGACCAGGTTTAATTTGACCACATTTAACAAATATTAAATATTGTAAATTATAAAATAAATTAAAAATATAATAATATACGTTACACATAGTTTGTTACATATACATATGTATTTATGAATGATATTAAATTGAGAAACATCAGAGAGGAGAGTAAAATACTAACTAAAGATGACAATATCTCTTACATTCCTCCCTTCTCTACCACTTCCATCACCACATCCAAGTTCAGAAGCTCATTACCTCTTCTGTGAAGTACTGCACTTGATGGCCTATGTTTTTCATCTGTTGCAAGTCCTTTCTCCCTTTACTTTGTCCTATAACTCAACTCACTGCAATAAACATTTATTAAGCATCATGTGCAAGCCATTAGAGTAGATGCTGGGGATATAAGGCAAAAAATAATAGTCCCTGCTCTCAAGGAGCTCACTATACTCTTCTGAGTTAAATAAACACAAGATATTTGGTAAGAGATTCTTCAAATAGAAGGCAACATATAAGTTGAGACTTAAAGTAAGTGAAGGATTATAAGAGGCAGAGATAAGGAGGAATCCACATGTATTCCAGAATTGTAGACCACCTACACAAAGGAATAAAGATAATGGAAAAACTGTTGAGTTCCCATGATGATAGGTTCATAGATTTAGACCTGAAAGGGACCTTTTGTGTCATAAAGTCCAGCCTACTCATTTCCAGATGATTACAATTAAGGCTCAGAGCACTCAGTGATTGACGTGAGGCAGATATCAAGTGTTGGGTCAACATTTGGATTCAGGTCTTCTTGACTCAAAGCCCAATACTCTTTTGAATGTATCACCCAGCTGGGAATAGAGAGAGTAGATGGTTTGGCTGAGACAGAGTATATGAGAACTAAATCTGGAAACACAGGTTAGGGCCACTTTGAAAGCAGCTTTATGTACCAGGCTAAAGAGTCAGGATTTTAATTTAGAGACAATCAGGAGATGCAAGATTTTTGAGCAGGTGGGTGATGTGGTCAGACCTGTGCCAAGGGAGATTATTTTGGCAGCTGTATGGAGAAGAGACTGGAAATGGGAGTGAATGAAGGCAAAGATTGATAAAGAGGCTAATGTAAAGGCAAGAAGTGATGGAATACTGAACTAGGACAGTGGTAATTTAAGTGGAGAGGAGACACATGAGAGAGATGTTGTGGAGTTATAAATGGTAAGACATGACAAGTGATTAAATAAGGAGGAGGGGAAAGGGAGGGAGGGGAAGAGAGAGAGAGAGAGAGAGAGAGAGAGACAGAGAGAGAGAGAGAGAGAGAGAGAGAGAGAGAGAGAGAGAGAGAGAGAGAGAGAGAGAGAGAGAGAGAGAGAGAGAGAGAGAGAGAGAGAGAGAGAGAGAGAGAGAGAGACAGAGAGAGAGACAGAGAGAGAGAGAGAGACAGACAGAGAGAGAGACAGAGAGACAGAGAGACAGAGACAGAGAGAGACAGAGAGAGAGACAGAGACAGAGAGAGACAGAGAGACAGAGACAGAGAGACAGAGAGAGTTGCAAGTCAGGAAAGATGAAGTTTGTTTCTGACATGCTGAGTCTGAGATGTCCATGGGACATCCAGGTATCAATGTTCCAATATGGAACTAGAATTGAGAAGATATTAGTTTAATAGAAATACAATAGATTTAAAAATGTAATTGAACCCATGGAATCAAATGAAATTACCAGTAAAGTTTAGAGAGAGTAGAGGGTTGAGGACAGAGTCTTGGTGAATATCCATATTTAGGGGATAAAAAAATGGATGATGAGCCAGTAAAGGAGGCTGATGAGTCAGGGAAGAGAGCCAGGGGAGAGCAGTGTGAAGTCAAGGAGGGAGAAGACAGTATCCAGAAAAAGGGCAATGATCCAGAATGGCAAAAGCTACAGTGAAATCAAGAATGATTAAGAACTCAGAAAAGTCACTACATTTATTAGGTAAAAGATCATTAGTCAAGT